>NC_068938.1:195680073-196318033 GCF_016801865.2 Culex pipiens pallens | reverse complement strand
AGGGGTTTCCTTAAAAACATCGCAAGTTATTTTGATTTTACAAAAAAATATTTTGAAAAAGTTGCTTTTTGCGTTTCTCTTTGTTTCGTCGTCCGTGTCTGTCGACCATGAACGGCCATGATCAACGACGACCAACTTTTTCAAAACTTTTTTTTTCGTAAAATCTCTATAACTCGTGATGTTTACCAGCAAACCCCTTATGTCTATATATCAAAATTTTTTTAATTGTCTGCTCTACAACTTTGTAGAACATTATTACACTCTAAAAAATATCCCTGCAAAGTTAGAAAAAACACGAAATTTTAAAATGAAAATTTTTGATCTAAATGAAAAAGTGACCCTCCTGGGTCAATGTAGATTCGAAAAGTAAATTAAATTTCCTATAAAATGAAATGTTCCAAAAAAAATTTCAGTCCTGTAACGGAAAATGGGAGATTTTTCAAATTTCTATCTTTTAACCGTTTCCGGCCACAAATTATTGAAAAACACCTCTTTTTTCACATGTTCAAAAAAGAAAGGGGTCGTACCGCCCCTCCGTCACGTGATATCAAAAAACGGACCTCGGATTCGTGATCAGGGACAAAAGTTACCCCTTAGGTCAAAGTTTCACGCAAATCGAAGAGGGGTCGGAGCAACTGCTGTGTGAGTTGGCGGAGAATTACCCACTTTCTTTGAAGATTGTTCTCTATCTGTTTCAAAAACGTGCTATGCAATTGTTCGTGGTTCCAGAATTCATGAACGCTTGTTCACGATTTTGGGAACTGATTTTTTTCAGTGTAGACCTTCCACTTTTTCAAAAACCGTCCATCGCCAAGCGAAACTTATTTGGGAACATCGAGGATCTCCTCCCTTATCTCCTGAAAAACGTTAAGTATCAACACTACTTTTCATCTTCCATATCCCCTATTCTTATCCCCAATTGTACCGCGGACATTGACGAAATCTTATATCATAAAACCCCTTTTTTATTTATGAAAATTTGAAAACTTAGGTATTTTTTTTTTCAATTTGCTTAAATTTTCACGACATGCCAATTAAAAGAAAGAGGTAATCTTCTAGCAAACGTCGATTTCCAACAACCGGCTCCGGTAGTAATATCTACACGGACGAAGCCTGATCAAAGAAACTCGTTCGATTCAGCTTCAATTTCCGTTCGTGCCTGGGCAGGACACCGAATCTTACGAAAATTTTAATTGCAATTTTGTCGAAACTTTATAATTGAACATCCCACCTCGAGAGCAACAAAGATTGCGTTTCTTTGGTTTTTGAGGAGGTGGGAGGGGGGAGATTTGAAAATTAACCAAAATTGCCTGTGCTGCTGTCCAAATGAGTAAACTTTTCCAAATTGGTTCGCCGGCCACAAAATATGCTCGCCACATTGTCGGGGTCACACAGATGTCATTGTTTCACACAGTTGTTGACAGTTTATGTTGCGTGTTTTTGATGCTAAATATACGTAGCACAAACAACAGCAAAGAAAAAACCGGACCAAAGGTGTCACTAATGCAAACGCTAATGTGGACCATCTGTTGGCTTCTTGTTTTGTAGTACTCGTGAAATTGAAACGCTGCGAAAAACAGTTTTTCCTTCTGGGTGAGTAAATTGGCGCTGTGCTTAATTTGCGCGGCAAGAATTTTCCACGCTGACGCGCGCGTACTTGCTGACCAGCACCCCAGCAGTTGGAAATGATGTGCCACGTGGTTGCTGTTTTATGACGCCACGGCCCCGATGACGATGGTTATGGTTGGAGGGTAATACTGGTTGGGGGTCGTGGTGGTGAGAGGGACGATTTCAGTAAATTTTCAAGCTCATAAAGTGTGGTTTGACGAGGCTGGTTTTTGGTGGAATTTTTCGCTGTAAAATTAACTTGTTACAGTACCTTTGGGATGGTTGATTTGGTTTAGAGGTGCATGAAAGGTTGTGAAATTAGCCGTGGATGTCGTGTAATGTTTTCATGGTTCAAATAATGGGTGTACCCCATTTGGCATAATGGACATTTGGCATAACGGGTTTTCAAGAAGGACGTTTGGCATAATGGACGTTTGGCATAATTGATCCAAGACATCAGGGACGTTTGGCATAATGGACATTTGGCATAATGGACGTTTGGCATAACTTGTTCAAAAACCATCAAGGACGTTTGGCATAATGGACATTTGGCATAATGGACGTTTGGCATAACTCGTTCAAAAACCATCAAGGACGTTTGGCATAATTATTGCTATCTTTTTTTGTTTTATTAAATTAGTATTTATTTTCTGTAAAGTATAATAATTTATAGCTTTTTTCCTATTTTCTACACAGATAATTTTACTTTAAAAGATGATTTTTTTTAAAGATATCATGTATCTATTTTCTTTCAATAGATGTAATTTTTCCCCTTTTTGGAATATTTGTTTATAAAGCTTTAAAATGCATTTTTTCAAAAAATTTGTTTAAAATATTTTTTTAGAAAGATTCTAAATAATATTAAAAATTTTCTCCTTTTGAATAAGTTTGCAGCTATTTTTTTGTATGATATTTTTCCTTCTTTTATTTTAAATTCAACTATCAATGAGATGGCAGTTTTGCCAGTCTTTAAATATTTTGCAATCAAGATTTTATACTATTTTCCCTTTTCCCTCCTTTTTAGAATTCAACCTGAAGAATGTATGAATATTTTGCTCTGCTTTAAAGAAATTCAATTAAGATTTTCAAAGCAATTTTCTCTTCTTTTATTTTAAAACTAAAAGAAGGCAAAATCTCTCAAAAAATCTGCAGTTTGTTTTTTTTTCAATATTTTGCAATTATTTTTTTTATGCAATTTTCCCTTCTTAAATAATCAACCTAAATAAGGGAAGTACATTTTTTCTTACTTTAAATATCTGACAAATAAGTAGTTATGAAATTTTCCCTTCTTTTATTTTAAATTCAACTTTTAGAAGGGAAAATCTCTAAACAAAACTTTTTGAATATTTGACAATTGAGTTTGTTTATGAAATGTTCCCTTCTTTTATATAAAATTCAACTTATAGAAGAAAAAGTTTCTTTACAGATTTACAATTTGCTACTCTTTAAACGTTTGATAATCGCTTTATCTTTATGTTTTCACCTACCTCTATTCAAAATATCAATTTAATTGAACAATTATTCCTTCTTTAAGATTAGTTTTAAATATATACAAGAAGGGAAAATTGCATAAACAACTTTATTGCAAAAAAAATAAAGCAACAGAGAAAAAATGTGCAAAAATGATAGAAATGTTAAAGAGAACATCTATAAGAGAATTTCTCTTCTTAAAGTTGAATATAAAAAAGATGGGAAAATTGCATAAAAAAACTTAATTGAAAATATTTAAAGAATAGCAAAATCGACATCCCTTCACCCAAAATACAGGGTCAAGAGTATTGTTCCATCAACATTTATAGGAGTTCAATGCTAAACTCGATAGAATAATGGTTCCAACTCATACCTGCAAAACAATCAATTTCATTAATTAATTAAAACAGTAAATCTTCAACAAGAGTCATACATCGACATCTCACTACTCTTGTGTCACCAAGCTGTTGTGGCCAAGGCAGTTTAGTCATTGAGTTATTATATTAAAGGTCCCTGGTTCAATTCCCGTAGACAACACTTCTGGAGTTTTTTTTTTTGATAAGGTCCAATAAACCAAATTTCTAGTTTTGCTTTTTCGGTGTTTTTGAAACCGCCTTGAGTCAGGGTTATTTAAAAACACTCAAAAAGCAAAAACTGAAAATTTGGTTTATTGGACCTTTTTTTAAAAAAAGCTCCAGACTTTTTGTTTTGAAGGATGAACTTTTTCTTAGAATGGACTCGAGGGCATAATTCTCTCAGTCATCTAGAACTGTGTTCTCTGTGTCTGTAAATTTTACCGCTACTCTCGTGTCGGACGAGTGCTGCCCAGTTCTGGGTGTTCTTTAGGTTGAATTCGAAAAAAGAAGGGACAAATGTGAATTTATCTACAGATTTTTCCTTCTTCTAGTTAAATTATGATCAAAAGAAGGGAAAATTGCATTATAACAGCTCAATTGTCGAAGATTTGAAGAGGTTTTTTCATCTTTTAGTTGAATTTCATAAAAAAGAAGGGAAAATTTTATTTTAAAAATATTATTGCTAATTATACTGAAAGGGGAAAAATGTAAAGCTAACAAGAGATATTTCCTTCAACTAAATTTTCAATAAAATATCGCGATTTCATGAAAAAATTTATTGTGAATAATAATCAAAAAGGGAAAAAAATACTATTTGGGAAATAATATAGAGATACCAAATTTTCGAAAAAAAATAATAATCTCTTAAAGATATAAAAAAGGTAAATAAACAATACATTTTCATTCGTGAAAATAAGAAATACTCATAAAAAAAAATCAAAAAAAAATCTAGAAATAACTATGCCCAACGTCCATTATGTCAAACGTCCTAGATGATTTTTAAACGAGTTATGCCAAACGTCCATTATGCCAAATGTCCATTATGCCAAACGTCCTCGATGGTTTTTGAACAAGTTATGCCAAACTTCCATTATGCCAAATGTCCATTATGCCAAATGGGGTACACCCCCTTTGGGATGGTTGATTTGGTTTAGAGGTGCATGAAAGGTTGTGAAATTAGCCGTGGATGTCGTGTAATGTTTTCATGGTTCAAATAATAACATGCCATAAAGCTGCGTATTTTATTAGGCTTCATCCATAAAGTACGTCACACTAAAATCAGCCAAAATTTACCCCCCCTCCCCCCCTTTGTCACGCTTTCTCTACACTTATAAAACGCAAAGTCACACTTTCTCAGATCCCCCCTCCCCCTAGAATGTGACATATTTTATGGATGACGCCTTACCAAGTTTTTTGTTCTTTTCTATCATTCATTTATTTGGTCAATCAACTGTTTGGCTTCTTTTGAAAAAATCCTTAATTTTTCGCATTTCAGTAAAATGGCACATTAAAAGAACAAGATTTGTTCTTTTAATGTGCCATTTTACTGAAATGCGAAAAATTAAGGATTTTTTCAAAAGAAGCCAAACAGTTGATTGACCAAATAAATGAATGATAGAAAAGAACAAAAAACTTGGTAAGGCGTCATCCATAAAATATGTCACATTTGATACATTTTCCTACGTTAGAACTGTCATACCGCAACACGAAACGAAAACAGGGGGTCCAAAATATGTAAATTTTTGTAGTTTTCATTATCAAAAGATCATATCTCAGAATCCTGGTAATTAATTCCAACCCATTTTTAGTGTTTCATTTTGCATGAAATGAAATTGTGAAATTGGACAAATTTAATCTTAACACACCAGTAGATTTGAAATTAAAATTTTAGAATTATCAGTACAGAAATGTCTGACAAATTTAGAACTTATTATTGAAAATATTGTTGTTCTTTCAAGAAAGGTTAATAGAGGGTAACGAGCGGAAAATTCCTGGACAAATTTCCTGGAAAATTGGTTATTTTTGAGCCTCTTAATTCCTGGGAAATTTGAACGAAACTCCCGAATTTGGATACTTTTAAATGCTGGAGCAATAAATTAAAAATTCAATCAGTGACCAATAAGATCCAAATTTTACACACAAAATGGCCATTTTGATTCCAAATTCACAAAGTGTAAGATTAATATTATTTAAATTTTCAATGAGTGTTTTATCAGAATTAAACAGTTCTGCTCCAGTATGCTACATTTTCAATTCAGCGATTTGTAGATTCTTTCAACTGATGTCAATTCATTAGCCTTTGCAGGGAATCATATTTCAAACTTTTAATTATAAAAGCTGAGTGCTTTTTAACCTTCCTACGGTATTGAGGTCCTTTTCGACCATTTTGAAAATTAGATTTGCCATAACTTTTGCTATAGAGCAATTCCAGCTCAAATCAGGAATTTTTCTGATACTTTTGTACCCGACCCTCTCCGATTTCAATGAAACTTTGTAGACATGTTATCCTAGGCCTATATAAGCCATTTTTGTGCATATGGAGCAAATAATACTCAAGAATAACATTTGAGAAGGGCGTAAGGTATTTAAATATTTTGGTATTCTGTAATTTAAAAATTACTGTATCTCGAGGCCGTTGCGTCGTATCAAAAAGTGGTCAAAGACAAACTTGTAGGAAATTGGACGGGCTTTCTGAAAAAAAATACACTGACACAAAAATACACGCCACATCTATGAGATTTTTTGATTTTCAAGTCTAAAACTTAAATTTGAAGGTGATGTCACGATTTTTTCCGTTTAAAATTTTTGAGGAAATAGCCTAAAATGTAACTAAAAGACTGACGAAAAATGCAGGATGGTATGTCTCTCCTAAAAAAATACAAAAATCATTTACTAAAACAGTTTTTTTTAAAAGTGGTCTAAGCGTCAACATTTTTAAAAACCGGTAGTGAGAATCGATTCTCCAGACAATTTTACAAAAAAGTCTCCGTATTGACCATTGTCCTATGTCCAATCCTTGGGAAGATACAGCAGCTTAAAAAATAAAAATGTTGAAAAAACGGGATTTTTGGTGGTTTTTGACAATTTCTATATGACAGACTTGGTTTTTCAGTCTCGTAAATATTTTTAACGGAAACCTCGTCCAATTTCCCATAAGTTTGCCTTTGACAGCATTTCAATTGGATGTAAGGGCTTACAGATATAAGCTTAATTACATTGCTTATAACTGAAAATAGAATATTTTTTTCAGTGTGGTAGAAACCAGGATAGTAAATTTGATTACGTAAATATAAAAACGATATAAATCAAAAAGCTGTCAAAGGCAAACTTATGGGAAATTTTACGAGCTTTCCGGTAAAAATATTTACGAGACTGAAAAACCAAGTCTGTCATATAGAAAATGCCAAAAACCACCAAAAATCCAGTTTTTTCAACATTTTGCCTTCCTCACTGAGGTAAGGCTATAATCCTGCTCTAAAAATGAACTTTTTATTAAAAGCTCGAAGACCCACCTTCATGTATACAAATCGACTCAGAATCGAAAACTGAACAAATGGCTGTGTGTGTGTGTGTATGTGTGTGTGTGTGTGTGTATGTGTGTGTGTGTGTATGTATGTATGTGTTCAAAAATCTTGCCAAGTTTTCTCAGCAATGGCTGAACCGATTTTGATCGAACCAGTTGCAATCGACTTGGTTAAGGGTCCCATACATCGCTATTGAATTGTTTGAAGTTTCGATAAGTAGTTCAAAAGTTATGTATAAAAATGTGTTTTCACATATATCCGGATCTCAATTATATGCATGTAAACGATGTCCGGATCCATCATCCAACCCATCGTTGGTTAGGTAATCAAAAGACCTTTCCAACGAGTCCACAACATTGAAGATCTGGCAACCCTGTCTCGAGTTATGACCACTTAAGTGATATTTATGTACTTTTTTGAAGCCGGATCTCACTTAAATGTATGTAAACGACGTCCGGAACGATCATCCGACCCCTTGTTGGATAGGTAATCAAGAGTCCACAACATCGAGGATCTGGCAACCCTGTCTCGAGTTATGACCACTTAAGTGATATTTATGTACTTTTTTGAAGCCGGATCTCACTTAAATGCATGTAAACGATGTCCGGATCCATCATCCGACCCATCATTGGTTAGGTAATCGAGAGACCTTTCCAACAAGTCTACATAATTGAAGATCTGGCAACCCTGTCTCGAGTTATGACCACTTAAGTGATATTTATGTACTTTTTTGAAGCCGGATCTCACTTAAATGCATGTAAACGATGTCCGGATCCATCATCCGACCCATCATTGGTTAGGTAATCGAGAGACCTTTCCAACAAGTCTACATAATTGAAGATCTGGCAACCCTGTCTCGAGTTATTACCACTTAAGTGATATTTATGTACTTTTTTGAAGCCGGATCTCACTTAAATGCATGTAAACGATGTCCGGATCCATCATCCGACCCATCATTGGTTAGGTAATCGAGAGACCTTTCTAACGAGTCTACATAATTGAAGATCTGGCAACCCTGTCTCGAGTTATTACCACTTAAGTGATATTTATGTACTTTTTTGAAGCCGGATCTCACTTAAATGCATGTAAACGATGTCCGGATCCATCATCCGACCCATCATTGGTTAGGTAATCAAGAGACCTTTTCAACGAGTCCACATAATTGAAGATCTGGCAACCCTGTCTCGATTTATAACCACTTAAGTGATATTTATGTACTTTTTTGAAACCGGATCTCACTTAAATGTATGTAAACGATGTCCGGATCCATCATCCGACCCATCGTTGGTTAAGTAATCAAGAGACCTTTCCAACGAGTCTACATAATTGAAGATCTGGCAACCCTGTCTCGAGTTATGACCACTTAAGTGATATTTATGTACTTTTTTGAAGCCGGATCTCACTTAAATGCATGTAAACGATGTCCGGATCCATCATCCGACCCATCATTGGTTAGGTAATCGAGAGACCTTTCCAACAAGTCTACATAATTGAAGATCTGGCAACCCTGTCTCGAGTTATGACCACTTAAGTGATATTTATGTACTTTTTTGAAGCCGGATCTCACTTAAATGCATGTAAACGATGTCCGGATCCATCATTCGACCCATCATTGGTTAGGTAATCGAGAGACCTTTCCAACAAGTCTACATAATTGAAGATCTGGCAACCCTGTCTCGAGTTATTACCACTTAAGTGATATTTATGTACTTTTTTGAAGCCGGATCTCACTTAAATGCATGTAAACGATGTCCGGATCCATCATCCGACCCATCATTGGTTAGGTAATCAAGAGACCTTTTCAACGAGTCCACATAATTGAAGATCTGGCAACCCTGTCTCGAGTTATAACCACTTAAGTGATATTTATGTACTTTTTTGAAACCGGATCTCACTTAAATGTATGTAAACGATGTCCGGATCCATCATCCGACCCATCGTTGGTTAAGTAATCAAGAGACCTTTCCAACGAGTCTACATAATTGAAGATCTGGCAACCCTGTCTCGAGTTATGACCACTTAAGTGATATTAATGTACTTTTTTGAAGCCGGATCTCACTTAAATGCATGTAAACGATGTCCGGAACCATTATCCGACACATTGTTGGTTAGGTAATCAAGAGACTTTTCCAACGAGTCCACATAATTGAAGATCTGGCAACCCTGTCTCGAGTTATGACAACTTAAGTTATATCTGTGTACTTATTTTTCTGGGCCTAAAAAAAATAGCTGAAATATGTGTCCAAACCACTCATATTACCCATTGTTGGTAAAAAGTGAGGAAGGCATCAACCACATAGGTGGATTAAGTTAGTTTTTATTTTTAAAACCGCTGTATCTTCCCAAGGATATGACATAGGACAATGGTCAATATGCAGACTTTTATGTAAAATTATCTGGGGAATCGATTTCAACACCGGTTTTTAAAAATTTTGACGTTTAGACCACTTTTCAAAAAACAGTTTTAGTAAATGATTTTTGTATTTTTTAGGAGAGACATACCATATTGCATTTTTCATCAGTCTTTTGGTAACATCTTAGGGTATTTCCTCAAAAATTTTGAGCGAAAAAAAATCGTGACATCATCTTAAAATTTAACTTTTAAACTTAAAAATTGAAAAATGACATAAAAGTGGCGTGTATTTTTGTTTCAGTGTATTTTTATCAGAAAGCCCGTCCAATTTCCTACAAGTTAGTCTTTGACCACTTTTTGATACGATGCAACGGCTTCGAGATACAGTAATTTTTAAATTGCAAAATACAAAAATATTTAAATACCTTACGCCCTTCTCAAATGTTATTGTCGAGTACTATTGGCTCCATATACACAAAAATGACTTATATAGGCCTAGGATAACATGTCTACAAAGTTTCATTGAAATCGGAGAGGGTCGGGTACAAAAGTACCAGAAAAAATCCTGATTTGAGCTGGAATTGCTCTATATACATGTTAGAGCTTTGAAATTTTCTGACATTAAATTCATAGTATAAATTCACACAACCTCGGACGACCCCTAGGAGAGCGTCCATAACAAAAGTTACTTTTCGACCCCAAACTTTAAAAAATCATCAAAAATCCAGTTTTTGACCGATTCCGGTTCTTTTGATCACAAATGATCACAAAGCTTAGAACGTCCCCTTTCCGAAATCGACCTGGAAAACCGGGTTTGGGTACTGTGGCCACCGGGAATCGGCTACAACCGTAAAAAGACCTTTTTGAGACTCCAACTTTGAACAGGTATTTAACTGTACTTTGACCACAAATATTAGTATCAGGGCCAAGTGACCTACCGGTAACCGGTTCCAGATTGGCCAGGATGGCTCAGCGAACAACTGCATTACAAAAGATGGACATATCTTTAAATTTCATGAAGTTTGATATGCAACATTATGGGTTTTCAACAAAAAAAATCAAGAGTTGGCTGTTTATCGGATACCCGGGAACCGGTTCCAGGTGGCCACTAACACTCCAAAGTGGTCCTGACAATTGTTTTTTTTGTGTTTTAAGTAAGTTTTATGAATCAATTTCAAGTATCATGAGAGTATTGATATCACATATACGTGAAAAACAGTAAAACATGTAAAACAAGAACCAGAATTGGTAAAAAACTGGATTTTTTACAATTTTTTAAAGTTTGGGGTCGAAAAGGACCCCAATTAGAGGGTGACGAGCGAGAATTCCCGGGAAAAATTTCCCAGGAAATCGACCATTTTTGGACCTCTCGATTCCCGGGAAATTTGGTCGAGACTCCCGGGAAATTTTAAGCTTATGAATATCGAAGCAAAATTATATAAACTAATCAGCTAATCAACCAATTCGAAATTGTTTTTGTCATTGGATGTTAAATTTAATATTCGGTGTTCAAGTTTGAATAACCCAATGCATCTCTAATCTTTTTATTCAGAAAGCTTAAATTTTAACTTAAGCATACTAAGCAATTATTGTTTCTAATTATTATTTCAAAGAGGAAAATCCTTTTCAAGATAAGTATAATTTACATATCCTCTCTCGAGCATAGCAATCCTCTTAATCTAGTTTTTTTTCTTTTTCGATGTTAATAAGTTGTTTTGTGTTTCGCATCAACCTCATTTTTAATCAAAAAAACTCTGGCAATCTTTATAAAGTTAAGATCCACCACATTTGAACATTCGAATTTTCCAAAAAACTATTTCGTCAATTAATATTTACAGTTGACTAAAAAGGAAAAAAAAAACAATTTCAAATTGTTGTTTTGAGTCATTATTTATCATATTGCAAAAATCCCGATACTGGGAAATTATATATAAGCTTTTTTTTTACATCACAAAAATCTATAAACAAGTTTGTGCAACTTTTGAAAAATCACTTAGTACGAATTAAGATTCGTAAACATTTTAAACTACAATTATGAGTCCAAAAAAAGAAGCGATCTTGTATTTGCAGATTCAGAAAAAAATTAAAGGTAGACAGTTCCCGAAAATAACGAGGTTAGTAATTAACGTTTTATTGAATAAGTATAAATTAATTGTATCTAAATTCATTGAAAAGAAACACATTAATAACTTTTCTTTATAAATGATTGGCACTATTGGCATAGTTAAAAAAAACTCCCGGGTCCCGGGAATTCCCGGGAAATTGCAAAATTCAACTCTCGATTCCCGGGAAATTGAAAATCTCGAGAATCGTCACCCTCTAACCCCAATTCCTTTAAAGTAACTTTTGTTATGGACGCTCCCCTAGGGGTCGTTCGAGGTTTATTTGTTTTGTAAAATGTGTATTTATACTATAAACCTAATGTCAGAAAATTTCAAGTCTTTAGCATGCATAGGGGAAAGTGGGGCAAGTGTAACAAGCTAAGGAAATTGATAGAACAAGTTTTCAAAAAATCCTGTTTTTTAATGCAAAAAAATGATTTTAATTTTTTTTATTTTCCGTATGTTCTACTCAACTAGTGGGGCAAGACGAACAACCCGTTGGGGCAAGAGGAACAATGCATGAAAAAACATGTTAATTTGCTGACAATTGAACTGTTATCACTTAGATACATCAGATTAGGATGTATTTGAAACGTGTCTTTCATTTTTAGATTAAAGAATATTATTTTACTAAAAATTTGATCGTTTTTACGAAAAAGTTTATTATTTAGATGAAAAAAAGGAAATTTTCATAATATCGCTATACTTTGTATGGACATTTTTTTAAACAATTGTTTATCAGTTATTAAGTACGTTTATGTATTTATTTCCCAATAAAATATGTTTTTGCAGCAATTCGTATTTTTTTCCATACTAAAAATCCATATGGTACACTTGCCCCACCTGAACAAAAAAAAAACGAAGTTGACTTTATAGCTGTCGGCCACCATTGCTAGTACCAACCACTAGTGTCTTCCTTTTATCTACAAGGACTTCGCCGCCCTGGGCTCCTAAGTGTATGAAAGTATGGCACGGAGCGACGGCGCCGAATACCCATATTTACACAAAGAATTTTAGAGCGCCCGCCGCGGGATTCGAACCGGCGACCTCTGGATTGTGAGTCCAGTGCGCGGTCCGATTGATCCACACGGGCGGGACATGAACAATTTTTTTTAAAAGCTCTCAACAAATATAACCAAAAGTAAAATCATACTTTATAATAGGTGCAAGTCATTGGTAGGGACACTACTGATCTAGGAAAAAATGCATTTTGATAAAATGAGCCTTAAAACGAACCCAAAGTCTTATTTTGTACATTCCAAATATTATAAAAAAAAGGTTTGTAAAAAAAAACTTCATTAAATCTTATGCTCCGTGGCGTTTACGTCGTTTTGGCGGTTATGTGGTAGTAGAATCAGCTAATTGCATTGCTAGCAACATTTCCTCATACTGGAAATAATCAAAATTGTAAAAATTACGGCCGTACGAGCGATTGTTCCTCTTGCCCCATATGGTCGTCTTGCCCCACCTTCCCCTATAGCAAAAGTTATGGCAATTTCAATTTTCAAAAGGGTCGAAAAGGACCTCAATACCGTAGGTAGGTTAAAGTCTATTTGAGAGCATTGTGAAATTGATTGGATTATGAATCAATAAACTCTGCCACAGACTCTTTCAACTCGAGAAGTGTTCAAGCGAGATTAAATCAATTTTTCAGAAGGTAGAGCTTTGTAAATATTGGATTATGCCACACAAATGAATTTCCAATCATCGCCCACCGGTGATATTATTCAATCGTAGCTTCATCCTAATTTATGAGCATATCATTATCCACGTGATCCACTCACAGGAGCCAAACAAATCACCCAAACTGTGCCAACACTTCACGAGAATCCCAAATAACCCCAGAGATAAGAAGGGGAAGAAGAAGCAAAAGTGGTTTCATTAAGAGCAATTCCTTGTCCATCGTTTCATCGCTATAAGCGGTGAGGCTTTTCCTCACATTTCCCACAGACGTGTTGGCGTCCAATTTGGGGATTTTCCCGATTTTTCTTCCCCACTCCCACTCATACTATTAGTCTTCCCCGTATAACATATGAGCATGTTGATCGTGGTCTAGCCTTTCCCACAAGTGGGAAAAAGGATAAATCTTGTAGGATTTTTTTGCCCCTTGAGAGCTTCTCAGGACGCGCGTTGAAATCAAATTAATAAATTATCCGACAATCTCAATTATCGCATCAGTCGGCAGGGGATCGGTCGGGATTCTTAAGTTGTGAGTTTTTTTTTATATTAAATTGAACTTTTTGTACCATCTTTTTCAAGTTGGAAAGAAATCCTCGGTTATTTTTTATCCTGTTTACAATTTATTTAATATTTCGTCAATTTAGCCCTTTGATGACCTCCCTAATCAATCAAGAAATATCAATTAACTTATTCCTTACCTCAAAACTTTCCCCAAATTTGTAACGCAACACTGCCTTTCCATTCCATTCATTGCCCTCCGTCAACGTCGTCGTCATTCCAATCAAGCTTGAGCTCCAGATATCAGGAAAAATTACCACCTCCTTCTTTATGCACCAATAAATCAAGTCAAAACACTCCATCCCTCCCCACCCCCTTAAACCCATCATGAACAAGAGAGGGTTGGGAGGTGGCACACGTCACCGATTTTCGTAACGTCGTGCTTTCTATGCCCTGGAAGCGAAAACTTCAACGTTCTCCGCCACACATACACACTCACACACATACACCGTCATAGTCATGGAAAATCGAAAACCTGTTCGCACATAAACAACTCCGTCCCGTCCCGCCTTCATCGAAAACGCATCGTTTTTTGGCCTAAAATAGTGACTCTGTTTGCTGTTCGTTCGGGAAGAATGATGCTGTAATTGCATGCAATGTTGCATGCAGGATTTCTCTGGTTGTACGCAGGATTTGTCTACTACTTTAATTTTCTAAGAGATTCAAGGGAAAAGATTTGAAAAAGGCTTCAAAAAGTGGATTAAATCTGCAGTGAAATGCTTCCAATCTGTAACTCACTGCCACACACTACAAATCGATATCACCAGAGGCAAGCACCTGACCTAGCATGGAACTAACAGCCTAGTTGTAGGGCAAAAATCGTTGTCGTCATCGAAGTCGAAGTCATTTCCGAGGCCGCCAGAGGAAACAAAAAGGAACGCAACCAAACCCGCTCTTATCAGATTGAACAAGGTTGACTTTACTACCTTCAACCAGGCTTCGAGTTTCAAGCTGAACAACAGACGACCGGATGTTCTGGTTTCGATTTCTCCCTCGCAACGCTCTGGAAACTGGAACTTCCAATCAGCTTTTTCCGATTGCTTGCTGCTGCTCGCTGACCTGAAGTTTATCAAGCGGGAGTTCAGGGGTGTAGTAAACTTTCCAGAAACAAAACATAACCTCAAACATTTCCTCCTAATTTTATATAGCCGATAAATTAAGCTACCATGCTCATTTTGTTCTCTCTTCAATAAGTTAGCCAAACGAACGACCAATTGACACGTGTCACGCGAAATTCGAGAAGCGAACAAAACACGTCACGTGGACCATGGAATGTCACTGTCTGCAAAGCGATATTTGTGCTGGCCATGCAATCGGAACATTTCGTTAGCACTCGAATCGTTTCCTTTGTAATTCATCCCTGAAATTAATAATAAAAACGGAGCATCTTGATCGTTGCTTCCATTCCAGAAGCAGCGTTGCGCCCGACTTTGTCGTAACGTCGTAAGAAAATTGGGATGAAGTTCACCTAAAAGGATTTTTGGGGACTTTTTTACAGTTCAGACAGAAGACAACGTGAAGTTAACGTGATGGTATCATCTAAATGTTCTATTTTCTAAGGAAAAGACACAACTTTTAAATTAGAATGATATTTTCATCCGAAGGAACAGAAAATTTCGCTATTGTTCACAAATCTTGTTTTAACACTAAAATTTGCACCAATGTGGATAAACCACTCTTTTCATTTTTTTATTAAAATTTTTTGAGACCGAGATAACTTGCGGGTATGATATACATCCAATTTTTTTTATTGCCTGCTCTACTCTGAAGATCATCAATAGACTCTGAAAAATAGAAAAAGATCCCATAAAATTAAATGTCCCACATTTTTTAAAGTTGATCAATTCTCTATGAAAATTGGTCGATTTCTACCATTTTTTTTTTTTTTTGTAATTTTTTATGTGGCTCAAACTTTGTGGCGACCTTTCCTATTAACAAAAAATCTTATTTGTGCCATTGGTTCACCCATGCAAGTCTCCATACAATTTTGCAGCTGTTCATCTAACAATGGTAAGTAAATATTCGAAAAAAAATAACTTTAGAAGGAATTTTCTGATCGACGGTGTCATTGACGAAATCAACATTTTTTCACAAAAGTACCGTCATCAGGGGAGACATTTGGTCAGGGGGTGAAATTGGGTCATACAAAAATGCAGAAATGTCTCCCCCAGACCCAATGTTACTCCCGATAACGGTTTCCAAAATCCATATTTTTTCATTTTTTTTTTTTGTAATTTTGTTTTCCGAGTTTTTAAAATAGTGTCCAATGTCCATTTCTAAAAATATTTTCTTCGAAAAGTTCATTAAATTTCCAATAAAATTTCCAGGAGCAAATAAGAGAAAAATACAATTTTGTAATGTAAATATTTCAGAAACTAATGGTCTAATTTTCAATGTTGAAAAATGAAACATCATGATCCTTTAGACATTATTTTGAATATTTTAGAATCATAACAACAAAACAATCAATTTTAAGTTCTCGAAGCATTTCATGCAGATTTTTCTATTTTTCATGTTACGAAAAAATCTCAAACCTATCAAAGTCACTCCGTTTTATGGTACTCGAAAAATGAATAAATGACTTATTTTTTAAATCACTTTTTAGTCACGTAAAATAGATTTCCAAAACACACTTTTTTATGTTTGCTTAATTTTTTCTTTTAAGCAATTCTCTGAGATTTCGGTCATTCAATTTTTTCTGTATTTTTTAATCCGGCTGAAACTTTTTTGGTGCTTTCGGTATGCCTTTTGCATCATAAGTTTGTCCATATAATTTTCCATACAAATTTGGCAGCTGTCCATACAAAAATGACATGTGAAAATTCAAAAATCTGTATCTTTTGAGGAATTTTTTGATCGATTTTGTGTCTTTGGCAAAGTTGTAGGTATGGATATGGACTACACTGAAAAAAATGATACACGGTAAAAAAAATGGTGATTGTGCAACTTGATTTGCAAAAAAACACTATTTTTATTTTTTTTATTTTTTGATATGTTTTAGAAGACATCAAATGCCAACTTTTCAGAAATTTGCAGAATGGGCAAAAAATCTTTGACCGAGTTATGATTTTTTGAATCAATGCAATTTTTTTCAAAAAATCGAAATATTGGTCGCAATTTTTTTTCAATTTCATTTTTCGTTTTAAAATCGAATTTGCAATCAAAAAGTACTTTAGTGAATTTGATAAAGTGCTCCGATTTCAAGTTATATCCATTTTTATGTATTTTTTTTTTTTTCAAAATAGTCGCAGTTATTGATATTTTAAAAATAGTGCCCATGTTTGCCCACTTTTGAAAAAAATATTTTTATAAAGCTAAGAAATTTCTCTATATTTTGCTTTTTCGGACTTTGTTAATACGACCCTTAGGTGCTGAGATATTGCCACTCAATGGTTTAAAAACAAGAAAATTGATGTTTTCTAAGTCTCACTCAAACAACCCACCATTTTCTAATGTCCATATCTCAGCAACTAATGGTCCGATTTACAATGTTAAAACTTGAAACATTCGTGAAATTTTCCGATCTTTTCGAAAATATATTTTCAAAAATTTTAAATCAGGACTTACATATCAAAAGGGCGTAATACTAATGATGCAAAATGGCTTTTTTGGGCATACCGAAACCACCAAAAAAATTTCAGCCGGATTAAAAAATACAAAAATTAAAATTTAAGAAAAAAGACCGATTCCGTAGAGAACTGCTCTTTTTTAATGCATATTTGGGTTTACTTTTATGGAAATTCTAGAAAAAGCAAAATCTCTTTAACATAGTTATATTTTTTGGAAGGTAGGCTATTTTTGAAAATAAAAAAAAGTAAGACTAATTGTTGCCTCATTTTAAATGCAAAATCATCTTGAAGGTGCTTTTTCAATTTTTTCTTCCCTTGTCAAATTTATTGTCAAAATATCCAATTACATCAAAATGAACAAATCATAGTTGAAAGGAATTCCCGAACTCTATTAGGTTATGAGAAATATGAAATTATTTTCTAATAAAATTGAATTGAATTGAAATTTAAATGTATAATCCAATTTCCAGTTTAAAAGTACATTGATAACTGTAATTTAATACTTTGAAGTGAAATATTGATGCACAAATATTTTCGAAGAGCTAAACAATTTCTCAACATTTTGTTTTTTTTTTTTTTTTTGTTGACACAGCTTTTGGTTGCTGTGATTTGGCCATGCCAAAAATAAAAAAAAACAGGGAAAATTAGATTTTCTCAGTGTGATTTAATTTCTGCTCTCTTGGACAAAAACATTTTGAAAATATTGAAATCAATACTAACATTTCAATTGGGCAAAATATTCAATATTACGACTTTTTGAATTGTAATTTTTGATTCCAAAATTCCGCAAATGTTTTATTTTAAAAGATTTTTCTAAAATGGTTGAAGCTAGAATACGGTGCCTTATACAAATTTCTTTTTTTTCCCCCTTTTTCATTATCCAAATTTTCTTTTTTATAAGATTTTTTTACAAAATTTTACAAATGATAAATTTTTAATGTTTATAATGGGACCATTATTTCTCAATTTTTTTTAAAGAGTTTTCTAAATCGTCTAAAATTTGAATACGGTGTTCCAATCCACATTTTCTTTTTCCGTTTATTTTTATCCAAATTTCCTTTCTTTAATTAAAAAAATGTGTTTTTTTAATTATAGCTTTGTTAAAGATTTTTTACCCTCTCAGGATTTTTTTGGAAAGATGACATATCTGGAGCAACACAAGAAAAGGGCGGATGAGCATTTTGGCAGCTGGAATTATATTGAAAAATCCGATACAACAGGTACCTTTTTCACAATAGTCGAAGTGGTAAACAATAGCTGGCCTTCCCACCTACCTTCTAACGCTACAGGTTTTATGAAATAGTTACCTGTTGTCCCAGAATTTTTGAAATAGTTCTAGCTGTCAAAATGCTTATGCGCCCTTTTCAAATGTTGCTCCAGATGTTGTTCTCATACCAAAAAATAATAAAAATAAAGCACTTTTTTTAGATTTAAATTTTTAGTTATGATCATATTTTTTTCCGTGTATCAATTTATACATTATAAATTGAAACTAAAAAAATAAACAAAATAAAATAAATGTTCCATTTAAATTTAAATATTAGTTATAACAAAATTGAAAAGAGCAAAATTTTAATCAACTTTGAAAACAGTATTTTCAATTCCAAACATAAAATTCAAGTTTTTATTTTTTTATGATTTCTAAAGACTTTTCAGGATAAAGATTTAAAGCTTAAGAAGAGACTTAAATTTCACTTTTGAGAATGTTTGAATGGAAACAGAACCACCTGATGTTATCGTTAACCGTAGAAAAACTTTTTTTGTATTGTTTTTCATGCATAGTATAGTTCAGAAAACCATACAGATATAAACGAAAGGTTTTATTAAATAAATGTAATCAATAGAGATAATTTGTTTTTGATATTCTGCAATCCTGTAGTTTCAAACAAGTACAAATCCTTTCCTAGTAAGTAAACATTTCCACCCACAACATCGCCGAACATCTTCTCATTCCATCAGCGAAAAAACACGGTAAGAACACAAGAAACAGTTAGGGAAACAAGAGAGACCTCCAACTAATTAAAACTATCGTATTTCGTGCGGCTTACCTTTATGCGCCTCTCTGCCATGCATCCAATCTCGTTGTCCAGGTGGCAAAGCTATTTTCTACGATGGAAATTCACCCCTCTTGTTTGTTGTTTACCGAAAGCCCGATCAACCACTTATTTTGTAGTATTTCCACCTTTTTTACACCTCTTTTTTTGTTTTCTTCCTCGAACTGGGAGGCTTATCCTTAGTTTTTTCGATTTGTTTCAACTTGTTTTTCACCTTTCAGAGAGCGCTTCTTCCTTCCAGGCACGTCTGGCTGCCAATATGTCTTGTATTTTTATTGGAAAGTGTGCTGCTCCGGGAACTTTGAGGGTTTTAAAAGGGAAAACGGAATAACCTTGAGGGACTTTTTTTCGCTTGGATCACAACAAATTTTACGAACTTTTAAAAAGAGGTCAGAAACTTTCCACACTTTATCTCACAATTGAATTATAATCAAAAGGACAGAACCCAAAGCCAATGCTATCAATATCGCGTCGCCGACAACAACACCAACAAAAGTGACCTTTTCAATTTGAAAAGCTATTTTTACTCACTTTTCCTCCCCTCCACGATTTTTCACCGGTTTTTCCTCTCTTATCGCGCGCACTGACTTCCGCGGCGACACTTTTTCCACAAATTTCCCAATTTCCCCCTTCCAGCTTCGTCGCGTCACAAAATTCACTCAACTTTTTTAACTTTTTTTTTTCGGTCCAACACCCAAGTTTGGAGCACCCAATCGATTTTCCTCCGATATCCAATCTCCAGGGGGAAAAAACCTGGATGGTCCTGGCAGCTAATCGTTGCCACCACTCCAGCTCTTTTCAACCTTTAATGGTCATTAACAACTTTTTATTTTCCCGCCACTTGGGTTTTCTTTTTTCACTTGGGAGCATCGAAGTGGGAAATCGAAGCTTGTTACTGTTTCCGTCTTGTTCAAAATGCACAATTTTTCCTTTTCATTTCGGGCTTACTTGCACAACGAGAGAGCGAGATGTTGCAATCACGAAGGGGTTTTTTTTTTCTTCCTGGAAAATAACGACAAAAGGATAGAGATCGTTAGAACGGATGGCGATGATGATGGTGTGGAAAATGCACTGCACATGTAACGGAGTGGGAAAATTACAGCGAGTTGGTTGGAACGGTGTTTGATTTCGATGCACTTTTCCCGATATATGTGAAGAGGGGGAAAAGTTAGTCTTTGATGTGCATGATTATTATTTAATTTTGTTGGAAGAGGAAACATAACACAACTCGACATTTTCAAAGTTGATATCATTAAGCGCTTTTGAATCATCAAGGTATACTCCATGTTTCAATCGACAGAATTAATATTGTGGATTCTCTGCCTATAAATACAATTGTATGAATGCTAAGAAATTATCTTTAGCAACCATGCGCACCCACGTTTGTCTATAGGAGTAGCAAAAATAAGGAAGTGCGCATGGTTGCTTAAAATAATTGCATACCATTTATACCATAAATTTCCATTTTTATTTACTGGCAGGAAATTCACAAAATTTTAATTCTGTCGATAAAGCTTGTTCAGGAAGCTCAAATCTTGACGAACTGAACTATTTTTACTGACATCATTTTTGCTTTAATTTTATTTACTGGCAGGAAATTCCATTTCAATTCTGTCGATTAAAGCGTGTCCAGGAAGCCCAAATCTACAATACCTTGATAAAATTGAAGCGTTAACTGACATCAATTTCGAGTTGTGTAATCATTAAAACCAGCTGTCAAGCTCATATTTGAAACTACAGTAACAAGCATTTGAATGTCTGCCATTAAGTAATTTTTGTTACATCCTAATAATCAGCTAAATTTTTTGAAAGTAAATTTATTCTGAAATACTCCGATTTAAAAATACAATAAACATCATTTGAATCTATTTAAAAAAAACGTTACTTTAAACCACCTCAGTGATTGGTGCCTTCCTCCTAAAATCAATTGAAAACGCTTTCTGCTTGTATTCAAATGCGCCTGAATACATGCAAACAAAATGCTATAAAGCGTTACTTACGTTTCTGCCATAAAAAGCCATAACATGAAGAAAGCTTGGGCTAACGAGACCGATTCCAGATTAGTGCTGCCTCAGTCGGATCTTTTGCAATATTTTTGTATCTGTCAAAATTATATTTTTGCACAATTGCTCATAACTGTTGATAGCGTTGTCAGATCTTCAATCTTTTGGGCTCGTTGGAAAGGTTTTTTGATTACCTATCTAACGATTTTCATCCAAATTTTTGAGATCCGGCCTAAAAAAAAGTGTATAAATAACACATCAGTGGCCATAACTTTTGATAGGGTTATCAAACCTTCAACATTTTGGACGCGTTGGAAAGATCTTTAAAATACCTTTCTAAACATGTATAACATGACGGGTTTCCTTACAGAAACCACCCTTTTTACAATCTTGCAGACTTAAGTCAAAATAGTTTTTTAAGCATAACTTTTGAAGTACTTAACTAAACATCACCATTTATAGAAAGTGACTTAGGGGACCCAAAGACGGATCGAATGAGGCCAAAACGGACAAAATCAGTTCAGCCAGTCCCGAGATAATCAAGTGCAATTATTTTGATCAACATCCAACCCTCGCTCAGACATTTGCACAGAATTTGATTCTGAGTCGATATGTATACATGAAGGTGGGTCTAAGAGGTCAAATTAAGAAGTTCGTTTTTCGAGTGATTTTATAGCCTTTCCTCATTGAGGTGAGGAAGGCAAAAACCACCCAAAACTAGTACAATCGTAAAGAAACTTTTCAGAAATAAATAGAAATTTAATTTTTTTTTATTATCATTGGGACCGCAGATCGGAGAAAACGTGAAACTTCGCCAACAAAATATTTTTGTTGATTTTTCAGAAAATTTGCATGTTTTAATTTGAAACAGAAGCATAAATATAACCACGTCTTACGTCACTTAACAATATTTTTGCTACAAAGTTAATAAGAAATGCCCGCAATAGGAAAATTAGGTTAGGACTCAACCAAAAAAAATATTCTCAAATACTGAAAAAAATATGTATGAGCTATAAAAAAGTCAATATTCTTGTCTGAACTAAAAATATTAAAAACGTTCTCATCCTTTCCCTTATCAATTAAAAAGGATGATTTTTGGTAAAATTGAAGTTTTAACCCTCTACTACCCAATTTTTTTTTCGAAGATTTACATTTTTCCCGTGTTCAGGAGGTCATTTTGAGCAACTTTTGTTCCACGAAAAACTTTACTTCTCGTGTTTTATGTTTTTCTTGCTTAATTTTTAGTGTTTTAACTTGCATTTATCTTGTTTAGTTTATGTTTGTTTTTGGAATTTAGCCTCCTATCATTAAATTTTGCCTATCTAATTATTTCATATTTTGTAAAGTCACTTTTTTCAATTTTTTGCTTGTTTTTCACATTTTCTGCTGTAAAATTACACCATTATCATTAAAATTGTAAACAAAATCCGTAGAGGCATAGTCTGGGACACTTAAAAAAAATACTGCATACTTCTACTTTAAATATAGGAAATGTTAGTGAAAAACACAGCCAAAGTTAAAGTCACATAAAACAAGTAAAACTTCCAACTCATAAATTTTCTAAAGTTTTAAGAGTGAGAGTTGGTTGAACAATTGATTGTCGGCAATTTTTTAAATCTAAGCCCATTTGAAGGCTGAACGGTTGTACATGGTTAAAAGAAAGATAATTTAATTGGTTCCGAAAATGGTTTTTTGATCGACACTTTTTGTCGGGACTTCCCTGTGACTAAAGAAGGCATTCGGAATCTATGGTTCGTCCGTGCAAGTCTCCATACAGCTTACTACACAAAATTTGTATGTAAATATTCTAAAATCTGTATCTCAGAAAGGGGTGTTAAGATCGACTTGAGGGTCTTAGCAAAGATGTATCTTATAACGAAGATAATTCAGAAAAAAATAAACCTCCTAAAACTACTTTTTTTTTATTTTTCTTAGGCTGGTACAAATATTTTTAAAAGTTTTTGTCACCCCCCCCCCCTTCAAAATTGGCTCGAAAAATCAGGGTGCAAAAAAAATATTATTCCAATAAACTTCAAAATCAACCAGCTGAAATCAAATTAAAATACATTCTCCTGCGTTTAAAATCATTTTAAGCATGTTTGGGTTTATAAAAAAATCTTAAGATTTTTTGAAAATTTTCGATGCCTAATCTTTTTTTTTCTATAAAATTTTTGTTTTTGTCAGATCTTAGATTTTTTGAAAACTAATGATTGCAAAACAACTGAACTAGTGTAAAATGCATTTTAAAACACTTTTTTCATTTAAATGTGAAGACTATGGCTTGTTATTTAAATTTTTATATTTTTTTATTTTTTTGCCCCCCCCCCTTGACCTCGGCCAGGGCCGAGGGACAAAATTTGTTTTAAATATTTGCATCGGCCTTATTATTTTTCAAAAAATATTCAAGAACCAAATTTAATGTAAAATGAAAAACATTGTGTTACGAAAATGCACCGTTGTCATGTATCCATCTAAGGGATTATTTCAAGTACGAAAAAAGTATGTTGATTTCTGAGCAAAAATATATTGAAAATTGCACAAATAGTTGCTCTGATAAAGCACTGCAAAAAATTAAAAAAAACATAATTTTTTTAAGCGTTTTCCAATGAGAATAGAAAAATGCTAACATTTCATAAGATCCAAAAATTATGTTCTAGCCTTTTTGAAATGTGAGGCCTGATAGGAAAATTTCCATTTTTTTTTATTCTTAAGATTTTAATTTTAAACTATGCAAATCGGAACAAAATTTTTCGAGATATCGTCAGTTGAAAAATGACTGCTTATTGGAAAATGCTAAGAAAAAAAATAAAGGCATAAATTGGGCATAAATGCGAACAATTTTTATAGATATTTAAATATCTTTTTTATAAGACATGGACATCCAAGGACACTTTAAAAAAACATCAAAAATATACTTCAACCACGTATCAACCCTTATACGGCTATAACTTGAAAATAGCGCGTGCACTCAACAAAAATTTGATGAACCCGATTATAAATTTAATTTTGCTTTTGATCATATTATTTACAAAGTTCAAGACCACATCTAAACATGTTCGAAGTAAGTGATTTTTATTTGGCCAAAACGGAGTTGTTGAAAAAATTGGAAAAAAACATAAAAGGTGTATTTTAAAGAAAAACTAGTAGTACAGCGATTCCACGTCAAGCAGGATGTTTCCAAATCAAAAGTGCTACGATTAGGCTCAGTTCCTTAGTAAAATAATAAGACCCGTATTTTGTTGTTTGGCGATTTGGATGCTTCTATCAAAAATAATCCGGGACCGTGGTGTAAGGGTAAGCGTGGTTGCCTCTCACCCAGCCGGCCTGGGTTCGATCCCAGACGGTCCCGGTGGCATTTTTCGAGACGAGATTTGTCTGACCACGCCTTCCGTCGGACGGGGAAGTAAATGTTGGCCCCGGTCCAACCTAGAAGGTTAGGTCGTTAGCTCAATCCAGGTGTAGGAGTCGTCTCCCTGGGTCCTTTCTCGGTGGAGTCGCTGGTAGGCATTTGGACTAACAATCCAAAGGTCGTCAGTTTGAATCCCGGGTGGATGGAAGCCTTAGGTGTAAAAAGAGGTTTGCAATTGCCTCAACAATCAAGCCTTCGGACACTTAGTTTCGAGTAGGAATCTCGCAATCGAGAACGCCAAGACAATGCTGTAGAGCGAATAATTTAGTTTTTTGATATTTATCAAAAATAGGGCGGTCTAAAAAATGAATTTTTCGTCGATTTTCGCAAAAAGCATATTTTTCAAAAAAACATATCTCCAAAACGGCTAGACCAATTTAAAAGCGCCACGTTTTATGAAAAAATTATTAGTTGGGCTTTTAAGAAAAAACTAGCTGAATATTTGAAAACATCTCGTAAAAATGTAATTTGCATTTTGAAGATCTAGGAACCAACGAGCTCATATTTGAAAATATATTCCACAAAAAAAGGTTTAAATATTATATTTACGAGCCATGGTTTCAACATTTGCATGAAAAAAGTGTCTTAACATGCATTTTACACGCGTTCAGTTGCATTCCAATCATTAGTTTTCAAAATATCGATGTATTGATGGTTTTTTTTTTCGCAAAAAATGAAAACTTTTCGTTGAACTGTACATTGATATTTCATGAAAATTTAAAATGTCTTCAAAGGAGTTTAACCATGCTAAATATGATTAGAAGCGCAGACAAATTCATTCTAACTGGTTATCAATTGATTGAAAGTTTTTCGAAAAAAAAATTTCCCCCTGATTATAATCATCTGTTGGTTCATTGTGTAACTTCAGCTGATCCGTCAATAACGGAGTAGCAGCTCATTGGCAGTCAACCATGCTCATGCTCAAAAAAATTTCCCCCTGATTATACAGGACGACAACATTAACTTTGAAAAATACTTGCAACGGCCTAAATGCATAAAATAAGAGGTTTTTTTTTTAAACACAAATTGCGTTTTAAATAAGTTCCTTATAAAATTGCTAGAACTCTCAAAAAATTTCGAATTATAACTGCTCGATTTTGGAAAAATCCACAAGAATATTTAAAAAAAAAAAAAACAAAAATAATTCTTCATACCAGCCATGTGTGGAAAAAGCCAGAAACACACAGAATCAAATAAAACATATTTTCTTAAGGATCAAAGCAATGGTTATGTTTGAATGAAAGAAAAAATAATCATAGATATGCAATCCCAATGACAACTCGCTATGATTACAAAAAATAACGGGAAAAGACAGTTAACAAAATTTCATCAGAACATATTTAACTCAACTGCCAGATAGAGTCAGAAAAAGAATATAATATTTTTTTAATTGCGTTTTATTTTATTTTTAATGAAAAATATTTTGCACAAATTTGAAATTATTGCAACATTTTTCTGTTTCAAACTATAACGAATAAAAAATCGATGAATTTTGGTATTTTTTATCGTTCTTGTCATACATATATTATTCATAACTCATAAATGTTCAAACTCTCTTCTAACCTGAATCCCGAGCCATTACCCTTCCTGTAATTACCATAAAAAACACCTTTTGTCATGTCCATTAACAAACGCCTCGGTGCACCGTTCACCTTGAATAGACCACCAATATAAAAAGAAATCCCCACAACTACAATCTTAAAAGTAAAAGTTATGAATCTTTTTCCCCGAAGGTGGGTGTGAGGGAAAAGTGGCTGCATCGCCCATTAATCCACAATTATTATCCGCCACCACACACTGCTAGGACGTACCTCTCGGATATGTTACACACGAGCTCGCGTCAGGTAAACAAAGTCCAATCGATATCCAAGTGATATTACTTTGAACGAATTACACACAGTCACACTCACACACACTTGTAGTACGGTTTCAACTTGTCTAGTCTGGGCAGCCCCGTGGCGGAGGTAGGCTGCAATTTCTTCGCCGATTATCGATTTTTTTTCTTCCGATGATAGTTGGTGACAAGTCGTCTCCTGCTTGGGGACACCAAATTCTACCGACCACCGTCAATGGGGGGTAGTACAACCTGGTACAACTTGGTTGCTTGCAGGCCGCCGGCGTTTTAATTGGATTACGACATTTTCAATTTATACTCCTCGAAGCGTGTCTTCCGGTTGAACTAGGTTAGGTTCGATGTCCCGGGAGGTTCCTTGAAGATGAATGCCTCCTTAAGAGCAATTAGAAATCGTCACATGGTGGAATTCACTGCAACTCCAACTCTTATAGTTTTCTTAAAAGTGACATGGTGACAGATCAACTTCCCCTTAAGAGCATTCAGATGCAAGTCAACACTTTGTAGAATCCACTTCAACTTCGTGAAATCAGGTTATGTCGTGTAGATTCCAGAATCGTTGGTAGAATCCCCCACGTGTTACACATAAATCTTCCCCAAAAGTAACGATCTACCCCTTCTGAACACCTCAGAGGACTCAAAGTTAACCGAAGAAACGTTCAAAACTGGACTCAAAACTCAACGGGACACCGAAAACGAAAAAGTCACACACTTTAGTCCAAGAACTTCAGAACACAGAACACATCTAAAAGGTCTTCTTCCTCCCAGTTTGTGTCCCCCTCTCCGAAAACCGCGGGCCCAAAACCGCGCGCGAAACCCCGGAACAACTCCACACGTGTGTCCGTCCGTCACAACAGTTCGGCACCGTGTCGGAGACAACACTGAAACTGGAAAAGTCGGAAAAGCGCTTTTCCGCACCAACAAGTCGTTGGAAATTGCTGAGAGAGAAAACCGAATCGAGTGAGAGCGAACTCTCACTCTCTGTTTTGGTGCCGTCTCGCTCTCCCCAACCTGTTCTAACCTCACTTTTTCGCGCGAGCGCTCGCTCCTTCTCTCCAAATCGGAAGTTGAAAGACGGAACTCACCGTTACCGCACCGAGCCGGGAACTTAACGGGACGAACTCTGTTGATTCACGACGTGCTGGCAGCATGGAGCATTCCGCGGATGCTGCTGGATGATGTTCGGTTGATCTTTTTTTTTTTTTTTTTGGCTGGAACTTTTGGGATGCTGCCGATTATACGGGCGGCTAAAAATAGACGTCAGCGTCCCCCCGAAACGAGTGGTGGGTGAAGAGTTCAAGGTTGCAACTTGCATGTGAACGTACACACCGGTGGCGCAAGGTAATTTAATAAAAATGAAGATGGAAAGAGTTTTGTTTCTTGGGATGGAAGTTTGGGAGGGAGCGAATTAATGGGGCTGTGATTTCATGGAATGGGTTGAAGATCACCTGTTGAGTTAGTTTGTTGTATTTATCAGGTCTTTGGAATTGGATTTTTGCGATTCCAAAACCGTTCTTGGAAAATATCGCCCAAATTTTTTGTGGAGGTCATTGAGCAACTTTTGTTCTATGAGAAACTTTACTTCTCTTGTTTTATGTTTTTCTTGTTTCATTTTTAGTTTTTTATTTGCATTTCTCTTGTTGAGTTTATGATCAGTAGTGCGGTGGCTGTGGGGACGCGCAGACCCGTTTTTCGTGTTATTTTCCGTCTCTTTTGTGTCGCTGTTCGAGTGCATGGTGTGATTGGTCATTATAATAAAACAATGGCATCAGTAGTGCGGTGCTTGTGGGGACGCGCAGTCCTGCTTTTTCGTGTTATTTTCGTCTCTTTTGTGTCGCTATTTGTGTATATGGGGTGATTGGTTTTCTTCTTCTTCTTTTTTAATTTTTTTTTAGTTCGCGCGTTCGTAGGCCGACGAGTTTTTGTTCTCTTTATATAGTTTTCGATAGAAACGATCCGATTTTTGTTTTTTGAGACAGGCAAGTCGTATTGCTGGATTAAGTCCTTTCCATATCATCGAGGATCGGAAGACACGTCGACGAATATGTTTTAAGGCTCATGATATAAAATAATTTTGATGAATGAAGCCCTTCCTACATCACCGTTGATCGGAAGGCACGCCGACGGAGAGTTTCTGGAGAATCGCGGTCGAATTAATACTATATTAAAATCCCTAGACAGCTATCTTTCCGGCTGCGGGCTGCCTAAGATTTTAAAAATTTCAACCGATAAATAAATTGCTTATGGTCGCATCACCTACCACAGTGAATCCTGACCTCACACCCATCGTATTAACCCCTCAAAACTCATGTGATACTTTGCCGGAGACGCAGCCGATTTAGCGGTCCCATCACTCAAGTATAGGCTAACATTCCCATCCACTTCCCCGTGTCTTACCTCTGGTCGTGACCGGCGTCGGTATTGATCAGCGCGATAGGGACCTTTGAAAATTGCGAAGGGGTGATGATTGGTTCCTACTTTTCATCTGTGGTCCACGGAGCAATGTTTGGGGGTCCTGGTCAATAACGAAGTAGCAGCTGCGGGTAGACACCAATGCTATGCTATGCTATGCATTTCTCTTGTTGAGTTTATCTTTGTTTTTGATTGTATTTGGCCTATTCTACCACCTCCTATCATAACATTTTGCCAATCTAATTTTTTCATGTTTTTACAGTCAATTTTTAAAATTTTTGCTTGTTTTTCACGTTTTCGGCTGTAAATGCTATATAGGAAATGCTAGCAAAAAAACTTTTTTGTATGGAGCGTGGACATTCGGCATATGATATTGATTGAATGCCAAAACAACTTTGGGTAACATTTTTTGTTTTGGAAGAATACCGCCAACTGTTATTGGGATGATCGGATTAGTTGTTTGAATAACAAAAATAATAACAAAGATTTGTTCGAAGAATAACTAAAAATGTTATTAGTCTGTTATTACAATAACAATCTAATAACAAAAAAATCATAACGACGAATAACAAATCTTGTTGTAAATAACATGAAATGTTATTGGCATAGTATTCTCAAATATCAAATATTGTTATTCCCAAATTATTTCCGTCTGCTCGGGTTCGCAAGAGTTAGCGTAAGCTTGATTGTAGATGAAGTGCTATGGAAAAATCTATGTTGACGACATCTCTCAAATCATTTATCAATGCCCCTGTGCTCTTGTACCAAGCTTACTGATTTTCCTAGAGAGCACAGTGGTATAGATAAAACGATGTCGATTTAAAAAAAAAATGCATCTAATCCCAGAAAATTGTAAACGATTTTTTTTCAGTAAAACTCAGCGATTTCGAAAACAACAAATGTTTTTGAACTATTTTACGGATTCGCTTACAAGAATTCTATCCATGTGTACAAGAAATGTTCAATTTAAGTTTTAGATATTATTTTGAATGATTTCTGAGATTTTTTTATATTTTATATAAGAATATTTTTCCAAGGGTCCTGATCAGTCTTCCCGAAACGCGCGCACGCCGTACACGCCGTACAAGTTTTCAGTGCAGATGAACCTCAAACACACCAGGCTGCTATGTTCGAGTTCTCCCCGCACGGCGCACTCAAGTTTACACGCGGTGTAAACACGGGGTGCACACCTCGGGTACAACGCCGTGCGAGCGAAGAGCGTGTAAAGAGACGAAAAAATGACTGCTTCTCACTCTCTCTGTTGCAAACACTGTAGTGTGACTGCAGCGGAGAATGAAACACCGCTTTACAGCAGAGGGAGCGTGAGGGAACTATTTTTGTCTCCTTTCTGCGTCGTCGGCTTGCACGAGGTTTGTACCCGGGGTGGAAGGTTCGGTTTTAAACTCGAGGCTCGTGTGCGCGTACAGACTGTACACGGCAGAGTTTAGGTTTGCTTGTACGCGTGCACACGCGGTGCTGGTGTTTGATCGAGTACAGAAAACAGAGAACGCGGTTGAACGCGGTGCACGGGGATCACTGGTCCTGATTGTTCAAAATCAACCACTCCATTCGCGAGCACAAATAGCAGGCGACGCGATACTGCCCTGATGAATTACTACTGTTTGTCACTTTCTCACCATTCGCTCCCGAACACTCTCGCTTCTACTCTCCTTCTCTCTCTGATCGGCTCAGTCTCCGAACGGCTCAGGCAGGCCGAACGTCACCGATCACTCTGAACTGAAAACATTTTTTCTCTGATGCGCTGCGTTATACTCATTGATTTGGGTTGCTTAAAATCAATGTTATCAATTAAATTGTGCATTTATTTTGATTTCATAACATTATAGACACCATTCAAAGAAACTTCCACCAAGAAAAAATCAAATTGATGACAAACTGAGGGCGTGAAGACAAAAAGACTGCCACGCTGGCATTTTGTGAGAGTGGCTCTTCGCTGAGCATGGTAGTGTGTGAGTGTCGTCGAGCGACGGAGTAGGCAAAAATTTTCACGATGTATTTGTTCGCTGAGTGAACAGTTTGGGCCACTCGCTGGCTGCTTGCGCGTATCATTCGCTCATGAATGCTAGCGGGTTAGAATAGGCGACGACTGGATAGGCGATGAGTGAGTGGTTTCTGTTCATTGAACCAAAAATCAGGACCCTTGTATTTTTCTTCCAAAATTTTTGGAGAGGCACAATGTATGGGCTGCCCCCCAGCCAAATTTATGGGGGGGGGGAGGGGGGCAAAAAGTACCGTGCCCCCCAGAGTCGGCGCCCCTTCAACCCCTAGAAAGTCTTTTGCTCTAATAGTTGCAAAGTTATGATTAAAAGAAAATAAAGTTTTTTAGAAAATCGTCAAAAAAGAGGGAGAAAAAAAGAGGGGTGCTAAAAAAAGAGGGATGGTCCAATCAGCACCAAACTTGGAATTTCTGTTAGCTATCGATAGATGAACTTTCCCTCCAAGTTTGGTCCAAATCGGTGAAGGTCGAGCCTAAAAGTGTACATAGTTGACTTGGAATAACTCATATACGTTTTTTTATATGAAAAACAAGAACAAAATTTCTTGTTTTTTATCTTTTCAAAATAAACTTTTTGAAAATCGGCCTTCGCCATGTACACGGAACCGGTATAACAAGTCTTCACCAACATTTTGAGTCGAAATGGTCAAAGCAGTGTTGAAATGTCGTGGCACCCGTAAATCAACTCGTTGTTTCGAGAAAAACGCTTAAAAAGTTTGACAGTTTGTTTTGCGCACGACCAAGTGTCAAGCTTAAATCGTGTGTTGCTCACTTTAATCATGAAATATCGTCATGGAACTCTCAGGTGTGACTGATGAAAAAATTGTCACTCGATTATCTCGACATTGGCTGAACCGATTTTGTCCGTTTTGGCATCATTCGATCCGTCTTGGGGTCCCATAAGTCGCTATTAAAAATTATGCAGTTTAGTTAAGTACTTCAAAAGTTATTCCAAAAAAAAACGATTTTAACAAAAGTCCGTAAGATTGTAAAAAGGGTGGTTTTTGCAAGAAAACCCGTCATTGTATACATTTTTAGAAAGGTATTTAAAAGACCTTTCCAACGCGTCCATTGAATTACATTGAAGGTCTGACAACCCTATCAAAAGTTATAAGCACTTAAGTGTTATTTACGCACTTTTTGCAATTTGGATAGCACCCTTAAATGTGAGGAAGGCGCCAACCATACGAAAATCATAAAAGAGTGTGTATGGACGAACCAATTATATAAAATGGCATCTTTTGACTCATAAATTAGATAGGTTCGCTCTATTTAAAAATTGCAATGAAAAAAAACATCCGGGACCGTGGTGTAGGGGTAAGCGTGGTTGCCTCTCACCCAGTCGGCTTGGGTTCGATCCCAGACGGTCCCGATGGCATTTTTCGAGACGAGATTTGTCTGACCACGCCTTCCGTAAAATGGGGAAGTAAATGTTGGCCACGGTCTAACCTAGAGGGTTAGGTCATTAGCTCAACTCAAGTTGTAGGAGTCGTCTCCCTGGGTCCTGCCTCGGTGGAGTCGCTGGTAGGCAGTTGGACTAACAGTCCAAAGGTCGTCAGTTCGAATCCCGGGGTGAATGGAAACTAAGGTGTAAAAAGAGGTTTGCAATTACCTGTAGAGCGAATAATTTGATTTGATTTTGAATGAAAAAAATGTTTTGAATATGTGCAAAATAACTTTTTTTCGACAGATCTCGAAAAAAAAATCATACGATTTGGCACATCTAAATCGGATATTCCAACCAAAAAACCTCCAAAGTCGTGGAAACGATAAAGTGAAGCTTAGAATTGGCTTCCCGTAAGCCAACACACAGATTGACCTAAATCCGTACGACTAACTGGCTGATTGTTAAACTTCGCCAGAATCATGGCAGGGGATCGTGGCAGCATTTTCACGGGTAACATTGGACAGAAACACACCTACTTCTCGATAACAGCCGCTTTCGGCGGATGAGAAATATTGTGCGAATGTTTGTAAGGTGATGTGGGGTCAACTGCCATATGAGCGTTGAAAAAAAAACTGATTCAACGTTTATTCCAATACTTTTGCTACAAGATCAACATACTTTTATTTCAAAAAATACATTTCATGTTTAAGTAATCTCAACATGCTCTAAAAAGCCTATTTCAGATAAACCACATATTAACTAGAGTATATTCCATCTCTGTGGAATCATTCAATCACCACGCCACAGATAAGCCTGTTTCGGCTCCAAAATCCACAAAAACACGTTGACGTTCTCGGAACGGTGTAAAATACCACCTTTGAATATCACTTTACCATTTTCAAACGAGGCCCTGATGTTGCTTCCAGTCGGCCCAAAAAACAGGCAATGTATTTTGCAATAACTGGTGCAGTCGAATATTACAACAAAAAAGTGATCCTTTCCGGACCAGCATAGGACCTAGATAAAGCCCCAGCCAGACTGCGGCGGCTAGTTGACTAGTATAGAAGGGGGGCCAGACCTCGCAGACCATGCATCAACAAGCAAAAAGGGGGCGATGAATTATTCAAACCCAGAGCTATGGCCAGGGTCTATGACGTCATCTCTCTTTTCCCCTGTGCCAAGCGAAAGTGTTCAAGTGGGACACAGTACTATTTACTATGGTAAGGGCGCTGGTAGCTAGTAGCACAATTTGCATTGGTGTTCGTTTTGGGGGTGGACTTTTTAATTGGGTCGGAAGTGTCTATGGGACATAACTACAAGACGGTGACTTTGCAAATTCATTTGAAAAAAAGAGCATTTTCTCATAAAGGCTATTGTGACATGTTTTGCTTTGATCGATTTTAATTTCTAAATGTGTTCAAACGTTTGAATTCCCTAAGACGAAGAAGATTTGACAGTAAAATTACCTTTGGAAATTTTTTGAGAAAAAATCAATTGAAAAGCAAAAAACCAATTCATCATACTCATTTACATAACACAATAAAAAATGTTGCATAATACAAAATTGAACCATTTTCAAAAGTTCACGAAAACAAAACTTAAACATTGAAAAAGAGAACGACAGTTATCGAGATATTGTCAGTTAAAAAGTAAGGCTAGTTGGATAACACTTTTAAAAATCTAGTTTTTCTCCTTTATGAGTAATTTTACACATTGGGTTTGCTTCATGCAAGATTGGGGGTTGTCAATACAAAAGTGCAATGAAAATCTGTAATTCGAGACGAGATTTTCTGATCGCTTTGGTGTCTTGGAAAAAGTTGCAGACTTAGATCAGGAAACCCCAAGAGCAGTTCTCTACGAAATCGATCTTTTTTCTAAAATTTTAATTTTTGTATTTTTTAATCCGACTGAAACTTTTTTGGTGCCTTCGGTATGCCCAAAGAAGCCATTTTGCATCATTAGTTTGTCCATATAATTTTCCATACAAATTTGTCAGCTGGCCATACAAAAATGATGTATGAAAATTCAAAAATCTGTATCGTTTGAAGGAATTTTTTGATCGATTTGGTGTCTTCGGCAAAATTGTAGGTATGGATATGGACTACACTGAAAAAAAATGATACAAGGAAAAAAAATTTGGTGTTTTTTTTATTAAACTTTTTGTCACTAAAACTAACATTTTAAAAGGGCGTAATATTGAATGTTTGGCCTTTTTGAAATGTTAGTCTTGGTTTAAAAAAATTGAAAATATTTTTTCGAAAAGATCGGAAAGTTTCGCGACTGTTTCATAGTTTAACATTGAAAATCGGACCATTAGTTGCTGAGATATCGACATTAGAAAATGGTGTGTTGTTTGGTTGGGACTTAGAAAACATCAATTTTCCTGTTTTTAAACCTTTGCATGGCAATATCTCAGAAACTAAGGGCCGTATCAACAAAGTTCCAAAGTGCAAAATATAGAGAATTTTTTCAGCTTTTCAAAAATATTTTTTTCAAAAGTGGGCAAACATGTGCACTAATTTAAAAAAATTAAAAACTACGACTGTTATTAAAAAAGTCACCTGAATTTGATTTTACATCGAAAAATGAAGTTGAAAAATTTTTGCGACCAATTTTTCGATTTTTTGAAAAAATCAGTATTGATTCAAAAATTCATAACTCGCTCAAGTTTTAGTGACAAAAATTTAAATAAAAAATCACAAATATTTTTTTTACCGTGTATCATTTTTTTTCAGTGTAGTCCATATCCATACCTACAACTTTGCCGAAGACACCAAATCGATCAAAAAATTCCTTCAAAAGATACAGATTTTTTAATTTTCATACATCAATTTTGTATGGCCAGCTGCCAAATTTATATGGAAAATTATATGGACAAACTAATGATGCAAAATGGCTTCTTTGGGCATACCGAAGGTACCAAAAAAGTTTCAGTCGGATCAAAAAATACAAAAAAAGATCGAATGACCGAAATCTGAGAGAACTGCTCCAAAAAAAAAATCATACACAAAAAATTATCTTCATTTTTTTTAATCACAAAAATTATTTTTCAGAAAAAAATGAAACCGTTTTGAAATGTTCCAATCACAGAGAAAAAAAAATATTTTCAAATTTTCAAATTCAAAACTAACAATTCAAAAGGACTTAAACGGTATCATTCTCAGGTTGACGAAGATGGAAACTTTTTATCAAAATCTAAAAGAAAAAAATCTTGTCACCATGATAAAAAAAATATTTAGTTTGATATTAAATAATTTTAAGTATTTATTTCCATGGTTCTTAACTAAATTGTTTATAAATAGACCATTCGATAGCTATTTTTGAATAAAACAAAAACGCTCAATATCAAGCAACGGACAGACGCTATTTTTTGTTGAAAGTCTTAAGACATGCTTTTAATTTACTCTTAATTTTTTGTATTAATCTGAATATTGTGAAATTCGAGCATAATTTTGATTGAAAATAGCAGCATATTTCACAAAAATTTTATGTTTTCACGTTGAAAACCGTTTGCCGCAAAATAAATAAATATTACTGTACTGTTTTACTTCAATATATAAAAAATATTAAATTAAATAATTTTAAATTGATTTCAGTTTATTGCAAGTCGAATGCCATTAAAATATTGAAGTTGTCTATAAAAAACCCCCTAATTTTTCGAGCCAAACATTAGCTTTGAAAAATATCTTCAGCGGCTCTTCATGAAAACTGTGAAATTCATCAATATAAAGTTAAGTTTAAGAATGTTTTTCGAACATTGGTTTTACATTATTTTGGTTGTTTTTTTCTCAAGCATATTAAAAGAATCCGTTACCAAAAATACGAAAAATGTGAAATTGTTCTGCATCTGAAAATTAGTCGCCTCTAATTTTACTGTGTTTGATTTTAATCATTGAAAACATTTGTCTCAGAAATATTTGGAATTTTGTCAGGAAAATAGCTTTGCTCTAAAAAAGAGATATCACAGGATTGTCAATTTCTGCTTCTATTAATGATAATTAAGTACAGTTTGGTTTTAAATATTTAATCCACACAAACTTCAAATAATGTTGACTGCCTATTAGAAAGAAAAGCATAAAAAATAATCAATTCTAATATAATTCTTGCAAAATTTTCATATTTTTACAATTATTTAATAAAAATTAATAGATTTTGGATTCACAAGACATTTTTCACTGGGTAATATATCTAGCGTTGCGTTTTGTTGTTGATCAGCTTCGCTAAACAAAATGCCAAAAATAAATTTGACGAGAATTTTAGGAGAGAACATTAAGAATAAGGAGAGAACAATGATGAAATAAAAAAAAACTGTTAGGGGAGATGGGGGTAATACGGCCACCCTAAGGGAGAAGTCTAATAAAATTTACACAACAGATTATTTTGATCTCAAATTACGTACATATTGTTCTACTACTAGTCCATTATAGAAATGACATAAATTAGTTAGTCTAAAAACCAATTTTTAATACTTTTCAGGAATTTTAAAAAAATAATTGAAATCGTATATATATGAAATACGCGGGGTAAGACGGCCACCCATGTGGGGTAAGACGGCCAGTGCTATAAATTAACTTAATAACTTTGCTAAATCCACCCAAATTCCTACAAGGTTGGTTGAACAGACTTCTCTGAACATCATAACTATTTTGGTTGAAAAAATCAGGTTTCAAATGTGAAGAAAAATGCTGTTTAAAAAATTTCATATTTTGGCTCAGTGAATTTCATATTATTGCGACCACATTTTATGAAAAACTGTGAATTTTTACTACAAAACAAACACAATTTGATGCAAAATAATTAGTTTGTGTATTTTGTTTAGAATAAGTAAATCAAAATTATGTAAACAATATTAAATTAGCGATTTTTATGAAAAGTTTGATAGGATTTCATACTATTCAATGAGTTTTGCTATATCACAGTAAAGAATGTTGTCGAAACGGTAGTTAACAGCATTTTGATTAAAAATGGATAGTTTTTTGAAAATGCTATTCCTTATCTACAAATATGTCATAATAGTCAAAAACCGTCAAAAATATAACCTATATCAATTGAAATCTACAAATTACGGGTGGCCGTCTTACCCCCGGAGGAGGTGGCCGTCTTGCCCCCAAAAAAATTATTTTTTTAAACAACTTTTGTAAATAGCTCATCGCATTTTCTAAACTTTTTCGAGGGACATAATCTAGGGAAAACTTCAATTTAACATGAAAAATATTTGAAGACAGGAAAACATATTGTTATCTAACAAAAATGCCTAAGTTGTAATTCATGAAAATTACATCCAGTTTCAAGTTCAAAAATTATTTGTTTATTTTGAGCTATTTTTATACTATTTCAAACAATATTTTTGGCAAAGGTGACTCCATATGAGCAGTTCTCTAGGATTTCGGTCATTCGATTTTTTTTGTATTTTTTAATCCGACTGAAACTTTTTTGGTGCCTTCGGTATGCCCAAAGAAGCCATTTTGCATCATTAGTTTGTCCATATAATTTTCCATACAAATTCGGCAGCTGTCCATACAAAAATGATGTATGAAAATTCAAAAATCTGTATCTTTTGAAGGAATTTTTTGATCGATTTGGTGTCTTCGGCAAAGTTGTAGGTATGGATACGGACTACACTGGAAAAAAATAATACACGGTAAAAAAAAATTTGGTGATTTTTTTATTTAACTTTTTATCACTAAAACTTGATTTACAAAAAAACACTATTTTTAATTTTTTTTATTTTTTGATATGTTTTAGAAGGCATAAAATGCCAACTTTTCAGAAATTTCCAGGTTGTGCAAAAAATCACTGACCGAGTTATGAATTTTTTAATCAATACTGATTTTTTCAAAAAATCGAAATTTTGGTCGTAAAAATTTTTCAACTTCATTTTTCGATGTAAAATCAAATTTGCAATCAAAAAGTACTTTACTGAAATTTTGATAAAGTGCACCGTTTTCAAGTTATAGCCATATTTAAGTGACTTTTTTGAAAATAGTCGCAGTTTTTCATTTTTTTAAATTAGTGCACATGTTTGCTCAGTTTTGAAAAAAATATTTTTGAAAAGCTGAGAAAATTCTCTATATTTTGCTTATTTGGATTTTGTTGATACGACCTTTAGTTGCTGAGATATTGCAATGCAAAGGTTTAAAAACAGGAAAATTGATGTTTTCTAAGTTTCACCCAAACAACCCACCATTTTCTATCGTCAATATCTCAGCAACTAATGGTCCGATTTTCAATGTTAATATATGAAACATTTGTGAAATTTTCCGATCTCTTCGAAAAAAATATTTTTGGAATTTTCAAATCAAGACTAACATTTCACAAAGGCCAAACATTCAATATTACGCCCTTTTAAAATGTTTGTCTTGATTTGAAAATTCCAAAAATATTTTTTTCGAAAAGATCGGAAAATTTCACAATTGTTTCATATATTAACATTGAAAATCGGACCATTAGTTGCTGAGATATTGACGATAGAAAATGGTGGGTTGTTTGGGTGAAACTTAGAAAACATCAATTTTCCTGTTTTTAAACCTTTGCATTGCAATATCTCAGCAACTAAAGGTCGTATCAACATAGTCCGAATAAGCAAAATATAGAGAATTTTCTCAGCTTTTCAAAAATATTTTTTTCAAAACTGGGCAAACATGTGCACTAATTTAAAAAAATGAAAAACTGCGACTATTTTCAAAAAAGTCACATAAATATGGCTATAACTTGAAAACGGTGCACTTTATCAAAATTTTAGTAAAGTACTTTTTGATTGCAAATTTGATTTTACATCGAAAAATGAAGTTGAAAAATTTTTACGACCAAAATTTCGATTTTTTGAAAAAATCAGTATTGATTAAAAAATTCATAACTCGGTCAGTGATTTTTTGCACAACCTGGAAATTTCTGAAAAGTTGGCATTTTATGTCTTCTAAAACATATCAAAAAATAAAAAAAAATAAAAATAGTGTTTTTTTGTAAATCAAGTTTTAGTGATAAAAAGTTAAATAAAAAAATCACCAAATTTTTTTTTACCGTGTATTATTTTTTCCAGTGTAGTCCGTATCCATACCTACAACTTTGCCGAAGACACCAAATCGATCAAAAAATTCCTTCAAAAGATACAGATTTTTGAATTTTCATACATCATTTTTGTATGGACAGCTGCCGAATTTGTATGGAAAATTATATGGACAAACTAATGATGCAAAATGGCTTCTTTGGGCATACCGAAGGCACCAAAAAAGTTTCAGCCGGATTAAAAAATACAAAAATTAAAATTGAAGAAAAAAGACCGATTTCGTAGAGAATTGCTCATATGCATTATTTAGCATGAGGAACAGTATTGCTTAACATTTTAGTAATATTCATTAGTATACTTAGTAAAACAGTGGGGTGGCCGTCTTACCCCGCCTGGCCGTCTTACCCCCAGCTCCCCTACATAAAAATTTGAAATTTTCGTTGAAGAAGTACAATATAAAAAAGAAATTAATTACTTTAATTACTCAAAAATTACTTAAATTAAAACTTTATCAACTAAAACTACTCTAATTATCTTGAAGTACTTAGTAATTTATGAATTACCTAATTACCAAGGCCTAAGGCCTTGCTGGAAGCCATGGACATTTTTAATAGATCAATTAAACGTATAATTTTATTTCATAAAAAAATAATGCCACAGTAATTACACAACTCGACATTTTTAACGTCAGTAAACGCAGTAAAGTATATTTTAGTAAATTTTCTGAGAAAGAATAAAGTTGTAAATTTCGCTTGCAAATGTTGATACCGTACTAAGAAGCCAGGCGCTTCCATGATTTCATTCTGAGAGGTTGCTGAGAGGGATAAAATCATTCGAGTCAAACGAATAATTCAAAAAAATATAACTGACATAAAAATACAGATGCACCACAGAGAATTTTTGAACTCACAAATATGGTACCCAAAACTAATGAATCTTTTTGAGATAATTTTTAAATTGAGACTTTTTTTCTAACTTTTGACCTTTTATCCTTTAGACCGTACTTCTTGCTACACTCTAAAAAAATAATTCGTTTTATAATTTGGCTTTTCACACAAAATTGCGTGGAAATCTACAGTTTTTCTGTTTGCTTTTCTCTCAGAGACAGTCTTAGTAACCGTTGATCAAATGAAAAAAGTCAAATTAAAAAATAGATTTTTTTAGAGTGTAACTTTTTTTAAAGTTCTTGGCATATCTTCAACTTTGCCAAAGACAAAAAAATTGATAAGGAATCCGTTATTGTTTTTAACCTAGGTCGTGCGAGCTGTCAGTTATGGTCAAGGTACATAGCAAATTGTTTAATTAACTATAATGTACATTTAAGAGCGAGTCCACGAGCAAAGCATACCCATCTCGCATCGACCTCACCAATCTGCCTGAAATTTTCAGGGGTTGTTTGTACATATATAACTAGCATCTGGCCAAAATATGAGCACTCTAGGTCAACGGGAAGTGGGGCAAATCGGGACACAAAGTTTTAAGGTTCAAAAACGTCAAAAATCTTAAAATGGCTATAACTTAGGCAAAATTCAATTTAATTTCAAAATTCAAAATGCATCTAAAAGGGCTTGAAAAATGCAACAAAATGCAGGGTAGAGCATCTCAATTGGTTATTTCTAAAGGGAGTTATTGGCATTTTAGTGAAAAAATAGCATAATTTTCAAACTCAAATAAAAAAGTGTTCCATCCAGATATCAACTCGGTTCGACCTACAGCTTGTAGGGGACATCTGGGACTACCATCTGAGACTGAGAACGCTTTGGGTAAGGCAGTTCAACATATTAAATGGACACTTTTACTTTTAGTGATTTTTTTGATTGTAAATTTTTGCTCGGGGGACCCCTTAGATCCCATTTTTTGGTGATAATTTTATCATATTCGTGTTCCTGAGACAATTTCACAATAGAAACATGTATAAAAATGTTCATTTTCATCCATTTTAACCCTTTAAAAAATAAAAGTTAAAAAAAATCTTCGATTCACATTTATTGAAAATCAAGTTCGTTTCCAAGGATACTAGATGACACCAGAAAAAAGCAGCTTCTCAATTTTTTTTAACTTTTATTTTTTAAAGGGTTACAATGGATGAATATACACATTTTTATACATGTTTCTATTGTAAAATTGTCTCAGGAACACGAATATGATAAAATTATCACCAAAAAATGGGATCTAAGGGGTCCCCCGAGCAAAAATTTACAACCAAAAAAATCACTAAAAGTAAAAGTGTCCATTTAATATGTTAAACTGCCTTATCCAAAGCGTTCTCAGTCTCAGATGGTAGTCCCAGATGTCCCCTACAAGCTGCAGGTCGAACCGAGTTGATATCTGGATGGAACACTTTTTTATTTGAGTTTGAAAATTATGCTATTTTTTCACTAAAATGCCAATAACTCCCTTTAGAAATAACCAATTGAGATGCTCTACCCTGCATTTTGTTGCATTTTTCAAGCCCTTTTAGATGCATTTTGAATTTTGAAATTAAATTGAATTTTGCCTAAGTTATAGCCATTTTAAGATTTTTGACGTTTTTGAACCTTAAAACTTTGTGTCCCGATTTGCCCCACTTCCCGTTGACCTAGAGTGCTCATATTTTGGCCAGATGCTAGTTATATATGTACAAACAACCCCTGAAAATTTCAGGCAGATTGGTGAGGTCCAAACGACGTCCCATACAAAGGGGTATGCCCTGTTCGTGGACTCGCTCTTAAATGAAACTTAAATGCCAATCGTGTTCCCTTTTAAAGAACAAAAGTTCAATGGGGAGAGCGATTGATATTATAGCGGTGTAATATCATTGTAAAACTAAAGCAAAATATTATTATTAAAAAAAATAAAAATAAAAAAAAAATATATGGTATGCCACATTTTAAATGATATCATGTAAATTTTTTCATTCTTTTTTTCAATGTTTTTTTTTAAAGGGCTGAATTAATTCACTATTAACTTATTTATGATCATATTTAAATGCTTTCACACAGTTGTTCTTTTGCTCCACCATTTACAACTGAATGAATTTCGCAAAATGAAAACCACGTTTAACGCAGATCGCGGCCATAAAGAATTTGAAACAAATCCAGATTTGATTCACAAATTACAAAAGACTAAACAAAATTAAAATAACTCACAAAACAACGTTTTTTTTTTTCAAACAATTTCTTTGATCGGTTTAGTATTGTCAAATGAAATAGTTCAAAGCTAACTCGAACCCGGTACACTCACGAAGCTTGACATAAACAAATCTGACAACTTTCAATTTATAAGAATAACAAGTCATTAAAAGCCTGAGAAGCTAATAAAATTTAAAAAAAAAATTTTGAAAAAATTAATTTGGTATGAAAATTTGCCATATCATTAGCGTTTGAAGCCTTGAAACTTGGCATTTGTCAACTTTTGACAGACATTTTTTGAGGTACACAGACTCATAAAAAAAATGTTGTTAAAATATCAACCAAAACTGATTTCGTTAAACGCAATTTCTGAAAGATTTCTATGACTTTAAATTGATATATTTGAATTTAGAGTAATGCACAGGCATACACAGATTTTCTTACAGACATTTATAAAAAAAAAAACTAGGTGGCATCCCTGCTGTGAAGTTTGAGAAAAAAATGGAAAAGAAACAAACTGACTTCCTCAAATACAATTGATACAATCGAAGGATTTAGACAGTTTGGCCATTGAGTCTTATGACCTTTATTTTTTTTTAATTCCAAAAGCAAAACATCATACTCAACAGAAGTTTAGTTCGTTAGAATAAACAAACTAGCTGCAGCAATGTACTACTTCCGCTGCCAGCCCGCAGGGTGTGATGATTACTAGCCGGCTGAATGGCCCGACAACTTTGTACCGGAAGTGACCACCACCACACCACATGGCCACCCAACCGACCGGACGGAGAACTGCACCAACAGAGAGAAATGCACTTGCTCGCAGTTTTTGTTTTTGCTCGAGTTTTGCAGATGGATGGCATTCTGGACATTCTGGAAAGTTGTTTTTGCAGTCGGCCGTAGCTTTTGTTGTTTGGTTGTGTTGTGTGTTTCCGGTTTTCGGACATGGCTAATTTAGAAAGTACTCGCCGGATTGTTGGATGTTTGTGCCTTTTACAAGCTGTTGGAGAATGTCGTTGTTATTTGGTAAAGGTTGGTATTGGTTTTGCTGACAATTTTCAATAAAATAAAAATTTCAACTAAATGAACCTTCCGATATTGAAAAGTGTAGTTCAAATCCCAAATAACGACACACTTCAAGCTTATACCAAACGACCAGATTCATCCCTCCCTCGGTGATAGCAACAGCTCATTTCAACCCATTAGAAGATTGTTTACAGTAGACTGTGGCCATTGAAACTACAACCACTAACGGCGGCATCAGTAGCGTTTACTGCACTTACAGAACACGTATGTACTGTGCGAAATCACTATAAAACATGAACGGAAAAACTTGATGTGATGTTTAAAAGACTGTTTGAAAATAAACAATAAAATATAAAACAATAATAAGGAAAAATCATGGAAAATTATTTTAAAAGCCTAAAGTAAAATTGTGTATGATTGTGTAATTTTGTGTGATTCTGCGCGATTTTGTGTGATTTTGTGTGATTTTGAGTGATTTTGTGTGATTTTGTGTGATTTTATGTAATTTTGTGTGATTCTGCGCGATTTTGTGTGATTTTGTGTGATTTTGTGTGATTTTGTGTGATTTTGTGTGATTTTGTGTGATTTTGTGTGATTTTGTGTGATTTTGTGTGATTTTGTGTGATTTTGTGTGATTTTGTGTGATTTTGTGTGATTTTGTGTAATTTTGTGTGATTTTGTGTAATTTTGTGTAATTTTGTGTGATTTTGTGTGATTTTGTGTGATTTTGTGTGATTTTGTGTGATTTTGTGAGATTCTGTGTAATTTTGTGTGATTTTGTGTGATTTTGTGTGATTTTTGTGAGATTTTGTGTGATTTTGTGTGATTTTGTGTGATTTTGTGTGATTTTGTGTGAGTTTGTGTGATTTTGTGTGATTTTGTGTGATTTTGTGTGATTTTGTGTGATTTTGTGTGATTTTGTGTGATTTTGTGTGATTTTGTGTGATGTTATGTTATTTTGTGTGATTTTGTGTAATTTTGTGTGATTTTGTTTGATTTTGTTTGATTTTGTGTGATTTTGTGTGATTTTGTGTGATTTTGTGTGATTTTGTGTGATTTTGTGTGATTTTGTGTGATTTTGTGTGATTTTGTGTGATTTTGTGTGATTTTGTGTGATTTTGTGTGATTTTGTGTGATTTTGTGTGATTTTGTGTGATTTTGAGTGATATTGTGTGTGATTTTGTGTGATGTTATGTTATTTTGTGTGATTTTGTGTAATTTTGTGTGATTTTGTGTAATTTTGTGTGATTTTTGTGAGATTTTGTGTGATTTTGTGTGATTTTGTGTGATTTTGTGTGATTTTGTGTGAGTTTGTGTGATTTTGTGTGATTTTGTGTGAGTTTGTGTGATTTTGTGTGATTTTGTGTGATTTTGTGTGATTTTGTGTGATTTTGTGTGATTTTGTGTGATTTTGTGTGATTTTGTGTGATTTTGTGTGATTTTGTGTGATTTTGTGTGATTTTGTGTGATTTTGTGTGATTTTGTGTGATTTTGTTTGATTTTATGTGATTTTGTGTGATTTTGTGTGATTTTGTGTGATTTTGTGTGATTTTGTGTGATTTTGTGTGATTTTGTGTGATTTTGTGTGATTTTGTGTGATTTTGTGTGATTTTGTGTGATGTTATGTTATTTTGTGTGATTTTGTGTAATTTTGTGTGATTTTGTTTGATTTTGTTTGATTTTGTGTGATTTTGTGTGATTTGGTGTGATTTTGTGTGATTTTGTGTGATTTTGTGTGATTTTGTGTGATTTTGTGTGATTTTGTGTGATTTTGTGTGATTTTGTGTGATTTTGTGTGATTTTATGTGATTTTGAGTGATATTGTGTGTGATTTTGTGTGATGTTATGTTATTTTGTGTGATTTTGTGTAATTTTGTGTGATTTTGTGTAATTTTGTTTGATTTTGTGTGATTTTGTGTGATTTTGTGTGATTTTGTGTGATTTTGTGTGATTTTGTGTAATTTTGTGTGATTTTGTGAGATTTTGTGTGATTTTGTGTGATTTTGTGTGATTTTGTGTGATTTTGTTTGATTTTGTGTGATTTTGTGTGATTTTGTTTGATTTTGTGTGATTTTGTGTGATTTTGTGTGTTTTTGTGTGATTTTGTGTGATTTTGTGTTATTTTGTGTGATTTTGTGTGTTTTTGTGTGATTTTATGTTAGTGTTGAATATTTTCATGTACATAAAAGTCTACATTTTAATATTATTTTCAAATCATACCTTTAAAAAAATTCTTCGTAGCCAATAATCTTTCCGTGTACTCACCCAGACTGCCAGTTCACGTTCACGGAATGCAAGTGCCAGAACCAACAATTTCGAAAACGTTTGCACATATTTACCCAGCGATGAAACCATGTGGCTTATGTTCTACGCTCCACATTTTGGCACTTTTATGGTACTTTTGCCCAGACAGAGTCTTTTTTTTTTTGTTCTTCTTTTCTAGCGAAACACGAGTAGTCTACGTTGCAAGTGTGTGTGTGTTTGTGTGTTTTTTTCGGGGTTTTCCGGAAATCGACAAACACATAGAGGAAATGGAGCAATGTCAGCTGACTGGTTTCAGCGAAGTACATTCATCTATGCCACGTGAATTCGGTGAAAAATGGGTTGAGCAGTTCTGTCAGCTGGTTATTTCCTAATCAATCATTTAACAATTTACTTTTTAAATGACTCTTAAAGTCTGTTTCCGAATTTGTTTTTGTTTTGAACCGATTATACCTAAATAAAACTTTTATTGTTAATAATATTGTGTTTAACACATTTTTATCCAAATCAAAATTTTAATTTTGAATAAAACATCAAAAATCTTTCGCTGATTAACCATTCATTCATTAGTATAAACTTTTGACTATTTTTTTTTTTTGCTTAAAAGCTCAAACAAAAACATTTCTTGTTAATCCCATCAACATATCCCCACCGCAATCGCACCCAAATATTACGTGACAACGCTCATCCTCAAGCTGGAAAACTTTCACAATTTCCCAAGTGTGGAGGATGAAAAAAAGCACCGGGATCAACCATTTAATCCCTCGACGATGACGGTCAAATATGTGGACGGTGGGTGGAGAAAACCGAAAGGGGGAGATTTTAGAAACACACGTGACCAATCCACTTGACCGGCACGTGGGTGAAAGTGGAACGTGTGGCCGCTTGCACTGCAAACCAACCAGCCAACCCGTTAGAGGAGGGATTGAAAAAGTTTCAAATTTCTTCCAGGTTGGTCAAGGTTCGCAGATATGAGACACGAGGTGGAATTTATGTGGAGAATGATTTTTTTTGCTTCGTGGTTTGTCAGAAAACTAATTTAATCGAAACTGTGCAGAATTGATAACATAGTCTTTATTATCAAATCATGTTCTTTTTTAACAAGAAAACATATAAATTAGCAAATCAAGTTATTAAAACCATTTTTGGCACTTTTAAGTCGGGGTTTCAAACACACTCATCACAGTCCCGGGCAGACGGTAATAACTAAATGCATGACATTTCAATAACAAATACTGTTAAAATAACAGAAAGTGTTATGAAATCATCTTGAAAAATCCATTTTTGCATAAGAGTTAAATAACAATTTATGTTATCATAACGAAATTTGTTGTTGGTCAGATATTGGTTGAAAGCCAAAACAACTTTGGAATAACATTTTTTGTTATGGAAGAATACCTTCAACTTTTATTGGGATGATCGGATGAGTTGTTAAAATAACAAAAAATAAAACAACGATTTGTTCGAAAAATAACTAAAAGTGTTATTTATCTGTTATTACAATAACAATCCAATAACAAAAAAAATCATAACACCGAATAACAAAGCTTGTTATAAAAAACATAAAATGTTATTGGTCTGGTATTTTCAAAAAATGTTATTCCCAAGCTATTTCCGTCTGCTCAGGATTGAGACAATAAAAAACAATAAATAGAAAAATAACAAACAACGGCAAAAAACTCATATCAACACTAACAACAATTGTTATCAGAGTCGATGTTCAAGACCCCTTTAAACAAAAAAAATGTTTTTTTAGCAAAATGCAAATTAAGAAAAAAATAAAATTAAACCTGTAATAACATAGTTTGATAAAAGTACAACTCTAAAAAAATACTACGTTATTCGTAGATATTAACAAATGAAACATTATTGAAACTTTATGGTCAATAAATTAATTGGGGTGTTTACAAGGCTCTTATCACAAAATTATGGTCAGTTTGATTTTCAATCAATCAATAATTTTCTCGAAAAAATATACATGTGTTTACTTCTAATGCCATTCTCTTTCATTTGAAACCAATATGAAAATATTCAAAAATGTTAATTTCGCATGATTTTATGTTTTGTTCTAAAAATTGTGTCTAAAACATTGTAATGTTATTAAAACATTTGAAATATTTTTTGTTTACAAATTATTGCACTAGGTACAGGTTTTTGAATAAATAAGCATAATAGCAAACAAATCTATGATTTAAAGCGATTCTCAACCTTGGAAGAATTGCTAATTTTTCTTATCTTTAAATTAGTTTCAAACATGTTGTTTTATGGCATTTTTGTGTCGAGTAATGAATTTTCATACAATTCGAGATCAGTGAGAATTTATCAATAACTCAGTAGAAATCTCAGAAAAAACCATCTTTGTTTTATATTCAGGACAATTCTTTCTCAAGATTTTCTTTTTTCAGATTTTTTATTTCGTAGCAATAAGTTTATTTTTTCAGGACAATTTTTGTTATTAATCAGAACAATTAGTGTTATTTTTCAGGGCTTTTTATGTGGTTTTTTAGTTTTTTTTTTCAGGACAATTTATGTTATTTTTCGGGACAATTTGTGTTATTTTCCAAAAAAAATGTGTTAGTTTTCAAGAATGTATGTATGTATGGTATTTTTCAGGAAAACGACAATTTGTTTTACTTTCATAACAATTTGTGTTGTTTTCAAGACATTTTTTGTTATTTTCCAGAAAAATTTGTGATATTTTTGAGAATAATTTGTGTTGTTTTTCAGGACAATTTGTGTTACTTTTCATTCAAATTTATGTTGGTTTAAAGGGCAATTCATGTTATTTTTAAGGCCATTTCGTGTTATTTTAAAGGATAATTTGTATTATTTTTTAAGGACAATTCGTGTAATTTTCAAGGACAAATAATGCTTTCAGGACAATTTGTGTTTTTTTTCAGGACAATTTTTTTTAACTTCGAAGACAATTTGTGTAATTTTGAAAAACAATTTGTTTTATTTTTCAAGATAATTTGTGTTGTTTTTTGCGATAATTTGTGTTATTTTTCAGGATAATTTTTGTTTTTAGGGCATTTTTTGTTATTTTTTAAGACAATTTGTGTTATTTTTCACCTAAATTTGTGTTATTTTTAAGGACAATTTGTGTGATTTTTAAGGATAATTTGTGTTATTTTTCAGGACAATTTGTGTTATTTGCCAAAATATTTTGTGTTAGTTTTCAAGAAAAACTGTGTGGTGTTTTTCAGAATTTTTTTATTTCCACGACAATTTGTGTTATTTTTCAGAACCATTTTGTTTGTTTTCAAGACATTGTTTGTTATTTTCCGGAACAATTTGTAATATTTTTAAAGAATAATTTGTGTTGTTTTTCAGGACAATTTGTGTTATTTTTCATTTAAATTTATGTTGGTTTAAAGGGCAATTTATGTTATTTTTAAGAGCAATTTGCGTTATTTCAAAGGAAAGTTTGTGTTACTTTGTAGAACGATTTGTGTAATTTTCAAGGACAAATTATGCTTTCAGGACAATTTTAGTTACAGAAAATTTGTGTGTGTGTGTTTTTTTAAAGACAATTTGTTTTATTTGTGTTCTTTTTTAGGACAGTTTGTGGACAGGATAATAAATTCAGGATAATTTGTGTTATTTTTTGGGCAATTTTTGTCATTTTTCAAGACAATTTGTGTTATTTTTCATTCAAATTTGTGTTTATTTTAAGGACCATTTACGTTATTTTTAAGGATAGTTTGTGTTATTTTTCAGGACAACTTTTTTAAGCACAAATTATGCTTTTAGGAAAATTTGCTTTTTATTTCAGAACAATTTGGGTTAACTTCAAAAACCATTTGTGTTCACCTTCAAGACAATTTGTGTTATTTTTTATAAATTTTTTTTTAGGGACAATTTATGTTCTTTATCAGGACAGTTTGTGTTATTTTGAAGGACAATTTGTGATATTTAACATCAATCCATTTGTGTTCTTTTTCCGAACTCGATTTCTGCTCGGGTCATCCGCGTCAGGGTGGATGAAAGTTTTATCGCAACCAACCAGCTGAAAACCACGCAATCGGAAAAAAAATATCCAATCTTGCATCGTGCTCATCCTAAGGGATGAGCGGACTAACTGAATCACCCCCGGTGTAAAAGTTACGGACACGAGGATAAAAGTTTTCCCGAGAACATTGATTGAATGGGAAATCGATGCACAAAAGCCCGGACCCCCTCCGATACTGGCCGGGGTTGATCGTTTGATGATGTTGGGTGGGTTAAATTCCGAAGGGATTTTCCGGGTATCACATCGGATGCTTTGGCTGAAGCGATTTGGGATCATGGGTTGTTGTGAATTGTGTACATGTAAAATGTCATAATTGGCGGATGAAGTAGATTGGATGGAATACGGTAATCCGGAAGCAATGGAGAAAGTATTTATGATGAGATTTTTTTTATTAAATACTGGGATTTTCAAAAGTAAACCGTTTCGCTAAAGAGAAAATTAATTGAGGATTTCCTTGTACTGATGACTGATGTTTTTACAATTAATGTTTTTTTTAGAAATTGCACAAATAGCAATGAATCAATCAAAAATTGTGCAGCTGCTTTGACCATCAACTTCATAAAGCTCCCTTCTTCGAACCTCAAATCAGAAGAAAAGCATATTTCCAAACGGACCGATAAATCTCAGCAAATCCACTTGAGGCAAGTTTATCCGCCCCTCGAATGTCATCATCATCGTCGTCCGCCGCCAGGGGGTATTGTATTGCCACAAGTGGCCCCAGTCGATATGGCCGAAAGGATCCTTCCTCCTTTCAGCCAAGAACATCTTTTGCCACTTGAGCCAGCGCCATTTCTCAGCTTGTCGCGCAACAAAAGTTTTCCTCCTCTTTTATTCTTCACTATATTGGCAGCTGCTGCGTAGCATCAATTCGACGTAGAATTGAAGAAAACGATGGAAAATCTTGAGACTTTTTTTTCGCTGATCCACTATAAAAAAAAATGAGAAGCAAAAAAACAACAAGAAGACGCTGACGACTCAGTCTGATGCAATAAAAGAAAAGGGGAATATGAAAATAAGTTTTTCCAAGAACCCATATCGATATCAGCGCATAAAAAATGTGGGAGTGTGCTGGTCTGATGCTTTTTTCATCATGATTTTATTTTTCTCTTAAGCTTCACCACCAGAAAGGACCGTTTTCCACTCTGAGTGCTGAGTGTTGTGTTTTTTTTTCACTCATGTAGATCAAACATCTTATTTTTTGAGGTTTAGGACTAAGGGAGGAATTTTGTTTGAAGGATATGGAATGTCGAGAAAAAAAATGATTCAGAAACAATTAAAAAAGCTTTTAAAATTGACGGGAACGTGACGGGAAATACTAAAATACTAAAATACTAAAATACTAAAATACTAAAATACTAAAATACTAAAATACTAAAATACTAAAATACTAAAATACTAAAATACTAAAATACTAAAATACTAAAATACTAAAATACTAAAATACTAAAATACTAAAATACTAAAATACTAAAATACTAAAATACTAAAATACTAAAATACTAAAATACTAAAATACTAAAATACTAAAATACTAAAATACTAAAATACTAAAATACTAAAATACTAAAATACTAAAATACTAAAATACTAAAATACTAAAATACTAAAATACTAAAATACTAAAATACTAAAATACTAAAATACTAAAATACTAAAATACTAAAATACTAAAATACTAAAATACTAAAATACTAAAATACTAAAATACTAAAATACTAAAATACTAAAATACTAAAATACTAAAATACTAAAATACTAAAATACTAAAATACTAAAATACTAAAATACTAAAATACTAAAATACTAAAATACTAAAATACTAAAATACTAAAATACTAAAATACTAAAATACTAAAATATTAAAATACTAAAATACTAAAATACTAAAATACTAAAAAACTAAAATACTAAAATACTAAAATACTAAAATACTAAAATAGTAAAATACTAAAATACTAAAATACTAAAATACTAAAATACTAAAATACTAAAATACTAAAATACTAAAATACTAAAATACTAAAATACTAAAATACTAAAATACTAAAATACTAAAATACTAAAATACTAAAATACTAAAATACTAAAATACTAAAATACTAAAATACTAAAATACTAAAATACTAAAATACTAAAATACTAAAATACTAAAATACTAAAATAATAAAATACTAAAATACTAAAATGCTAAAATACTAAAATAGTAAAATACTAAAATACTAAAATACTAAAATACTAAAATACTAAAATACTAAAATACTAAAATACTAAAATACTAAAATACTAAAATACTAAAATACTAAAATACTAAAATACTAAAATACTAAAATACTAAAATACTAAAATACTAAAATACTAAAATACTAAAATACTAAAATACTAAAATACTAAAATACTAAAATACTAAAATACTAAAATAATAAAATACTAAAATACTAAAATACTAAAATACTAAAATACTAAAATACTAAAATACTAAAATACTAAAATACTAAAATACTAAAATACTAAAATACTAAAATACTAAAATACTAAAATATTAAAATACTAGAAAACCAAAATACTAAAATACTAAAATACTAAAATACTAAAGAGCAGTTCTCTACGGAATCGGTCTTTTTTCTTTAATTTTAATTTTTGTATTTTTTAATCCGGCTAAAACTTTTTTGGTGCATTCGGTATGCCCAAAGAAGCCATTTTGCATCATCAGTTTGTCCATATAATTTTCCATACAAATTTGGCAGCTGTCCATACAAAAATGATATGTGAAAATTCAAAAATCTGTATCTTTTGAAGGAATTTTTTGATCGATTTGGTGTCTTCGGCAAAGTTGTAGGTATGGATATGGACTACACTGAAAAAAATGATACACGGTAAAAAAAATTTGGTGATTTTTAATATAAGTTTTTGTCACTAAAACTTGATTTGCAAAAAAACACTATTTTTAATTTTTTTTATTCTTTGATATGTTTTAGAGGACATAAAATGCCAATTTTTCAGTAATTTCCAGAATGGGCAAAAAATCTTTGACCGAGTTATGATTTTTTGAATCAATACAGATTTTTTCAAAAAATCGAAATATTGGTCGCAACAATTTTTCAGCTTCATTTTTCGATGTAAAATCGAATTTTCAATCAAAAAGTACTTCAGTGAATTTTTGGTAAAGTGCACCGTTTTCAAGTTATAACCATTTATAGGTAACTTTTTTGAAAATAGTCACAGTTTTTCATTTTTTTTTTTAAATAGTGCCCATGTTTGCCCACCTTTGAAAAAAATATTTTTAAAAGCTGAGAAAATTCTCTATATTTTGCTTTTTCGGACATTGTTGCTACGACCCTTAGTTGCTGAGATATTGCCATGCAAAGGTTAAAAAACAGTAAAATTAATGTTTTCTAAGTCTCACCCAAACAACCCACCATTTTCTTATGTCGATATCTCAGCAACTATAGGTCCGATTTACAATGTTAAAACATGAAACATTCGTGAAATTTTCCGATCTTTTCGAAAAAAATATTTTCAAAAATTTAAAATCAAGACTAACATTTCAAACGGGCCAAACATTCAATATTACGCCTTTTTGAAATTTTAGTCTTGATTTTAAATTTTTGAAAATATTTTTTTCGAAAAGATCGAAAAATTTCACGAATGTTTAATGTTTTAACATTGTAAATCGGACCTATAGTTGCTGAGATATCGACATAAGAAAATGGTGGGTTGTTTGGGTGAGACTTAGAAAACATTAATTTTACTGTTTTTTAACCTTTGCATGGCAATATCTCAGCAACTAAGGGTCGTAGCAACAATGTCCGAAAAAGCAAAATATAGAGAATTTTCTCAGCTTTTCAAAAATATTTTTTTCAAAGGTGAGCAAACATGGGCACTATTTTTAAAAAATGAAAAACTGTGACTATGTTCAAAAGAATTACCTATAAATGGTTATAACTTGAAAACGGTGCACTTTATCAAAAATTCACTACAGTACTTTTTGATTGCAAATTTGATTTTACATCGAAAAATGAAGTTGAAAAATTTTTGCGACCAATATTTCGATTATTTGAAAAAATCAGTATTGATTCAAAAAATCATAACTCGGTCAAAGATTTTTTGCCCATTCTGGAAATTACTGAAAAGTTGGCATTTTATGTCCTCTAAAACATATAAAAAAAATTAAAAATAGTGTTTTTTTGCAAATCAAGTTTTAGTGACAAAAAGTTAAATTAAAAATCACCAAATTTTTTTATCGTGTATCATTTTTTTTCAGTGTAGTCCATATCCATACCTACAACTTTGCCGAAGACACCAAATCGATCAAAAAATTCCTTCAAAAGATACAGATTTTTGAATTTTCACATATCATTTTTGTATGGAAAATATGGACAAACTAATGATGCAAAATGGCTTCTTTGGGCATACCGAAGGCACCAAAAAAGTTTCAGCCGGATTAAAAAATACAAAAAAAATCGAATGACCGAAATCTCAGAGAATTGCTCTAAAATACTAAAATACTAAAATACTAAAATACTAAAATACTAAAATACTAAAGAGCAGTTCTCTACGGAATCGGTCTTTTTTCTTTAATTTTAATTTTTGTATTTTTTAATCCGGCTAAAACTTTTTTGGTGCATTCGGTATGCCCAAAGAAGCCATTTTGCATCATCAGTTTGTCCATATAATTTTCCATACAAATTTGGCAGCTGTCCATACAAAAATGATATGTGAAAATTCAAAAATCTGTATCTTTTGAAGGAATTTTTTGATCGATTTGGTGTCTTCGGCAAAGTTGTAGGTATGGATATGGACTACACTGAAAAAAATGATACACGGTAAAAAAATTTGGTGATTTTTAATATAAGTTTTTGTCACTAAAACTTGATTTGCAAAAAAACACTATTTTTAATTTTTTTTATTCTTTGATATGTTTTAGAGGACATAAAATGCCAACTTTTCAGTAATTTCCAGAATGGGCAAAAAATCTTTGACCGAGTTATGATTTTTTGAATCAAAACTGATTTTTTCAAAAAATCGAAATATTGGTCGCAACAATTTTTCAACTTCATTTTTCGATGTAAAATCGAATTTTCAATCAAAAAGTACTTCAGTGAATTTTTGATAAAGTGCACCGTTTTCAAGTTATAACCATTTATAGGTAACTTTTTTGAAAATAGTCACAGTTTTTCATTTTTTTTTTTAAATAGTGCCCATGTTTGCCCACCTTTGAAAAAAATATTTTTAAAAGCTGAGAAAATTCTCTATATTTTGCTTTTTCGGACATTATTGATACGACCCTTAGTTGCTGAGATATTGCCATGCAAAGGTTAAAAAACAGTAAAATTAATGTTTTCTAAGTCTCACCCAAACAACCCACCATTTTCTTATGTCGATATCTCAGCAACTATAGGTCCGATTTACAATGTTAAAACATGAAACATTCGTGAAATTTTCCGATCTTTTCGAAAAAAATATTTTCAAAAATTTAAAATCAAGACTAACATTTCAAACGGGCCAAACATTCAATATTACGCCTTTTTGAAATTTTAGTCTTGATTTTAAATTTTTGAAAATATTTTTTTCGAAAAGATCGAAAAATTTCACGAATGTTTAATGTTTTAACATTGTAAATCGGACCTATAGTTGCTGAGATATCGACATAAGAAAATGGTGGGTTGTTTGGGTGAGACTTAGAAAACATTAATTTTACTGTTTTTTAACCTTTGCATGGCAATATCTCAGCAACTAAGGGTCGTAGCAACAATGTCCGAAAAAGCAAAATATAGAGAATTTTCTCAGCTTTTCAAAAATATTTTTTTCAAAGGTGAGCAAACATGGGCACTATTTTTAAAAAATGAAAAACTGTGACTATGTTCAAAAGAATTACCTATAAATGGTTATAACTTGAAAACGGTGCACTTTATCAAAAATTCACTACAGTACTTTTTGATTGCAAATTTGATTTTACATCGAAAAATGAAGTTGAAAAATTTTTGCGACCAATATTTCGATTATTTGAAAAAATCAGTATTGATTCAAAAAATCATAACTCGGTCAAAGATTTTTTGCCCATTCTGGAAATTACTGAAAAGTTGGCATTTTATGTCCTCTAAAACATATAAAAAAAATTAAAAATAGTGTTTTTTTGCAAATCAAGTTTTAGTGACAAAAAGTTAAATTAAAAATCACCAAATTTTTTTATCGTGTATCATTTTTTTTCAGTGTAGTCCATATCCATACCTACAACTTTGCCGAAGACACCAAATCGATCAAAAAATTCCTTCAAAAGATACAGATTTTTGAATTTTCACATATCATTTTTGTATGGAAAATATGGACAAACTAATGATGCAAAATGGCTTCTTTGGGCATACCGAAGGCACCAAAAAAGTTTCAGCCGGATTAAAAAATACAAAAAAAATCGAATGACCGAAATCTCAGAGAATTGCTCTAAAATACTAAAATACTAAAATACTAAAATACTAAAATACTAAAATACTAAAATACTAAAATACTAAAATACTAAAATACTAAAATACTAAAATACTAAAATACTAAAATACTAAAATACTAAAATACTAAAATACTAAAATACTAAAATACTAAAATACTAAAATACTAAAATACTAAAATACTAAAATACTAAAATACTAAAATACTAAAATACTAAAATACTAAAATACTAAAATACTTAAATACTAAAATACTAAAATACTAAAATACTAAAATACAAAAATACTAAAATACTAAAATACAAAAATACTACAATACTAAAATACTAAAATACGAAAATACTAAAATACTAAAATACTAAAAATCTCATCGTATATAAACCACATGTCCCTTGATTCCATTGGGACCCTTCCGGGGTAAAAAAAACCCCTCCAAGGTTGGTTTCCACTCCGTTTGTCCTCGCTCTCTCAAAGGACCATATTTTGTGTGCAACACAGGACACAGAGGACATCCCCGGAGGAAAGGTGGAAAAAGGTTTATGCATGCATCATACAATCATATCAGCTTATAAATATAGAGATATGCAAAAAACGAAGAAGCTTCGTCCTGGTCCTGGTTGAGGTTCTCGTGGTTATTACCGGGACAGCTGTTGGTTGGAATATCTTACTCTGAGTAATGCTGCTGGTGCTGGTGTGTTGCTCAATTGAACCATATGAAAGAAAGAAATATGTTGTGATGCAATGTTGGTTCTGGGTGCTAACAAATGGGTTTTTCGCGGAAAAATTGCCCGTCATGATTGATTCGAAGGGAGGAAATTATTCACAAACTGCTGTTGCTTCTGCTGGGCTTGGTTTAATGGCAACGGCGATGACATTGCATAAGGGAGAAATATCTCCGCGTGGAAGGATTTGATTTCAGATGAGATTGCAAAATGGCGAAGGTGTTTATGAATGACTTTGAAAAAAAATGTTTTGAGGAAAGAACGCATTTGTTGTTTTTATCAGCTTGGTAGAAACGATCAATTATAAGATTATTCGTATGCTGATTACACAAATCGATGCCTTTATGCTCTCTTATGCTAACTGGACAGGAATCCCAGTAAGCTTAGTACAAAAGATCACAAAGGCATCGAAATGACAACGAAAAATGAAAATTGCGGAAAAACCTTGAGTACCCTCTTGCTCAATTCCTTAAGCAAAATTAAGCATCTGTGCCAAAATTGAACCAAATTGGTAAAAGTTCAAAGGTCGCCATACAGCGTTGAAGTTTGTATGGAAATATTTGAAAAATTGTATGGAAAAAAAATTCAAAATTTTCTCGGAAAAATTGTGTCAGAATTTCGACAAGTGTAAGATTCCGATGTGATATTTAACACTCTGATATTTTGTAAAAGCTGACAAGTTATTAGCAATCTATTGAAGACGTTTTTGCATGGAACCTCAACTGATTTTGCTCAAAATTGGCACAAGTGCTTAATTTTGCCTAAGGAATCGAACCTGGAATCTTTTTTTGTCACTTCACAAATTCACTAATACACTTAATATTTTCAAACTAACTCAAACATTCAAAAAATTATTATAAACGCAAGGAAACGCAAAAAAACTTTAAGGTTCTTCAAAAAAAAATGTCCAAAGCCGCTTTTGAAGAAGGGTAGACAAAACTTTAAAAAACTGCAACATCCTTATAATACTGCTTGAGTATTTTTTTCCCTTCTGTTCGTTTCGCGGACCTATTTTGAAGATTAAAACAAACTGGAAACCGTCAAAATTATATATTTTCAACTAGAAAAAGGCGGAAAATAAAAAATATTTAACTTAATTAATTCCAAATCAAAAAATCATGAGTGGGTGAGATTCGGTCAAATTTAGATTCTAGATTCCTTACTAAATGTGAGTTTTTTTTTAAATGAACAACTTAAATCAGTTTTTTTATCGTGACATGCAAATTATAACCGAGTATAACATATATTTTATTGATTCGGCTGATTTGACATGGAATTTCTTTTTTTTAATAAATGTTTGTAACAAGTCAAATAAAACAAATAAAAGCAATTCTCTACGAAATCAATCTTTTTTTTTATTTAAATTTTTGTATTTTTTAATCCTTGTGGAACTTTTTTGGTGCCTTCAGTATGCCCAAAGAAGCCATTTTGCATCATTAGTTTGTCCATATAATTTTCCATGCAAATTTGGCAGCAAATGTATGAAATTTCAAAAATCTATCTTTTGAAGAAGATTTTTGATCGATTTGGTGTCTTGGGCAAAACTGTAGGTATTGAAGAGGACAACACTGAAAAAAATGATACACGGTAAAAAAATGTGATTTTAATTTCACTTTTTGTCACCGAGCCACGTAGCCCAGTGGTAACGCTTCCGCCTCGTATGCGGTAGATCGGGGTTCAAATCCTGGCTCGGACCAACACAACTGGTGATCTTTTCTCTTCTGGAATCGATTGCTTAGTAAAGGGAAGGTAGTGTATCGTCACAAACTGGACCTTATCACGACACCTTAGGGAGGCGACCTATGGAATGTTAACATTAACCTTAACATGTTAACATTAAGTTAAGAATGCAACTGCCCCTGAATCCGCTTTGTAAATGCCGGCCCCGATACTCTTCAAGGGTGTTCCCCTCAGGAACTGGGAAAGATTTACTTACTTTACTTTACTTTTGTCACATTTGCAAAAAAACACATTTTTTTATTTTTTTATTCTTTTATTTTTTGATATGTTTTAGGGGACATCAAATCAGAAATTTTAAGAATGTGCAAAGAATCTTTGACTGAGTCACGATTTTTTTGAATCAATACTTTTTACAATAAATCGAAATATTGGTCGCAAAAATTATGCAACTTTATTTTCCAATGTAAAATCGAATTTGTAAAAGTACTTTAGTGAAAATTTGATATAATGCACCGTTTTCAATTTATAGCAATTTTTAGGTAACTTTTTTGAAAATAGTCGCAGTTATTAATTTTTTTTAAATAAGTAGGTACACATGTTTGCCCACTTTTAAAAAAAAATATTTGTGAAAGGCTGAGTTGCTAGTTGCTGAGATATTGCCATGGGTTTAAAACAGGAAAATTGATGTTTTATAAGTCTCACCCAAAAATCCCACTATTTTTCAATGTTGATATCCCAGCGACTTATGGTCCGATTTTCAATGTTGAAATATGAAACATTCGTGAAATTTTACGATCTTTCCGAAAACAATAAAAAAATTGAATGTATTGTCAAACTAAAAAATCAAATCAAACTATTTTTTTTTTCAAAATCATTAATTTTGGTGCAAGGTTCGTAAAGTTTTGAATCATTTTTTACAACGTTAGAATTTTGATGCAAAATGCCGAAATATTCCCATTTTTTTATTTTTCTTAAAATGCATTATGCGTTTCAAATTACGTGAGATTTTGTATGGATTCTTACTACAGCAGAGTTTTAAGTTTCAGTTTTAGTTTGATAAGGATTACTCTAATTTTTTTTGTTGATTTTCTTTGTAAATACCATGAATTCATATTTTCCACTATGCATGTCAAACATTGTTTTGTCACAACTTTTGAGATCTTAAAATAAAATATAATGTTTTCTCAAAATATCGTATCTTGTGAAAAGCTTTGAAAATTTCGCGTCGATTGTCACTGATTTCACTTATTGTGAAATATCAGTTTAATTTGATGAAAATTCGAGTAGTCTATGCCAAAGACAAAAAAGTTGTGACATTCCATTTAATGTTTCGCGCACCTATTTTAGAAAATTTTATTTTTAATGTTTTCAAAGAATTATGGTTCAAATTCTGTGAAAATTTGAGTAATCGTAAAAAAAATTACTGTAATTAAAAAGTTAAGAACACGCAAAATCCATACAAAATATCTCAAATTCAATACGATTTTTGCAAATTATAATTTTTTTTTGTTTTTAAAACGTTCTTCTTTTAATTCACTGAGCATAACTGAGAATGCTTCAGAAACATAATACATGTGATTTGCTTTGTTTTTAACGTATTGGTAAATCTCCAGAAAAAAAATTGTTTTATGTTTTATTATTGAAAAATTTCTTCAAAAAACGAACACTTCAATATTTTTTTGAATATTTCAGATAGCAGGCTTTTCAATTGAATTTCTTTAATCAATGATTTATTATTTTGAAAACACGCTTTGAAAACAAAGCTTTATTATATAGCAGAGCAATCTTCTACGAAGTCGACCGATTACAAACATTTTTATTTTTGTATTTTTTTTTTATTTGGCTCAAAATGTGTGGGTGCCTTTTTTATGACCAAAGCAGCCATTTTGTGTCCCATACAATTCCCCATATAATTTTAGTAGCTATTCATACAAAATGGTACGGAAATATGCGAAAATCTGTAACTTTTGAAGGAATCTTCTGATCGATTTGGTGCCTTCAGCAAAGTTGTAGGTATTGATGTAAAATATTTTGAATACAATTGGTGAACAGAAATGTTTTTGCAGATTTTTTAATAACTTTTTTTTTAACAAATAATGACTTTCCCAAAATCCATATGTTTATGTAAGTATAATAGTTATGCAGCCATATTGTGATTGTTAGAAGATAAAATGTTTTTTAATTTTTTTTTTCTTTTCAGTTTTTTGTCCGTTTTTTTATTGAAACTAAATTTGCAATCATACCTTTTTTATGAAATCTACCGTTTTCAAGATATATGTAGCAACTTAAAAATTAAAATCAAATGAAAAATTCTCGTTTATGTTTTTTTAAAGCAGTGCACAGTGGGCGAAATGGAACCCAAAATCGGACTTAATTGAACGCGGCTGGTTCCCTGGTATGAATAATAGTGTTTCTTATGTAAAAAAAATCCGGGGAATCGATTGGTGATGGTTTCATCCACCGCACGAAACGGCAAAGGGTCCATTTTGCCCCAATTCCCCATTTTTTAACATTTTTTCTTGAAAATCAGTCTGTATTTGGAGCGGAGGCTTTATGCGGCCTTCCAAAATGCACTTAGCTTATGTGAAAATGTCCCAGGAATCCAGTAAAAATAACCACTTGCACCGCAAAAATCATCAAGGGTCCATTTAACCCCAATTCCGCTATAAAAGCATTTTTGGCCATTTTCAAATGTTAGGTCCGATTTTAAAAATCTGAAAATATTTTTATCGTAAAGATCAGACAATTTTACATAAGGATGACGATTGGCACTTGATACTTTGAGACATTTATGTTGATAATGTATGTGAAAGGCAGTTTATTCTGCGTTTGGGAAAATTGGCCCAAAAGTGATTCTTCAATCTTTTTATTTAGTTTAATTTCTATATCAACATAAATGTGTCAAACTATCAAGTGCAAATCGTCATTCTTATGTAAAATTGTCTGATCTTTACGATAAAAATATTTTCAGATTTTTAAAATCGGACCTAACATTTGAAAATGGCCAAAAATGCTTTTATAGCGGAATTGGGGTTAAATGGACCCTAGATGATTTTTGCGGTGCAAGTGGTTATTTTTACTGGATTCCTGGGACATTTTCACATAAGCTAAGTGCATTTTGGAAGGCCGCACAAAGCCTCCGCTCCAAATACAGACCGATTTTCAAGAAAAAATGTTAAAAAATGGGAAATTGGGGCAAAATGGACCCTTTGCCGTTTCGTGCGGTGGATGAAACCATCACCAATCGATTCCCCGGATTTTTTTACATAAGAAACACTATTATTCATACCAGGGAACCAGCCGCGTTCAATTAAGTCCGATTTTGGGTTCCATTTCGCCCACTGTGCAGTGCCCATTCCTGATTTTTTTAAAGTTCAGTAAATTTTCAACAAAATATCCTACGAGACATTGATGATTACAACTCTGGTTGCTTATATTCAGCAAATAAAAGAAAAAATACAAAAAAAATGAAGTTTTTAAATCCTCCTCCAAACCGCTTCTGATTTTCTATTACCAATGTCTCATAAACCAATGGTTCTATTTTCAATGTTTAAAAATGAAGCATTTGTGAAATTTTCTGAATTTTCTGAAATATTTTTTATATTTTGGAATCACTATCACATTTCAAAATGGCGTAATATTCCATTTTTGACCATTTTATAATACTGTCTTGATTCCAAATGTTTTACATTTTTTGGCACCACTTTATAAAAGAGATTCTTTTAAGCAATGCATTCTATTGTTTAATAAGTTAGAGATTAGCCTTGGTTTTTTTTTTAAGTTATTAGGTTTGCAAAAGCAAATCTGGGAGTCTTGTCTAGAAATCGGCTGATTTCATGAAATTTTATTATTTTATTTTTGATTCGGCTGAAAATTTTCACGCAAAAAAATAGAAGCTCAAAAAAAATATCTTGATATCATTAAAAAAACGATTTTTCAAAAATGTATTCAATGTGTTCTACAATTTTTGCAATGATATTTTTCTTTCAAAAGTACAATTTGTTATTACTAAAATCTTCCAAAATTACCTCAGAGAAAGATATAAAGTTTTGAACACAACTGAAACGACACACCAGACGATCCCAATTCTTCCTCATATATGAATAGCATGTCAAATATGAACATCAACCTTTCCGGCGGCAATATTGGCGAGTAAAAAAAGCAACAAGCGACAAAAAGCCAACGCAAACTTTTCCCGGGAAAACCGACTTTTCCTCGCAGCCTCTTGGTCTTGTTGTTAGCACTAATGGTCACAGTACGCCCCCCCGTTCCTGCCACCTTGGCCTAAATGTTGAGAAAAGTCGCTGATGGTGTTGCTTCGTCGTTTCCAGTTGTATTGTTGTTTGTGCAGAAGAAAAAAAAAGGTAAACGAAATGGCAGCCGCCACATTTATCTACCTGAATCTGGTTCTCGTTCTTTGTTCTAACTTTCTCCCCAGGTGGTGATACTTGCAGCATAACAGCAGCTCATATGAGCGTCACACTAAGCGAGGTCGACTTTTTGTCCCAATAAAGACAGCTAAATGGGAAAACGGAGCTTTTTTACCTCTCAATGGTGTACAACTTTCAGCTCGTTTCTGTTAGGGTTCTAATCAGGCTGAAGGCATCGAATATCGAATTTTAAAGTTTTGAGTATTTGTGATTACCTAAATTAGCTACACTCGCCGCATATGCTAGAAGCACTCGGGCGCGTTGATCAATAACTGCTACCTGTTTATTTATTGAAATAAGATTTCATCCCAAATAATCATTAGTTAATTAGTAGGAAACTGCTGTATAATCTTAAATTAAAAAAAAGTATACGGTGCATTCATGTGCTAGCCCACAGGACAGAGCAAGAATGACACGCAATACAGGGCAGAATGGAATTTACACAGAGCTAGCAGGAAATTGCAATTGATCTTGTAAGTAACACTTCTTAAGAAAAAGTGTACGATACATTATCGTGTTAAAAATAATGAATTAACATGAATTAAACTCTCGTGAAGCATGATTAAGGAGGAGGATTTCTGGAAAAAAAGAAAGGCTTCATCCATAAAGTACGTTACGCTAAAATCAGCCAAAATTTACCCCCCTCCCCCCCTTTGTCACACTTTTCCTATACTTAAAACACTCAATGTCACACTTGCTCAGACCCTCCCTCCCCCCCCCTAGAGCGTGACATACTTTATGGATGACGCCAAAGTATAAAACTGAAAAATGTAAGAAAATCACAAAGATTAATTTGATTTATGATCTGATTAAGATCAAATTTTTTAGTTTCTTGTTTTTGATTTTTTTTTGTTTGTCAATCATTTCGAAATCTTGGAAGACGATGCAGCTGTGTCCACATGTATCAGAAAAATATGTTTTTGTTTTTGAAATTAAATGTATCAGAATTGAAAAAAAATTATCAATTATTCAGATGAAACTGGCTCACAATATAAAAAATCGGTTTTATATGATCAATCTTTCAAACCGTATGGCAGATTTTGAAGTTTTTGCTGAATGGCACTATTTCGCTACCGCACATGGCAACCCATGAGAATTATTTTATCTACTACAGCCAGCTCTACATTTATTCTTGCTTTAAATAAAATAAGAAATTAGGAATTAGGAAAAATATGAAATTATATTATTTTCATATTTTTCCTAATGATATGAAAATGATAAAATTATATTGTAAAAACGCTGTAGCATTTGCAAATAAATATTAAAAGTTCAAAATTTACTTAATATGGTTCAAAGACACTGAGATCAGCAAAAACAATGCATTTAAAATTACCCAATAAATAATTCTTAAACAAAAAAAGATTGTTCAAGGGATTAATTATCTCAAAATCTTATAAAAAAAAAAAAATTCATCATACAGAACACCAGGTAGTAATTATTGATCAACGCGCCCAAGTGCATCTAGCAGATGCGGCGAGTGTAGCTAATTTAGGTAATCTCAAATACTCAATCTAATCTAATCTAATCTAATCAGACCCTAGCGCAGCCAATCTTTCGAAGGGATCCTGGAGAGTGCCTTAGGTTAGATGACGCCTAGCACTCTTCTTGTCATTTATTAACATTTGTAGTGCGCCATTGCATCGGAATGCATTGAAACAACACAAGCGTTAAAGCGGCCAGGCCTACTGCGTAAAGCCGTATCGCAGAGATGACTCGTAATTGGGTTGAGTTTGAGCACAGAGTGTTCGAACAACAACACAATTCTGAATCGACAGGGGAGGAAGAAGCGTGGGGACACACCACCATACGCTCCAAGATTTGGTTGTATTCGTTGGGAGCACCATGCTAAGAAGGTTTGGTACTCCGGGATCCTCTGGGATGGGACATTGTATTTCCACGAATGCCCTGGACACTATTTGCCGTGGTTATAGCGCCACAACTCGCTCTTAGGTAATCTCAAATACTCAAAACTTTAAAATTCGATATCTCTGGAACGAAACATATTCCTTTCTGTCGATAAGTGATTCTTATGTAAAATTGGCCGGGGAATACGATGGTGAGGTCAGATTTAAAAAATAAATAGGGCTGTTTTGAGATACGGCCATTTAAAGTTTTCAATTGCGCAATACAGGTAGAAAACATATTTTAATCTAAATTTTGACCACGGAAATGGATTCTACGTCCAATTTCCTTCAAAATTGAGTCTAAGACCGACCCTCTAAGATTTGCGGTTCCTGAGTTATCGTCGTTTGAAGATAGGGATTTTTTGGGAGGGTACAAAAATGGAGGGGGTGGTCCGATTTGGATGAAATTCGGGATTTTTGCATGTTTTGATAGTCTCAACAGCTCTGCCAAATTTGAGCAGAATCGGAGATGGTAATTTTCAAGTGCTGTTCCGCTTCGGGTGGAATGACCCATATACAGATTTTTGTGATTTTTGGGATCGATAAATCTGTATATCTGTCACGGCTGGTGTCAAGTGCCATTAGGCATGCAGAAAGCTCACTTTAAACCATAAGCTCCTAAAAGAGCATTTAACGCAGCCAAATAGCAATGCTTGAATATGGCGCCGGGACTCGTGGTGTAGGGGTAAGCGTGGTTGCCTCTCACCCAGTCGGCCTGAGATCGATCCCAGACGGTCCCGGTGGCATTTTTCGAGACGAGATTTGTCTGATCACGCCTTCCGTCGGACGGGGAAGTAAATGTTGGCCCCGGTCTAACCTAGAGGGTTAGGTCGATAGGTCAGTCCAGGTGTAGGAGTCGTCTCCCTGGGTCCTGTCTCGGTGGAGTCGCTGGTAGGCAGTTGGAGTAGCAATCCAAAGGTCGGCAGTTCGAATCCCTGGGTGGATGGAAGCTAAGGTTTGAAAAGAGGTTTGCAATTGCCTCAACAATCAAGCCTGCGGACACCTAGTTTCGAGTAGGAATCTCGCAATCGAGAACGCCAAGGCAATGCTGTAGAGCGAATAATTTGATTTTTGATTATTTAAAATGCAAAAAAAAAAATGTTAATTGATTTGCCATTTTCCGTTAGTCAACAAATTTACATGATTTTTGCTAACTTTATAGATTTGCAATATACCACATTAGGACACATTTTACGATTCAAAGTTCACTGAGTTTTCATAAATCTATTTCAATTTGTATTTTATGTAATTGTTTTTCTATCTACTATTTGTTTTGATTGTTCGATTTGAATTTTCTTTTTTAATCCATTTTCGATTTTGTTTTTCAATATTTGTTTAGTGTTCTGTTTGTCCTTTCAAAACACTTCCCGCAAGTTTTGCCCTGTGTGTTTTTCCACAATCAGCTACAACCCACGATAGTTTGCCAAAGAGTTGAGTCGCGCAAACAAACAAACCCACAACAACTTTTCCTTTTTTCCTAAAGCGTTGGCAAAAGGTGCCACGTTTCCTGTGTCCCGCCCCCACCACGTCGCTTTTCTCTCCGTCGTTGGTGAGATTCTTGGTTGTTGGCTTGTTTTGAATTACTTAACCGTAGATTGTGGAGGTGCCTAGTGGAGGTGTTCCCGGAACCTGGGGCTGAGTTTTGCTGTTGATGCATGCATTTTTCCTTTTTTTTTGCTTTCTCACCACCAAACAACTAACCTAAACTAAACAACGACGACGACGACAACAGTAGGGAGGCGTCCTGATATGAAGATGTAACTTTTCAGGTGGCACCTTTTACTTGTGCCTCGTTTTGTGGGAGGGAAAAACTGCTTTTTCTCACGGAAAGTTTTCCCTTTGCAGTGCCATTTTTCATTGTGCCATAGAGTGGCATAGAGTGCAAGCAGGGCAGCCTTTTTGAAAAGACTAATAGAAAGTGGCAGGAAAAATTGATGATGGTTATTTCCTAGTAAGAGCGGAAATCCTGAGAAAATCTAGAGTAATCCGCAATATAACTATTTCTAAGAAAGAAGAATTTAAAGTGCATTTAACTGAAAAAAAACATTTCCATCATTCTAATCCTGGAGCCTTTTAATCCCACGTGGTGATTCTATTACCAGAAATTTACTTTCCCTACATTGGAAACTAACCTCGCCGAACCAGGCCAGGCCAGACCGACATGAAAGTGGAAAAGTGGAGTGTGGTCTTTCGTACCGTGGCAAGCTTGCAAGGCACGAACACACGTGGATGGAAATTTAAAATTTATTAAATAGTAAAAACCCGACTTCACCAACATGTGAACAAGCCGGCAGAAGAATGTAGTTTGCAAGGGCCAGGGTTTCTGAAGCAAAGTTTGTTTCTTGTTTCTTGTTTCTTGTTTCTTGTTTCTTGTTTCTTGTTTCTTGTTTCTTGTTTCTTGTTTCTTGTTTCTTGTTTCTTGTTTCTTGTTTCTTGTTTCTTGTTTCTTGTTTCTTGTTTCTTGTTTCTTGTTTCTTGTTTCTTGTTTCTTGTTTCTTGTTTCTTGTTTCTTGTTTCTTGTTTCTTGTTTCTTGTTTCTTGTTTCTTGTTTCTTGTTTCTTGTTTCTTGTTTCTTGTTTCTTGTTTCTTGTTTCTTGTTTCTTGTTTCTTGTTTCTTGTTTCTTGTTTCTTGTTTCTTGTTTCTTGTTTCTTGTTTCTTGTTTCTTGTTTCTTGTTTCTTGTTTCTTGTTTCTTGTTTCTTGTTTCTTGTTTCTTGTTTCTTGTTTCTTGTTTCTTGTTTCTTGTTTCTTGTTTCTTGTTTCTTGTTTCTTGTTTCTTGTTTCTTGTTTCTTGTTTCTTGTTTCTTGTTTCTTGTTTCTTGTTTCTTGTTTCTTGTTTCTTGTTTCTTGTTTCTTGTTTCTTGTTTCTTGTTTCTTGTTTCTTGTTTCTTGTTTCTTGTTTCTTGTTTCTTGTTTCTTGTTTCTTGTTTCTTGTTTCTTGTTTCTTGTTTCTTGTTTCTTGTTTCTTGTTTCTTGTTTCTTGTTTCTTGTTTCTTGTTTCTTGTTTCTTGTTTCTTGTTTCTTGTTTCTTGTTTCTTGTTTCTTGTTTCTTGTTTCTTGTTTCTTGTTTCTTGTTTCTTGTTTCTTGTTTCTTGTTTCTTGTTTCTTGTTTCTTGTTTCTTGTTTCTTGTTTCTTGTTTCTTGTTTCTTGTTTCTTGTTTCTTGTTTCTTGTTTCTTGTTTCTTGTTTCTTGTTTCTTGTTTCTTGTTTCTTGTTTCTTGTTTCTTGTTTCTTGTTTCTTGTTTCTTGTTTCTTGTTTCTTGTTTCTTGTTTCTTGTTTCTTGTTTCTTGTTTCTTGTTTCTTGTTTCTTGTTTCTTGTATTCAATTTGGGGTTCTTTTCTTTTTTAATGATGTTTTTTTTTGTGTTTCTGGTGTTTTTTGAGTTTTTTTTTATATTTTGTGTTTTTTTGCGTGTGGTTTTTTGTATTAAATTTTAAAGTTATTTACATCTTTTGGTGTTTTGCGTGTCGTTTTTTTTTTTTGTTTTTTTTTTATATTTTTTGTTTTTTTTTGTGTTTTTGTGTTTTTTTTCTTTGTTTTTTTCGTTTAATATTGCTTCAGTTTTTTTTGTGTGAGTTTTCAGTGTATTTTTTGTGTGTGTTTTCAGTGTTTTTTGTGTTTTCATGTTTTTTAGTTCTTTTGTTTTTTGCGAATTATTATTTATAATAATTTTTGTTTTTTTTTTGTGGAAATAAGTGTTTTATGTGTTGTTTTCAGGTTTGTTTTTGTTGTGAACTTTTGTCTTGTTTTTATGTCGTTTTTGTGTTGTTTTTTGTGTTGTTTTTTGGGTTGTTTTTTTTTATTGCGTTTTGTGTGTGTGTGTGTTTTTTTTTGTGTTTCTGTGTGTTTTTAAAAGTATTTTAGTGTTTTTTTGTTTTTTTTTGTGTTTTTCCATGTTTTTTGGTTGTTTTGCTTTTTGCGTATTATTGTGTTTTCATGTTTTTCAGTTCTTTTGTTGTTTTGCGAGTTATTTTTTATAGTAATTTTTGTTTTTTTTTTTTTGTGAAAATTATTGTTTTTTATGTTGTTTTCAGGTTTGTTTTTTTGTGAATTTTTTGTCTTGTTTTTATGTCGTTTTTGTGTTGTTTTTTTTGTTGTTTTTTATTGCTTTTGTGTGTGTGTGTGTTTTATTTTTTATTTTTTGTGTTTCTATGTGATTTTTTCATTTTGTGTGTTTTTAAAAGTATTTTAGTGTTTTTTTTGTGTTTTTCCGTGTTTTTTAGTTCTTTTGCTTTTTGCGTATTATTTTTTAAAGTGATATTAGCTTTTTTGTGCTTCCTCCTTTTTTGTGTTTTTTGTGCATGTGTGTGTTTATTTACGTATTTGTTTTTTTGTGGCCTTTAGTGTTTTTTAATTGAGTTTTATATGTTGTTTTCAGGTTATTTTTGTGCATTGCATTTGTGATTTTTTTACTTGTTTTGTGTTATTTTACGTTATTTTTATGTCGTTTTATGATGTTTTTCAATTGTTGTGCGTTGTTTTTATGTTGTTTTTGTGGTGTCAATTTTGGTGTTGGCTTTGTGTTTTTTTTTCTTTGTTTGTTTGGTTTTTAGTTCTGTTGTGATTTGGGTATTGTTTTTAGAAGTTTTTTTTTGTGTTGTTATAAGGTTGTGTTTTTTTTTTGCTTTTATGTTTGTTTTTCTTGTTCTGAGCGTTTGTATGTTTTGTGTCGTTTTTGTGTTGTTATTGTATTGTTGTGCGTTGTTTTTATGTCGTTTTTTTTTTTGCTTGTATGATTTTTTTTTGTCTTTTTTTGAGCATTTTTGTGTGTATTTTGCATTATTTTGTGTTCTTTTGGTATAGTCTATGTGTTGTCTTTGTACTGTTTTTTTTGTTCTTTTGTGTTTTGCGTATTGTTTTTAGAGTTGTGTTTTTGTTTTTTTTTTTGTGTTTTATGTGTCGTTATGAGGTTTTTTTTGCCTTTATGATTTCTTTTTATCTTATTTTGTTTTTGTCAATATCAATAAATTGAAATTTGAGTTATAAAGTAACCCCTGACGATCTTCTCTCCTCTTAGCAGAAGAAAAAAAACAAGCTAGAGTCTATTCACCGGACCAGATATTTATAAGGTAACGGTGCGGTGCGTGAGTGAGCGCAGTATGGAACGGCCCCCCAAGAACCGGTCGGTTGGTCTGTTCGGGACCCGGGTCTCCCGCCCACACCGGAAGTAACCCATCGCACCGGGGACGTGTGTTGCCGTTTAATGATAGCTTAGTGGTGAACCAGGGCCATAAATAACCAACCAGCTAGAGTGTGTGTGGGTGTTTTCTTCTTGGAAAAAATCTTGCTCCAGGTTTGGCCTGGGCCCTCATAACCGTTTGTCCCAGAAAAATAAGGTCTGCTTGAGAGGGCGCTCTCAAATCCAAATAAGTGGGGGGTAGGAATAATTCATTAAAATTAATAAAAGCGAATAGTTATGCAAATCCAGCGCTGGTTATTTCCTGAATAGCACAGGTAAATGCTACCCACCACTTTTCAGAAGGGAAGGGGAAAAGGACGTAAATGGTCATGATAGATGAGAATAAGGGTAAGCAAACTAATCAACCAGGATTGTGAACTGTTCCATTGTTGTTGTTTGACTAAATCCTTTTGCAACAAATTAATCAATTAGGCGAAATCCCGTCACGCTACAATATCACATTGAACAGCGCATGACATGCGTTTTGAGACTGAAGGTAAACGAATTGCAATTTTAGAGCTTGATTTGATCGGTGCAAAATTTGCCAATTTTCAGCAGCGAGCTTTCAATCAAGCTATCATTACAAAACAGTTGTTTTGATTAGATTGCCAATCTGATGGGACGGTTAATTGATTGAAAGCTGTGTGTTAACTGTAAGAGTTTTTCTGTTTTTTTCTGTTTTTCTGTTTTATTGTTTTTCTGTTTTTCTGTTTTTATGTTTTTCTGTTTTTCTGTTTTTCTGTTTTTCTGTTTTTCTGTTTTTCTGTTTTTCTGTTTTTCTGTTTTTCTGTTTTTCTGTTTTTCTGTTTTTCTGTTTTTCTGTTTTTCTGTTTTTCTGTTTTTCTGTTTTTCTGTTTTTCTGTTTTTCTGTTTTTCTGTTTTTCTGTTTTTCTGTTTTTCTGTTTTTCTGTTTTTCTGTTTTTCGGTTTTTCTGTTTTTCTGTTTTTCTGTTTTTCGGTTTTTCTGTTTTTCGGTTTTTCTGTTTTTCTGTTTTTCTGTTTTTCTTTTTTTTCCCTTTTTTCTGTTTTTCTATTTTTCAGTTTTTCTGTTTTTCTGTTTTTCTGTTTTTCTGTTTTTCTGTTTTTCTGTTTTTCTGTTTTTCTGTTTTTCTGTTTTTCTGTTTTTCTGTTTTTCTGTTTTTCTGTTTTTCTGTTTTTCTGTTTTTCTGTTTTTCTGTTTTTCTGTTTTTCTGTTTTTCTGTTTTTCTGTTTTTCTGTTTTTCTGTTTTTCTGTTTTTCTGTTTTTCTGTTTTTCTGTTTTTCTGTTTTTCTGTTTTTCTGTTTTTCTGTTTTTCTGTTTTTCTGTTTTTCTGTTTTTCTGTTTTTCTGTTTTTCTGTTTTTCTGTTTTTCTGTTTTTCTGTTTTTCTGTTTTTCTGTTTTTCTGTTTTTCTGTTTTTCTGTTTTTCTGTTTTTCTGTTTTTCTGTTTTTCTGTTTTTCTGTTTTTCTTTTTTTCTCACCTATGCTTATGCTTTTTCTGTTTTTCTGTTTTTTTTCTGTTTTTGACTGTATGTTTTTTATAATTTTATTTTCTTAGAATTTAATGAAAATCTAATGTTTTAATAGATTAAATTATTTAAAAATGTTAGTCTAGCTGCAGCTAATATGCACCATGTGTCATAATAAATCATTAAAATCTTAATTATACAATTTACCTATTCGTAACCTAAACTGTAATTTTCTGCACTGCAACTTTTCATTACAATTTGACTACAAAAAAACGTTGCATGAATCAAGTCAAGCGTGACGAAAATGCTTTAGGGGAAAATGAATTAAAAATATTGAACATACGAGCTTTTCCTTTATTGTACGATTCACGAACCAGAAAAAAACACATTGTTTCATTCATGAATTTCATCGCGTGATTCAGCCCCGTTTCTTTCGCCTCTAGTAGTAATGCATTACAAAAAAGTAATATAAACATAAACGTGAAGAGGAATGATTAACAAAAAGCGCAACTCAGGGAATTTCCCAAATGGATCACGATGGAATGCTAAAAATCCGTCTGAATCACCATGCGTCTCCATCAAACGCTAATTTCGGGCGGAATATCAATGGAGCAGCATGGTGTGTTTGTTCTAGCCATTCTGATTGAACCATTCAGAAGCTGGCGAGTGAGTAAACCTCAATGAAACGCTCGAAATCGTTTGCTCTCACTCAAAGAAGTGAGTACCAAATTGTAAATAAATAAACAAATTTCGAAGCGATTGGAACAAAAGGCCGGATGTTTTGCATCTGCCACCGAAACCGACGACCGCACTAATCTACTTAACGAAATTGATTGAGAGCTTCTTCAAATGCGAAATTCCCAAACTGGGATCACCGACTTTCCTTTCGTTGACCGAGTGATTTCCAATTTTATGGTCGCAGTCTCTGTCTCTCCCGAGGGGGTCCTAGAATCAATAACAATAGCCACCACCGCCAGCAGCAGGAGTGAAGTGCAGTCAGTGTTGCAGGTCACGTGAAAGACCAGATCCTGAGCCGGAGAATCAACCGGGAAGTTTATGGCTGAGTCGTTTTTTATAGCGTAACATCCCCGACACTCCCGGGGCCGATAATTGAATTGGGGTTTTATTTTTACGAACTACGCGCGTTGGCCCACTATAGTCTCGGGAAATGCCTTTTTCATTGAGGAAAAAATGGTCTGGGGCGAAATTGATGTAGAAATTCTTAAGAAGGATCAATGTTCTTTTCTAGATTAAAAATATCTGCATTAATTTGTTTCAATTAGAACTTTTTCTTAAATCTAGTTGATTCAAAATAGTTTCAAAATGATTACTAAGTAATACTAAGGTTTTTTTGAAAATTAATGATTACCAATAATCTGGATGGTAAAAAAGAAGAAAAATGTATGTTATTCTCTAAAATTTCGCAGTTTTTTGAAGTTTTTTGATTTTTTATTTTATTTGGATAAAAAACAATCAAACAGAATACTATTTTGCATCATTAGTTTTTCCATACAGTTTTGCGCGCTTGTCATAAAATTTGGGCATGGGTATATTTGAAAAATCTGTATCTTCTATAGGGGTTTTCTGATCGTCTTACTGACTTCGACCAAAGGTTGGCATGATTATGACTTTTTGATTTTTTGTTTGACTTGTTTTTTTGCTTAAACTTATTTTAAGTTCGTACTTTTTGATTTTCGGATTTCGAATTTTTCGAGTTTGGGATAAAGATAGTGCAGAATCTGGTGCCGGAGATAGGACCTTTTGAAAAAATGTGATATTTAAACGCTGTCGAACAAAATATCAAAAAACATATCTAGATGCGAAGTCCAATTTGGAATCGAAAATAACTTTAAGCATTTTTTGATAAAATGCACCGTTTTTAAGTTAAAGAAAAGTCATATTTTCGAAAAACTAAAAATAAAATCTTGCAATTTCCTTTTTTTACTTTGTTGATCAGACTGCTGGTTGCTGAGAAACAGCCTCTTTAAAATTTTATTTTATGAAAATCCGAATCGAAACAAATCGACTCGAGTCAAAATTCTCCGCGGGTCGATTTTCAGCTCGCGATTCTTGGAAACGGATGTGCGATAAAAGGTCGAATGGACAAAAGATCGAATGCCAAAAGGTCGAATGAACAAATGGTCGAATGCAAGTTGAATGGACAAAAGGCCGAAAGTGGACAAAACGTCGAAAGGTCAAACGTAAAAAACGTGAAGCTAATATTAATAATTATAAACTTCTAAAATATTCTTTGAACAAAAATCTTACAATTAATTCCGTTTTTTCTGAGATTTTATCCATCCTTTAAGCAAAGATCTTTTTTTCAAATAAACAGAATAAACTACAAACCATTTTTTGAGAACTTTTCCATTCCTCAAAAAAATATTAGTTTTTGTAATAATATTTTGTTTCTTCTTGTTTAAAAAAAATGCAACTACAAAAAAAAATACAAAAAACAAACTATTTTTGATTATCGTAATATTTTGGTGAGTTTTTCCATTCTTTCAAACATGAGCAGTTCTTTTAAAAAAAAATCAGCTTCTTAAATATTTTGGAAGTTTATTTTTATTTTGAAAAAATCAACCTATTCTTGATTTGCATAATATTTTGGTTAGTTTTTTCATTCGATGAGCAATTTATTTTTAAAAAAGGTCAACTTCTATAATATTTTTAAAGTTTATTTTATCAAGCAACCTTTCTGTAACTGTCGTAATGTTTTAGTGAGTTTTTTTCCATTCTTTCAAATATGAGCAGTTCTTCAAAAAAAAAGTTCAACTTCTAATTTTTTTTAAAGTTTTTTTTATGTTTTAAAACAACTTATTCTTGTTTGTCGCAATGTTTTTGTGAATTTTTAATTATTTTTAAAATATAAGCGATAATACTTCTTCCAAAATAATATATAAGTTTTTATTTTTTTCATAAAAAAATAAAAGTTGAAATATATTAGTGATTTTTTAGTTCATATAAATGTAAACAGTTCCAAAACATGAAAAAGTAAAAAACAGCAAAGCAATCCACTTTAACGACCCCCGGATCTTTTTTTCTATTGCAAGTTTCTGCTCATTTCTAGGCGTCCGAAAATTATGTGTGGTGTCACTCAAAACCTCTTTTACGCAAATGGACTTGACGTTTTACTTTTTCACACATGTATTGCTTCTTAAATATTGTTGCAGATATTCTATCCTTTTTCAACCTATCCATCATGGTCAAATTAGATCCTTAGAAAAATCTGTCTTCAAAAATATAGTTGTACATAGTAAAAAAAAAATATTGTATTTATTTTTTTTTAAACCCCCTCCCCTCCCCCTCCCTTTTCAAAAAGACTCCAATAATCCAAAGGCAAGTTTTTATTCAAAAGACCTCTAAATTTTCAAAAATATACTGAAATTAATGAAAACCCTTAAAAACAACTTTCATGCCGCCATGCCTCACAATCATGCGACTGCCAGTTGGGTGTACGTTAGGGGCCATTTATAAGCCACGTGGACACTTTGAGGAGGCGATTGGCGATTGTCCATTAGGGTGACAATAAAAAAAATCGACATCAGAGATACCCTCTCACTCGATTCCTAATGCAAAAATAAGTATCTATGCCAATTATGAGCCAAATCGGTTAAGGCTAAGGGGTCGCTTTTCATCGTTGAAGTTTATATGGGGTAAATCACGAAAATGTATGGGAAAAAACATCGTTTCAGTAATTTTCTGCTAGGTGGCGCAGGTCTCGCCCAAAATTGTCCAAGTGTGAGATTCTTGTAAGAAATTTAATTCCCTCCATCTTTGTCGAAGGGTGCAAAACGATCCGAGTTGATCCTGATTTTTGGTGATTTTTCTAGAAAAAAAAAATATTTTCTTATATACTTCCTATATACCCCTTGTATACTTTCAAATATATAAGCCGATTTCTTTTCATCGCATTGCTAATAACTCATCAGGATCAACTCGGATCGTCTTGCACCCTTCTACAAAGCTGTAGGTAATTAAATTTCTTACAAGAATCTCACACTTGGACAATTTTGGGCGAGACCTGCGCCACCTGCTGCAAAAATCCTGAAGCGATGTTTTTCCCCATACATTATTGAGTGATTCGACAGAAACGTGCACGCATCCTGGTGGCGAATAGAAACACTACGCGACGATGTTCGGAATGACAGCGTGCTTGGAAATATTAATTTTTTGGTAGTTTTTGATTTTTATTTCATTCAAATATTTTTTAACATCGATGAGAGTTATTGTAAAGTGTGGCAATTGCAAAAACGAATCGAATGATGTATAAATCATAGGGGCTGAGTTAATTTTTCATGCTTTTTTCCTCGAATTTACCAAAAAGCTCTTTTGAAAAATTGATTTAAATAAGATTTAATTGATTGATAATGCTCCTCATGTGTGTATTATTGATAGAACAAGCTATTAGAGTCATATTACAGCATACATACAATAATTTTCTTAAAATATGACCAGTTATTCGATTTTTTTCAAAAAAATCACCGAAAAGCTTTTTTAAGGTCAAACAGGAAGAAAAGTAATGTTTAAACACTTTTACATTATATTTGATTATTACTTTTAACTTTTGCAACATATAACTCAAGTTATCCAAAATATCGATCATCTTTTTAGAAAAATCGTCTAAATAAAATACCAGTCAAAATTAATCGCTACAATTCACCACGCATTATGATCGTTAGCGAAATTGCCACACTTTGCAATACCCCACTTTTCTGAAAATGTTTGATTTTTCATTATAAACGCATTTTTTCCCTTAAAACTGCTCAAAATGTATGGGGGCTGTCATTCCGAACACCGCTGGAACAACAGCGAACCTAGCGGAAAAAATGTCGTCGAATTCTTCTATTGCGATTTTCCCCAACGATGAAAAGCGACCCCTTAGAGATAACCGATTTGGCTCAAAATTGGCACAGTTGCTTGTTTTTGCCTAAAGAATCGATCCAGGGGTTATCTCTTGCGATCTTCCGAAATTTTCAATTGGGTCCATCCATAAATCACGTGGACACTTTAGGGGGGGGGGGGGGGGTATGGCGATTGTCCATGATCCACACAAAAAAGATTTTTTTTTTGTATGGACAATTGTCCACGAAGGGGGGGGGGTAACAGATTCTTAAAAAAGTGTCCACGTGGTTTATGAATGGTCCCATTTTTCTTGTCACCCTATTGTCCATGCATGCTCCATACAAAAAGGTTTTTTTATGGAAATTGTCCACGATGGGGGGGGCGAGATTTCCAAAAAAGTGTGGATGGTCTCAAGGGGTCGTACTGGAGCTATGAATTTCGGAATAAAAAAAAATTTTGATGCATGTCTAACATTTGGTCGTACAAATGTTTAAAATATTTTTTTGATGCAAAATCCAAATAAAATTAAAAATGATTAAAATAAATTTTATAATAAAGTGGATGGTTTTTAAGTTTCAGTTAATGTTTGGTTGAAATTCGCCAATAATGTTCAGTTTTTTTTCCGATTTTAAAATATGTTCTGAATAAAAAGCACCATTTCAGACATTTTTTTTTAATTTCTTAAAGTAACATCTATTTTCTGACGATATCTTGTAAACTGCTGGTTCGACTAGAAATTAAACTATTTTGAATTTTTATTTGGAAAAAAATAAAAATATAATCTGATAAAATGACTTGTACTTTTTTTTAAAGGTCTAATAAAACAAATTTCTAGTTTGTGCTTTTTGGGTGTATTTGAAACGCCTTGAGTCAGTGGTATTAAAAACACCCAAAAAATGAAAATTTGGTTTATTGGACCTTTTCAAAAAAAAAAACTCCAGATTTGTTATTTTTATATTTGATGAATAACGAAAATTAAAAATTCAAACTAAACGCATTAAGCTAGTCGGGGAATTTATTTTTCAATGTAAATTTCAAACAACTGAATGAAACTGTACAATTTTTAAAACCAAGCTGTAGGACCTTTAAATGAACCGAGTGGTCCACATCCGGAAAAAATTCGTTCAGCCAAACATCCAACCAACATCCCCACACACGCACAGACATTTGCTCAGAATTTTATTCTGAGTCTATAAGTGAAAATCTAGAGTTTTTTTTTTCTATGAAAAGGTCCCCTCCATTTAATGAAGGAGGGATGTCACTGTCTTTCAAAGGAATGTCATCATGCATCAACAAAAAATCTCCTCTAATGATGATAGTAAAGTAATAAATTTTTATTATTTGTTCTTGTTGTTTCTTTTTTTTCATCGTCATTAGTATTCAATATTTTTTTCTTTAATAATAAAAAATGGGCTTCCTTCATAGTTTAATAATCAATACATTGAACACATGTTTATTATGCAATACAAAACGTTCTTTTCCTCAATTTTTTGTTGTTGCCTCATTTTATTCCTGTTTTGCCTGCTCGCCTTCTATTTACCGAATATGTTTCAAATGTGATGTTTTTCTAATGCATTCAAATGATTGGTTACCTTGCTTTCCCATTTTTTGTTTGTGTTTTTTTCCTTTTTGGTTGTCACAGCATGTTATCCTCCTAGTAAAGTAGTAGATATCGAATAAATGTGTTTGTGTGTGTGTTGAAATTTGAATTTCCTCAAACACCAAAAATGTTTAGCATTTTCTCGCGTGTATGTATTTTTGTGTGAAATTACATAAAAATTTTGCCTTTGAAAAAAACATTTAAAAAATCTAATTTACAGATGTTCACCTTCTCTCGGTCTGATATTCCGCTGGTAACACGTGTAATCAACACATAAAAAAATACCCTCGTTTCGATTGTGTGTGGACAGATTCTCATTCGCTTGTATTTGTTTCTAATTTTTAAATTAATGATTTGCTGCCGTGAGTATAATGTCATGATGATTGTTTTTTTTAATTTGATTTGTGTTATAATCTTACAGAAAAAGCAGACAAACTTAAATGCCTTACCTTTGGATGAGATTGGATTCGGTTTCCCATCTTATTACAAGTTAATACGATCATAAGAATATTACTTTTTGTTTATTTTTTTACTTTCTGTACTGGATTATTTCTTTACCATAACTCCGCGAGGGAAGTGTGTGAGTGCTGTCTGCGAAACGGATTCATAGTCGTTGTAACAGTTTTATTTCCTTATCATTTCACTAATTTTCTGGTTTTGCTTCCGGTTTAATGTAAATTGTTTTTGGACAGTTAATACTTTCATGTTGACTTTTTTTTTCTTCTTTCTTTGTGCTAAAACATAATTCAGCTGATTTTGTCGACGCGTGTAACTATTTCGATTTTTTTTCTGCTTCAGCACGTACACATTTTTGTGTGAATTGCAATTTTATTTAATGTTGCGCTTAAATAAAACAAATTCTTCATTTCAAATTAATATTGGCATGTGCTTGGTGAAAATGTGGCAAATTTAACCTTTAAAAGCATGGAAGATGGTTTTGAATGTGAAATCTAGATGTCGCAGTCAACTGTAGCGAAGACACCTACATCAGACGCTTTGACGACACAGTGATGCCAGATTGAAGGAAAATCTGAGCAGTCTTAAAAAAAGTAATCAAACAATTCTAGAGTTTTTTTAGTACGTCCTTTAAAAATATAAAAGACAATAGGGGAAATATACCCATTTTAATCACACTAAGCCGTTCGACCAATTCTCATCACTTTTGCCGTTTCTGCTATTAAATCAACATTTTCAGATGTTTCAACAATGGAGAGTTGCTTGCTCACTTTTATTTGAGCTATTTATTACTTTGGAACAGTCAAAAACACTTTATATAAGCTGTAATTCATGATCAAAGTGCTGATAGGCCGATAATAGAAATAGGCTGAGAAAGGGTATAGTTCCCCTAATTAATAGGACCTTTAAAAAAACTCAAGAAATTATTTCCCTAATTTATTAACTTAATTTTTTCAACGATTCAAAAATTCAAATTTTCATTTTTATTTCCTTTGCTGTAAGGATGTTTTTGAAACCGGCTTCAGTAAAGTGTACTCAAAAATAACAAAACAGCAACAAAACAAATGAAAATTTAATTCATACGACCTTTTGAAAAAAAACTATATGTACTGAAAAAAATTTGTGTCATAGAAAAAATGTCAAACATAGAATTTTAATCATTTTGTCAAAAAATATTGAACCAAATAGATTTTTTCAACCTAAACAAATCAATAACCATTGTATTCAAATTTCATAACTATTGTCGAAGGAATATTGCGAGAAAACGCTTGTACATACCCGAACAGAGGGTAATAACTAAATTCATGCCATTTCAAAAACAAATACTGTTAAAATAACAGAAAATATAATGGCATCTTCTTGAAAAATCCATTTTTGCATAAGGGTTTAATAACAGTTCATGTTATCATAACAAAATTCGTTATTGGTTTGATATAGGTTGAAAGCCAAAACAACTTTGGAATAACATTTTTTGTAATGGAAGAATACCTTTAACTGTTATTGGGATGATCGGATTAGTTGTTAAAATAACAAAAAATAATAACAAAGATTTGCTCGAAGAATTACTAAAAATGTTATTAGTCTGTTATTACAATAACAATCCAATAACAAAAGAATCATAACGACGAATAACAAATCTTGCTATAAATAACATAAAATGTTATTGGTCTAGTATTTTCAAATATCAAAAAATGTTATTCCCAAAGTATTTCCGTCTGCTCGGGATAGTTTTATTTATATACAGGTACATATTTTGCAATCATTGATCGAATCTTAAATTCAATTTTGGAATTGAAATCTTGAAATCCTCTCAAATTGATTTATTTATACAGAGTAAGACATGAAAAGACTTCACTTTTAGAATGTTAAATAATTTTTTACAGGAAATTTTTAACCAAAATATAACTTAACTTAAAAACAATGCATTTAGTTCAAGTATTTTTTCATTGCAAATTGATTAGACATTGAGAATTTTTGTTTCAACATTAATTTTCGATACAATCCAAAAATGTATATTCTCTCGTATATTCTAATAAAAAATAAATCTTTTTATTTTTTATCAATGATACTTTTCGCACAATCAAAGTTCTGATCAAGATCAAGATTGCAAATAAAAATCTATCGAAAGAAACCAATTTAGAAAAAAATTGTTGCACTTTTGGCCAAAGATACGTATAAATGAATAAGGCCGATGCAAATATTTTTCAAAGTTTTTTTTTCTCTCGGCTGTGACCGTGGTCGAGCGGTGGAGGGGGGAAATAAAAGAAATATAAATATTGAAATAACAAGGCATAGTTTTAACATTTGCATGGAAATAGTGTTTTAAAATGCATTTTAAACTAGATCAGTTGTTTTGCAATCATTAGTTTTCAAAAAATGTAAGATTTACCGAAAACAAAAATTTCATTCATTTTGCGATAAAAAACATTTACAATTTTCAAACATCAACCCAATCATGCTAAAAATGATTCTAAACGCAGAAGAATGCATTTTAATTTGATTTCGGCTGGTTGAACTTGAACTTCCATTGGAATTTTTAAGTTTTTTAGAAAACATTTCTTTTGCCCCCTGATTTTTCGAGCCAACATTGAAGGAGGGGGAGACAAAAACTTTAAATAAAATTTGTACCAGCCTAAAACGAAATAAAAAATCAATTTTCAAAAAAAAATAATTAAAATGCTCTCTGCGAATATGAGTTTAAAATATAGAGTAATTGGGTCCTAAAATGAAGCTTGGATTGCTGATATTATTGTTTACAGCGATAAAGCTTGTTTTTCTGAGTACATTGACCCTTTGTACGACCACAAAGAGTTTAAAATGGATTTTTAAATCAATTTTGAAAAATTAACTTCGCGGTCCTTCTTGACAGAAAAGCACCTACTTGACAGCTCGTTCCAAGGGGACCATAGTTGATCCATAGAAAAAATGTTGTCTTGTAAAAAAATAATTTTGCATTAAAATGAAAAAAAGTGATCAGAAATGGTTTTTAATCGTGTTTTTTACCGTTGTACATAAAAATTTACATAGGGCTTTAGTACCCAATTCCAAACTTTACAAAAAATCATTGAAAATTATACAATTGAATCAAAACAGTTGATTTATGTACTCAATTTAAGCTCAAATCAACCCACCAAGTTTAAAGGCATTTTTTAGATCTGAATTTTTATTTAATTTGTTTCGTTTCGATTTGTTAAATTTTTGGGGGAAATACTTTCTTTTTTAATTTTTAACAACATTTTCAAACAATTTTTAATTAAGTACAATCAATGACAAATTATATGAATACTTAGCTTTTAAGATTCAACTTGCCTTTAGACGGGCTTCGATTAAACAAATCGACAAAAGTAAATTTTCACTATGTTTTAACGCAATTGTTGCAACCTTTCAATTTTATTTTATTTAAAAATTTAATGAAAAACAGGCGAAAACGAAACTATTGGCACTACGCCCCCCGGGGCATGGCCTTCCTCTAACGTGGGATTTCTGCTCCAGCGCCTCTGACGAGACAGGAGAAACCGGGACCGACGTTTTACTTCACCATCCGATAGAAGCTCAGTGGATAAGGCGGGAATCGAACCGGCGTCTCATAGCATCATCGGGATCGGCAGCCGAAGCCGCTACCCCTGCGCCACGAGACCCACATGAAAAACAGGCAATATGGTTAAAAAATGATTACAGGTTGTAGCAAACCTACGAATAAAAATCAAAAACTTAACAAGATAAAATCATGTTAAAATACAAAAAGTAAATAAAAAAGACAATAAAAAAACAAAATTTTAGATTTTCGTCGAAAAATCATCAAAACTTCCGAAAATTTAAGGATTACAAAAAAAACATAGGATTTTCATGATCCGAAAATTTAAGGATTACAAAAAAAAACGTAGGATTTTCATGATTTATGTGAGTAATTTGAATTCTGGAGTTTTTTTTTTTTTTTTGAAAATGTCCAATAAACCAAATTTCCAGTTTTTGCTTTTTGGGTGTTTTTGAAACCGCCTTGAGTCAGGAGTATTAAAAAACACCCAAAAATCAAAAACTGAAAATTTGATTTATTGGACCTTTTCAAAAAACTCCAGAATTGGATTACCACTTTTCAATTTAAAAAAAACCTTCCACAATTCCCATCATTTGGCACCACTGGCCACCATCCAATCGTCTGATAGAGTGGTTGTTGTCTTCGCTAAGTAAGCAAAATGCACGCGTCGCGGTGGGAAAAATGCTTCATTATTGGTCACGTGGTCATGCTGCTGGATTGGTTTGAAATCTTTGGTATAAGAGAGAGAATCGATTTATGCGTATAATTTAACCAACTAAATCATTAGATGCGATATTTTTTTTTCTATAACGTTGTTAGGAACCGTTTGCTCGACCTTTCTCCCTCTCTCCTGCTTTAGACCGATCTCTGTTTTGGTAATGTTGTCTTTCTTTTTCGTCGTTAATCCGTTTAAAAAATGAGAATGAGTTGCTTTCTGTTTCTGATGTTTCGGCTATTTTCTCGGTCGTTCTACTAGTTGAGCAACTTGACTTACAACTATCTATCTCGTTTCTTCTGGCATTTTTTCATACCGTCTCTTTCAGTGTGTTTACAACTAAGGAATGTGTGTCGTTTTAAACTTAAAAAATACGTAACATTTACACTCTTCGAACCACTTTTTTTGGTGACCTTTTTCAGTTTTGGTTTAAAGATTCTTACTCACTGGGGTCCACGACAGTACGTGTGGGGTGGTTTATGAGACTAAAATTCGGTTGGTTTTACTATTTAATTTAAAACAAAATGGAGTTAATACTTTCCTTCTTCGTGGTTTCGATTTCTCGTCCTGCTTAGTTTCACTACACCAATAGTTAAACGGCTGAATCTGGTAGAATAATCTCTAATTTTTTTCAATTATTTAACTCTTCTCAACCTCAACCTTGTGATGTTTGCTTAATTTTCGTGATTACTATTTTACGTTTCGATTAAACCCACAACGATGACTAATTCTTATTTTCTTCTTAGTCTCACTTGATAGAGTGTGTATGTTTTAAAATTTGGCTTAGCTCTTCTGCAATTATATTCTCTCACTTATTTCTTGGTTTCAAGTTTGGTGAGTTTGTACGAAAATGTATCATTTCCGGGGGGGTTTTTCCTCAATTGTTTTTAGGCTCCTGCTCCAGTCGATAGAAAGTTTTTGTCTGTTTCCTTGTTTGTCCTTTTTTTATTTTTTTGGTTGGAGTGTGAAGCGATTGGTACGGCACAAATTGGTCGGGAATAGGATAGGACTAACGATTGTGCTCGTAGATCTTCTGTTTCAAAAAAAATAATCGTTGCAGATTTGTTTAAATTTTCAAACATTCAAATCAAGGCTTAGGTGGTCTCTTAAAACAAAATCTAGTAAAAAATAATAAAACTTTTTTTTTTCTTTATTTGATAAATGATTTGGTAATAACAACACATTGTTGACGATCTTATCTTGTTACAATTTTATCAACGCATGGCAACATGGTGCGATAACTTTTAAAAATATGGACAGTTAGAAATGTTTAAAAAAATCATGGATTTTTGAAAAAAAAAAGTTTAATAATTTACATTATTTAATTAATTTAATTATTGCTCAGAATGAAGCGATAACATAACATTAATTTAAAATTTTCAGAAAAAAATTGTAAAATTTAAAAAGTTTATATTTGAATAATTTAAAATTTAAAAAAAATATTAATTTTGAAAATTCAAATACGTACATAAAAAAATTAAATTCTGGGATATTCAAAATACAAAAAATAAGCATCAAGAAATCGACAAAATATAACATTTAAACTACCGTCATCAGGGGTGACATTGGGCATTGGGTCAGGGGGTGAAATTGGGTCATACAAAAATGCAGAAATTTGTGTGGCCCAATCTCACCCCTGATAACGATATTTAGAAATTTTAAAAATGAAGAATTTAAAAATTGAAATCAGATTTTTTTTAATTTAAAATATAAAATTTTAAATTAAAAAAACAAAACAAAAATTTTAAATACAAATTTGACATAATTTTCAAAGTTTAAGATTTTAAATTTAAAAATAAGAAATTTGTTACTCAAAAAAAAACACTGAAAAAAATAAAAAAAATCGAACAACTTTAAACAAAAATGTTTAAAAAAGGTTTTTGACAAAAATGGCAAAATTCAAGATTTTTTATTTGAATCATAAGAAATTTGTTACTCAAAAAATACAAACACCGAAAAAAATCTATAAAAATCGGACAACTTTAAACAAAAAGTTTAAAAAAGGTTTTTGACAAATATGTCAAAATTTAATATTTTAAATTTAAACCATAAGAAATTTGTTACTCAAAAATACAAACACTGAAAAAAATTCAAACAACTTTAAATAAAAAAGTTTGAAAAAAACTTTTTTTTTAATTACAAGATTCAAGATTTTAGATTTAAAAAATAAGAAAATTGTTACTCAAAAAATAAAAACACTGCAAAACATAAAAAAAATCTAACAACTGTTTAAAAAAGATTTTTGACAAAAATGGCAAAATTCAAGATTATAAATTTAAAACATAAGAAATTTGTTACTTAAAAAATAAAAACAAGGAAAAAATTTAAAAAAAATCTAACAACTGTAAACAAAAAAGCTTAAAAAAGGTTTTTTGACAAAATGTCAAAATTCAAGATTTTAAATTTTAAAAATAAGAAATTTGTAACTCAAAAAATATAAACACAGAAAAAAATGCAAAACAATAAATATTCACAAAATTTAAAATTTAACTTTTACAGTTTATATTTAAAAAATAATTATTTTTTTTCTTATTCAAGAATATTTTCTGGCAACGAAATTTTAATATAAAACAAAAAATAACAAATCAAGCATTTTAAAATACTGAAATTTACAAAAATTGAAATAAAAAAAACTCGAAAATAAGGCTGGCACAAATTTTATTTAAGACCATCCAAAAACCCCGTGGAACCCTCGTGGATTTGTCCATACAAAAAAAAATCGAGGAAGAAAAGTCGAGTCGAGGGACAAAAACTTTGAAATATATTTACAATGGATTTATTTTTTTTAAGTTCAAAAAATAAAAAAAATCGAAAATTTAAATTAACAAAAAACTAACTAATGTAAAAAAATAATATTTGAATTCTAAAATTGGGTCCTAAAATGAAGCTTAAATTGCTGATATTATTGTTTACAGCGATAAAGCTTATTTTCTGAGTACAATGACCCTTTGTATGACCACAAAGAGTTTAAAATGATTTTTTAAATCAATTTTGAAAAATTAACCTCGCGGTCCTTCTTGACAGAAAAGCTCCTACTTGACAGCTCGTTCCAAGGGGACCATAGTTGATCCACCGAAAAAATGTTGTCTTGTCAAAAAAAAATTTTGCATTAAAATGAAAAAAAGTGATCAGAAATGGTTTTTAATCGTGTTTTTTACCGTTGTACATAAAAATTGACATAGGGCTTTAGTACCCAATTCAATAGTTCAAAAATGTAAAAAATTAAGAATAAGTTGTTATTTGGAATCACACAGGGCCACAATAGATTCATCGAATCACAGTTGATATTTTATTTTTCGATACTAGTTTTTTTTTTTAATTCTCGTTATTTTTACTGAAAAGTAAATTTTTAAGTTAATTCAAAAGAAACTGCGTTAAAAGGCAAACAATGTACAGAAAACCCACTGTTGAACAATCACGACAACTTTGTTTAATAGACAAACTATCACCACTGTATGCAGCTGACAGAGCAGATGCCCTGTGGTAAATTGGAACCGTCAAATAACCGTCGCGTTTTGGTCGCTATATTATAACAGGGCATTAAAAAGTGGGATTTTCGTTGTGTCAAGGAGAAGTTTGTCTCTCAAGAAGGAACTTTTTTTTAACTTTGTTTTTAAAATTTGCCCGCCCGTGTGGATCAATCGGACCGCGCACTGGACTTACAATCCAGAGGTCGCCGGCTCGAATCCCGCGGCGGGCGCTCTAAAATTCTTTGTGTAAATATGGGTATTTGGCGCCGTCGCTCCGTGCCAAACTTTCATACACTTAGGAGCCCAGGGCGGCGAAGTCCTTGTAGATAAAAAGGAAGACATTAGTGGTTGGTACTAGCAATGGTGGCCGACAGCTATAAAGTCAACTTCGTTTTTCGTTTTAAAATTTACGATCAGTAAGGAAAAAAGTATCTGCTCAATGAATAAAAACAGAATTTTAGCACTTATATTAGGACCCAATTCAGAAATCTAGTTATCAAAGATATCATCTTTTCTGTAATCTAAGATGGACGCAAAATTGGCGAAGAATTAAAAAAAAATAAGAAAAAAAATGAATTATTTTATTTTAAACATTAAAATTTCTGCTTTTTTTATATTTTATCAATTATTATTTTTCTTGAATGTCTGAGGTATAACTTTCAGATTTTTGAACTCTTGAACTCGATTTTTTATATTTTTTCTGACCACGTTCCTTTCGAACTTCGTACTTGGCTTAACACATATTCTGTCCAGATTCCCAGTAAACCATGATTTGTAGATAACCCGGCCTTTTGAAATTTGAAAATTGCACCAAAAATAAATCCAAATAAATATTTTATTTTTCTTTGCAATGAGAAAATAATGTTTTAAGTCGTTGACCAATTTTCTTAAATGTTTGAGACGCTTAGGTCGAAAATAGGTACATGTGCCCAGTGTTTGCATTTATACTACAAAAAATCTATGTATTTCAGCAAAACAGACGATAATTTAATAACAAAGTAGTCATCTTGAGTAAAAATAACCCAGCACAATCAATTCCTGTCCTATTCCTATCCAAAATCCGCTTCAAAGGACTTACTTTTTTCCACAGCTCTGCTCAACAGATTCAACACTCTAAATTAGTGTGCTCTTGTTTTGTTCAGTATTCAGTTCTCGCCTTACCCTACAGTACGGTTACGTGTTACAGATATAATACATGTATTGTAAAAAATTTACGTAATTGTCTAACTAAACGACAAAACGCGCGCGCTTTTCCTTATTTTCCTCGTGAAAAACTAAACCCCGCCCTCGTTTAAAACCGAAAAACACAGAATGAACTCGAAATTACCCTAAATACCACTTCCGGCAGCGCTACCTTACCACCTTAAGATTCATATCCGGGGAGGTTTAAAGTGGTGCAGTAGCGACCCACCTCCTCCCCCGGAACCCCCACTCTGGTCCATCATGTGCCAGTCCCCGTCGCTGTCCGCTTCCGCTCCGGTCCCACTTCCGGCATCTCCCGCACCTTCCCCGTCCTCCTCGCCGCCGTCCACCATCCCGATGTTGTTCTGCTTGCTGAGCAGCTTCTTCTCGTCCAGCGATTTCGAGGTAAAGTCGCGCCATTTCGGATTCGTGCCGGTCACCGTGACGACCGGGCAGCCGCCGCCGCCGCCGGAAGTGGACGTGGTCATCGTGGTTCCGGTCGGGGCCGACGTCTGCTCGAACGAAACCGCCCGCTGCTTGCGGATCCGCTGGTGGTGGTCCTTGGCCGGATCGATGGCCACGACGGCACCGCCGGATCCAACGGCGCCCGCGGCCACTTTGTTGTTTTTACTCCGGAAGCTGTTGGACCGGGACGAGCCGTTCTCCTTGTTGCGCCGCGACGAGCTCCGGTGGATGTGGCCGTGGCGGGAGCCGCCGCGCCGGCTGGGCCGCTTCACCGACGTGTGGACCGACTCGGCCGACGCGCTCAGACCGACGTTTCCCACTAGAGGGGGCGAGTGTTACCCGGATAGTATACCATGCAGGCGCAGGAAGAGGGTGCGCGCGCGGCGCGGTGAGGAGAAAAGATGGTGATCGGTTTTAGGGGCAAGACATTGCAATGCTAATTTCTCTTTTAAAAGTTGTGAACATTATGGCACAAAGGACACATAAGCGCTTGCAATATGAGAATTCTACAAACCAAATAATTTTTTTTAAAGAAAAAGCCAACAAATCAAGCAATTTCAATAATGACTCGGACTAAACAGTAAGGGGCAGCGATGTGGAACACAATGACGAGTAATAAAATAATTACAATTATAACTGCAAGACGGGTTGGCGAAGAACACACACACGAAAACAACAATGAACAAGAACACACAATAAAAACACAAAACAGAAGGAAAGAAAGGGAGAAAAAGAAAAGAAAATAAGAACACACAAGTTGTAGAAGAAACACCAAGAAAAATCACGCGCAAATTTAAAATTTATTTTCATTATTTATTAAATTTTATGAACTTGTTAAACAGAAAAAAGTTAAAATTGGATTATTTACACAGGCGCGCGCATTTGCAATGTAAAATTAGAAGAGTTACGATGGTGCGACTGTATCACAGACAAACAGAGATCAATGCTTGACATCTTTGTTTGTCTATGAATGAAAGTTAATTGACTCATTTTGGGCAGGCACATTCCAGAATGCTTGGAGTACGCGGAATATATCGTTTGATTCGGCTGACATTTTTGCAGCTTTTGGAAGAAGAAATTTTTAGTGAAGCCATTTTTAAATACCGTCATCATTCCCAATGTCACCCCTGCTGACGGTATTGAAATTTTAAGAAATAGGAAACTGTTTGATAGCTAAAAAATTTAAATGATTTAAAAATTTAAATTTTTGTAGAAAATTTTCCAAAATTGATCATTTTTGTTTAGATTTCATGAAATAACATGAAAAAGTTGAAAAAAGAGCATATTTTGCATGGAAAAGTATTTATTTTTGATTTTTTTTTAACTCATCTTTGAAACCAATCTTAACAGTTTCAAACAAACCTTCGTTAAAAAAGACACCTAATATTACACACTGCGCATGTAAAATTTTTGTACACCAAAAAAAAAGTTGCAACCAATACGATTCAAACCCAGCACCAACAGTAAGTACTGGCTACTGGGAAATTTATTTTACAATCAGGCCTTTTACACGCAGCTGGATTACTACTTTTTTTTGCTGTGCATACAAACAGGGTATTTTTTTTAATCTGTATTTTTTAAGGAACTTACTGACTTTTTTACAACAACAAAAATCTGAAAATCAACATTATTTAAAATTTTCCGCTATGGCACTAAGAAAACCCTAATTTTATCAATTTCCTTTCTTTTCCGATTTTTTAAGTCCAAACGCTGGCTTTAAATGGTTATAAAGGGGCGTTCTTTTATTACGTAACGCAAAGTTGGGATATTTACCCCACCGATTTTTGAGTGTTTTTTACAGGGCTGTGGAGTCGGAGTCGGTGGAGTCGGCTCTTTTTGTGGACCTGGAGTCGGAGTCGGAGTCGTCAAAACTCTAATAGCTGGAGTCGGTGTCGGAGTCGGCAAAATTGTATGAGCTGGAGTCGGAGTCGTAAAATTCTGATAGACCCGGAGGCGGAGCTTGAGTCGGAGTTGTCAAAAAATTTAACATAATTTACGAACTTATTTATTGTTCAATATTTGATATAATTCAGGTTAATTCCCATTTTTTATATTTTAAATTTATTTATTGAATTGCGCGCACTGGGTTGACATTTATCAGATACTTAAAGTGTTGATCCTTAAATAATATCGTTGAACAAGTCTATTTTTTTAAATGCCTTAAATCGGGGTGATATAATTGATATAATTTAATTTATTTTTTCAAATATTAGAATTTTCTCATGATTTGTATGTTTGAAGTGTGTACTGGGCTGGATCACACAATGTCTTCTCAAATAAATTCAAAAAAGCTTTAAAAAATAGTTACTTTGAAAATTGATTATTTCAAAACCACCAATCAACCTTTGGTTGTAACTGCACACCAATTTCTCACTACTGAACTCAAATAAAATTACTGAAATCTGCACTACTGAAATTTTCAGTAATTGAAAACTTGCTGAAAAAAACAATTGAAAATTAGTGTAGGTAGCTTATTAACATAAAAAAAATGATATAAATTTAAAGTAGTTAAATAAAATGTTCCAATTTTCCAAACAACAAAATTAAAAATTACTCAGAAAAATTGTGCTGAAAATGCGTTTTTTTTATATTGAAAATACAGATTAGGTGTCGGAGTCGGAGTCGGAGCCGGAGTCAACAATTTGTGGAAAGCCGGAGTCGGAGTCGGCTTAACTCAGAAAGCCTGAGTCGGAGTCGGCGTCGGAGTCGCTTGAAATATGACCCGACTCCGCAGCCCTGGATTTTTAAGTTAATTTCAAAGTCAGCAGTTTTTAAGCTGCTTTAACGGAAAAAATATCCATTAGGATCACAAAAATATGTATTTCAATATGCGTTTCAAATGAAAAGTTTCAAAAAAGCAAACATAAAAATTTGAATTGTTTCAATAACCTTTTAAAAAAATCCAGAGCCGTTTTTTTAAACTGATCCACTAAAATGGATTTTTTTTAAACATTTCATCGGTTAGATTTTGTATGAAATGTCGGTGAAAATTTTGTTACAAGTGGGTAGGGGTCCAAAAATCTAAATATTTGCGTTACGTAATAAAAGAACGCTCCCTTATCAACTGACTGACTGACAATTTTGTTGATTTTTAACATTTCATCGAATAAAATCGCAGAAAAAAACATATCTATCAGGCTGCTGTTATGCAAATAATTTTCTATCTCCGTCAAACTTTTCACCGACATGGTTTTATGGAACTGATTTTGTTCAACCGCAATAGATTTCCTTTGAAAAAAAATCGTTAGTGTCAAACCTTCAAAAAATTATCACGATAAATACTTTTCTACCACAGTTTTTTGTGTGATTTGGTAGATTTTTGACAGTTCGATGCTAACGAATTATTTCAAGAAAATCTTCCACGGATTCAACGAAACAAGTTCAACATGCCAAAATTAGTGGTAATTTCAAATTTGATCGATAAAATGTTTCGAAAATTCCACCAATATCATATCTCAATTACTTTTTCAAAAGATCTTATCTGCATAGGAAACCCACACAACTAAAAAAGTAGTAATCCAGCTGCGTGTAAAAGGCCTGGGTGTAAAATAAATATTGCATTATTTTATGCAATTTTATGTGATTTTACACCCTGAAATATGTAGCCCATCAGTATGGGAAACCTACTTGACCGAAATGTCAAGCTGATATATGCGTTTTTCCTACCGAGTTTTCATCGGTCTGATGGCCGAGCGGGCTAAAGCGCCAGTCTCTACTGTAGGTGCTGGGTTTGAGTCCCGTCGGTTGCAACTTTTTTTGTGTTTGCAAAAATTGTACATGCAGTGTGTAATATTAAGTGTTTATTTTGACGAAGGTCAATTATTATCGGATTTTTTGCTGTGCATGACGATCGATTCACAGTAAAAATTGTGTAAATTCGGAAGGTGTTATTTTGGAAAGCTGAATATAACCTCTTTTATGATGACATTTTACCTCAATTTAGACTGAGAAGTGACATTACGCACAAAAAAGTGGTAAAATTTAAGATTTTCAGCTGTAAATCTACACTTTTTTCTGACAAAAAGGATGCACCACTTTTCAAACGTAATATTACTATGATTTTTCATAACATTTAAAAAGCCAACCAGATGAAATAAATCTACTCTGAAATTCAGCCTGATTCAAACGATATATTCCAAACAAAGAGACACTACACTGAAAAAAAATTAAAGTACTAAATTCCTAAATTCTAGGAATTTTGGCTCCTTTCCTTATTAAGTAATCCAAAAAACCCGATTACTAAATAAGGAAAAGAGGCAAAATTCCTAGAATAAAGGAATTTGGTACTATTTTTTATATCAGTGTAGGAGGGCGACGAAAGGATATTCGGCAATCCCTGCACACGAATGTTAGGGAGATATGACAAAAACAAGTTAGTTTCTTTTTTGTTTGTTTGCTCCGAATGCTTGCACAAGCGCATCAAGCACACTTGCGTTTCAGTCTCAGCCAGATTAGCTTCTTTATTATGTTCAGATATCCAATTCGATGTTTTTTTTGTCACATTGTTTCTGTATAATTCTGCGCGTTATTGTTTTATTACAGGCAAAATAATGAAACTATAATAAATATGTGGTTAAAAACTAGGTAAAATATCCTCTTTCTCTGTTGTTTTATTTTAGCTCACAGTGTACATGTGGTGAAATATAGTGTGTTGGTTGAAACTCGTGTAAAAAAATCGTGTGTGATTTGTGTTAAAAACCTATAACCTTACAAATTAATAGAAAATCAATAACTGTGCTCTTTCAATTATATATACGCTTGTATTTGTAGTAATGAATATATGTGTGTGTTTATTTGTGAAGCTTCGTATTGTTTTTTTTATCACTTGGAAACGAAACGAAAATCAGGGTTACAAAAAAATCACATCTAAGCAGTAAATCTCTTACAACACTAAGTAAACAATAAGGTCTATGAATGAGTGTGTTTGTGAAATGAGAGTGTGATCATCACTATGTAAATCAGTGCACGGTTAGAAGCAAAATCAGTTTCGTTTGTTTGCTTTGCTGAAATCTACCACCAACACATAATTGGGTTTTGCTCGGTTGACCTGCTTCCAGCACACATATTACGAGGAGTTGAGAATATTACAAAGTTACAGAATGAAATAATACGACGCGCGTGGAATGCATGGAATGTTGGGAGTACTTCTGTGAGGGTTGAGTTATTCGTTTGGCACTAACAGATTTTTTTTTATTTTGTTAGGATTAAGGTTTTATAGTCGAAAACGCCTCTGAAGAATTTCCTTTATTGTATGATTTTTTTATCCAAACATCAAAGTCAAAATAACATATTGTGTTATTTGCTGATATTTTTGTGTGTTTTTCTTCAAAGCGAGAAAACAATTATTTTTAAACTATGTAGGAATCAGCGATGGAATAATCATCATCAATAGAAAATCTTTTGACTTTCATCAAGAGAAAAAATCCGAAGGGAATCTAAAAAAAATCATCATCATTGATTATTCGGCGGAACATCTTTTTCACCACTACACTTGCAAGTGTAACGTCACAAGTCGAAAAATGACCTGGCACTTTTTGTAGATGGGCAATGTGTGTAAAGAAAGCAAAATAAATATTTGTAAGTGGTGCTAACAAGGAAATTCACAAAAAAATCATCAACAGATTGATTTTCTTGGAGAAGTTCGGGAGCGATTTTCATTTGCGTGATTTGCCTCCTCAAAATGATTTTTTTTTGCGATTATTCCATCCCTGGTAGGAGTTCAAAACCATTAAAATGCTTCGCTCTTTTACCAATATTTGTACCAACCTAAGCAAATTCATTAAGATACAAATTGAAAAAACCACAAAAACAAATTCAAAAATACTTAAAATTAAACTCAATCAATGAAAAAACAGTGTTATAACCAAAGAAGATAGTTTATAACTTACATAATGTTCACCGGTAATTAGTAATTAAGCAACTATCAATGTAGTCTACGTTTGTTTGGCGAATCAATAAATAGAAAAAAATTATTCAATATTTAATTTTTCATTTTTTAAGGAAACACTGAGAATTTTTGCTTAAAAGATGAATTTTAAGAGTCGCCAATATGAGGCTTTTTAAAAGAGGTTTTCAGACGAGGATTTGTTCAAAATACTCAAATTTCAAAAGAACAAAAACAAAAAAACTGGTTTGTGCACGAATCACTCAAATCTTAAATAAATCCAGATTTTGAAAATACTTTTTTTAATCTTTGTAAAAACTAAAAAAAAAATATTTTTTTTTTAAAATCACTTTGTGTATTTTTTCAATTCATCATTTTGTTAGAAAATTTGCTATATTTTGTATGCACATTGTCTTACATAGGCATTTCTAAAAATATATTTTCTTATTTTTTAAATTACAGTCCAGTCCAGGCTCAATTATCATAAGGTCATGGAAAATTTCACTTCGGATATTTAATCGAATCACGAACAAAAATATCTCTATATGTGTTTAATTTTCGATTGCTGAGCTCAAGTAGGTATGATCCCTAAACTACCCGTGAATCAAAATGTTTAAACATTAAATCCAAGATGGCTGCCAAAATGACGTTGATAAAATAATGGGGAAAAGCATTTGGTAATTTTATAGGAAATTAACCTTTCAAAATTCGGAGAGCGAATTTCATGTTAAAAGTAAGCAAATAAAAAACAACACAATCAAAACTTCGGATAATTGAGTCATGACTGTATTAAGAACCAAACTTAAAACTCGCTTTAAAAATCTTGTCAAATAGTTAATTATTGAGTATTGTCATACATTATCCCTTATAATGCATTCAAATTATTCTAAATTTGTATCATTTTTTGACATTCTTTATCAGAGCAATTCTCTACGAAATCGGTCTTTTTTCTTCAATTTTAATATTTGTATTTTTTAATCCGACTGAAACTTTTTTGGTGCCTTCGGTATTCCCAAAGAAGCCATTTTGCATCATTAGTTTGTTCATATAATTTTCCTTACAAATTTGGCAGCTGTCCATACAAAAATGATGTATGGAAATTCAAAAATCTGTATCTTTTGAAGGAATTTTTTGATCGATTTGGTGTCTTCGGCAAAGTTGTAGGTATGGATACGGACTACACTGGAAAAAAATAATACACGGTAAAAAAAATTTGGTGATTTTTTTATTCAACTTTTTATCACTAAAACTTGATTTTCAAAAAAACACTATTTTTATTTTTTTTATTTTTTGATATGTTTTAGAGGACATAAATTGCCAACTTTTCAGAAATTTCCAGGTTGTGCAAAAAATCTTTGACCGAGTTATGAATTTTTTAATCAATACTGATTTTTTCAAAAAATCGAAATTTTGGTCGCAAAAATGATTCAACTCCATTTTTCGATGTAAAATTGAATTTGCAATCAAAAAGTACTTTAGTGAAATTTTGATAAAGTGCACCGTTTTTAAGTTATAGCCATTTTTATGTAACTTTTTCAAAATAGTCCCAGTTTTTCATTTTTTTTTAAATTGGTGCCCATGTTTGCCTACCTTTGAAAAAAATATTTTTGAAAAGCTGAGAAAATTCTCTATATTTTGCTTTTTCGGGTTTTGTTGATACGACCCATAGTTGCTGAGATATTGCCATGCAAAGGTTAAAAAACAAGAAAATTGATGTTTTCTAAGTCTCACCCAAACAACCCACCATTTTCTAATGTCGATATCTCAGCAACTGTAGGTCCGATTTACAATGTTAAAATATGAAACATTCGTGAAATTTTCAGATCTTTTCGAAAAAAATATTTTCAAAAATTTAAAATCAAGACTAACATTTCAAATGGGCGTAATATTGAGTGTACACAACTTTGCCCAAGACACCAAATCGATCAGAAAATTCCATCAAAAGATACAGATTTTTGAATTTTCATGCATCATTTTTGTATGGACAGCTGCCAAATTTGTATGGAAAATTATATGGACAAACTAATGATGCAAAATGGCTTCTTTGGGCATACCGAAGGCACCAAAAAAGTTTCAGCCGGATTAAAAAATACAAAAATTAAAATTAAAGAAAAAAGACCGATTCCGTAGAGAACTGCTCAGTTTCTTTACGATTAATTTCATAAAATGTTTTAAAACTATTTTCAAGAATTAACTAACAAAATCAATTAAATAATATTTGAAAACTATAAAAATGTCTGCTGAAAGAAGGAATACGTTAAGTGGTGATTTCAAAATTTACAAATAGAAAAATCCTTAACCACACCAAACGAAAAACTCAACACTCTCAAAACCCAAACCATTGTCCTTCTAGAACAGAAAATCCAACACGGTAAACACCAAAATGGACAGATTGCTCTGCCGGGACGTATTGTTCCCGACCGAACTCGCGTTCCTCGACTGACTACGACTCAACGTCGTCTGGTTTATGCTGTTACTAGCAACCCTAGTGGCGACCGCACTTGCATTGTTGGCAACACTAGCAGCCGTCACAACGTCACGGTCAGCTTTGGCATTCTGGTGGTTATGTTCCGTTCCGACGGTCGTCGTCGTCGGCGGCGTGGACGTGACCACCGGTGGCTTCGCGACTGGTTCCGCCGGCCGACTGCAGTTGACGATCGACATGGACGCGTTTGACATGACCTGATCGTACGAGTGACGTCGCTGACGGATCATTCGACGACGCCGCCGCCGGCGATTCTCCGCACGCTGGTCAAAGTGGTGCGCCTGGATGACGGCAAAGTCGTGCTCGTCTTCGTCGTCTTGAAGATCGTCAACGACGCCCTCGTCGTCATCGTCTTCGTCTGCGTCCGGTCGATCCGGCGCGATGATCTCGATCGAGTCGCAGTGCTCGAAGAACCAGCCCGGGTCGCCGGGTGTCCCCGCCGTGGCCGCCGCCGACGACTGCCGGAACGTGGTGCGCTTGTTATGCAGTGGGTGATGATGATGATGGTGATGGTGGTGTCGCAGATGATGATGATGATGATTAGTGGCAAGATGGTTAACATCAACAACAACAATATCATTCAAATGCTCGTCAACGCTCTGGCAATAGGTACCGATAATTCCGTGATGGCCGTGGTGCCCATGGTGGCCTCCTGGTCCTACTCCAGCGCCGCCGCCTCCTCCTCCTCCGCCGGGACCTCCTAGCAGACTGCCCGGAATGGGCGTCGACGTGATCATGCCCGGGTTGTACAGTTCCAGCGAGCCTCGCGCCCCCAGGAACCACTCGGACCGGGTTCGCATCCGGGCCGCTTGCCGCTCGTGGACCTGCTTCAGAGTGCGTTCGGATTTTGGATCGAATGTATTTTTTTCGTTTGAGAGGGCACGAAGGGAAACAGAGATAGAGAAAAGAAAACGGGAGGACAAATGTTTGAGATTCGTGTGCGGACCCTCGGTGGAAGTGATTGAGATTGGACACAACTCTACAACTACGAGTGTGGTTGAGGGGAACCGTATTCTATTCTACTGGAACAAATTATAAACCGACGGTCCCTGGGCTCGGATTAGGGCTACACACTACTGAAACTAAATGGGTTAGGAGGCCAATCCAATGATACTGTTACTAAAAAACGAATTAAATTGTACAATTTTCCCTTGAGTTCCCTCGTTAGTACACCATCGATACTTATAAATAGGTTTCGGAATATTTTCAGAATTGCAGTGTGTCCAGTTTGATTGGATTGTTTTGTGGTTGTAAAACTGTTCAATTATCGTAACACGTGCTTTGCGTATCCCAGTTCTTTTGAATTTCCAAAAGCCATCCAACTCCGAGCAAAACATATTTCGTCGCCGTCGTGCTAACTTGTCGCACGTGCATTTTGGGACAAATTGAGTTAAGAACGCCAATGTCTCACCATTTTACCTTCACAGATCCCCAAAATTCGATTCCAATCGTGAGATATTCAATAAAAACCGAAAATACTCCGTGCATTGTTGTCGCTCTTCATATGAAAGAAGTTTCAATGTAAGTGCGTCAAATGACCAAAGCGATTTAAGGTCTGAACGCGTTTGACGCACGTACAAGTTAGACTACCGTAAACAATTGTAATTATAACTCGGGACTCCAGCAACCAACTTTAACCAAACTTCGGGACAATGCAAAGAATGGGTCAGCCAAACAAAACGTGTTTGTTATTGGTTACATTGCGTGCTCTAGTTTTTGTTTATTCAAGGTCAAACATTAAAACGCGCTTTTCTCGGAACGCCAAAACGGCGGGTGCGACAAGATAGCACGACGACGTCGATTTGGAGAGATACGGTAGAAAATTTAACTGTTCCTCTTAAAAAAATTGGAGTATCGTAAGCTTCTGGTTTTGAATTTCTCAAACTTAAAAATTCAAAATTAATAACATTTCAAAAATTCCTGAAACTTTATAAAATTTTAATAATTAAAAAAAAAACTAAAATTTTTCAAAATGTGTAAAATTATGAAAGTTTTAAATTTTCTAAAATTTTCAATATTCATTGGAATCAATTTTTAAAATACAAAAAAAAACAGATCAAAGAATCTAAAATTAGAATCTAAAATTAGTTTTAGCTTATTAAAAATAAGGATAAATTTTAAAATTTAAGAAACAAAATCTAAAATGTTTGCTGCCATATATATATACAGCAATTCCATTTCAAAAGAGCCTAAACCGAAAAAAAAGTTCTCCGATCGGGCTCAAATTTTTTCTGGGGGTTCCTTGGCCAAAATAATTAGACCCGTATTTTTTTGTTTGGCCATTAGGGTGACCTACATCGTGCTAGGGTGGTTCGAAAAATGGCAATTTTTGTCATTTTTCGCAAAAACCTCTATTTTCAAAAAATCATATCTCCGCGCCATTTCATCCGATTTTCGCTGTCTTAGGCGCAAAAGAAAGATGATGAGTTAAGCTATTTGGGAAAAATAGTAAGAAGTTTCGAAAATCTAGCTTAACATTTGAAAAAGTCGCATGAAAACTTAAAATGCCGTTTTGACCGTGTCTGGACCAAAGAGCCTATGTCTGAAAATATTTTTATCGGATTCCTCGGAAAATTTCACATAACATATAAAAAAATTGGTGATGTCGAACCGTACGTTTCCAAGATATGATTTTTTGAAAATAAAAACTGAGTTTTTCGACGCGCCACGCGCAAAAACAGGAAAATGACGAAATCGGCAAAAAATCATCTTTTTTCACTAAAACTGCGATAACTTAAAAATTTCAGCGATGACCTATACATGTCTGGGTACCAAAAGTTGCGTCTTTCAATTACAAAAATTTTGATACCCAGACATGTATAGGTCATCGCTGAAATTTTTAAGTTATCGCAGTTTTAGTGAAAAAAGATGATTTTTTGCCGATTTCGTCATTTTCCTGTTTTTGCGCGTGGCGCGTCGAAAAACTCAGTTTTTATTTTCAAAAAATCATATCTTGGAAACGTACGGTTCGACATCACCAATTTTTTTATATGTTATGTGAAATTTTCCGAGGAATCCGATAAAAATATTTTCAGACATAGGCTCTTTGGTCCAGACACGGTCAAAACGCCATTTTAAGTTTTCATGCGACTTTTTCAAATGTTAAGCTAGATTTTCGAAACTTCTTACTATTTTTCCCAAATAGCCAAACTCATTATCTTTCTTTTGCGTCTAAGACAGCAAAAATCGGATGAAATGGCGCGGAGATATGATTTTTTGAAAAAAGAGGTTTTTGCGAAAAATGACAAAAATTGCCATTTTTCGAACCACCCTAGCACGATGTAGGTCACCCTAATGGCCAAACAAAAAAATACGGGTCTAATTATTTTGGCCAAGGAACCCCCAGAAAAAATTTGAGCCCGATCGGAGAACTTTTTTTTCGGTTTAGGCTCTTTTGAAATGGAATTGCTGTATATATATTTTTGCTTGAATAGAATTGAAATTACTACTTTTTAAATTACGAATTTATTTTGGAGATCTGCAAAAAAAGTTTTTTTTAAATGCTTAGTTCTGAAGAATTTTGAGTTTCAATTTGTTGTGATTTTAAAATATTTGATTTTCAAATTTTGGATTATTTTCAAATAATTTTTTAAAGTTTTTTTTTTGTTTTATATGCTCAGATTCATTTTTTTCATGATTTGAACTACAACATTTCGAAATATTAAATTTCAGAATTTTGATGATTCTATTTTAATTTTTATATCAGAACTGATTTGAGACTACTTAAGAAATATTTTTTTTTTTTTTAATAATTTATCAAATTATTTTGGAGCGTTGAAGAGTTTCAATTTTTCAAATACTAAATTCAGAAGAAATTGTTTTTTTTTTTTTTAATTTTTTCAAGATACTGAAATAATTAAATTTCAAAATTTTGATGATTCAATTTGTTTTACAAAAAAATAAATTGAAACAATTTTTTAAATATTGTTCAAAAAATATTTATTTTGAAGCTCTAAAAAGTTTTTTTTAAATACTTAATTCAGAAGAAATTCTATTTTTAATTTGTTCAAGTTTTAATTTCAGGATGGCAATACTTAATGATTTCAGAATTTTGGTTTTATTTTTCAATTTGGTTTGAATTTCAATATTTATTATGGAACTTATAAATTTATTAGAGATAAATTAATATAAATTTATTTAGAGATTTCAAATTTGTAAATTCCTAAAGATTTTCTAAATTCCTGAATTTTTTGAATTCAATATTTGTTTTATTTTTTTTACTTTATGAGTTTAAGATACAAAAGTTTGATTGTTTGATTTTGAAATATTTTAACATTTATATAATAAGTTAAATTTATTTATTTCAATTGATCTTTTATGAAAATAATTTCTAAGCTCTGGAGAGTTGTATGGATATTGGATGTTTTAGCTGAAGAATTTCTAAATTTATGAACTTTTAAATTGTTTTTTTTTTTTTTGTTAGATTTTATGTCTTTAAGATTTTCAATTGAATTTCAAAATTTAAAAAATGTTAGTTCTCTAAATTTGAATGATTCAGTGTTTTTTTTTTTCAATCCCGAGTTTGAACTATAAAACATTCGAATTTTAGAGTAAAGGAGCTTTGAAATTTTTGGATTCTTTAAAATTTGATTCCAGGATTTTTTAATTTTCAGAATGTATGATTTAAAAAAAACTTAAAAATAAAATTTAAGAATTTCTTGAATTTACTTTTGTTGTGTTGAAAAAATCCTGAACTTTTGAACTTAAATTTATTTTTTAAATGTTTGTTAGTTTTGGTTATAGAAAAATTTTTTTTTTAAAGAATTAAGATTAATTTTTCCCAATTTTTCAATGTCACAGAGTTTAAAAAATTTTAAATCAGGGTATTTAGCAATTTTTGATTTTGATTTATGAATCCAGTTTTAAAATGGAATTATAAAATATTAGAATTTTTTAAATAAAAAAACTTGAATTTTTTGAATTCTTGAACGGTTTAGTTTTTAAAATCTAGCATTAACCTAACTATAGTTTTTTTATTTTAATAATTTCTTCTTTTTTAAATACTATGCGCAGATAGGCTACTACAAATTATATTTCAACTATTTTAATTTTATTATTCATTTGTTTTGACATGTATAGGTCATCGCTGAAATTTTTAAGTTATCGCAGTTTTAGTGAAAAAAGATGATTTTTTGCCGATTTCGTCATTTTCCTGTTTTTGCGCGTGGCGCGTCGAAAAACTCAGTTTTTATTTTCAAAAAATCATATCTTGGAAACGTACGGTTCGACATCACCAATTTTTTTATATGTTATGTGAAATTTTCCGAGGAATCCGATAAAAATATTTTCAGACATAGGCTCTTTGGTCCAGACACGGTCAAAACGCCATTTTAAGTTTTCATGCGACTTTTTCAAATGTTAAGCTAGATTTTCGAAACTTCTTACTATTTTTCCCAAATAGCCAAACTCATTATCTTTCTTTTGCGTCTAAGACAGCAAAAATCGGATGAAATGGCGCGGAGATATGATTTTTTGAAAAAAGAGGTTTTTGCGAAAAATGACAAAAATTGCCATTTTTCGAACCACCCTAGCACGATGTAGGTCACCCTAATGGCCAAACAAAAAAATACGGGTCTAATTATTTTGGCCAAGGAACCCCCAGAAAAAATTTGAGCCCGATCGGAGAACTTTTTTTTCGGTTTAGGCTCTTTTGAAATGGAATTGCTGTATATATATTTTTGCTTGAATAGAATTGAAATTACTACTTTTTAAATTACGAATTTATTTTGGAGATCTGCAAAAAAAGTTTTTTTTAAATGCTTAGTTCTGAAGAATTTTGAGTTTCAATTTGTTGTGATTTTAAAATATTTGATTTTCAAATTTTGGATTATTTTCAAATAATTTTTTAAAGTTTTTTTTTTTTGTTTTATATGCTCAGATTCATTTTTTTCATGATTTGAACTACAACATTTCGAAATATTAAATTTCAGAATTTTGATGATTCTATTTTAATTTTTATATCAGAACTGATTTGAGACTACTTAAGAAATATTTTTTTTTTTAATAATTTATCAAATTATTTTGGAGCGTTGAAGAGTTTCAATTTTTCAAATACTAAATTCAGAAGAAATTGTTTTTTTTTTTTAAATTTTTTCAAGATACTGAAATAATTAAATTTCAAAATTTTGATGATTCAATTTGTTTTACAAAAAAATAAATTGAAACAATTTTTTAAATATTGTTCAAAAAATATTTATTTTGAAGCTCTAAAAAGTTTTTTTTAAATACTTAATTCAGAAGAAATTCTATTTTTAATTTGTTCAAGTTTTAATTTCAGGATGGCAATACTTAATGATTTCAGAATTTTGGTTTTATTTTTCAATTTGGTTTGAATTTCAATATTTATTATGGAACTTATAAATTTATTAGAGATAAATTAATATAAATTTATTTAGAGATTTCAAATTTGTAAATTCCTAAAGATTTTCTAAATTCCTGAATTTTTTGAATTCAATATTTGTTTTATTTTTTTTACTTTATGAGTTTAAGATACAAAAGTTTGATTGTTTGATTTTGAAATATTTTAACATTTATATAATAAGTTAAATTTATTTATTTCAATTGATCTTTTATGAAAATAATTTCTAAGCTCTGGAGAGTTGTATGGATATTGGATGTTTTAGCTGAAGAATTTCTAAATTTATGAACTTTTAAATTGTTTTTTTTTTTTTGTTAGATTTTATGTCTTTAAGATTTTCAATTGAATTTCAAAATTTAAAAAATGTTAGTTCTCTAAATTTGAATGATTCAGTGTTTTTTTTTTCAATCCCGAGTTTGAACTATAAAACATTCGAATTTTAGAGTAAAGGAGCTTTGAAATTTTTGGATTCTTTAAAATTTGATTCCAGGATTTTTTAATTTTCAGAATGTATGATTTAAAAAAAAACTTAAAAATAAAATTTAAGAATTTCTTGAATTTACTTTTGTTGTGTTGAAAAAATCCTGAACTTTTGAACTTAAATTTATTTTTTAAATGTTTGTTAGTTTTGGTTATAGAAAAAATTTTTTTTTAAAGAATTAAGATTAATTTTTCCCAATTTTTCAATGTCACAGAGTTTAAAAAATTTTAAATCAGGGTATTTAGCAATTTTTGATTTTGATTTATGAATCCAGTTTTAAAATGGAATTATAAAATATTAGAATTTTTTAAATAAAAAAACTTGAATTTTTTGAATTCTTGAACGGTTTAGTTTTTAAAATCTAGCATTAACCTAACTATAGTTTTTTTATTTTAATAATTTCTTCTTTTTTAAATACTATGCGCAGATAGGCTACTACAAATTATATTTCAACTATTTTAATTTTATTATTCATTTGTTTTGACATGTATAGGTCATCGCTGAAATTTTTAAGTTATCGCAGTTTTAGTGAAAAAAGATGATTTTTTGCCGATTTCGTCATTTTCCTGTTTTTGCGCGTGGCGCGTCGAAAAACTCAGTTTTTATTTTCAAAAAATCATATCTTGGAAACGTACGGTTCGACATCACCAATTTTTTTATATGTTATGTGAAATTTTCCGAGGAATCCGATAAAAATATTTTCAGACATAGGCTCTTTGGTCCAGACACGGTCAAAACGCCATTTTAAGTTTTCATGCGACTTTTTCAAATGTTAAGCTAGATTTTCGAAACTTCTTACTATTTTTCCCAAATAGCCAAACTCATTATCTTTCTTTTGCGTCTAAGACAGCAAAAATCGGATGAAATGGCGCGGAGATATGATTTTTTGAAAAAAGAGGTTTTTGCGAAAAATGACAAAAATTGCCATTTTTCGAACCACCCTAGCACGATGTAGGTCACCCTAATGGCCAAACAAAAAAATACGGGTCTAATTATTTTGGCCAAGGAACCCCCAGAAAAAATTTGAGCCCGATCGGAGAACTTTTTTTTCGGTTTAGGCTCTTTTGAAATGGAATTGCTGTATATATATTTTTGCTTGAATAGAATTGAAATTACTACTTTTTAAATTACGAATTTATTTTGGAGATCTGCAAAAAAAGTTTTTTTTAAATGCTTAGTTCTGAAGAATTTTGAGTTTCAATTTGTTGTGATTTTAAAATATTTGATTTTCAAATTTTGGATTATTTTCAAATAATTTTTTAAAGTTTTTTTTTTTTGTTTTATATGCTCAGATTCATTTTTTTCATGATTTGAACTACAACATTTCGAAATATTAAATTTCAGAATTTTGATGATTCTATTTTAATTTTTATATCAGAACTGATTTGAGACTACTTAAGAAATATTTTTTTTTTTAATAATTTATCAAATTATTTTGGAGCGTTGAAGAGTTTCAATTTTTCAAATACTAAATTCAGAAGAAATTGTTTTTTTTTTTAAATTTTTTCAAGATACTGAAATAATTAAATTTCAAAATTTTGATGATTCAATTTGTTTTACAAAAAAATAAATTGAAACAATTTTTTAAATATTGTTCAAAAAATATTTATTTTGAAGCTCTAAAAAGTTTTTTTTAAATACTTAATTCAGAAGAAATTCTATTTTTAATTTGTTCAAGTTTTAATTTCAGGATGGCAATACTTAATGATTTCAGAATTTTGGTTTTATTTTTCAATTTGGTTTGAATTTCAATATTTATTATGGAACTTATAAATTTATTAGAGATAAATTAATATAAATTTATTTAGAGATTTCAAATTTGTAAATTCCTAAAGATTTTCTAAATTCCTGAATTTTTTGAATTCAATATTTGTTTTATTTTTTTTACTTTATGAGTTTAAGATACAAAAGTTTGATTGTTTGATTTTGAAATATTTTAACATTTATATAATAAGTTAAATTTATTTATTTCAATTGATCTTTTATGAAAATAATTTCTAAGCTCTGGAGAGTTGTATGGATATTGGATGTTTTAGCTGAAGAATTTCTAAATTTATGAACTTTTAAATTGTTTTTTTTTTTTTTGTTAGATTTTATGTCTTTAAGATTTTCAATTGAATTTCAAAATTTAAAAAATGTTAGTTCTCTAAATTTGAATGATTCAGTGTTTTTTTTTTTCAATCCCGAGTTTGAACTATAAAACATTCGAATTTTAGAGTAAAGGAGCTTTGAAATTTTTGGATTCTTTAAAATTTGATTCCAGGATTTTTTAATTTTCAGAATGTATGATTTAAAAAAAAACTTAAAAATAAAATTTAAGAATTTCTTGAATTTACTTTTGTTGTGTTGAAAAAATCCTGAACTTTTGAACTTAAATTTATTTTTTAAATGTTTGTTAGTTTTGGTTATAGAAAAAAATTTTTTTTAAAGAATTAAGATTAATTTTTCCCAATTTTTCAATGTCACAGAGTTTAAAAAATTTTAAATCAGGGTATTTAGCAATTTTTGATTTTGATTTATGAATCCAGTTTTAAAATGGAATTATAAAATATTAGAATTTTTTAAATAAAAAAACTTGAATTTTTTGAATTCTTGAACGGTTTAGTTTTTAAAATCTAGCATTAACCTAACTATAGTTTTTTTATTTTAATAATTTCTTCTTTTTTAAATACTATGCGCAGATAGGCTACTACAAATTATATTTCAACTATTTTAATTTTATTATTCATTTGTTTTTTTTTTATACAGTCCAGACTTGATTATCCGAAGGACTTGAAAAAATCACTTAGGATAATCAAATCTGCAGATTATCGAGTCTAATTAAATTTCATATTTTTTAAATTCACAATTGGGCCATTGCAAATTTAATTTCAAGTTTTTGCCCTCCTACCCCTTCGAAACATTTTCAATAGTGGCCAAAAAAATAATTATAGCTTCAAAAAATTAATGTTAATTGGAATACTTTATAAAATTTATTGTCCACTTTGCTAAACATTTATTATGCAACTTTAATCAGAAAAAGACGTTTTATTTTTTTACAATTTCTGAATTCTGGAACCACAGATCGAAAGAAATTAAAAATATTCTCACAAATTCATTGATATTTTGCAAATTTGAGACGGTATATATGTAGTGATTTATAAAGCATTTAGTGATTGTTTTTGCTTCACAATTTAAAAAAATATGGCTTGAAATTTTAAATTTATGATTTTTCAAAATGGTCTTGTCTTTGAACATCAATTAAATATTCAAAAATTATTTTTAAAAAACGAAAAAATATTGGCAAGATGACAATTTTAGAGTACAAGGCATACCACTTCGTTCGCCCTTTGATATTCTGCTTGCGGTCGCTCACATACGAACAGATGAGCGCATCGAAAAGTCACTCACACATTCATTTGGCTCTCACCAGGAATACATTCGCGCAGAACCGCACGAGCAAGCAAGAGAGAGGTTGAGAGAGAAATAAAGAGAGAATGTGTCTACGTGAGCAGTCTGAGTGTCGAGCTTGGTTTCGTTCGTTTCAACTTCGTGTGCGTTCACTGACGGTCGCTACGAAATTCAAGTTAACAACCACAAAACAATCTCAACTACACACTAATAACAAAAAAGTAAGCCGGTGTCAATCCTAAAAGCCAAAATGACGATAACAGTAACAAAAAAAAATACAACACAGTGCACAAATTGGCATTATTTGGTTTATGTTTCACAACATCGATTAAGCCTTTATTGGTACATAATAGAACAGAAAAAATAGTAGCATTAGTGTGGTAAATCCGCTGAAAATACAAATATTATTTCGATTTTGACGACATTCTACAATGAGATACTGCTGCTGAGATACTTTCCCGTGTTTTGATTTTGTTTTCTCTACTATCCTTTTCTATTGTTTACGAATATCCCAACGATTTTTCTTCCTTCTTCCTGAGGTGATGCATTTTTTTTCTGTGTGTGTGTAATAATACTCTTCCCAAGTTGAGTACGCGCGAAACAAAAACTATTCTACCAGTAGTAGTGCGAATGGTTAAAGTTCTACAAACTAAGTCGCTGAAATAAAATTCGTTTGATGGATCCTTCTACAAGCTAGTTCGACTAAAGTTGTGTAAGTGGTGTGTATGTTTTCACGTGTGTGTGTGTCAGAAAAAGTAAAATAAGTAAGATAAAACTAGCAAGCTCGTAACTAATAATACGCAAAGCCCCACAGCAAGGTGAGTTTGTGTGTGTGATTGGTTCGTTTCTTTCGATCGTTTTGGGTGCAAATTAATTTAAGAATTAAGAACACTTTGGGTTAGCAGCTGAAGCGTTTGATTTTAGTGGTACAAACTCCCCCAATTTAGCGTGTAACGGCGTGATTCTATTGTGTATTAGAGAGAAGGTAACCCAAATTGTTTAGGTGTGTGTTTTTGAGTGTAAAGAAGGTACTCCGTGTTCAGTCGTTCAGTACATGACCCTCACCTGAGGTAGGTAGGACAGGCTCTTGGTGCTCTCGGCGTACCGGTTGACCGCCCGCAGCTCGTCCAGCGTCATGTGGTGCTGCGAGCCGGACCGCGTCGTCGTCGACGAGCTCGAGTGGGACGAGCCGGAACAGCTGGACTTGCCGCCGACGCCCTGGAAGATGCCGGGCCCTTCCAGCGAGACCGAGAGCCGGGCGCAGGACTCGAGCAGCGAGTGCTCTGGAATGATGCCGAGGGAGATGGCCGAGTTGCCGACGTTGGGGCCGCCGGTCGTCAGCAGGGCCGGCGTCGAGTGCGATTCCTCCTGGGCGACTGCGTTGCGTTGAGGTTGATGGTGATGATGGACAAACACATAATGGTGGCGATTGGAGGTTAGACGGCGACAATGGGAGATCAGAGATTTGGAAGATTTTTAAAATGGGGGAGACAAAGAAAGGATCATGATTAGAGCAATTTGTCCCGATTGTCACACAAAAAGCAAAAATTGCTCACAAATACTACCTTAAAATTCTAGAATCTAATCGTGTTTGTGCTGAGCTTATACGAATATCACACAAGTATTTACAAAATAATAAACAGCAATTCATTACATTCTCGCAGATCATTTTTTTGCTGTTTTTTAGCCAATTGTTACTTGGCCCATCCATTCCTAATGTCCAAAGAAGCCATTTTGCATCATTGATTTACTCATGTACGCCTTCATACAAAAGTGCTCCAAAAATATTAGAAATTCCGAATTTTGAGAAACTTTTTCTAGTACACAGTAGAGTGGAACAAATTTGACCGATCATTTCAAGTCTGAATGTAATGGATTTCATAACAAATTTCACTCAGTGTGTGTTTTTTGGAATTGCAAAAAATGTTGTATGGAACTCGTTGCAAAACTTGATTTTTTCAGCACTCTTCGTATTTATCCAACTCGGTGAACCTCGTTGGATAAAAGTACGACTCGTGCTGAAAAAATCCTCTTTTTGCAACTTGTTGCATAAACTACTATTAATAATTGTGCAGTTTAAAACTTTCAAAGGCTTTGCGCTTTTCGATAAATTAAATTTCAGCTTTTTTAATAAAATTGAAAGCTGGTTATAAAACAGGTATAATAAGCTATAAAAAAATTTTTGTATGGATTTTGTGGTTTATTTTGTAATTCTGAAACAAACAAACGTGAACCACCCTAATTTCAACAAAGTTCCTACGAATAAAATTGCCTTTATTAATTAACAACATCTTTCCCGAAGACACTAAAATTCCAAAATAGTACAATTAAAAACAATGATCTTAAATTTGCGATCTTGATCCCAACTTAGTAACAGTTAGGGGTTTAAGTAGGTCATAAAGCTAATTTAGGCTGTCACGAATCAGTGTCTTGCGAACCTTCGTGGTGAACGGACACTAGAGCTGCGGTATTTTTTACTACCTAAGCTCAGAGTTATTTCAAAACAAAATTCACAGTCTTTTTAAAGACTACCTGAGTTATTTTCTAAAATTCTAAACAGTCTTTTCAAGACTAACCCCACCTGAAATTTTGTTGTATTTTACAAACGAAGCCATCTTTTTAAGAGAACTTTGCTTGCAAAATGCGTCAAAACAAAGGTAAACGCAAATCTTCTGAAGATTTGGTCGTTACGTCGGTGAAGCGTTTGAACGCTAAACCGGCTAACGGAAACAGAAAAAGAAAACAGCCTTTTCTGAGGTCTGATTCTGATTCTGAATGTGAGGTCAATCCTCCAATTCCATTGACAAACAGTTTCGGTGTTTTATCCGAAACTGATGACAAGGAACCTTCTCCTCGTACTGAGCCTTCTGCCGTCGAGAAACGAGTAAAGGCTCCGCCAATTGTAGTGACTTCCGTCTCCGATTTGGCCAGCTTTCGAACGCAACTGAAGAATTGCAAGGAAACTTGCAATTTGAAAGTTTCGTTCCAGCTTGGTCGAAGAGGAGAATGTCGCTTGTTGACGGAATTTTTACAAGATCACCAAACTTTTGTTGGTTATTTGAAAAACCACAAACACAATTTCTACACGTATGAGACCAAGAATGCTCGGCCATTCAAGGCGGTCTTGAAAGGTCTCTCCAACGACTTGTCGGTGGATGAGATCAAAAACGAACTTAAGGTGTTGCTTGGCTTTGCCCCATCCCAAGTAATACCGATGAAGAAAAAATCAAACGGGAATATTTCTCGCTTTGGTTTGACTTCACAATTTTATCTGATTCATTTCAACAGAAATGAAATCAACAATTTGAAACTTTTGGACAAAGTTCAGTTTTTGTTCCATGTACGGGTAAAGTGGGAGCATTTTAAGAAACATGGCGGTAATGGTCAGAATCTGACCCAGTGCCGGCGTTGCCAGGCATTCGGTCATGGTACTGATCATTGCGCCATGGTTCCAAAATGCATGGTTTGCGGGGATTCTTCTCACGACAAGGACAATTGTCCCGTGAAAGAAGTCACCCAATTTAAATGTGCAAATTGTGGTGGAAATCACAAATCAAATTTCTGGGATTGCCCCATCAGAAAAAAGGTTTTGGATTCTCGTGCTAAGCATCAGCCGAAATCCAAACCGAAATTTTCTCAAAGTCAGGTTGTACCTGCATCTTTAAATCAAACGTTCGTGCTGTCTCACTCGAACAATTCTAGAAATACCCCTACCGTGGAAAAGTTAGGTAACAACAATGGCATTTCTTATGCTAACGTCGTTTCGGGTTCGGGTTCATCCACGAATTTTAAATCCTCTACCAATCTTTCTGAAATTGGGCAGGTACCTCAAATCTCATTTGAAAAATTTTCTGCTGGCAACGCTTTGGGATCTTCTGATCTTGGCGATGTTACGTTTGAAAAAATGACTTTTTTGCAAAACTCACTGTTTGGTTTGATTCAAACAATGAGTAATGCTACATCCATGATGGAAGCAATCCAGATTGGATTAAAATTTGCGAATGATGTTGTTCTTACCCTGAAGTTTAATCATGGATCTAAGTAATTCCATCAATATTATGAATTTTAATGCTCGCTCTTTAAAAGCGAAAGAAAATGAATTTTTCAACTTTTTACGAGTTCATAACGTGCATGTTGCTGTTATAACCGAAACATTTTTAAAAACTGGCATTTATTTGAAAAGTGATCCAGATTATAAAGTTATAACTAATAACCGAATGAATCGAAATGGCGGTGGAGTTGCAATAGTTATCCACCGTAGTATGACTTATAGCACTTTACGTGACTTTAAGTTAAAAGTTATTGAAAGTTTGGGCATTGAACTTGAAACTTCTTTTGGGAAAATTATGATTGCAGCTGCATATTTGCCTTTCCAGTGCACTGGGGAAAATAAAAATTATTTCAAAGGGGATTTGAATAAACTTACTCGGCATAGATCTCGATTTTTGATCATCGGTGATTTTAATGCCAAACACCAATCTTGGAATAATTCAAAAGTAAATTCCAATGGTAAAATTCTGTTCAGAGATTGCACTTCTGGTATTTATTCGGTTTTATACCCGAATGGGCCAACTTGCTTTTCTTCTGTTAGAAATCCATCAACAATTGATTTGGTGTTGACAAATCAAAGTCAGTATTGTGGTCCTTTAGTGACTCATGCTGATTTTGATTCTGATCATCTTCCAGTAACTTTTTCACTTTCTCATGAAGCAGTTACCAGACCCAATAGTTCTGTGTTTAATTACCACAAAGCTAATTGGGACAGGTATCAGCATCATATTGAGAATAATTTAAATCATGATTTTGTTTTAGAAACCAAAGCTGATATTGATTCAGCCTTGGAATCTTTAACTAATGCAATTTTGGATGCTAGGAATATTGCTATTCCTAAAGTCCAAGTCAAATTTGATTCTCCCATTATTGATGACGATCTTCAGCTTCTGATTCGTCTGAAAAATGTTCGCCGAAGACAGTATCAACGTTCTCGTGATCCTGCACTGAAGCGAATTCAAAAAGATTTGCAAAAGGTTATTGACCACAGATTCACTCTCCTGCGAAATGAAAAGTTCGCAAGAGATGTCGAACAAATTAAACCTTATTCCAAACCTTTTTGGAAACTTTCAAAGGTTCTTAAGAAACCTCAAAAACCCATCCCTTCTTTAAAAGATGGTGATAATATTCTATTAACTAATGGGGAAAAAGCTCAAAAACTTGCTCAGCAGTTTGAGAGTGCTCATAATTTCAACTTGAATGTTTTGAGTCCTATTGAAAATCAAATTTCAATAGAATTTCAGAATATTGTTGAACAAGAATTTTCATCAGATGAAGTTTTTAATACGGATCTGAATGAAATAAAATCTATTATCAAAAAATTTAAAAATATGAAAGCCCCTGGTGAGGATGGCATTTTTTACATTTTAATTAAAAAATTACCAGAAGCAACTTTAAGTTGCTTGGTCAAAATTTTCAACAAATGTTTTGATTTGGCATATTTTCCCAGTAGTTGGAAAAATGCCAAAGTAATTCCGATTTTGAAACCGGATAAAAATCCTGCTGAAGCCTCAAGCTATCGGCCCATTAGTTTGCTTTCATCTATTAGTAAATTATTCGAAAGAATAATTCTTAATAGAATGATGACGCACATTAATGAAAATTCAATTTTCGCTGATGAGCAGTTTGGATTTCGCCTTGGGCATTCAACTACTCATCAGTTGTTGAGAGTTTCAAATTTAATTCGAAGCAACAAATCTGAGGGCTATTCTACTGGCGCTGCTCTTCTAGACATAGAAAAAGCATTTGACAGTGTTTGGCATAAAGGTTTGATTGCGAAATTGAAAAGGTTTAATTTTCCGATTTATATCGTGAAAATTATTCAAAATTATTTGACGGATCGTACTCTGCAGGTATGTTATCAGAATAGCAAATCTGATCAACTACCTGTACGTGCTGGCGTCCCTCAAGGAAGCATTTTGGGTCCAATTTTATACAATATTTTTACTTCTGACTTGCCTGATTTGCCCCCAGGATGTCAGAAATCACTTTTTGCTGATGACACAAGCATCTCCGCCAAAGGCAGAAGCCTTCGTGTCATCACAAGAAGATTACAAAAAAGCTTGGATATTTTCAATTCTTATTTGAAAGAATGGAAAATTACTCCAAATGCTGCAAAAACTCAACTTATTATTTTCCCTCACAAACCAAGGGCTGATTTTCTTAAACCAAAAAGTCATCACATTATAAAGATGAATGAGGTAAATTTAAAGTGGGAGGATCAAGTGAAATATCTTGGACTTGGTTTTGACAAAAACCTTACTTACAAGGATCACATTGAAAGTATCCAGGTTAAATGTAACAAATATATTAAATGTTTGTATCCACTTATAAACAGGAATTCTAGACTTTGTCTCAAGAATAAACTGTTAATTTATAAACAAATTTTCAGACCTGCCATGCTTTATGCTGTGCCGATCTGGACAAGCTGTTGCTTAACCAGGAAGAAAAAACTTCAGAGGATTCAGAACAAAATTCTGAAAATGATTCTGAAACTTCCTCCCTGGTTCAGCACCAGTGAACTTCATCAATTAGCCGAAGTTGACACTTTGGATGTTATGTCCAATAAGATAATTGATGCATTTCGACAAAAATCATTGCAGTCTTCAGCTGCATTGATCCGCTCTTTATATAGTTTATAAGTTAGTTTTAAGGTATCCCTTTTCCCTTTTGTACATGTAGGACCTCCTACATTTGAAATCACTGAATAGCGAAAGCTACAATATTTCATGAATAAATGAAAGTTGCTAGTATTTAAAATTGAGGTGAAAAGTCATCGTTTGTGATTGGACACTCAATAAAAAAAAAAGGCTGTCACGAAATTTTCAGAACCATGATAAAACCTATTAAGGTGAAGCCGTTGATAATTTTCGAAAAAAGCAAGCATCGCTATAAAAAATTGTGTATTAAATTCAATTTAACGAATTTCAGCACCAAAAGGAATCAGCATGTGTAGGGCACTTGTTGAAGGAATTTTGACAAAATATTGAATGCGACGCAAAATTTATATCTTTGAAGGAAAATCATGACAATGATGGAAGTCTTCACGTTTTAACTGTGAAATGTTAAGTAGGCACAGTGTTTTTTTTAATGAAATTATTTTTATTAGGTCCTTTTCGGTTTGGTAAAAATAATTGTTTGTCATGATTTTTGGATACGGACATTTTAAAAATTCAAAATTCAAAAAAAACTCAGTGTCCATACTGCACAGTTTTCCAGATCGCAAAATTAAGTGGAAATTACATTTTCCTAAAAATTGTGCAGTTTTGGAGCATTGTTAAGGCTTGATTTTTTTAAGGGTGGTTCGCGATTATTGTTTTTGAGATAGTTAAACTTTTCAGGATTTTTTTGATATTTTTTCTTCTAGAAAGTTGTTAGGCATGCCAATCCAGGCAACTTTGACGAAGGCACCAACATTTTATCTCAAAATCTATGCCTTCGACGATTAATTTTAATATGTTTTTTAGTTACGTCTTTTAGCGCTCTGGAAAACCAACATTTTGATGTATTTGTACCAAATAATGGACTTATTTAACAGCCATTTTAATGTAAACAAGATGCAATATAAAAAAATAATATCTCGAAAAAGCGAAAGCCAAGTTTTATAAGCCAGGTGACTTTCAAAAGTAAGGTATATTTTTAATAAACTTCAGATATCTTCATTCAAAAATGTCTAATTTTCTAGGGAAAAGTGTATGGACCACCCTAACGAAATTTTAAAAATTTTCAACTGTTTGACTTCCAATGTTAATTTGCTAGCTTAATCTGAATCTGCCCTCAGAATTGAGCCAAACTGCAAAATATCGATTTTTGGATGTATTTTGGGTTTACATGTTTAATTTACATAGAAAAATGTGCTCAGAACATCAATTTCTTCATCAACCTAACCCTGAATTGCTTCGCTCAACAAACCGATTTTTAAGGGGTTTTCTCTAGAGCGTCCAATTTCCCGGGGTTACAAATTTTCCGGGACACGGGAAATTTTCAGCCAATTTCCCGGGAAATCCCGGGAATTCCCGGGAAATTTTAAATTTATTGAAAATTGTTTTGATTTTGGTTTTAATTATTATTATGCAGCAAAATTGTAAAGGACATCAACATTAATGGTTTAAATAAGTTTGAAGATCAATTAACAGCTTGACTGCATGTTAAAAATCATTCAACTACAAGAAAATGTATTTTGGTATTTTTTGATGAGAAATTTTAAACTTGAAATGAGAAAAAAAATGCAGAAATTATGTTTTTCATGACAAATACTGGTTTCAGCTCTTGAATAAATGGTAAAGCTTTTTAGTGTTGGTTTTACTCCAAACAACCTAATGTTTTCAAATATTTGAAGCAAGTTTTGAATATATTTTTGCATTTTTTGAGAAAAAAAAACAATAGAAAGTAATTTTTCAATGATCTTTTTTGTATTATCATGCAACATGATTTAAATTATACGATAAATTAACAAGATTCCACAAAAAGTCTTCTATTTTTCACATTAAACCCTCTAACACCTGTAGTTGCACCAGTGCTCCATAATTCTTTTACTTCAAATTGTTATTTCTTTAGTACTAGGTATTCAACCAATTTAATTAATTCTTTTTGCACAAATTCGATTTTCATCTCATTTGATCATGGTAAACAAAAACGTAAAAAAATCTCAGTTTTAATTCGGAGGTATTTGTGATTTGTTTTGATGAAATAACATAACTTTTTGAAATAACATCAATTTGTTAAAAGCTTACCTAATTGTAATAATTTAATACTCATTAAGCATGATCTATTCCCAGTTGCTTCAAAAATTAATATTATCAGAAATAATTCTGTTATCTTAATTTCTGATAATCTGATTAATTATAAATAAACAAAACAATACATTCAATTTAACAAAACCATGTTGCGTTTATTTATTTATTATTTTTTCAGAGAATTTTCAAAAAACAGTTAAAAAATTTAAGAAAATTTATACTTCCGCTTGAATTTTGGGAATTCCCGGGATTTTTTTTTTTCGGGAATTCCCGGGAATTTTTTTTTCCCGGGACGGGAAATTGGACGCTCTAGTTTTCTCTGATGCTATTGATAAAATAAGTCGTAGGAAACGTAGATTGTGAGATAACATTTTGGTGTCATCAATAAAATTGTTTGGATTGGCCAACAACTTTCTATAAGAGAAAACAATCTCAAAAAAAAAAATCCTGAAAAGATACCATAATCGTGAACCACCATATTTTCCAATATCCCAAAGGTATTTTTCCTAAAATTTGTGATTTTTTATTTGAAAATTACTATTTTTATGGAAAATTGTATGGTACCACCCAAACGAAAATTAAAAATGTTATCCATGTTATTTTTTCCGCTGAATCTGCACTCAAATTGAGCTAAATGTTCAAAATGTTAACTTTGTTATCATATTTTATGTTTCTATGTAAACAAATATTATAAACTCCACGAATATTTGTGGTCTGGACCACTGTGGAATGCCCACATGCTGAAAATAAAACTTTAATTTTATTTCCAATAATTGATTCTGAATGAGAAAAAGCTAACTTTGATTTGGTTTACAATGTTTTTTTTTTTGAATAAGCATTTACAATTTTAAAAATCTTAATTTTTTGTGTTCGAAAAAGTTGATCTTTTCAGCACTATACCAAAAAAAAAAATTTTCAATATTTTTTGTTTTGTACAAAATTCCACTCAAAAAGCATTTTTGGAGTAGCAAAAAATGTTGTAAGCAACTCGATGCTAAACATTATTTTTTCAGCACTCGTTGTATTTATCCAACTCATGCTGAAAAAAACTTTTTTTGCAGCTTTTTGCATAGAATACTATTGTTACATTTTGAGCATTTTTATCGACTCACGAGATTTTTTCTTTCTTGTCTGTTTTGAGTTGTTGAGTTCAATGGAACCCAAAAATGATCGAAGGTGATTTGCAAATTTTTGTCCATGATTTTGTTTAAAAAACATTATTATTTAGAAAAAGGAGTTTCGATCAAAATCTACAACTTTACCGAAGACATCAAATCGGATAGAAACTTTTTTTAAGATACAGATTTTGTTTGGAGACTTGTATGAACAAACCAATGATACAAAATGCTTTTTTGTTTTTTTTTTTTTTTTTTTTTTTTGAGCTAAGGAAAGCATTAGCAGAGATTAACTAAAAACAAACAAAAAATATGATATATTTGCGAAAAACTAAAGAATTGCTCTAAAGTTAAAACAATACTCGCACACTTAACAAAATAAAACTAAATATACAGTTAACTAAAAAGTCTACTCAAACGCTACAAGCTACTACACTGAGGCACCGTGCTACCGGTGACAATTTTGGTGGCGGAGGAGGTGCGCTAGGTTGTGGTGGTAAAGCAACAAAGGATTCGAACGTACTTAGTCCCCATCGTTCGCACTCGCACTGCAGCCAGGTTTTCTCGGTTTCTAGTGCTAGTTTTACTGCAGGAAGAGAGGGTGGTGGGCGTCGTCCACACACACGAAGGTCGAACACGATGCGATTAATTGAAGGTGGTGGTGGTGGTATTTTGTGGTGAGTAGGTGGTGGTGGCAGAGATATATGTATGAGATATACGAGGAAGAGATAGAGAAAAATGGATAAAGGAGAAATAAAAAGAAATGAAAAAATATAATTAATATACCATTAGTGAATTATTCTAAAACTCTCAATTCGGAAGGGTTTTGATTGTGTGAGTAAGTTATTTTAAGGTTAAGATATTAATATTCTAAAATTTAAAACCAAGCCAGTCGTTTTTATGATAAAAATAATCTCAAGCGGAACGCAAACGTCAAAATAAATTTAATTATACACACTGTAAGAATTTTATTTTTTTTATAGTAAAAATGTAAATAAATAAAACAAATATTTTCTTGTTCTTTTTATCACTACTATGTTATTTTTATTCTAAAAAAATGACATTGTAGCCAGATTATATCGATAGGTCTTGGCAGTGTTGCCAGAATTTATGAGTTATGAATTAGCTCAATCAAATATTAATTTTCAGGATAATGTGAAGCTCATTTGATTAAATTTCAGTTTCAGTAAGAAAAAACTGTGTTTTTTTAAATAATTTATTTGATCAATTAAGTAGCTAAAAAAACATGCAAAAACAGAAATAGCTAAAAATACCAACAAAAAGTAAAACAACATCTAAAATAAGATAAAATATTACTCACTACAACCAAAACCCAACACTCTCAAAAACTAAAAAAAAAACGACGACAAACTTCCAGCAAGGTTTATTGTACATCATAAACCTTAGGTATTCTTGCCTAAGTTAGCGTCGTCCGGTCATTCAACCCTAACACCTCGATAAATATTTTCGAAAAGCAAAACCTATAACCAAAAACCAACAATCCACCACACCACAACTTACACGCGTAGTTCTGCTGGGCCGTTTTGCCCCGCGGCGGCGGCGGATACCGGAACGAGCAGATCCACTCGTCCTGGACCCGCAGGACGCGGCCGGTCACGCGGGCGTAGTACTCGTAGTTGTCCCGCCCGAACAGGTCGTACGCGGCGAACTGCTCGATCATCTGCTTCATGATCTTGGTGGCGACCTGCAATGGACGATAGGAAAAAGCAATAGCAACAGTTAGGTTTGGTTAGACGGGCTTGTTTCAATTGGGCTCGGGGCGTAATCCGATAATCAGTTCGGGTGATGTGGGCACGGAGAACGGTTTGATGCGATGACTTAACTAAGGGATGGTGACGGAATGTGAACGCTATGAGTCAGAGGTTTTCGAATAATAATAATCACGACAGCGAGATTACTGATAGGTACGAGTATCGGCTGCTAATTGGACAAACAGATCGTAGGTAGGGAAGAATGCTGGATGATTACTGATAGAGCTTTGAATGATTTCTAGCTGAAAGAGACATTTTTTCGATATCTAGAGCAGACCAATCAGGTAAATATAGTCAGAAATCTTTCGTTGTACTTATATCTCAAAATTGAAAATTGAAAAATAATACTTTTCTCTACTTTTGATGTATATATCAACATAGTAATATATGTGTGCAAGTGTGATTTTGATGTTTCCAACAAAGCTAGAACAATCGGTTAAGTTTTTTTTTAATTTCTAGTGTTCCTTGGCACTACCATCCAAGTGCATTGTTTGAAAAAATAAATCATAGCTGTAATCAAAATTTGTAGCGAAAAATCAAATTAAAAAAATGGGGCATGGTAACAGTTATGCAGACATTTTTTTTTAATATCTTAGAAAATAAACCAAAAATGTTAAAAAGGCCTAAAAGTTATTAAAAAAAACAAAACCCTAAAAGCTTATTTTGTTTTAAGATAAATATTCAATAAAAAACATCATACATAACATAACGAAAAAAGTAACCATTAAACTTACTAAAAACATACTACACGATTTTCAGAACCACTTTAGAGTATTATTGGCCTGTTATCCAGGAATCGGTTCCCAGAATGCCAACTTGACTTTTTTCAACGAATCCCCATCATGTTGCAGATCAAACTTTAAACAATTAAATGATATGTCCATCTAAAATCATGCTATTGTTCTCAACCCCTTCCAAGCCATTCCGAAACCGGATACAAGTGGCCGCTAGGGGACGCTTCCGGGATAAAGAGGAAACCCGATCTTCCAACATATCAAACTTCATAAATTTTGAGATATTACTATCTACGGTCCAGGGATGCCAGGTACACAGATTTATCTGTGTTTCATAGACTTTTGAAGTTATGTCCAGACATTTTGTGATGCATGTACAAACTCTGAAATTTGACACAGACATACACAGTTTTTCCGAAAACAGAGTGAAAATTCAATTTTTGGAAGTCAGGATGGTGTTGACAACAATTTTTCGATTTTATGATTTTATGATTTTATGATTTTATGATTTTATGATTTTATGATTTTATGATTTTATGATTTTATGATTTTATGATTTTATGATTTTATGATTTTATGATTTTATGATTTTATGATTTTATGATTTTATGATTTTATGATTTTATGATTTTATGATTTTATGATTTTATGATTTTATGATTTTATGATTTTATGATTTTATGATTTTATGATTTTATGATTTTATGATTTTATGATTTTATGATTTTATGATTTTATGATTTTATGATTTTATGATTTTATGATTTAGATGTCTAGATTTTGCAGAACTCTATTTGATAAAATCTGTAATTCTTGCAATCAAAAACATCGGAAGTTATAAATCCAAGATGGTGTCAAAATGGCGGGAATGAAATATGAAAAAAATCAGTTAGGGGCGCAAAACTCAAATTAGATGTTAAAACCGAGAAAAAATATATAAAAATTCCGAGCTACCGCGGCCGTGAGGTTACGGGTTACGCCCTGTGAGCGGAAGGTGATGGGTTCCAATTCCTGTCTGGCTCGGCAAAGTCAGGTCCCTTCAAAGAGTAAATCTGCTCACTGGGAATACTGACCGGTAGGGGATGAGTATCGATTTGCGGCGTACTGGGTTTCTAATCCAGAGGTCGTTAGTTTGATTCTCGTATCGGGAGGATGAAGTTTAAACAAAAAAATGGCCATAATTCGATTATCCGAAGTTCTTGAGAAAACTTCACACAATCAAACATTGGAAAATCAATACTGCGAATAGTCGAATTCGGACTGTATTATCACAATTCAACTTTGTGCCAAAAGGTGACGAGATCTTTGACGAAACCAAAGGTTTTGCCTTTCTTACAAAAGAAAGGTTTAAGGTTTGCTTTTGGAAAAACGCTTTCTCAGAAATTTTAAAAAAATTGTGCACGGCGAGGATTCGTCCCAGGAAAAAATCCTATTACTAAATTGAAGGTTAGGATGCGCTCTTTCGATTGAATTTTGGCCCGAAACCCGGAACTCAAAGTCTGATTTTTGAGAGCTCTTTTTCTGAAATACATGAGCGATGTCTCTATCCGCTCTTAAAAATTTGTGTCTTCCATCACTGGAAAACCGCTCGTAAAACCCACCATTTTTATAAGTCAGATCTGTAGCCGTGGAGTCGGAGACGAACATTTTATTTTTCGATTCACAATTTTCGACCAGTAAATGTGGTCAAAGCCATTTTTAGAGGTATTTTTTGGACTATTTTACAGATAACACTATCAAATTAAAAGAATTCAGTTTCAAACAAAAAGCCATTCGAAAACATGCGCCATAAACAGCGTAGGCCCAAAATTTTAAGCTTTTCCAAAATGTATTTCCAGAGATATAGCCATTTTAGTGTTTTTCGTCTTATTTTTACCCTATTTTTTCCTATAAAATTCTTGGATTTATACAAAATCATATACTGAACATCAAATTCGAAGTCCCGACTCGTTCTTGCTCGAAAGCTCGACAAGTCGTTAAGTCGAAACTTCAACGCCAGCGCTTTTACGCTTGCGCGTTTTACGCTGCGCGTGAAAGTGTTCTTTCTGGCTTCTCATAATAGATCGACAAAGTGCAATAGCGATACATATTTTTTAAGTTAATCATAGACTAACAATAAAGACTGAGTACCCTTTATTTTTTTTCTTATAATTTCAATCCAATATGTTTTTCTAAATTAAATTTAAATATTTTGCGACAAATAATGTACTTCAGAAATAAAAAAACGGCATTTGAGGTTTAGCCTAAAAAGATTCGAAGCTTTAGGCAAAATTCTCACTGAGTGGTATCATTATTTTTCTGAAAAATTAATTACACCAATATACAGTGAGTCAAATATTTGTCCGTACCCCCCCGTACGGAAAATGTTTGTGATATAAAAGTACATAAAATTCGACTAAAGTGCCATGTTTTATACATCAATCGACGCGGCAGAATGTCCTCTTTAAGACACTGTCATTGGATTTGAATTTTCACTTTCCGTACTGAGAATTTTTGTACCGTCCTGGGACAGAATGTTTTGCTTGGGGAATTTGAAAATTTCAAATTTCAGACTAGGGACTCGTAATCGGGCTGTAGTGGACGAAATTGGATGCTTTAAATTGCAAGAGGTGGGTTTTTTTGTCCTCTATCTGACCACCACAAAATTTCCCTCCGAGGGGTTAACCCGGTTCCGGGACAATCCGGATTGTTTAACGGTATTGTTCCGAAACAGTATTTTTGGTCGAAAAATGTCAATAAAAAAGATGAAAACAATGTATATTTCGAACAAATATTGTTAAAACTTGTTAAATAGAGACTCTTACAACATAAAATAGCAATTTTATAAAAATAGTTGTTTATAAACTAATATTTTGATAAGTTTTATATAAAAAACTAAATTTAATCCAATTTTTAATATAAACTAACTAAACAAAGTTATCAGAAGTTCAAAGTTGTCACAAACTGGCTAGAGGTACTAGTATTTGACACAGAAACAACATTTCATTAATGAATTCACTTAAATCGATCAGATTTTGTACTTTTATTAGGGGTACGGACAATTATTTGACCTCTTTATTTTACTTTTTTCAGTAAACTATTTTTGTATTTTTTAAGAAAAAGTTTTTTGCAAATCCAATGACAGTGTCTTAAAGAGGACATTCTGCCGCGTCGATTGATGTATAAAACATGGCACTTTAGTCGAATTTTATGTACTTCTATATCACAAACATTTTCCGTACGGGGGGGTACGGACAAATATTTGACTCACTGTATTTCTCGGCGATTCATCATTTTGTAAGAAAGGCTCTATTTCACCTCCGGTAATATTAAATCGTTTTTTATTTTTATTTTTGAAAATCTTGTCTATTTCAATGCATTTTAATTATTTGATGTTTTAAAATTTTCGTACAGTTGAACTCCTAAGCTCACGGTGAAATTGTTAATTACTAGATCGAGTTTAGTAGATTAGCTTTATATGTTTAAAAAAATGAACAAACTTCACCTTAAGTGTAAATAGTATTTAAACTGTTTGAAATGCTTTAAAATTAAAAGAAATAAAAAATAAGAAAAAAATAAAAGATATAAAGTAAACAAAAAAACATAAGAACAAGCTATAGTTAAAACAAGAGGCTAAAATAGATTTTTTGACAACAATTTTCCATATGATTTCTGTATCATTTTTGGCATGCATGCTGAACAAAAATAATCATTCCAATTTGTGTAATTATCTACTGTGGATAGACATGACAAATACTGAGAGGGCAGATATAAAAATTCTGAGTTCACAGGAAAAGAACCAACACGACAGAGGGAGACCAGAAGAAACGAGAAATTACTCATTTTTTTGTTGGCATATTTTCCAATCTAAATGTCAGGTTAGGAGTGAGGTTAAATAAGGAAAAAAAAACTTACAGTTACTTCCGCCTGATGGTTTTGGGTCAGTGGATTTATGTTTCGATTTGTTGTTAGTGTGTAGTGTTAGTATCGATTGCGTGATTAATTTTAGTTTGGTTATTTTTGTTTGCACAAGTCGGCCGAATCGATGGTGATGACGGGGTGTCGATGAAGCCGGATTTTGCATTAGTCGCGCAGATAAGTGAGTTGGGTGCATATGAAAAAAAAGAAATAAATAAAAATAAATGTTATGAAAATTGCCGGCAAATTGCTCGCTTATAAACCATAACAAAATAAGCCAACACACACGTGGAAAGTGAAAACCAATCTCGGAAACTGGCATAAACCTTCCTTCTCGAAAACATCGCGCCTCAAATTGCAATTTCCCTATTTTTAATCATCAACACAAAAGGCAAACTTCCGCACAACGCCCGAGATATTGATGGAAAAGCGAAAATTTCCTCCCAAATGAAGTGTGAAATTATTAATCGTCGTCATGTTTGCTGCGGCGGTGTCGGTTCGAAATTGCATCCCATTTGCTGTGTACTAACTACTACAATGTAGAGTTTGGTTTAGTTTTGCCCAAGAAGGTTCGATGACGCCGTGGCCACACACAAGCATTGACGTGAGGAAAACATTTGCCAAACTATTAAACTTTAGTTGCTTTCGGCGACCACTTAACCCTTGAATGGCACTTTCACCTAATTTTGTTTCAACAATTTAGAGCAAAACCACTTGTTTTGTTGAAGGTTAATCAGCTCAAATTTTCTTCACTTTCATCTTTTTTTTTTCCTCTTCATACTCATTGTTCTTTCTGTCTGAGCGATCATGTTCGCGGCTAGTTTAGTTTTTGTCTCCGCGCTTTACCAAAGCCCAGGATTACGAGCCGAATCTGCCATGCGCTAAGCTGCTTAGGCATTAAGGTTAATTTGTAGAATTGTGACGACGCTGAAAAAAAAACCACGGTAGCCACGAAATTAGAAGGCAGCAGGGAAGGGAAACAAAGTGATTTTGCAAACAATGGCAACTAGTTTGCAACTAGGTTTAAGCCCGTCATGGTGACAGGAGCGATGGAAACGCGGGCAAAATTAATGGTAGCTTATTTTGGTTAATGTTTTTAAGGGGACAGAACAAAATTAAAATCATAAGGAAATTAGAGCGTCCAATTTCCCGTCCCGGGAAAAAAATTCCCGTTTCCCGGGAAATTTGTAAATTTCCCGGGAATTCCCGAAATACAAGCAGAAGTATACATTATCCTACCTTTTTGGCAAAAATGTTTTGAAATTATTTGATTTTATTTATTTCAATACACTGTTCATATTGAACTAATCAGCTTGTCTGTAAAATGAAATTGTCAAGGTTTAATTCAGATAATATTTATTTCTGAAGCATTCACCACTAGGAATATTGTTTGCTTATATGTTGGACAACAAAAATTACGCTGTTACGGAATAAATATAAACTATTTTATTTTTACAACCTTTTAAACGTTTTTTTTTTGTAATATCATTTGAAAATAAGATATTTACATCTTCCGGCCAAGATCAACATTGAGATTTGAGGATGAAAATTGAACTGATAAACTGTTAAATATAAAAAAATATCGTTTAATTTCAACCACTTTTAAATGCTCAAAATTATTTTATTTCAATGAATTTATCAGGCTGAATACCATATATAATACCATATATAACTAAAATCATATTATAAAACCATTAAAAAACAACTTCGTATCATATGAAATTTACCCAAAGAATGCAACTATATTTAAAAAAAAAACTCCCTCCAAATATTTGAAAACTATGAGTTGTGATTTCATGAAATAGTGTTTCAAGTTAAGAAGCGCTAGAAATAAGATTTTTAAGGTAAATTCAATGATTATTTATCTATTCACAAGTTGAAAATACTTGTTCTGAGATAAATTATTTATCATGACAAACAAAATTTATGCATGATTTTTTTTCCATTTTAACTTGACAAATTTAAAAGCAATTTTATGGTTGTGGAGCATAGATTTTCATTTCAACAAAAATACTAATATTTTTTTCTTTTATTAGGGACGATTTGAAAGACGGCATTCAAATTAGAAAGTTTATATATTTTCTCAAAGTTGCATGATTTTTGACAAGCAGTCAAGCCATTTATTGATGCTCACACTCATTTTGACCATTAAAGTTGCTGTTCTATACAATTTTGTTGCAAAAGATTTACTAGAAACAGGATCCGAATAATTTTCGTTAAATTTTAAATTTCCCGGGAATTCCCGGGATTTCCCGGGAAATTTGTTGAAAATTTCCCGTTTCCCGGGAATTTAATAACCCCGGGAAAATGGACGCTCTAAAGGAAATACAAATACAAACAAAACAATTTACAAAAAAACTGTTTTGAAAAAAAAATGATGATGATATTCATCCGTTTCTGGTAAATTTTCATCAGGTACACATTTTCACATATTTTTTTCGGTAAAATTTCTCGAAAAAGGGAGAATATAGAACAAATCAAATTTTAAACCTTTAAAATTCAATTATTTTTCTGCGTAATTGAACAAATAAACATTCAAAAACTTATTGTTTTTGCTTAAGAAAAAGTTAACAAAAAAATATAATTAATTATTGTTAAAAACTGAATTGCTCACAAATCAAATAAAAACACACAATAATAAAAAAAACTACAACAAATTTAACCAAAAGCTTTGAATAAAAGCAAACCAAAAATTCAAAACATAAAATGATAAAACATACTAAGTAAATGACGAAATAGTAGTTTTTGCAATTCCGTCGTGAAACTATTTACTTTTCCTGTCATTCTTGAACGACGAAAAAGCCTACTTTTCTGTACCAAAAATAACAGAATCGAATAGCAACACTTTTCACAATAAATGCTGAAAAGTTCTACTTTTAAGCACTGAAATGGGTGCTGAAAAGTTGAACTTTTCAGCACTTGTTTCGAAAAGTAACACTTTTCGACATTTTTCTGATTTAAACGATTTATTGACAAAATACATGAAAATTTGACATAAAATTTCACTCAGTGTGTGTTTTTTGGAATTGCAAAAAATGTTGTATGGAACTCGTTGCAAAACTTGATTTTTTCAGCACTCGTCGTGTTTATTCAACTCGGTGAACCTCGTTGGATAAATGTACGACTCGTGCTGAAAAAATCCTCTTCTCCCAACTTGTTGCATAAACTACTAATTTGAAAAGTGTTTCTATTCGAATCTGTTATTTCAGTAACAACATTTCAAAAGGGCGAAACCTACGATCCTGCCGTTTCGAGAAAATCAACATTCAAAATTTTGCAATTCCGATCAATTCCTATTTCCACAAAAAAGCATGAAAACCATCATTTTTTTCAAAACGTAATAGAAAATAGCAATAATTTCATCATAGAGAGCAATTTGAAATTAATTAAGGTGTTTTTGCTTTCAAAAATTGAGAAAAACAAATTACGCCTTTTTGAAGAGCGTGCCTCCATTTTCGCCCCACCGTATTCGCCCAGGTATTCGCCACCCACTCAACCAAAACAACGGTTTAGCCCGTCAGGTTACGCCACAAAGCAAAAGTAAACAACAGATTCGCCCTTTTGGTTTTTGTTCACTTTTTGGGTTTTTAAAGAAAAAAGTGGTGAAACAACTATTTTATCATTGTGAAACGTTACAGTCAGTGATAATACAGTGATATTTGCAACCGCAGTGATAAAAAATTGGTCTAGAAAGCCTTCATAAGGAGTCCGGTTCAGGCCAAGACTCGTTGAGCTAGGATACACCGTAAGTAGCAAGTTGGTTTGACGATGTGGTCTATATTGAAGTGACGTTCCTTGGGGTGTCCCCGCCGGAAGTGGGAGACATGGCACCTGACGACTAGGCCACCCGCGACACCATCCTGCCTTCTCAATCTTTGCTTAGCTTCAATGGTTACGGAGGCGATGATTTTGTACGGCATTCCTCCTAAACCTCCCTACACTAACTTTTTGTCTTGCAACTGCTCGACCCAGAATCCCCGGATGTCCCAAGAACCGGTAAATTATGGACCTTCATATCTAGATTGTGAATCCAGACCAGATCCGATGCTACAATAATTGAAATTGAAAAGTTATGTATTTAGGATCATACAAATCTGTGTTTGTTGTGGAATTGTGGTCAGAGACATCAAAACATACATTTTGATCCAGTTTGAGGATTGTCAGGTTAAAATTCAATAAATTATAACGAAAATTTAGTGTTTCTAAATATACGTCGGAACTTGCAGAAAACACTACATTCGCCCCTCGTGATTGGATGAAAACACAAGGGCGGAAACTCAAATTGGTTTGTTTTGATTGATGTTGTTGATTAGCCCTTTTGTTTTTTGCTTGTAAAACTACGTATTTTCGGAATTTTGTGATGATGGAGGGTGTTTTAGAAGCAGTTTTTTTCGCTTTATATGATTCTGACAAAAACTCAGTTTGTTTACATCTGAGGGTTTCGCCCTATTGAAAAGTTGTTACAGATTTTTGCAAGAGAAAAGTAGGCTGTTTCGTCATTCTAGAATGACAGGAAGAGTAAACCGTTTCAAGGCGGAATTGCAAAAAAAAAAAATTGCAGGAATTGTAATTTCAAAAATGTCCTAAATATTCTTAAACCAGCCCAAACATGCTGAATAAGATTGTCAATGCAGAAATAGGCATTTAAGATTGTTCTAAGTTGATTCGACTTCTATTTCCATTAAAATTTAAATGTGAAATGTCAAATTTTATGTTTATTTTTTATAAGGCTGGTACAAATATTTTTAAAAGTTTTTTTCTCCCCCCCCCCCCCCCCCCCTTCAAAATTGGCCCGAAAAACCAGGAGCAAAAAAAATATTTTCACAATAAATTTCAAAATTTCAATGAAAATTCAAGTGCAACCAACTGAAATCAAATTAAAATACATTATCTTGCGATTAAAATCATTTTTAGCATGTTTGGGTTTATTAAAAAATCTTAAGATTTTTTTAAAATTTTCGATGCAAAATATTTTTTTTCGATACAATTTTTGTTTTTGTCAGATCTTAGATTTTTGAAAACTAGAGATTGCAAAACATCTGAACTAGTGTAAAATGCATTTTAAAACACTTTTTTTTCATTTAAATGTGAAGACTATGGCTTGTTATTAAAATTTTTATATTTTTTATTTGTTTGCCCTCCCCCCTTAACCTCAGCCAGGACCGAGGGACAAAAACTTTTTTAAATATTTGCATCGGCCTAATTAATATTCCAATTCTCGGCATCTCAAATAACTAACTTCAACTCGCTTGTTCTCGGGCATAACTCAACCAATCGGAACAATTCATTATTTTTTTAGTAAAATATAAGGATGTCTAGATGATCTTAAAACTTTGCAGAACTCGATTTGATCAAATCTGTAGTTTTTGCAATCAAAAACTAACTAACTGTTCTAACTTTTTGTTTGCGCATGCAAAGAAAAAATCTTCCAAAAATCCGCGGAGGCAAGCGCGGCAAATTTGCTCGATGAAATCACCTTGCTTTTGAAAAGTGGCGAGTTAAAATTTGTATACTAAAAAATAAAAAGCTAATATTTGTATTTGTGCCGAAGATATGAAATATGTGTGTGTGTTTTTTTTTTGAAAAATCGTCAATAAAAACGCAAAAAACACCTTATTTCAAAAACTACCACCCTAATCACCAAACAAAAAATAAATGTCTAATTATTTTGGCCAAGGAACTCACATTCCGAATCTGAGCCAAATCGGAGCACTTTTGACGTGGAATCGCTGTAATAATGTGTATTTTTTATTTTTGAAATATCACAACAGGGTGCAAAATTTCCAATCTTTCAAAAACAAATGCTGGCGATAGTGCATGGGAAGGTTTCCTAATCTACTTTGCGAATAGGGGTTTCAAAAGCTAATATACAGCCATCCTTCATACTCGGAACAGTTTACAGATCGGCGAATGTTCGAAAAATCATAGAAAATTGATAATTGAACATAATGACTTGCTTCTACCTGCATGTGAAAGCTTTTCTTGCGATCTTTCGGTTGATGTATTGACCGACTGTAAATTTTTACGTTTTATATCAAATTTTCAAAGAAAAACATTGACTCTTAAAATCCCCAAATTCGGAACCCTTTTTTATTACGGATGTAAACAAACTTTGATTCTCTCCACGAGTACATATTTTCTACAAAATAATGACTTCACACTCTGGAACCAATGAAAATCAAACTATGTAATGTTTTATGAATGGTCTGATAACTTTTTTGTGAAAATATCGGTTAAATTCAGGTGTTCTACAATTGTGGGAGGCACAATAACATCCCACAATTATGGAACAGGCAATTTGGAGGCAGTGTTTTGCTGCTCTGAATAAAATAGTCTCGAAATGCAGTTCTTGTTCAAAAAGAACTACTTTTGCTAGTGAAATAACAAGATAATGTCCAAATAAAGGTCCTAAAACTAGAAGGGTCGCCAGGAAAGATGCATTTGGCATGCTATTGACAAATTAACACAGAAGTGTTCCGACTTTGTGAGTGTTCCGAATATGTGGGATGGCTGTACTATAAAAAGCATAAGAAAAAGCATGTTTTTTATTCGCCGAAAATATAAAGCCAATTCCAAATTTGATTCAAAACATATTTGAACTTTGTTTAAAATGATTTTTTTCTTGCCTGACAAATAAAAAACACAATTTTTTAATTGAGATTGTGAACCACCCTAGCTTAGCTAAGACCACCTTAGTTGCCATATAAATTAAAACGGGTTCAAACAAGTTCACCCCCAAAAAAAGAGCGCTCAATCGGGCAGTTTTGGTTCTGATTTATACGACATTAAAATAAATTATCTGATAGAAAAAAATTACCATTTTTTCATAGCTATAACTTGGCTTTAAGAAACACCCTATTGAAATTTTATAGTTGAGCAATTCCAGCTCAAATCGGGAATTTTTCTGGTACTTTTGTACCCGACCCTCTCCGATTTCAATGAAACTTTTTAGACATGTTATCCTAGGCCTATATAAGCCATTTTTGTGTATATGGAGCCAATTGTACTCAAAAATGACATTTGAGAAGGGCGTAAGTTATTTAAATATTTTTGTATTTTGTAATTTAAAAATTACTGTATCTCAAAGTTTTTGCATCGTATCAAAAAGTGGTCAAAGACAAACTTGTAGAAAATTTGATGGGCTCGCTGAAAATTTACACTGAAAGAAAAATACAAGCCAATTATATGAGAATTTTAAAAATTTTACGTTTAAAAGTTAAATTATAAGGTGATGTAACGATTTTTTTTCGTTCAAAATTTTTATGAAAATAGCCTAAAATGTGACAAAAAGACTCACGAAAAATGCAGGATGGTATGTCTCTCCTAAAAAAATACAAAAATCATTTACTAAAACTATTTTTTTGAAAAGTGGTCTAAACGTCAAAATTTTCAAAAACTGATAGTGTGAATCGATTCCCCAGACAATTTTACATAAAAGTCTTCATTTTGACCATTGTCTTATATCCAATCATTGTGAAGATACAGCGGCTATAAAAATAAAAATGCTGAAAAAATAGATTTTTTTTGTGTTTTTTGGGGAATTCTATATGACAGACTTGATTTTTCAGTCTCGTACATTTTTTTTACCGGCAAACTTATGGGAAATTGGACGAGCTTTCCGGTAAAAATATGCACGAGACTGAAAAATCAATTCTGTCATATAGAAATCGCCAAAAACCACCAAAAAACCTATTTTTCAACATTTTTTTTAAAACCGCTGTAACTTCACAAGGATTGGATTTAGGAAAATGGTCAATATGAAGACTTTTATGTAAAATTGTGTGGAGAATCGACTCTCGTGTTCGGTTTTGAAATTTTTTGACGACTACAGCACTTTTCAAAAAAACAGTTTCAGTAAATGATTTTTGTATTTTTTCAGAAGAGACATACCATCCTGCATTTTCCGTGAGTCTTTTTGTCACATTTTAAGCTATTTTCACAAAAAATTTGAACGAAAAAAAATCGTGACATCACCTTAAAATTTAACTTTTAAACTTAAAAATTGTAAATTCACATAAAATTGGCGTGTATTTTTCTATCAGTGTATTTTTTTCAGAAAGCCTATCAAATTTCCTACAAGTTTGTCTTCGACCACTTTTTGATACGACGCAATGGCTTCGAGATACAGTAATTTTTAAATTACAAAATACAAAAATATTTAAAGACCTTACGCCCTTCTCAAATGTTATTTTCGAGTACTATTGGCTCCATATACACAAAAATGGCTTATATAGGCATAGGATACCATGTCTACAAAATTTCATTGAAATCGGTGAGAGTCGGGTACAAAAGTACCAGAAAAAATCCTGATTTGAGCTGGAATTTCTCAGTTACATTAAAGCAGAAGTTTTAAGTTTTCAAATGCATCGTTAAACAAACATTTTAAAAAGGCTTATTAAAAATATAAAAAAACGCTGTAATTTTGAATAAAATGAGCTAACAACTTCGTTCACGTTTCAAAAGTCGTGCTTTTTACGTTCTTAATATTTCCCGAAAAAACCAAAATTGTCAAAAAACAATACAAAAAAAAAGCAATAAAAACACTATGTTATGGGCACCCTAGTTTTTTTTTATTTTGTAGAATGAACAGATTACAAGAAAGAGATTTGGTGTCTTGGGCAAAGTTGTTGGAATGGTTTGAATTTTAATAATACTGAAGATAGTGAACCATTATCTCATCTGGGAGTCAAGACAGTTTTTGAAAATATTAGAAATTGTTGAACGACCCTAGTATCGTTTTGATCAAAAGACGTTTTTATTCTTGACAAATGCTTCGTAAGGTTTTTTGCCCATGGCGATGAATTTCTGAAAAATTTAAAATACTTCCATCCACGTTCAAATTGAACTTCAAGATAAACAGTAGAGACTCTCACGATTTCTCCTTCTTGAAGGTAAAAATGTACCCTCGTTGACATTCCATGAACTCCGCACTCTTAAACATAAACAATTCCGCAAGGTTCCTCACTCAACTCTCAATGTTGTCAGTCAATTCTCAGTGCAGTGGTTGCACACACAGAAACACACATTTCAGTGCCCGGGGATTAATTCGTCGTCGCGAAATCAATAACATTCCCCGTCACAGCTGACAGAACTCCTCCACAGCGCCAAAGTCACACCCTGACCTTATGTAATCTGCTGCTCTTTTCCCTATAAGTGCATACGCCGCGAGAAGGGGTCGGTCTTTGGACATTCAACGTGGCTCAGCGCGCGCGTGACTTGTCTCGATTGCCAACTCTTCATCAATCGTCAGCGAAGCGAGTTCTGATTCTTCGAAGAGGTAGAATTCAACCCAAGTGGTGTCACTCGATAGCTTTCCTCGATGCACTCCACTGGACAATTCTGTCAATCGTCGAACCAAATCGCCCGTTGCGGTTTTTCGAAAAAAAAATCGTTACAGCTTCAACGCCAACTTGCGAATGCAATCGACAATACCGTGCGCGCGTTGACCGCGTTTTCTCGCCGGTTACAAAATCTCGGAGCAAAACAAAGCAAAACAAAACAGAAGCTGCGCGCTGCGGGCGAAGAGGAAAAAACGACTAAAATTATGCTAATTAGCCTCACTTTATGGTACCAGCACCGACTACTGACTGGGTGATAATTAAAACTAAAGCGCATAGATGCGCGCGCGAGCGCGATTCGTTCAGCTTTCGCAGTCATATGTTTATGTGCGCTTGAAACGCCAACATGCCAAACTCAAGCTGGGGTTAACCCTTGACGATTTTATTTAGTGAGATGATTGATTTTTTACGAAATATCGAAAAAAAACGTAGGGTAGATGTCACTTTTTTTGGACCAACTAGGCAAAGCTTTTTTTATCATTTTTTCAAATAAAAAATAAAAAAAAATTTTTTTGGGCTTTTCAATTTTTTGAGTGAAAAAGTGGAATGAAAGAGTGGATATTTTTTAAGAATTTTATTATTCTCGACTTGGCCGAAGACATCAAACCATTTGATTCAAACCAGTCAGAAACCTGTTCTCTAGATATCATTTCCAAAGCGAAATAAGCCCTTGTGAAATGTTAGACGTGATTTTTAAATTCTAAAGGTACGATTTTCAGAGATGTTCAAGAATAGACTAAACTATTATGAAAATTAAAAAATGCAAAAAATGTGAAAAATTACCTGAAAATAGATATATAATGGATTTCAGCGGAATGTAGACTGGATTTCGTCATGTAATGTGATCATTGTCAAAGCCCAAATTGCCTAGAAACTAATAATTGGAAATGGAACCAATTTCACCTGAACCACATTGACAGCCATCAATTGCCAGCCACTCCAAGGAAAGATATTTGAGAAGAGTTGATTTTCACTTTTTTAAGGGGATAAGGGAAAATCTCCACGGTATCCCCAAGTAAGTTTCACTTGGAGTTGAACCGTTTTTCGGGATGGTATAAGGTTTTGAAGCAAGCAGCAAGCAATCCGATGCTGCTGTCGAGACTTTTTTGGACATGAGGAATCCATAGACAAAGTTTCATCCAAACCAAAATATTTAAACTTAAAATTCAAAATCGTAAATTTAAATAAATAAAAAAACTTTTAATAAAACAAAAATAAAATTTTGATAAAACAAATTAACAGCTGAAGGTTAATACAAGTCTTCCTCTATATCTTATTCGATCTACTGGTTAGTTGGCTGATATTAGCTGTGTTTCTTAGCTAGCTGATGCAGACCAACCCAAGCGTGTGCATTAAAACTGTGCTATTGTGTTGTTTATGGTTAGGTAATATGCGCTCTGATGCTGGCCAAGAGGTAGTAACGCAGCGGGAGGGGGAAGCTGATTTGGGCAGATGTGGGTTATTTATGCTCGCTCGTTCGACGTTTTTTGCAGCGCAACGAAACTAGCACTTTTACTCTCTGAAATTGGTCCACTTTCGGCGATAGAGTGTGCGTTTGATATTGGCTGGGCAATTTTATCGTGAATTGTTATCGACAATTTGAAGTCCTTTGGAGAAATTTTCAAATAATTCCAGATAATTCAGAAAATTGATTTATATTTACAGAGTGATGAGATTTTTACAATAAGAATTTTGCAGGTACGTCCAAGCACCCTTCCTCCTGTGTAGTTTCGGTAAAAAACTAACCGTTCACAGAATACTCTCTTTGTTAAACATAACGTAGTGGGGCTGGCCGCTTTAATTTTCGTGCTACATTTTCACCCGAATATACTACAATTGAGCAATTCTCCACGAAATCGGCCGATTTCGACCATTTCATTTCACCAAAGAAGCCACTTTGTATCATTTGTTCACCCATACAAGTCCCCATACAATTTTGGCAGCTGTTCATAAAAAATGGAACATACATATTCGAAAATCTGTACCTTTTGTAGGAACTTTCCTATCAATTTGTTGTCTTCGGCAAAGTTGTAGGTTTTTACGAGGACTCAGATAAAAATAGGTACAGGGATTTATTTTTGTCGATTTTTAAATTATTTTTTATTTCACAAAAAATCTATTTCACAAAATACATATTTGTAATTTTTGATTTTTTTATATGTTTCAGGGGGCAAAAAGCCACAACTTTTGAGCCATAGAGAGGTATGGTCAAATCCGGATTTTTTTAAAAAAAAGGTCCAATAAACCAAAATTTTAGTTTTTGCTTTTTTGGTATTTTTAATACCACTGACTCAAGGCGGTTTCAAAAACACCCAAAAAACAAAAAAAAACTGGAAATTTGGTTTGTTGGACTTTAAAAAAAACTCCAGAAATGTTTTGCAAAAAAAAATACATTTTAGTCAAGTTAAAGTCAATTTTAATTGAAAAATTCCAGTTTTTCGAATTTTAAACAATATCCTCGATAGTCCATCTCTAAAAATATTTTTTTTTTTAGAAAAGTTTAGAAATAGGGCGTAAAATTTTCCCGGGTTTTGAATTTCTCGGGAAATGGGTAAAAGATATTTGAAATCCCGGGAATTCCCGGAATCCCGGGAAATTTTTAAAGCAGGAATAAAATCTATGTTTTCATTATATTTGTCATGGTTTTCAAGCTTGAAATCATAGAATTAGCTCAATACTATTCATTGGTGATAATTTACGCTTTAATATGAACAAGGATAGCAGATTTTAAATAGCCTGAAAGATGTTTTTTGTTGTTCTTTGTTGTGCTTTGGTTTCTAATTCAATTCCAATGTGATTCAAATTAAATAAGTCTCTTATAAGCAAATATTTTTATTTTTTATATGACATGAATAAAAAAGCCTAAAAAAAACATTTTAAATGTCTGAAATATCAAATAAAACGATAGAAAATAAAAATATACTAGCCAATTTCACATTTTGAATAAGTTTAGAAATTCATGTTTTATATAAAAACGCTTACTGGGAAAAATCGGAACTACAGTCTAAATAGTTACAGGAGATTTGAGACAATTAAATTGGAGATCGGTGTACAATCAAAAAATCAAAAGATTATACAAAAAATGACTTAAATAGCTGTCTTAATTCGATGAATCCGTCTTGATTTGCCAAAGATGTTTCATAAAAAAATATTTAAAATGATATTATTTTTTAAAATTTAAAATCATACATAAACAATGTCTTTTCATAAATATTTAAATGGAAATAGAAAATATTTGAAGCTCTAGGTAATTTACGGATCGGTAATTTTTTCACAAAAGTCAAATTAATGCTTATGTCTAAAATTTTTTTGAATAGGTCCTATAAACATATGAAAAACACAAAAACTTAATGGACCTTATAAAAAAAACCCTAGATATGTGCTTAATTTTTGTTATCGTTGTTCATCTATTTCCAAAACAAAACTTGAATTTCCAGACCAAAATTTGATATTTTTTCCAATTTCGGAAATTCCCAGGACAAAATACAAAAATCCCGGGATTCGGGAATTCCCAGTTTTGGAAAAATCCCGGGATTTCCCGGGATGGACGCGCTATTTAGAAATTAAATTGCCTAAAAGACCTGAATCGACATTGGACCTCTAGTTTTTGAAATAAAGCGAATAGAAGAAAATAAACAAGAAAATTTAAGCTTTTTAAGTTACATCCAAATATTCTCACATTTTCTAATGCCAATACATTTATGAAGTTTTGTGATCGATTCAAATTTTGGTATCAAAACTAACATTTGAATGTTTGGCCCTTTTTGAACGTTATTCCTGATTGCAAAATTTTCATATTTTTTTTTTAATTCTCTTATGTATTATATGCAATTTTATTGGAAATTTTCTGAACTTTTCGAAAAATTATTCAATTGGCTACATCTCGAAAACAGTGCACCTTATTCAACAAAATTTTAAGTACTTTTCGATTAAAACTTGATCTTAACTAAAAACTGAAGTATATTTTTTTCCAGAAAACACTTTTTTTCAAAACATCATCACTCAGCGGCAAAATTTTTGTCTCAAAAGTTGTGGTTTTTTGTTTCCTAAAACATTTGAAAAAAATTCAATGATAAAAAATATAGTTTAAAAAAAACTTAAGAGGCAGTATTTGTAGATTTTGCTCGGTTTGTTCTATAGGTCGTATCGAGGTGCTCCGATTTGGATGAAACTTTCAGCGTTTGTTTGTCTATACATGAGATGAACTCATGCCAAATATGAGCCCTCTACGACAAAGGGAAGTGAGGTAAAACGGGCATTGAAGTTTGAGGTCCAAAAACATGAAAAATCTTAAAATTGCTCACACTGGTGAAAAACTCGCTCTTAATTAGGAAATCTTTTTTTTTCCTGGTATAATTTTTTGGCTGAATAGTCCTCATCTACAAATTTGCCGAATGATTTTCGAATATTCACGTACAATTGTTGTATGGACAGCTGCCAAAATTTTATGGGTGAACCAATGACACAAAATGGCCTCTTTGGTCGTAGAGAAGGCCCTCAACAAGTTTGAGTTTTCATAGAAGGATAACTGCAATTCTGTTCTTATTATTTTATGAAACTTTTTTGTTAAAAATGTGAAGTTTGACACAAGATCATTATTATCCTGTGTTGTGCAGAAAAATGCACTAAATCAGACCTACACGTTAAGCGTAACAAACCCGTTACTAAAAAAAACAACCTTACCACAGTTCACCCAACTTTCACTTATCGCCCAGACACTAAATTAGGCCGCGCATGAGTGGCTTGTCCTAAAAGTTGCAGCAAAAAAAACATTCGTCGCACCCAGCAAGGAAGGAAGTCACGACGCGACGACTTCAATTGGCTGCTATTTACCACGGCCATAAATATATGCACAAGCCCGAAGCAAACTGCACTTTTGATAAACAGTTTTTACTGGGACCCTAAGAGCTGCCGAGACCATGTTTAAATTTCGCGCTCTATGATTTATGTGGTTTTCGCGCGGGGGCTGTTTTGTAATAAGAAAATTTATACCGTAGACTACTTTCGCTGATTTTTTTATTTTTCTTTATTATTTTTTGTTAGTTAAGTTTGTGCAAAAGTGAAAGGATTGTTTACATTTTTATTTGCCAGATGGGGTTGCATATCTGATCCTTGGCTTGTCTTGACTTAACTTATCACTTTATTTGCTGCTGCCACGAACAATTTATTAACCTTTGTGCAAGGAGTACTGTAAAGACTTAATAAAAACGCAGTCTTCAGCCGAGCATGAAGAACGTCCGCTTCGAATGCATTGCGCAATCCTTGAGCGCCTTTGCCAAGTTTCCATAGGGGAAATTGGCCAGTTGTGGGCGGCCTCCTTCTTCAACCAGAAACCCACAATTTGCATAAAAATACACCGTAATAAGCCCAAGTATTACCTCACATCGCCGACTTGCAGCCGGTCAAGTACGAGTGGCAATAACCCTACGAAATAATTGACCAAATCAACACTCAAAAGTTGCAATGGGCATCAACAATGGTAATTTTCTCAATACAAAAACTCAAACGCACGCACACACACTGCTATTAATCCACTTAATGGGCTGGTCGGAAGTGGTTAATCATGGCTAATTTCACACAGATTTGTGGTGCGGTTGCGACGACAGCGTGTTATTACCCTTGTTCGAGCGGTGCCACTTGTTGGTGGTTTGTTTTTTGGAGGTCCACAGCGCAGCCGCCGTGGCACTACAGACACACAATTCGAAGATTTGATCTGATGGACCAGATTTGGGGAACCACCCGCTCGTTGTGGTTGGCGATTTTCGGTTGAAAATTGAGATTGTTGCATAATTTATTAAGTATGACCAAAAGATAAATAAATTAACACAATTCAATTAATGAAAACAAGCGTATCCTAGTAAGCAAACAACAAACAAAATCTTCACGGTAAACCGATTCCGGAAACAGGTGAATCGTGTAACACTATTGGAGAACTACCAAGTGGAGCTAGTTGATAAAATGGCAACTTTTTTATTTATATCGATCGTTTTAGTGAAATTTACAACAACAAAATCAGAAGAAAAATTTACAAAATGTGTCCACGTAGTTTATCGATAGCCCCTAAACCAAATAAAATAAATTAATTATCGATGTTCACATTTTAATTTACGACAATATCAACGAAACTGCCTTCTCTTCTCTACTAAAAATAATAACAGATTCGAAAAGTAATACTTTTCGATACAAACTGAAAAGTTTTAACTTTCATCACTCAAATGTGTGCCTAAAGTTAAACTGTTAATCACTAGCATCGAAAAATAATAATTATCAATATTATTTTGATTTTAACTTAAAATTTACTGGTTTGTTTTTTTATTAAATAGTGAGTTTCTGAAAATATTTAGTTCGAAAAGTCCAACCAAATTCCTGCGATTTCATATTAATATCATAAAAGAATTGACCTCAGGTTGCTTAGATACAGCGAATAAAAGAGAAACAATCAGAAAAATTTAAGTTTTCAAAGTCTCACCCAAACCACCACCCAAATTTATACTCAAAATAAGTCAACAACTAATGTTCTGATTTTCAGAACATTTGTTATATTTTGTGATATTTTCGAACATTTCTGGAGTTTTTTGAAAAGGTCCAATAAACCATTTTTTTGTAGACAATGCTTTAGGGGACGAATAATAAAATATTTCGACGGTTTCGATATTTAAAATCTAAAATTAAAACAAATTTTAAAAAATCATAAATTTGGAAAAGGGACCATCCATAAACCACTTTAGGAGGGGAGGGGGGGAGGGGGGGTTTGGCGATTGTCCACGATCCATACAAAAAAGTTTTTTTTTGTATGGAAAATTGTCCACGAGGGGGGGGGGGGTAACAGATTCCCAAAAAAGTGTCCACGTGGTTTATGGATGGTCCCAAACTTGGAAAAACAATCACAAATCTAGGGATTTGAAAATTTAGATATACAGTAGTTGTTCGGTAACTGGGCTGAGAACGTAGCCCAGTCACCGAATGTTGCTCGTAAACTGGGCTGAACAAAAAATAACGAGGGGATAACCAATGCACAATATTTTCCAGATGAAATATAAAAATAAAAGTTACTCAATGTTATTTACAATGCTTACTTTTCATATTTCTTTAATTGTAACTTGAAATTAAACAAATGTTTGAAAAAAGTTTTTTTTATTTATTGAATATGATTTTTACATCCATTAACCCTTCGGTCATTTTGGTTTGTTTTGGTTTTTTGACGTTTGTCTGCTTTTTAACTGGGCTACAGCCCAGTTAACTAGCACCCAGTTAAAAAGCAGCCCAGTTAAAAAACGCCCAGTTACCGAACAAATACTGTAGTTCGTACTCGATGATCCACGCCAAAGTTTCACTCCGAAAAATCGAAACGTAAAATTTATATTGTTTTCTTCTCAAAATTTCTCTAGAGGTCAAATTTTAGACCCCAAAACAACCTCCATTGTTACCAGATTTTCGGTAATTTAGGATGGCGACAAAAATGGTGGCATTTAAGAATAAAAAAAAACTTAATTTGTTTTTTTTTCTAATGGTTCAAAGTTTTTTAAGTTAAGGAGTAAGGAATTTAAGTATTTAGGAATTCAAGAACTTGAGAAATAAAAAATAAGGATAAAACACGTTATTCAAAACTAAAAAAAAATCAGAGCCGGCAATCAGATATAAAAAAAAGAGTTAAATGTAGTAATAAATTCTTAAACATTATGTCAACGATTCTTATAAGAAAAAAACAACCAAACATTTTCGGAAGAAAACTGTTTCAGTAACAACTTCTAAGAAATCGATGTCGCCGAACAAATTTATGTTTTAGTAATTCCTGCTTATGAGCAATTCCAGCTCAAATCAGGATTTATTCTGGTACTTTTGTACCCGACCCTCTCCGATTTCAATGAAACTTTGTAGACATGTTATCCTAGGCCTATATTAGCCATTTTTGTGTATATGGAGCCAATAGTACTCGAAAACAACATTTGAGAAGGGCGTAAGGTATTTAAATATTTTGTAATTTAAAAATTACTATATCTCGAAGCCATTGCTTCGTATCAAAAAGTGGTCAAAGACAAACTTGTAGGAAATTGGACGGGCTTTCTGAAAAAAATACACTGAAACAAAAATACACGCCACATCTATGTGATTTTTTGATTTTTAAGTCTAAAACTTAAATTTAAGGTGATGTCACGATATTTTTTCGTTCAAAATTTTTGAGGAAATAGCCTAAAATGTAATCAAAAGACTGACGAAAAATGCAGGATGGTATGTCTCTCCTAAAAAAATACAAAAATCATTTACTAAAACTGTTTTTTTTTTAAATGTGGTCTAAACGTCAAAATTTTTGAAAACCGGTAGTGGGAATTTATTCTCCAGACAATTTTACATAAAAGTCTCCATATTGACCGTTGTCCTATGTCCAATCCTTGGGAAGATACAGCGGTTTTAAAAATGAAAATGTTGAAAAAACGGATTTTTTTGTGGTTTTTGGCAATTTCTATATGACAGACTTGGTTTTTCAGTCTCGTAAATATTTTTACCGGAAAGCTCGTCCAATTTCCCACAAGTTCGCCTTTGACATCTTTTTGATTTATATCGTTTTTTTATTTACGTAATCAAATTTACTACCCTGGTTTCTACCACACTGAAAAAAATATTCTATTTTCAGTTATAAGCAATGTAATTAAGCTTATATCTGTAAGCCCTTACATCCAATTGAAAAGCTGTCAAAGGCAAACTTATGGGAAATTGAACGAGCTTTCCGGTAAAAATATTTACGAGACTAAAAAACCAAGTCTGTCATATAGAAATTGCCAAAAACCACAAAAAAATCCGTTTTTTCAACATTTTCATTTTTAAAACCGCTGTATCTTCCCAAGGATTGGACATAGGACAATGGTCAATATGGAGACTTTTATGTAAAATTGTCTGGAGAATCGATTCCCACTACCGGTTTTCAAAAATTTTGACGTTTAGACCCCTTTTCAAAAAAACAGTTTTAGTAAATGATTTTTGTATTTTTTAGGAGAGACATACCATCCTGCATTTTTTGTCAGTCTTTTGGTTATATTTTTGGCTATTTCCTCAAAAATTTTGAACGAAAAAAAAAAGTGACATCATCTTTAAATTTAAGTTTTAGACTTAAAAATCAAAAAATCTCATAGATGTGGCGAGTATTTTTGTTTCAGTGTATTTTTTTCAGAAAGCCGTTCAATTTCCTACAAGTTTGTCTTTGACCACTTTTTGATACGACGCAACGGCTTCGAGATACAGTAATTTTTAAATTACAAAATACAAAAAATATTTAAATACTTTACGCCCTTCTCAAATGTTATTTTCGAGTACTATTGGCTCCATATACACAAAAATGGCTTATATAGGCCTAGGGTAACATGTCTACAAAGTTTCAGTGAAATCGGAGAGGGTCGGGTACAAAAGTACCAAAAAAATTCCTGATTTGAGCTGGAATTGCTTATTCAGAATTTTTTTTAAAGTTACTTTAAAAAATCAGCAAATATTGTTTTTCCTGTACCAATATTTTTTCTGAATAGTTCTTTTCAATATCTACAGCTTTGCAGAAGACACCAAACCGATCAGCAAATTCCTTCAAAAGAAACAGATTTTCGAATATTTAGTATGATTTTTGTATGAACAGCTGCTAAACTTGTAAGGAACCTTGAATAGGTAAACCAATGACACAAAATGGCTTAGAAAAGTGATCGTAGAGAAGGCCACATAAAAGTTTGAGCCATTTAAAAAAATGTAAATAAAATCCATTTCCGGTTTTGGTGGAGAAATTCAACATGGTTAAAATTGCTCTCCACTGAAGCTAAACAAATCGTCAGCGGTTTACGAAATTGCACTTCATCAAATTCATATTTCCAGGTTAATTTTCCACAATTTCCCGGCAACAGTGAGTGATGGGCAATGGTTATCATCGCTCGAACTAAATGCAGCATAAAAATTAAAATTTAACCATTCCCCCCAATTTCACACCTGCTGGCTTTCCGTTTTTTTTTTTAAGCTGATTAGGCAAGTAACCTCCCTCTCCTCTCTGTGGGTGGGGTGTAGCACGCGGCTATCAATTACAGGGTAGCTATCAGCAGCAGCTCCAAGCGATAATTGCAGAAAATTTATGCACATTTGAGCAGCGAGCGCCACTTCACCGTTCATAAACCGATTAGCAACTATTGGTTGGTGATTTAATTTGAATTTTGACTTTTTGTTTAGCTGGTGGGGAAAAAAGAGGTTAACTCATTTTGAACACCTGATTTTTCCTCATTTTTTCGTAGAAAAATACATGGAAATTAAGTTGGATTCGCTTCGGCACACCCCAAATTTGCAACATTATGATGTAGTTGAGTTTTTATTTGTTTAGTTAAGTATTATTTATTTTATCTGGAAAATTTGTGTGGAGCATCCCAACCTGTCAAGGGGGAGGTCATTCCACTTTCGAGTGACCGTGGCAAACAAAAATCTCACCGAAATTAAACCACATCAAATCGGTAAAAAAAGAAAGAAAATAAGAAGCAAAATTGCCCCTGACAGACAGCGATCGCGCCGCAAATCAAAACAACAACAAAGCGAAAACGAAAGTGTGCGTGTGTGTGTGTGATTTGAGAAAAATTATCATCAAACACAAAATTATGCTAACTGTGGCGAAACGAAATCGAAAGTTTTCGGGGTCGCACTGATTTTATTTCTCTTCTCTTTCTTTTTCTTGTTGCAGTTTTTGGGGGCACATCAGCGTAAAGATATTAATCACACTCAGACATAAAAATACTCAAACATACACACACGTACAAATCACAGATAAGTGCACGCGATTGAAAGCAAAAGCGTGACCGAATTCAGCTGCTGCTCGGAGCGAGTTAAGTCTTGAGTGGTAACACAGCAGCTGTCAGCGCGGTTGACGGTCGGCGAATTGGATTATTATAAATTGCATTGCGTTGCAATGTATGGATTTTTGTGGTCTTTGTTATTGTTTTAAAAGCTCCCGTTTGATTACGATAACAAATAAAACGGTACCAAGGCTCTTTTTGTCATAAAAAATTGCAAGAGTCACCAAACGTTCAACTTACGAACATAAAATATTGTATTTTTTCACCTGTTTTTTTTTGTAAATCAAAACATTTAAAACTAAAACAGAACGGAAACAATATTTCTGGAGTTTCTTTTAAAAAGGTCCAATAAACCAAATTTTCAGTTTTTGCTTTTTGGGTGTTTTTTAATACTCCTGGCTCAAGGCGGATTCAGAAACATCCACAAAAAGCAAAAACTGGTAATTTGGTTATTGGACCTTTTAAAAAAAAAACTCCAGATTTTCAAGTTAAACATGATATTCAAAGAATGAACGGAAATTCGAAATATAATGCCCAATTCTGGTTTTTTTAAATCAGAGTGCGAATACAAGTTTAATTTCAAATGCCTTGTATTACTCAACCAAAATCATTCAATCAACTCAGTAAAATCTATTTTGTTTGAATAAATTTTACAGTACTAAATTTCGAAGAAGGGGCCCAACTCGCTGCGCAGTAAAAAAGGATAATGTTGGGTGGTTAAACATTCGATGGATGTAAAATTACATTGTTTTCTATGTAATTTTATCTCTATTTGTGTGAAACATGTAAACTTACACAAAAAAATATGTAAATATTTTTTCTCACACAAAACCTGCTAACATTCCCTGATGTAACATGATTAGTTTGACTGAGTGCTAATTCCATGAAATTGATGTAAAATTACCATTTTCGATAATGTTCTACGTATTTTTTTTTTTTTGTAAAACTTATTAAATTACACACAAAAATATTTAAAATATTTCCCGAGGTTTCCAGTGGTTCAGATTGTCACGAATCAATTTTTAGGATTTTTTACATAAAGATTACTATAGTTTACGTTAAAACCTCTTAAATTTATATATTTTCATGTGTAATGTTACAAGCTTTACAAAAAACGAGGTAAAATAACATCAAAAAATGTAATTTTACAACCATCAAATTTTTAACCATTCAATTTTTTTTTTTCTTTTCAGCGGGTTTAGGTAGTTTCTAAAGATAATTTGTAGAAAATTTTAGGTTTCGTGTAACTGATGTACTTTTCCAAGATATTTTTTTGAAAAAGATATCTTCTCAGTACGCAGTAAAAGTAACCATGGTTTCATCAATTCCAGTAGAAATGTAGACAGCTTTTGGGTAAATAATATTCAAATATTTCCACGAAAATGTGTGAATTTATATTTTTGATGAGTAACTGCTATTGTTCCACATTAGGGTGCCCAGAAAAAATGATCCCCTGCTCCACAAGCTGAAAACGGTTTATAGGGCTATTATAAGCACCTGTGTAAATTTTGAGCGGATTTGGATGAGGTTAAGCCATTGATACCCGAGCCTGAAGTCGGAGAAAAAAAGGTTTTTCATACAAAAATGACTTTTTTAAATCGCTAATAACTTTTCAGGATCAAATTTTATAGCTTTGACATGTTTTACAAAGTTGTAGAGCATTAAATTTAAGAATCTCAATTTCTATATGACAGACTTGATTTTTCAGTCTCAAGAATATGAAAAAAAAATCTTTTTTCAGTTATGAGCAATGTATTTAAGCTTATATCTGTTTGCCAACATCCAATTGAAAAGCTGTCAGAGGCAAACTCGTTTTCGTTTCGTTTTACGGAGCAAGGTGGGGGACGCGGCCTCAAGTCAGTCCAAGTCCGGTTTCTTGTGGAAAAAAGGGTAGTGGCCGAACTAGTATTGCATACCAAATGAACACCACCGGAAGATATAGGGGATCGGGAGGGGGAAGGTGAAAGAAAATTAGTGTTGGTGTGAGTAGTAAGAACTTGGATGACTTGCACAGTTACGGAAATCTAAATTTTACACTGAATAAAGAAAATCTGAAATTGTAATTCAAAGTAAAAAGGCCCGGAATAAATTAAATTATTACTTAATTAAATAAGAAAATGTAACTAATCGGAGATCTATACAAAAGAAATCTATGATGTATTCCAAATTGAAAGGAAATAAAAAAAATACTAGAGAACAAAAGATGAAAACTAACTGCCGACCTGTCGCGTCCGTCAGTAATCTTGTCGTACGTTACAACTAGAAAAAGATCTGCCAAAGAACTATTACACTTCGACCAAATCAACTAATCATTTAAGTCCAATTATTCATCTACGGAAAACTAACTAACTTTAATCAACAACCTAAACTGTCTGAAACTGTCTGAAAGTAAATTTAATCTCAAATCCTCAAATGTTTTATTACAACGCCAAATAAGGTAAAGGACCTTGTTTTAAAACCAGTCTTGCCGCTTCCAAAAACCAATAAAAATAAAGGAACAGTTCATACGTTGAACACTCGTCATTAAGGCAACTATTTCGAGCCTTTCGTTTCATTAGGGCATAAAGCCTTGCAAACAAGAGTGCATCTCTATTATACCTTATGTAAACTGTCATTTGAGTGAAGGAGACACACTCCTGTTCACAAAACCCATGCGCCCTTTTGAAATGTTAGGCTCCATTTGATTGTCAAGGCTCCAATAGATCCTCGATTCGCAACAATATTCGATACAACCATAATCCGAAAACCGTTAGTTCAACAGATTAACGAATTTTGTCCGATATCATTTCATTATTGATTGATCGAGACTCTATGGAAATTTTGACATATCAAAATGCTTTGTATTATTACTTAAATGGAAGTTTAAAATTTAAGCACGTAACAATTTTTTAAAATAAATTTCTAAATCTATTCTATCCTACAATGCCTAGAAGAGGCCTCTGTTTCTGTTGTGAGTAAGCGCTGGTTTCAGAGTTCATTTTTCAATTTAAAAGGGGTGGGAGACGACTAATTTGCTTCATGAACTCCTACTCGGCCTTGGGACCACCTCTTAAGACACTGATGGCTCCTAGCTAGGAATTAAACCTAGACACAGCGTCGAGGCCCGCTTCGCATGGCAAAAATGTTGGCTGGGGGGAAGTGATATTATCACGAAATTTTATTTTAAAGCCAACATTGCTAACGGCGTCGAGGTCCTTACTCATGCCCAAGGAAAAGCTGTCAGAGGCAAACTCATGGGAAATTGGACAAGCTTTCCGGTAAAAATCAGGTTTGTCATATAGAAATTGCCAAAAACCACCAAAAAACCTAATTTTTGACATTTTTTTTTAAACCACTGTATCTTCCCAAGGATTGGACATAGGACAATGGTCAATATGCAAACTTTTATGTAAAATTGTCTGGCGAATCGATTCCCACGATCGGTTTTTAAAAATTTTGAAGTTTAGACCACTTTAAAAAAAAACACTTCCAGTAAATGATTTTTATATTTGTTTAGGAGAGACATACCACGCTGCATTTTTCGTCAGTCTTTTTGTAACATCTTAACCTATTTCCTCAAAAATTTTGAACGAAAAAAAATCGTGACATAACCTTAAAATTTTACTTTTAAACTTAAAAGTCAAAAATGTCATAGAAGTGGCGTGTATTTTTATTTCAGTGTATTTTTTTTTTTTTTTTTTCAGAAAGTCCGTCCAATTTCCTACAAGTTTGTCTTTGACCACTTTTTGATACGATGCAACGGCTTTGAGATACAGTAATTTTTAAATTGCAAAATACAAAAATATTTAAATAACTTTCGCCCTTCTCAAATGTTATTTTCGAGTTCAATTGGCTCCATATCGAGAAATTAAAAGTAATTGTGTGCGCGTGCAACATGGAGTTAAACTATTCAAAGTGCCATAGTAATCTTCATTTTTTTCATGATTTTTGAACTTTTTTAAATCGAGTTTGGACTGTATAACCATTATTATTCTTTATGTGAGACCAACAAAAATTTCTCAATGAATTTTTAATTCAATCGATTACAACATATTTTTAAAGAATTTTGAAGTTTTATTTTTATACTCGTATCAAAGTTGTTTTTTAAATATGGAAAAGTAAATCTCGACCCTTCATTCTCGTTGACTACAGATATTTTTTTCGAATGTCAAAATATCAAACACAACATTTTCATAATTCCCAAAAATTAGGAGAGAAATTTCCGCCCCTCAAAAACCTACCTTAAACCGCAGCACGTCCTCCATCCGGGCCGTCTTGCCGTCGCTGACGCACGACTGGAAGAAGCTGGGCGCCACCGACACGCCCAGCGCCTCGCTGGTCATCCCGGTCGCGGCTCGCTCCGAATTGCTGGCGATCACCCGGAAGGTGCCAAACAGCAGCACCAAAAGGCGCTGCGTGTGGCCTGGCAGTGACATCAGTAGTCTGCAAGAGAGGAGACAAAGAAAAAGTTAGAAACTATTAAAAAAAAAATTAGTTATAAAAATTTAAAGAATTAAATGTAATGTTTGATCAATACACTGAGAAAAATAGTCACAAGAAATTCTTGGAATTTATCCACGAAAATACATTTAGAAAATCTAGAACAAAATTAAAAATCTTTCAAGAGCACAATAAACAAAGTGATAAGAACATCAAAAATTCAAATCAATTTTCGAAAAACACTGTGAAAAATCATCACTTTAAATTCTTAAAAATTATCAATTTTTTTCGTTTTTTTTTAATTATGTGAAAAAAAAAATCTAGATTCTAAAGTGTTCTAAGCAAGAACGCCGTCAAAGTTAATTGGGGAAGGCATCACCGGTCTGACACAAACTTCCGAGAGGTGCTAAATGAGCTTAGTGTAAACAAAACATCAGAAACTGCTGCACACACGGAAATGGCAACTCAAAACAAAAACTGCTCTCCTCTCTCATCCACCCCCCTTATGATGCATAAAACAAAACGAAATGATGCACAAATAGTGCATCGTAATGTAAACAAGAGCTTTTCTTCTTCCACAACCCCCTGAAGCAGACACAAACGTTCAAGTGTCACGCGAAGGTGTCCGGAGAAACGTGATTCCGTCAAACGTGAACGAGCGCGCGCGCTCTTTTTTGTCTTGCTGTTTTAAAATTAAATGTCTGACTTTTATGGTGTACTTCAAGTCGTCATCAAAGAGTCGTTAAAAAGAAGAGATATCTCTACAACTGATAAGATTACAACGTGGAGATACAAAAACAGCGTTGCTCGATTGGCACTCTTGGAACAAAACCAAAACAAATCGTAAAGTTTTGAATCTACTAGCGAATCATTCTTGAATTTCATAAGCTCAACCTGTTTTTGGGCATCAACTACCTGCTACCGGACGAATCACTGGACAAACTGCGATCCTAGGAATAGCAGCAACTTGTTGGCTGGAATGGCCATGATTCATGCACCTCAGGCTGAATGATTTAGGTGCTCCTCTTCAGCTCACGTTGAACAGGTGAACAACAACAGGGACAGTGGGTGATTCATGATCTTTACTACCTTTGCTCAAGCAGTTAGGATATGGGTTGTTTGGTAATCAAAATGGTATTGTGCGGTTTTGTTGAGATTATTAGAAAAGTACTGTTTATTCAAAATCAAACTTGATCCAGAACAGGAAAAAATCTCAAAAATCTCAAATGTTTGAGGTTTCGATCTGACTTCCATCCGATTTGCCGTTTCTCACCATTTTAACAAATTATTTTACAAAATTCTTAGTAAAAACTTATTTGATCATTCCCTATTGGAATGGACGATCCATATAAAAAAAATGATTTTGTATGGGAAAATGCTACAAAGGAAGAAGAGTGTCAAAAATTTCAAAAAAAAATGCTGCATTTATTATCAAACTTCAAAAATACTCACAATTAAAGTTGAAATCTGAAAAAAAATATTTTTTTAAGCTAAATAAAATTGCATAAAACTTTATTGTTAGACGATAAATTCTTTCTAGGCAACTCGTCAAAAGTATTTTGCCGACATTAATTTTTTAAACAAAAAAATCTTATAGAGATTTTGTGTATTTTTCATTCAGTGTAATTTTTACTAAAAGCTTGCCAAATTTTCCTTAGTTACAGAATTGCATACGAATAAGAAAACAAATCGGTCATTTTTAATGCAAAAGCTCTGTTGAGTGGTGAAACGCTGCACTTTAGAAAAAAAATATTTGACTACCATTGCAATGCTAATTGGATTTTTGAAAAAAAGCTTTTAATTCTTTTTGCGATATTTTCAAAAGTCTTGTTAAAGACACTGAATTTTGACAATTTTGACAAAGCTCAATAATGGCTTATTTTTAATCTAAACAATATTTGAAAATGTTTGTTAATTTAAAAAAAATCAAACATTTTTACACGAAAGATCGATTCACGGGGAGCTGTTGGGACAAAATATATATTGGAATAAACAATTATCCAGATGGCGGAAGGGAGGGGGGTTTCAAGTATCTGAAAAAAGTGTTCACGTAGTTTATGAATAGCCCCAACGCAGTTATTATTGACATTGAAAACGTATCGAAAGTTACCGAGAAATCGTCAGTTAAAAAAACAAGGCTTAAATGAAAACTCTTGGCACAACAATTTTTTTAATTTGGCAAGGCTCAGGAAAAATTGTAGATAATTACAATGATTTAGGGGACTAAAAACACCTTTTTGCGCTAGTTTGGAAGCTAAAAATCAATTTTGCAATGATAAATTACTTTGCACATATTTCGATAAAGTTTTCAAATTATAAAGCAGGTATTAGACTATGACAATCAACAGTTTGTCAGTTTGACAGTTTGCCAATCTCGCAAAATTGTTTAAAAAAAAATAAAAAAAAAATAACAATTGAAATTACAAGCCATGGTTTCAACATTTTAGTGAAAAAAAGTGTTTCAAATTGCATTATACACATGTCCAGTTGTTTTGCCATCATTAGTTTCCAAAATATGTAAATCTTGAAAAAAAAAAATTGCGAAATTTTTTTTTTGTGGTGCTGTACTTTGGAATTTCATAAAAAATCAAAACATTTTTAAACAATCCCAAACATGCTAAAAATGATTATCAATGCAGAAAAACGCATTTAAAATTGTTTTCAGTTCATTAGACTTCTTTTTTCATGGAAATCTTGAAGTTTTTTGGAAAAACAAGTTTTATTTGTTTTATAAATATAATATATATAATATTCAGACATACACTTTGAAAAATATTTGCAACGGCCTAATTAGCATTATTTTTAACTCGCGATATCTCGGAAACTATTGGTTCAATTTATTTATGTTAGACATTTTTCTAGATAAAAAATAATTCGAAATTTTAAACTTAAGAAACGCTTTTTGCATGGACAAAAAAAAACAAACAATATAAAAGTAAAAAAAAACATTAAAAATACAAATTTAAAAAAATGCATTTTAAAATCTAGAATTATTTTAAACTTGGTTAAAAATCAGCAATCAGGATCTGCTAGAACTAAAACATTAACCGATGCATCCCAAAAATCAGCTACCATCTATTTATGTTGAATTGGTAAATTTTAGATGGAATTGCAATTCATGCTGATAACTAATGTTTTACTATACTTCGTCATTTGTAAAAAAAATGTCAAAATGTCCTAGATCCTCGATTCATATCTCATCATTATAAAAACAAATAAAAGGTCTCAGTCATCTCTCTCTCTCTCTGCCTGAACTTCTCCACTTCATTGGCACAAATTACCTATCAATTTGACTAATCGTCGCGCACCGTCTCTTGCAAAAGACCAACGTGAAATAAATATCTCAACACCGGCATCAAGTCGTCAAACGCGGCAGCAGCGCCAGCACTGTTCAAGCTATTAGTCAAAAGTTTCGTCGTACAACGGCCGGCGGCAAGGGTTAACAAGTAATATCTCTTCCGCCCATGTGCGGCGTCACAACGCGTTGACACGACCGTCGGCCGGTTCGGTTTGGTTTGTCTCCTGGCCCGGTGCCCCAGTCTCAGCCGAACCGGCCAATTCTCGAGTAGATGTGCGGGATAGATGTCAGCAGCTGTCAATCAACAGAACCGCGCCCGCCGGGCAGGTCCGCCAAATTTCTTCCCCCTAGTATTCCGCGACTCTTGGGGGTTGGACAAAGTACACATGGCCCGGTTGATGATGATACCGGTGCGGTGATGACGACGTCGACGATGACATGTAACAGAATATGTGTTCGCTAATAGTGAGTGCGCCAAGATGCTGCCAAGTGGATCGTCGAAGAATCCGGACTTCGTCACTTGGTTGGCACCCCGCCGGCGTGTGGTGCGCCGAGAGGAGGATCTGAAAGGTGTGGAAGTGATTTCCGGATTTTGGACAAATTGTGGGGAACTCTCCGACTCATAGTTTCTCGTGTAACAGACGCATTTAACCTCTTAATTAAGTTTAACTTTACTACATGTTTGAACTTGTACGAGGCTTGTTGGATATAGTGTATCCCATAAAGTGTCCCCTCGATTTTCTCCCTCGTATTACGACGTCCAATTGTGTCATGTAAAAGCGGCCCCTCTCGTTTTATGGGGTCAATATTTGTTGGGGACGATGAGTACGACATTGGCAACCCTTTGCTATGTACTCTGCTGCTTGATTACTTTACTGCGAGTGTGTGAAGCTGTGGATTGACTTTATCAAGACTTCAACAAAAATAGACGGTTTCCACGCGAAATCGACCATAAAAATACGATTCTGAACCGGACCATTTCCGATCTTAATAAAACTTCCTGGATCGTTTGTCCTACTCAAATCAACAACTCCTGTGCACTCAGTTTAGTAATTCACAATGGCATTTGACTTTTAGGAATTCTTTTAGTTTTAAATTATTGGTAATTACTTTTAAATTGAAAAAATCATATCTTTCGAAGCAGATGTTCAAAAAATCGATCGAAAGTGTGTTTTAACGAAAATCGTGCGCTCTTTTCAATGAAAATATTTCCAAAAGCCGAAACTTTCATTTTCGATCAAAAAACAGCCAAAAATCGAATTTTCTTCGAAAATCAGGCTGAATACACCCTTAGATTCAAATTTTGCCATTACCATTCGAAAGAGCGGACAATTTCCTACTTTTCTTTCATAGACACCAAGTTGGAGCGAAAGCGTTTTCGAGTGGTTTGTAAATAAAAACCTTGTTTCGTTTTTTTTCCAAAAAACTAAATTACATGTTTTATGGCAAATTTTGTAACAGATCCCATTTTTAAACTTAAAATAAAGTTAAGCTTCCGTGTTTTTGAGTTTTTCCTTGACGTACCAGTTTCAAATACATATAAATGGAACGAAATAATTACTAAAGATAACCAAAAAAGGTGCACTTAAGGTAAAATTTCCTGAACCACTTTTATTATGGAAAAATGTTTATCTCACTCGTCAGTGTTGTTAATACCTGCAAAATATTTGTTTTCCTATTTTTTTGGCTCTTAGGGTGATTCCTGTCGCGTCAGGGCGGTTCAAAGATGACAATTTTGAGTATTTTTTAATAATCATTGTCAAACGCCGTTTAGACTGAACTCATGCGTATTTTTCCTTGAAAGCCAAATTAGTCACTTTCCATGTACAAACCGGATAACTTAAGTTGGTTTAAACAATGTCAAGTTGTTTTTGGAAATATGTGTTTTTTTTTTGCAAAATCGCCATAATTGTCATTTTAAAGCACACCCTGACGTGCCAGACACGAGCACTTAGCAGAATTTTGTAAGATGTTCAATAATTTGTCAACGTGTTTTTTTTTCCTACAATTAAAATAAAATTAAAATCCAACACAGGATTTTTTATTTGTTATCCTGAGAATAATTTAAGTAATAGAAGGACGAAAAGGGAATAAATATCACAGAATTTTACAATTTGCAGTTACCTTAAGTGCATCTTTTTGGTTATCTTTAGTAATTATTTCGTTCCTTTTATATGTATTTGAAACTGCTAGGTCAAGGAAAAACTCAAAAACACGGAAGCAGAACTTTATTTTAAGTTTAAAAATGGGATCTGTTACAAAATTTGCCATAAAACATGTAATTTAGTTTTTTGGAAAAAAATAAAAAAAAAACGAAAAAAGGTTTTTATTTACAAACCACTCGAAAACGCTTTCGCTCCAACTTGGTGTCTATGGAAGAAAAGTAGGAAATTGTCCGCTCTTTCGAATGGTAATGGCAAAATTTGAATCTAAGGGTGTATTCAGCCTGATTTTCGAAGAAAATTCGATTTTTGGCTGTTTTTTGATCGAAAATGAAAGTTTCGGCTTTTGGAAATATTTTCATTGAAAAGAGCGCACGATTTTCGTTAAAACACACTTTCGATCGATTTTTTGAACATCTGCTTCGAAAGATATGATTTTTTCAATTTAAAAGTAATTACCAATAATTTAAAACTAAAAGAATTCCTAAAAGTCAAATGCCATTGTGAATTACTAAACTGAGTGCACAGGAGTTGTTGATTTGAGTAGGACAAACGATCCAGGAAGTTTTATTAAGATCGGAGATGGTCCGGATTTTGAGTGGTCGATTTCGCGTGGAAACCGTCAATAGATGTTGATATTTTCTTCTCTTGATCTACGTAATGTTGTATCAAACCGCCCCTCACCATAGCACCGTAACTTGCAAGGCACGTCGACGGCCAATTCGGTTCAAACAGCTTTGCAGCTTTCATTTCGCATTCGTTCTTCTTTATCTATTTTGTATTTCTCTCAAAAATAAAAAGCATACAAGCATGTATTTCGTAGATAATGTTGCCATATTAGTCATTTTGGTAATTTTGGTAATTTTGGTAATTTTGGTCATTTTGGTAATTTTGGTAATTTTGGTAATTTTGGTAATTTTGGTAATTTTGGTCATTTTGGTCATTTTGGTCATTTTGGTCATTTTGGTCATTTTGGTCATTTTGGTCATTTTGGTCATTTTGGTCATTTTGGTCATTTTGGTCATTTTGGTCATTTTGGTCATTTTGGTCATTTTGGTCATTTTGGTCATTTTGGTCATTTTGGTCATTTTGGTCATTTTGGTCATTTTTGTATTTTTGTATTTTTGTATTTTTGTATTTTTGATTTTTTGTAAATCTACGTTCTTGGAAAACACTTGAAAAAAATTATTTTTAAAAGTGTGGTGAAATTTAACCGCAATTTATTGCGAAAATGCAATTTCATAAAAAAATATGTAAATTTACACATTTGTTGATGTAATATTACATATTTTCCAGACCATTCTTTTTACTGTGTCTTCTTCCCTACAGCCCAGAAATGACACAATTCTTCCCTCGATGACCTCGCCGGGGTCCCACTTTAGAGAGAGAGCACCACGTCAACTACAAACGTGGCTGCGCTAAACCAATTTAGAACAAATTTGTTCACTTGACGTGTTTGGCAATCTTGCGCTCTGTAAAGTAATGGGATGGAATGTCGCCCCAATCGCCTTCGTCGTCGCCGGTCGGTCGTCTCCGGCATTCCAACAACAAATTATTCTATCAGTGTGGTGGCTTTTGCGGTCCATAACTGCCCCCCGCCTCTCATATATGGCAACGCCGCCGCCGGTAAGGACTTGACAATCGATTAAGGCATGCGTCAGAGCGGCTCGCGCCATAGAGATATTCGTGAAGGAATTCCGGCGGCGGCGGTTTTTGGCCCATCTCCGGCCGTGAATCATTTGACCGGGTAGGAGAGATATCTCGCGACTGCAATCAGTTGGCAAGATTACGGCGGTGATGAACGTCGACGTCGTCTCGAGGTCATTATTGCGGAATATCTGTAACTTTGATAAAAAGTTGCTGCTTTCAAGTCTCTTCGGACGTCGGCGTGCTGCTCGGTTGGCAATGCGTTGCAATCTCGGTTTCACGATGATCTTGAGTTGTCTTGTATACGGTGAATATCCACCCAGTGAACTAGATGGAACTGGGTACCGGTTGTTAGCGTTGAGTTTTGACAAATGACTTTTTCAAATTTTTGTGCAATAAAGTTCACTACACACCATCGTTGCTCGGAAGGCATGTCGACGTTTGAAGAAAAAAATCTGCTGATTACACGCAATTGTCAAGCTCGTACATTTCGTAAATTCCTCTCCAAGCCATAGTTTGGCCATTCGAAGCCCCAAAGCCAATGGCGCCGGCCAGCCAGTGGTGTGTTGATTCAATTAATCATCCTTCGCTCAAGTCTCGCGAGCTGGCCAAGCTGCCTCTGCCGAGGGGTGCTCGACTTTGATATGATTGGTTTATTAAATTACCGCAACATACGGCGCTGCTGCTGCTCTTGCGGCCATACCTCGTTGAGTTTTTTTTTCGAAGCTGATGGATCTTTGGTGGGTTTGTTGGATGTGAAGAAATGGATGGAATTTCGGGAAAAATGTCAGTTGCATGAACCTGATGTGTGTAGCGAAATAATAATGAAGATGAAAAATTTAATAATTGTAGCAAACACACCGTGAACAGCACCAATAGCAGTAGCAGCAATGTTGGAGTTGGAGGAGTTTTTTTTCTTTCTTCATTAAACTTTGTTTGCAAGAAATTCATTTACGCCATTTGGTTGGCTTGGCCGAGTAGTTTGGTGGTGGCGGCTGGCGCCTTCTGTATCATTCCACTTTCGATTGGAAAACGGATTCGTTTTTGGGGTTGTTTACTTTCGAAATGTTTCACCGATTAAATTAATAATGGTCAGTCGTGCTACCTGTAATAATGACGGAGTGACGTAATTGCTACGCGTGTGAAAGTCTCTCAAATGTCACGTGCCTTTGCGGGATTTAAATTGATGTGTGATTTCCTAAACTTCTTCTTCAATGAAAAAAGAATTAAAGAAGTTAGACCCCATCAATGGATAACCAGTTTAGCAGATCATCAGCTGCAGTTCCCTCTCAACCTCCCTCTGGCAAACCTCCTTCAATTCACTCTCAAGAGGAATGCACATAATTCAATTTTCAACGGTGCAACGTCGCGCTCCCCTCTGACCTGTCCAGAGATCGTCGCTTACGGTGTGTATTCAGCAGAACCCTGGTCTCTCGTTGTTGTTGTTCTACTGGCTTGGGATGGTTTGGCCCATAAATTAATTCCACGTTTCCACTCTCGCTCTTGATATGGTCATATGGTACCCCACGCCCGTTCACATACACAAGCAGAATGTCTACAAACATTGTCTTAAACAGAGCACACATTTGTAGTGTCTTGGTACCAGAGCAACAGGGTAGCTACTCGGTTTGAAAATTTAGTTGAAAACTAGCCAAACTTTGTAATCCTCTAATTCCCATTTTTTTAAGAATGTCAAATTGTCAATCTAACACAACAAATAATTGCCTAAAAGCAATCCTGGGAGCACATATTCCACCTCTGTAGATTCAAAACTGCTCATTTCAACGAATCATCTCTGCCGTAAACTAAACGCAGTGGGCCTGGCCGCTTAAGCGTTTGTGGTATTTTCGAATTAAAAAAAAAGTGACCGCATGGTTTATGGATGGCCCTTAGTATTGTTAGAGGATTATTCGGTCAAATTTACGTAGGGGCCACCCATAAACCACGTGGACACTTTAGGGGGGAGAGGGGGTTTGGCGAATGCCCACGATCCATAAAAAAATATTTTTGTTTTGTTGTCTACGAAGGGGGGAATAAAGAGGGGGTTGGGATTTCCAGAAAAATGTCCACGTGGTTTATTGATGGTCCCTTATTGGGAACGAGAAAAAAACATCGAAATTAAGTAAACCGAACTCCTGATAATCGAAACTTTGGTTAATCAAATCTGGACTGTAAAAGATCGTACATAAACCACGTGGACGCCTTCAATTTGGAATTTGCAAACTCCCTGCCCCGTGTTTTTTTCTCATATTTTCTATAATTTTGGAATAAACCGAGATACAAAATTTTGCGTCGTTTGATACCTGTATTGAAAATTATGTAAATTGGAGTATTTAAAAAAATACGATACTTGGTGAAAATTTGAGTATTTTACACAAAAAAAATTAATGTAGTGAAAGTCTAAAAAAATTGCGTCATTTGATACCCATATTGCAAATTATGATTATTTCAGTATTTTCGAAAAAGCATTTTGTGTTAATTTTAGTATTAAGAAAAAAACTTATTAAAAACTTTAATGATTTTGGGGATTTTTTAAGTAGTTTTCACCAAAAACTTGATTGTACCTAATATCTATACAACAATTCCCGTCGTTTGATACCCACTTAATTTTTTTTTAATTGTTAACGTAAAACCAAAAACCAGACACTGTTTATTTTATGAATCAAAATTAAAGAGAATAAAATAAAGTTGCAAGGAACATGAATAATACACATGATGGAACTGTGATTCAATATTTTCCTAAGGTGGTAAGTCAAGTGCATAAAAAAAATTAAATTCCCGAAATCGTGAATTGTGTTCATGAATCTAAGAACCACGAAGGAATTTATTCATGAGTATGGTGCATTTGCACTATAAACGTGAATATATTACTTCGTGGTTCACGAAATTCATGAACACGATTCACGATTTCAGGTATTTACTTTTTCCGTGTGAACACTTCTCAACGAAATCGACCGATTTCGACCATCTTTGTTTTTGTATGTTTTGATTAGGCTGAAACTTTGTGGGGGCCATCCACATTTTGTGTTATTGCTTCACCCATACAAGTCTCCATACAATTTACACCCAAAGGAAAAATATATCTCAAAATCTGCAACAGTGCTGCAGAAAATGTCACATTTTATAACATTTTTTGCAGCAAGCCCGTAGATCATTTTTGCCCGCGTGTAAACATGTCAGCGATCTGCAGTTCTCACCAACACATATAAAGCTGGCCCGTCCCCGAGCAACACTCCAAAGAGAAGAATATAAGAAGCAAATCCAATGTTGCAGATTTTGAGATATATTTTTCCATTGGGTGTATGAACAGCTTTCTACACCCAACCGGCGGTCGCATGATTGTGATACATGGCGGCATGAAAGTATATCGGAATCAGCATGAAAACTGTCCTCATGCATTTTTTGCGATATAGGGGTATGACATTTTTGCCCGTTACCGACAATTATCGACATTACCGACAGATCGACGAGGATTGAACCACCAACTTCTTGGTTATTGATCCGACACGCTACCACCGCGCCATGGACGCTTAATGAAATGAGATTGAAAGAGCACCAACATAATCTTCTCTCTGAAGTGTTGCTCAGGGACGGGCCAGCATAGGGTAGGGACGTGGCGTTACATCGTGCTGCCATCTGGTTTTTTTCAAGTGGAAGAGTGGAAAAGTGCTGAGTCATCGTCTAAAAATAGACGGTGTCCTATCTCGCCCAGCAAAATGAAGTCGATAAAGTAGTCGGTTTCGATGAGAAAAAGTGGAAAACGTGGTCTAAAAATAGCGACGCCATCCCCCTATTATATGTGTTAGTGAGAACTGCAGATCGCAGAAATGTTCACACGCGGGCAAAAATGATCTACGGGCTTGCTGCAAAAAATGTTATAAAATGTGACATTTTCTGCAGCAAATCCACTGTTGCAGATTTTGTGATATATTTTTTCTTTGGGTGTAGAATAGAAAATTTCCAATTCCAATAAAATTGCCTTAGAGAAACAGCGAATAAAAGAAATAATAAAATTAAAGTTTTTAAGTCTCACCTAAACATTCCCACATTTTCTAATGTCAATATCGTAGAAACATTTAAAACAAACATTTAAACATTTTAGTATCTTCTCGAAAACAATATTTTGGATTTTTTGAATCAAGGCTAACATATCAAATGGGCGTAATATTGAATGTTTGGCCTTTTTAAAATGTTAGTCTTAATTCCAAAATCAATTGATTTTTTATGAAATTTATATTTTTCAAAATAACACTTTTTTTCAAAAAAAAAATCTTGGCCCAAAATTTATGTCCATACTTCATGGCTCAAAATTTGATTGTTGTCCCCTAAAACATATGAAAAAAAATCTGAAATTTAAAAAAATAAGGATTTTGGGAAAAAGATTTTTTGTGAAAAGAAATTATTTTGAAAATCGCAAAAGAAACCCTGCACCTATTTTTTCTGAATAATCTTCATCAATACCTACAACTATGCCAAAGACATCGAATTGATCAGAAATTTCCTTAAAATGTTACAGATTTTTTAAATATTTACGTACCATTTTAGCATGGACAGCTGTCAAAATTGTATGGAGTCTTGTATGGGTGAACTAATGACACAAAATGGCTTCTTTGTTCATAGAGAAGGACCAAATAAAAAAATATAAATCAAACCCATTTCCGGTTTTGGTGGAGATTGTTCAAGTATGTTTTTTTTTCTTTTCTTTTTTCTTTTGAATTTGACAAGTTTCTACGAAGTTTGTCAATCCATTTTTTTGTTCTTGCGGGCGAATCTTGCCTGTTCGTCCTTTTTATAGCATCTCTGCTTGGAAGGTATGCCGAATATTTGCGATCAAAAAATACCTGTTCATAGCGTCAGGAAGGCACGACAACAGGTGAATTCGTCCAGTAAAGAACCACTGAACTTTACTGCCAAATCAGTCTGTCACTTGAAGTTACAGAGAAAAATCTTTTTCTCACTTTTGAAAAAAAAAAAAATATAAATAAGCAGTCACCCTGCCACTGTTGCACGGTGTATACAATTTTGTTATTGCATTATACACAACACCAGTACCGTCCTTCTTGAGCAGAGCACAGCACATCAGATGTGAATCCGAAAACTTCAACCAGCCCGAGCGGGGCCACATTTCGCGCGCCATAGCGGAGTATAAGTTTAGGAGGTCAGTGCACTGAGTATAACTATACGAAGAATACTTTACGCGCTATGAAGCGGTGGGAGGATGATCATCGTGAAGCACTGTGCAAGCAATAACATAGTTTAGAAGCCGCGTTGATGCGCACGCGGGTTACACCACTTTGTGTACGGTTTTGGCCTAGTTATTGGGGAGGTTGGTCAGAATCGACGCAGCCTACCAATCAGTAGCAACAAGCTACAAGCAGTCCACAATTGGAGGTGTTAACTGGGACTGATCTGCTCGCGCTACAGTAGTAACTACTTCAGTAGTAGTTCGAGGAGAGGTCGGGATAGCAATTTTGCTGTCGAGCATTGGCAATTATATGCTCGTTGGCTATACGAGGGGACGAGGGGCCAGTTAGAGCTATTAAAATTATGTCGACTTGAATGCGCGCGGACTGGACGAATTGGACGAGGTTGGCACGGTGATGATGATGGTTAGATTGGAATCATTTTTTCCCTCCTAATTCAATTTGAGAATCGTTAGAAATGATCTTTCAAATCAGAACAAGGTTTGTGGTTACGAGTGTACACTCGGAATGGAGTTCAATCGAACAACATTTATTTCTTTCAAAAAAGAGAATGTCAACTTCCCGCCCGACGATCACTTTCTCAAACTTTTAACATTGAGGTTCGTTTACCAGAACATGGCAATGATCGGCGGCGGACGACACTTTCGAATGCATTCACAAAACGCCGAAGAAGATCGCCATGCTCACTGACTCTGAATTTGCATGCCCCTTTACATTACCGAAGCTGGGAAAGGTATCAATTTCAGCGTCGAATGTCACCATGTGGCGCATCGCCAGGCCAACAATCTCTCGCTTGACTTTGGGTAACAGTGAAAATTTTGGGGTTTTCATAAAAAAAATAATATTAGCAAAAACAGTTTGATTACTATTTTTCAATTTAAAATTTAAATTTACAAACTATTTTGAAATTTTTTGTAAGTGCCAAAAAGGGCGACAGTCCACCTTTCACGGCGTGCCTCCAAGTATGCAAAGCGAGCATAAACGGTGGTGTAAACATGAACTCTCCGACGACCAACGACATCAACCGCAGACACCGACGACCGGTGAAAACAACCAACTTGTGTGACCATGTGAAAAGTGAAACCGGAAAATTATTCACTTTCATGGTTTGTGGTCAGCCGGGATCGTTCTCTCTTATTGCTAAAGGATATTTCAAAGATTTTGAGAAAGGTTCAAAAAAATTTGTATGACGTGTGATAAAATTCCATCTCAACACTTGATCTTTATAGGACTTTTCTGACAAGCCAGCACAACATCAACGAAATGCAGATAGCGGACTCCTTGGCCCTGGCGCCATCTCTGCTGCTGGAAAAGTCTGGCCAACACGCGGATTGACCTGGTTTCACGAGCTCCGCAGTCATCGATTGGATCTCAACAGCGCGGTGCGCTCGGATTCACGTTGAATTATGACCTTTCGGCAAGCGAACTTTTGAGCAGCAGCAGCAGCCGTCTCTTTGCGATTTATGCCGATCTGCCGATCGCCGATCGATTGGATGATCTTTACGGAGTTGTTCCAAATGTAGGCTTGTGAGTATTGTTGGGGGTAGAGAACAATATGGCAGAGTTCAACATTACACGTTTACGTAAATAAGGTCGAGAGAGATTGAAAGTGGAACTCTAGGGTAAGAGAAGCAGAAGTAAGATATCGTCGCCATCGTGCTAACTTGTCGTACGTGCATTTTGGGCCAAATTGAGTTAGGAACGCCATTTTGTGCAGCTCACAATGCCTCACCTTTTGACCTTCACAGATCCCCAAAATTCGATTTCAATCCTGAGATATTCAACAAAAACCGAAAAAACTCCGTGCAGATGTCTCCTACAAGCTGCAGGTCGAACCGAGTTGATATCTGGATGGAACACTTTATTATTTCAGTTTGAAAATTATGATATTTTTTCACTAAAATGCCAATAACTCCCTTTAGAATTAACCAATTGGGATGCTCTACCCTGCATTTTGTTGCATTTTTGAAGCCCTTTAAGATGCATTTTGAAATTTGAAATTAAATTGAATTTTGCCTAAGTTATAGCTTTTTAAAGATTTTTTACGTTTTTGAACCTTCAAACATTGTGTCCCGATTTGCCCCACTTCCCGTTGACCTAGAGTGCTCATATTTTGGCCAGATGCTAGTTTTATATGTACAAACAACCCCTGAAAATTTCAGGTAGATTGGTGAGGTCGATGCGAGATGGGTATGCTTTGCTCGTGGACTCGCTCTTAAACAAATTAACCAAGTTCTTCTTGCTCTTTGATACATCAAAGGATATTTTTTATCTATTTTCATCCAATTTGGCCATGGTAAACATAATAGTGAAAAAACTTAATTTTGATCTTTGCAAAAAGAGGTACCTTATTTTCAGATGATATAACAACAATTTTCGTTTAAAAAACTACCCAGAATTATAAAAGTTAATTTTCATTCCAAAACATCGTAATTTTTGTTGCTTTACGAATAAACAAGATCCCAGTTGTGAAAGCTTCAGAAACTAATATTATCTGAAATAGAGCAATTCCAGCTCAAATCAGGAATTTTTCTGGTACTTTTGTACCCGACCCTCTCCGATTTCAATGAAAGTTTTTAGACATGTTATCCTAGGCCTATATAAGCCATTTTTGTGTATATGGAGCCAATAGTACTCGAAAATAACATTTGAGAAGGGTGTAAGGTATTTAAATATTTTTGTATTTTGCAATTTAAAAATTACTGTGTCTCGAAGCCATTGCGTCGTATCAAAAAGTGGTCCAAGACAAACTTGTAGGAAATTTGATGGGCTTTCTGAAAAAAATACACTGAAACAAAAATACACGCCACTTCTATGAGATTTTTTGATTTTTAAGTCTAAAACTTAAATTTATAGGTGTTGTCACGATTTTTTTTCGTTCAAAATTTTTGAGGAAATAGCCTAAGATGTTACCAAAAGACTGACGAAAAATGCAGGATGATATGTCTCTCCTAAAAAAATACAAAAATCATTTACTAAAACTGTTTTTTTGAAAAGTGGTCTAAACGTCAAAATTTTAAAAAAACCCACAGTGAGAATCGATTCTCCAGACAATTTTACATAAAAGTCTCCATATTGACCATTGTCCTATGTCCAATCCTTGGGAAGATACAGCGGTTTTAAAAATAAAAATGATGAAAAAATGGGGTTTTTGGTGGTTTTTGGCAATTTCTATATGACAGACTTGGTTTTTCAGTCTCGTAAATATTTTTACCGGAAAGCTCGTCCAATTTCCCATAAGTTTGCCTTTGACAGCATTTCAATTGGATGTAAGGGCTTACAGTTATAAGCTTAATTACATTGTTAATAACTGAAAAGAGAATATTTTTTTCAGTGTGGTAGAAACCTGGATAATAAATTAGCTTACGTAAATATCAAAACGAGTCAAATCAAAAAGCTGTCAAAGGCAAACTTATGGGAAATTGGACGAGCTTTCCGGTAAAAATATTTACGAGACTGAAAAACCAAGTCTGTCATATAGAAATTGCCAAAAACCACCAAAAACCCCATTTTTTCATCATTTTTATTTTTAAAACCGCTGTATCTTCCCAAGGATTGGACATAGGACAATGGTCAATATGGAGACTTTTATGTAAAATTGTCTGGAGAATCGATTCTTACTGTGGGTTTTTCTAAAATTTTGACGTTTAGACCACTTTTCAAAAAAACAGTTTTAGTAAATGATTTTTGTATTTTTTTAGGAGAGACATACCATCCTGCATTTTTCGTCAGTCTTTTGGTAACATCTTAGGCTATTTCCTCAAAAATTTTGAACGAAAAAAAATCGTGACAACACCTTTAAATTTAAGTTTTAGACTTAAAAATCAAAAAATCTCATAGAAGTGGCGTGTATTTTTGTTTCAGTGTATTTTTTTCAGAAAGCCCATCCAATTTCCTACAAGTTTGTCTTGGACCACTTTTTGATACGACGCAACGGCTTCGAGACACAGTAATTTTTAAATTGCAAAATACAAAAATATTTAAATACCTTACGCCCTTCTCAAATGTTATTTTCGAGTACTATTGGCTCCATATACACAAAAATGGCTTATATAGGCCTAGGATAACATGTCTAAAAACTTTCATTGAAATCGGAGAGGGTCGGGTACAAAAGTACCAGAAAAATTCCTGATTTGAGCTGGAATTGCTCAATATACCTTGATATGAAATTTTCAGACGAACTGATAAGTTATAAGAACAGTAAATTGAACTGAATAAAATAAAATTGAGTTTTTTCATTATCATTTTTTTGGTGAATTAAAAAAAGGGGGACAAAGATGTTAGGTAAATGTATACTTCCGCTTGAATTTTAGGAATTCCAGGGAAATTTACAAATTTCCCGGGAAACGGGAAATATTTTTTTCCGCGAAATCCCGGGAATTGAAAAAAAAATGTGTCAAGATGTTAGGAAAATGTGAATTTATTCATGTGTCAAGATGTTATGAAAATGTATACTTCCACTTGAATTTCGGGAATTCCCGGAAAATTTATAAATTTCCCGGGAAACGGGAAATGTTCTTTTCCGCGAAATCCCGGGAATTGAAAAGAAAAATGTGTCAAGATGTTATGAAAATGTATACTTCCGCTTGAATTTCGGGAATTCTCGGGAAATTCACAAATTTCCCGGGAAAATATTTATTTCCGGGAAATCCCGAAATTCAAGCGGAAGTATACATTTTCATAACATCTTGACACATGAATAAATTCACAGTTGTGTGTTATTCATAAGTCCATAATGTTCAATTATTCATATAAGTCCAAGTATTCATTTGATAACTACTTTGGATTAAAAATCTAAACTTTAATCTAAAATCCTCTAAATTTAATGGTCAAAACTAAACATTCCTTTAAATGTTGTAGTACTACTTCTATCAAAAACAATAAAAAAATATGAACTGATATACAAATAGGATAGAATCGCGATTTGAAAAAGAAATGACCATTTACGTCAAAAGATCCGTAGTTCGTCGATTCGCAACAATGGTCGATACAACCATAATCCGAAAACCGTTAGTTCAACAGATCAACGAATTTTGTCCGATATCATTACATTATTGATTGATCGAGACTCTATGGACAATTTGACATAAAAGAATGCCTAGTATTCTACATCAATCAAAGTTTATTGACAGCATTACTCTTACTTAACAATTGCAACTAACTTTAACATCAAATAGATTTGGAAAGGATACAGGTTTATTTTAAATGCTAATGCTAAGCAACAAATCAATTGTACTATCCTGAAGACCCAACCTAAATCCCACATTGTGATAGTGAAAAAGTCACAGAAGCAGCGGTGTCTTGTGCAATTGTGATATTTTCACTATCGGAGAACTACTTAGTTCACGAAGGCAGCTTATCGGTCAACGCTTAAGCCCTGGGGCTGCGGCAAAGCGAGTTCTCGTAGCATGAAGTGGTGTCCATAGTGCCTATAAAAAAGAATGTTTACCCAAATTTTAACTAATGCACTAGGATCAAATCATGCCCCTTGACTTTACAAGGCCCAGGGATTTTTTTATTTTTTGATATTTGTAAATTTAAGAGGAAAAAACCCCGCAACTTTTGAGCCAAAAAATTTGCCACCAAGTAATGATTGTTTGTAAAAAAATAGTTTTTTTTTTTGAAAAAGTTAAAATTTTAGTCAAACTAGTTTAATTATAACTTAAAAATTGCCACTTTCTCGATTTTTTATAATAGTGTCCAAGAATTCCTAGAATATAGGAATATTTCTGAAAATATTTTTAATGAAAAGTTGAAAATTTCCAATAAATTTGCCAAGGGCAATTGCCTGAAGAGAGGTTGAAATACAGCGAATAAAAGAAAAAAAAAAGCAAGAAAATTGAAAGTCTCATCTAAACAGCCTTTCAATTTCATTTTTTTTTTAATTTTCTGAGCTTTTCGATTTTTTTATTGCTCTATATTGAACATTTGATCATTGATGAAACTTTTATTCAAAATAATAAAATTGCTCAAAATCGTTATATTTTAATTATAGACTTGGACACTTTTAACTAACTATTGTTTAATATGAAGTAACAATTAAAGAAATATGAAAAGAAAGCATTGTAAATAAATTTTAGTAACTATTGTTAAATTTCATCAGGAAAATATAATGCATCGGTCTCGTCATTATTTTTCGTTCAGCCCAGCGAGAAGCATTCGGTGACTGAGCGATTGTTGTCAAATAACAACATTATTCAAATTCTAAAAAAAGAAAGATAAACTGCAATTTGAGTTGAAGTAAACGCAGTAAAATCTATTTGAAATTTTAGCTCAGTTTTTTTCTGTACATTTGTAGCCAACAATCAATTTTTATTTTTTATTTTTTTGTTTTCATATAATTCAATTTTATAATTGCCGCTGAAAAAAATTAGTTAGTTAGTTGTCTTGATTAAGGAGAAGTGATTAAACAAACGGAAATAATGTTGTAAATGAATTTGGAACGGAAATTCAAATATCACGTTGAATAAGCAAAATTTTATTGCCAAAACTTTAAAATCAAATGAATGTTTTTAATCAACATTTTTTATAAAATGGGAAATTTTGATCTCTAATATATCATGAACAGCCTAAAGGGCCAGACATCGAACTACAGTAGTTGTTCGGTGACTGGGCTGAGAACGTAACCCAGCCACCGAATGTTGCTCGTTAACTGGGCTGAACAAAACATAACGAGGGGACTACCGATGAATAATATTTTCCAGATGAAATATTAAAATAAAAGTTACTCAAATTTATTTACAATTCTTACTTTTCATATTTCTTTACAAGTTACAATAACTTGAAATTAAACAAAAGTTTGAAAAGAGTTTTTTTATTTATTGAATATGATTTTTGCATCCATTAACCCCTCGGTCATTTTGGTTTGTTTTGGTTTGTTGATGTTTGTCTGCTTTTTAACTGGGCTACGGCCCAGTTATCGAGCGCCCAGTTAAAAAGCAGCCCTGTTAAACAACGCCCAGTTACCGAACAACTACTGTATTTTTAAAAGCCGTCGTGGGCCGAATCTTGGGAGGCTGGGAAGACCTGCTATAAAGCATGTAATTTTTACGAAATCCTTAAACATAATTTTGGTGGGTTGGTTGATGTTTTCTAATGCTACACCCAAAACTGGCAGCGCTAGTCCGAGAGAATGATTGTTTCGAGTCGAGAGAATAGTGGTACCATTCACGGACGCAGAGAACACAGCTTGAGATGGGCAATAGAACTATTCTCTCGAGGTTCATTTGCAAAAAAAGTTCATCCGTCAAACAAAAAACCAAAAGTGTCGACAACGGGAATCGAACCAGAGACCTTTGACAAACCAATACAATGATTTAGCTGCCTCGGCCACCACAGCTTGGTGACCAAGGAGAAGTCAGAAGTCATGACACTTGTTGGAGATGGTGTGAGTTGGTACCATTATTCTATCGATTTTGGCACTGAGCCCTCAATAAATTTTGAGAGAACGATTATCTCGACTCTGAATTTTGGGTGTATGACGTTAAAAATGTCCATAGATTTTTTTGACATCTATGGCTCAAAAGTTGCAGGTCCCCTACCTAAAACATATCAAAAAATCTCAAAAATAAAAAAATACGCATTTTGGGAAATTGAGTTTTTGTGAAAAAAGTTGATTAAAAAATCTGCAAAAAAAATGTTCGTGTACCTATTTTTTTCTCAATAGTCCTCAGCAATTCCTACAATTTTGCAGAAGACAAAAAAATGGATCAAAAAATTCACTCAAAAGTTACAGCTGTTTGAACATTTACCTACCATTTTTGTATGGACAGCCTAAATTGTATGAGGTCTTAGGGAAGGCCCCCACAAAGTTTGAGCCAAATCAAAAAATACAAAAAATAAAAATGGTCGAAATCGGTCGATCTTTGCTAAATAATTACTTTATAAAATTGCAAATTTGCAGCTCGTTTTTTCTTCAAACGCTTGAGTTATCCTTTCTGAAAACAAGAGTTGGAACGCGTTTTTGGTTTTCAAATCTTTAAACCTAATGTAACAAATGTACAACTCGTAAACTAAAAAATGGCAAAAATCCAGTTTTTCAAGGTTACATAAAGCCCCAACTACCCTAGCTGGAGCTAGAGCAACTCTCTGCCAGCAAACACCCGCTTCTAAACCCAATGCGCGGAAGCGACGTAATCGACGTCGTCGAGGCTAGGTGAAAGTCGTATGGCTGGCTCAGAATTTGCTGCCATCGTATATAGCTGGCAGTAGCCAGAGTGTATCGCTCGTTCACTTGAAAAACACAGTTGCAACTCTCTAGCAGTGGCAGACCCCTCGTCGGAGAACGCCCCCCTGCTTGAACGAACGATCAAGTTTCACTTTTTCTAGGTTTCTGCTACTGCTGCGCCACTGGATGAGTGGGACGGCGATTGTGAATGGAAGCAGACAGTGCAACAGTGTGGAGTACGTGCGAACACTTCTCTGAATTGACTCTGGAAGGATTCTCGAATTGTCGTAATTAAAGCAAATAAAAAGTACAAAATTCAAAACAGTTATTTCAAATAACAATTCACACCGTCTTCCTCAATTAGTTTGTAGCATCATAAAATTCCTCGTGCACATCGCCCAGTTGATTACGCAGGGCCATCATCGGCAGTTCTTCCACTAATCCCTTGAGTGCAATACCGCGTCTTCTTCATACGGTTTACATAAAGAACCTCCCTTAGGGGAGACCAACCTTCCCTTAGTCTCGCATGCCTTGAGCAACCATAAAGCTCCCTCGCCCTCCTCGACCCAGTTACCCCGTTTCCCAGAGTCGATTCGATCGAGTGCTTCTTCACACCACCGTGCTCTCGCTGTCCGTGTCGGTCCGTTCTTGACTTATGGCGCAAAGACAGTCGAGAGACCCTTCGTAGGTTGTTGTTGTTTGTGTTTGCTCCGTGTTGCAGCGCGATCGACGACCCCGTTTTCATGTGTCTTCTTCCCCTTACAAGCCGTCGGTCTTACGAAAAGGTTCCGATCGTGTGCCCGGACCATTTCCAGTATTGTTACCGACGACGACGACGGCCGAGTCGCATTTGCATTTTTAATCGACGGCGTGGAACAAGAATGCCATCGACAGTTGGTGTTTAGACGACCGTTAGATTCGGGGGGTCTGAAACGGTTGACGGTTGATTGTTCTCTTTCAAACTTCCGAAGAGCGACCTCCAAACGTCGTCGTCGACGACGGCGACGTGATGGAGTTGGTTGACCTAGAACAACAACTCTAGAGTTCGGTTGGCTGTTGGTGGGAAAAAGGTTGTATGTCTTTTGTCAGAACTCTGTTTTGGGGAGCTGAAAAAGCACGTTCAGCTGCGCTTTGTTGGAGCTATTGTTGAAAGCTAAACTGAAAGTCAGTCTCAACGGGTTCAAGATAAAAGCAGATTTGGTAAATTGTTGATCGTATTATTATGGTAATGATCTCTTTAGCATAAACACAGACTTGTTAAATATGGAGCAAGAACTTCCAAGAATTCTCGTTTACTTTTTCCAAAAGGTCCTTTGTTTTGAAAAAGTAATCTAGAATTGATGTTATTAATGAGATCTGAAAAAGACTTTCATAAAACATGGAATCTAGTACTTTTGTTGCAAAATTTTGGAACTGATTGAAAATACAAAGTAAACAAAATAGTCATGAAGCTGCGTGCAAAATACTGAAAGTTGAATAAATTCAGCATTATTTCATGTAATTTTACATGTATGAATATGTAGCCCATATCAGTAAGTGAAGTCTACTAACCCGAAATGTCAATCTTTCCCACGGTTTGAAACCAAAATTAAAATTCAATACACATTTTATAATAACTGTTTCAATTATAGTTACGTGGTTTTGTACATGTTTTTGCATGCAACTTTAGTGCAGATTTTTTTCTGTATTCTTATAAGAAAAAGGTCTGGAACACCGCAAAAAATGTGAAAATATGTAAATATGTAATATAAGGTGTAATTTTAGATGGTTGAATATCACCCCTTTTGTGATGTAATTTTACCTCAATTTAGACTGTAAAATTGACATTACACCAGAAAAGTGGTAATACTGCAGATTTTCAGAGGTAAGATTACATTTTTTCTGACATAAAAGATGTACCCCTTCCCAGATGTAATATTACCATGATTTTTTTACTGTGTATCCACCTAAAATATCAAAACTTTTGATGCCGATTGAAACCGATAACCGAGGTAATCAACAAAACAGCATGCTGCATCATTGGTTAGGCCATTCAAGTCTGCACACAATTCTTGTAGCTACACAGTAAAAAAAAAATCATGGTAACATTATATCTGGGAAGAGGTACATCTTTTAAGTAAGAAAAATGTGTAATTTTACCGTTAAAATTTTGTAATTTTGCCACTTTTCATGTGTAATGTCACTTTTTCAGTCTAATTTGAGATAAAGTTACATCATAAAAGAGGTAATATTCAACTTTTCAAAATTACACCTTTCTAATCCACAAAACGTTTTACTGTGTATCCCTAAAAAATGGTATGTAAATATTTGAAAATCTAGGGATTTACGATCAACATAGAGTTTTCAGCAAACTTGTAGGTGATAATATGGTTGGTTTGAAAATCTGTTTTTAGCACTTTTGAAACGTTAGGCTTGATTATGAAACTATTGTTGTTGTAAAGTATGGATAACTTCACAAAGATTTCATTTTTAAGTCAGTCAGTTGGAAAAATTTGGCTTTTTGGAAAACATCACTTAAAAATGTCATTTTCCTCGTTTTCAATTCTTAGCAACTATTTGAATGATTCCAAAAATAAAAATTCTAAAAAATTTCACCGATATTTGAAAAAATATAATTCAGAAATGGGCCCGATTTCAAAAATCAAAACTATACATGTTTAACAAAAATTACCCTCAAACCCTCAAAAATGGTGAATTCTAATGACAGAAATTTTTACACTTATTTTACTCAAAAAAAAAAATCTTTTCGAACCTTTTTTTATTGGTTTTTTAAAGTGTTTATCAAACGTGGCTCAATGGACCATGTTCATACTCCTTTGTAATTCAAAATTTGCCTTTTTTGGCTTCCTAAAAATATCAAAAAATTAAATAGAAAATAGGGTTTTTAGACATTACTTTTTCGTTAAAATAAAGTTCATTAACTTTTTTTTAAATACAGCGTTTCCACGTCATACCAGCCAAATTCAGATCAAAAGTGGTTCGATTTGGCTCAAACTTGACATGGGAGTTCCTTAGCAAAAAATACAAGACCTGTACATTTTTTTTTGTTCGAAAACTAGGGTGGTCGTATCCGAAATAGGGTTGTCCAAAAAATGTGTCTTTTAATGATTTTCGCAAAAAATCATATATCTGGAATTTTTGTTTCAATAATTTCAGGAATTTCAATGGATTTTATTTATTAATTTTAATTTTTGTATTTTTTCAAAAGTCAAACCATCCACATTAACGACCCCCGGGTCTTTTGTGGACTCTATTGCAAGTTTCTGCTCGAACCTAGGAGTCCGAAGGCTTGAATGGGGAGAGCACCCAAACCTCTTTTTACTCCAAGGAACCTTCCACCCCAGTGTTTGAACTGACGACCTTTGGATTGCGAGTCCAACCGCCGCCAGCGATTCCACCGGAGTAGGCTTGGTTTGGTGTGTTGTTTGTACTTATGGAATGGAGACGACTCCTACACCTTGAATAACTTAACAGCCTAACAACCAAGGCCGGGACCGACATTTTACTTCCTCATCCGATGGAAGGTTGCAGCAGACGGGAATCGAACCCAGAATCATCCGCATACAAAGTGGACAGCGTAACCATTCGGCCACGCACTGTATTTTTTAATCCTGTTGAAACTTTTTTGGTGCCTTTGGTATGCCCAAAGAAGCCATTTTGCATCATTAGTTCGTTCATATAATTTTCCATACAAGCTTGGCAGCTGTCCATACAAAAACGATATATGAAAATTCAAAATTCTGTATCTTTTGAAGGAATTTTCAGATCGATTTGGTGTCTTCGGCAAAGTTGTAGGTATGGATATGGACTACACTGAAAAACATGATACACAGTAAAAAAAAATGTGATTTTTGATTTCACTTTTTGTCACTAAAACATGAGGTTATGGATTTTTTTAAAGTAGTGCCAATGTTTGCCCAATTTTGACAAAATTATTTTTGAAAAGCTGAGAAAATTATCAATATTTTGCTTATTCGGACTTTGTTGATACGACCCTTAGTTGCTGAGATATTGGATGTTTAGACCGTCTTGATTTTAAATTTTTGAAAATATTTTTTTCGAAAAAATTTAAAAATTTCACGAATGTTTCAAATTTAAAAATTGTAAATCGAACCATTTGTTGCTGAGATATCGACATTAGAAAATGGTGGGTTGTTGGGGTGAGACATAGAAAACATCAATTTTCCTGTTTTTTCACCTTTGCATGGTAATATCTCAGCATCTAAGGGTCGTATCAACAAAGTTCGATAAAGCAAAATATAGAGAGTTTTCTCAGCTTTTCAAAAAAAAAATTTTCAAGGGTTGGCAAACATGGGCACTAATTTAAAAAAATGAAAAACTGCGACTATTTTCAAAAAAGTTACCTAAAAATGACTATAACTTGACAACGGTGCACTTTATAAAAAATTCACTAATGTACTCGAATCGAACCATTTGTTGCTGAGATATCGACATTAGAAAATGGTGGGTTGTTGGGGTGAGACATGGAAAACATCAATTTTCCTGTTTTTTCACCTTTGCATGGTAATATCTCAGCATCTAAGGGTCGTATCAACAAAGTTCGATAAAGCAAAATATAGAGAGTTTTCTCAGCTTTTCAAAAAAAAAATTTTCAAGGGTTGGCAAACATGGGCACTAATTTAAAAAAATGAAAAACTGCGACTATTTTCAAAAAAGTTACCTAAAAATGACTATAACTTGACAACGGTGCACTTTATAAAAAATTCACTAATGTACTCGAATCGAACCATTTGTTGCTGAGATATCGACATTAGAAAATGGTGGGTTGTTGGGGTGAGACATAGAAAACATCAATTTTCCTGTTTTTTCACCTTTGCATGGTAATATCTCAGCATCTAAGGGTCGTATCAACAAAGTTCGATAAAGCAAAATATAGAGAGTTTTCTCAGCTTTTCAAAAAAAAAATTTTTCAAGGGTTGGCAAACATGGGCACTAATTTAAAAAAATGAAAAACTGCGACTATTTTCAAAAAAGTTACCTAAAAATGACTATAACTTGACAACGGTGCACTTTATAAAAAATTCACTAATGTACTTAAAAATGAAGTTGAAAAATTTTTGCGACCAATATTTCGATTTTTTGAAAAAATCTGTATCTAATCTAATCTAATCTAATCTGATCAAACACAATTTTTTGAAAAAATCTGTATGGATTCAAAATATCATAATTCGGTCAAAGATTTTTTGCCCACTCTGGAAATTTCTGAAAAGTTGAAATTTGATGTCCTCTAAAACATATCAAAAATAAAAAATATAAAAATAGTGTTTTTTTGCAAAACAAGTGTTAGTGACAAAAAGTGAAATTAAAAATCACCAAAAAAATTTACCGTCATTTTTTTTCAGTGTAGTCCATATCCATACCTACAACTTTGCCCTAGACACCAAATCGATCAAAAAATTCCTTCAAAAGATACAGATTTTTGAATTTTTACATATCATTTTTGTATTGGACAGCTGCCAAATTTGTATGGAAAATTATATGAACGAACTAATGATGCAAAATGGCTTCTTTGGGCATACCGAAGTCACCAAACAAGTTTCAGCCGGATTAAAAAATACAAAAAAACGAATGACCGAAATCTCAGAGAATTGCTCTGGAATGTCAAACGTGCGAGCCAAATGACTGTGTGAGTGACTTTGTGTTGCGTTCGTTCGTTTGTGAATCAGGTTGTCGGGGCGTTGTGTTTCCCGCAAAGAGGACTCTGCAAACGGGTAAAATTTCACAGAATCTACAAGGAAGGAAGAATGCGTGGACACACCGAACCGAACGCTCTGGCTTATGATGACATGGCTCAGTGAGAATAATTTTGATGATCGGACTCCATGATTTTTATTTCAGAATACTTATTTTGTACCACAACCCAGCCAAGAAAGATCAACCAAATCACTCCATCAAAAAACGTAACAAAACGGTTGCCTCTGCATACGGGCTTGCATGTCTCACGTCAAAATTCATCCATCCCATCACGCAAGCCCCCTGCTGCATTCGTATAACAAAACGGGGTTAAGTGTTGATACTAGCGTAGAGTTCCATCAATCGAGGGGGGAACACTCGTCAAAGGTGCCCCAAAAACTAGTTTCACCTCCGATAACTATCGGAAGTGACCGCGTCGGGTCGTCGTGCACGTGGGAAGTTCCCTCCTTCGATGCAGCACAAACAAGCAACACAACCAGTTTGCTTGTAAGCGACTGTTGATTGTGTAACTTGAGGAGGTGTCCTCTATTTATTACGACATCGCGTTCTACTACGCGGAAAGCGCAGCCACGACTAGACACTTTGTAGCCGTCGTAACGACTAACGTTACGAAAATTCAGGTCACCTAATCAGTTGCTTGCGTGCAGGCCCCCTCCCGAAATAAAAGCACGAGCCATTATCAGAATCCCACAAAAAAAAACCTCGCCGTAAGTCCCGTCACGTTTCACGCGCCGTACCCATTCATAAAAGCTCGACTCGGCTTATCTCTCAATGAGCTACAGCTTAAGCTACTCACTTGTGCATCTTCTCCTGCTGCACCTCCTCCTCGCCAATGTCCACGATCTGGAACAGCTCCGTCTCGCCGTCCCGGCCAAACACCCCGCCCGGGATCTTCCGCAGGAACTTTTTCAGCACCGACGCGATCGTGTACACCGAGTAGTTGTCCACGTTGACGAGCCGGCCCTGCTGCAGAAAGTGGATCAGCTTCTTCATGGCGCCCTGGTGGCCCGGCGCCCGGAACACGTCCTTCCGGGAGGGGGCCTCCTTGTTGAGCTTCAGGATCAGCACCAACAGCGGGCCCGGAATGTCGTTCTTGCACACCTCGTCCAGCGGCACGCCAAACTTGACCTTCTCGAGCCGGTGCGGGTACGGCGAGCCCGGGTGGCCACACGACGTGACCACGCTGCCGAGGGTCGCCGCCCGCCGGTGCATCCGTTGCGCCCAGCTGGACATTTCTGCGTGAGTGTGTGCGTGTGTGCGTTACTATTCTAATTCAATCGCGATAGGCGCGTTATCAACGCGCGCGGGTCTAGATTCTTCTTCGTCGTCTTCTTCGACAGCAACACCTCATCGGGAAGGTGCTACAATTGTTTCTGTGTGGTTGTTCGCAGCGCGCAGCGCAGCTGTTGCCTTTTGTTGTTGTTTGTGGCCTGCAAATAGAGGAAACGAAAATATTTGCTTTATTCGATTGTAATCAGCTAAAAGGTGGTGCTTTCTCCGGTTACAGACAAGACAAATAGAAACAAGCGTATTAATAAATAGACATGTTATTTTTTTATTGGTGGTGAGGAAGGGGGGTTGAAGCGCCCTGTTTGGATTGCAAACATTTCATTCAGTTTTATTCGCGTTATGAACAATGAACTGCCGCGTATTAAATATGTTTGACCCCGTGCGTATGGATTGGCGTTACGAAATAAAATGTGTGCAGTGAAAGTCCCCCGCTGAAGAGTTGGCTTACCACATTTTGAATGAGCGGTTTGATATCCTAGGAACTTAAGGTTAAGCAACTGTTCAGTTGCGGACATTCTGGTTATCTTTACTTCAAAGAAATTTATACATGTTTATGCAGACAAGTCCAGCAATAATTATTACGTTTGATGATGTGATTAAATGAAAACAATAAATTTGAAAAAATCAATCCCTCCGGCTTAGCGTGGCTCACGGATATATGAAAAAGACAAAAGTGTTCAATTTCGAACGCCTCGACCGAAATTTTGTAGCATTATAACCGCAGAAGCTAGCCTGAAATTTTGAGCGCATTTTGTTAATGTTTAGTTGTTCCACTCTTAATCTGAAGTTATAAAGAAATTTCAATAAATTTAATTTATTTATTTTCAACTTTTTAACTCTTCTTCGAGAAAGTTTTCCTATGCCGTATGATTTTTTTCAGAATAGAGGTTTCTTATAGGTTTTGATCCGGGGAACAACTTTGTAGAACATCGCAAAGCGCTAGGAATTAATCCCAGAAAGATACAGACAAATTTTTAGAGAAAGTTTAATTTTGTTTCCGTACTCCAAAAAATATCCTGTATCTTTTCGGGATCAATTACTAGCGCTTTGCGATGTTCTACAAAGTTGTTCCCCGGATCAAAACCTATAAGAAACCTCTATTCTGAAAAAAATCATACGGCATAGTAAATTTTTAGAAGTTCCATACTAACTTCAGGTCAATGGTGGAAGTACTAAACCTTAACTAAATACGCTCAAAATTTCAGGTTATGTTCTGGGGCCATATTGCTACAAAATTCCGGTCGAGGCGTTCGAAATTGAACACTTTTGTCTTTTTCATATATCCGTGAGCCACGCTACAGTCCGGCTACACACAAATCAATTATTTCAAGAAAACCCGCAAAAAAAGCTAATTTGCTCAAAAGTAGTTTCAAAAACATAACTATATTAAAAGAATACTTGAAGCCTGTTAAACAGAGTTTTGTCCAAAAATAAGCTTAAATATCAGAAAATCTAGCTATAACTCTCCTCAAAAGAGCTCCAATGGCTTTGGTGTCTTCGACAAAGTTCAATGTTTTGTTATTATTAAGAATTCTCCTGTATATGGTAATGGTCTAAAAACGGCAGTTCAATGAAGAGATAGTGTTTTCGAGTCTTTGGGAAAAGTGCTGGAAATGTTGCTGCTCTACAACTTTGTTGCCAAAGCTCTACATCTTAACCCTCTCACGCCCATGGTTACTCCAGAGCACCAAAACTTTGAACTCAAATATCTCGGAACTGACACAACTTTTCATGATGCTTTAAGTTGCAGGTGTTTATGTAGAATGTATACTAACATCTCCCCAAATTTCATCAAATTTGGTTAAGCACAAGCAAAGTTACAGTGTGAAATGTAAACAAAAATGGGCCAATTTTAGGGAAATAAATAAGACCTGTTTTCGAAAGCCCGTAAAAAATACCAAACACAAAATTTTATGAAACAAAAAATGTTTTGCTATCATTTGAACCTTGGACAAGAACCCCTGTGAATAACATTGTGAGTTTGGACCGGTTTTAAGTGTTTTTCAACCTTTTTCATTTGGTGCACCAGAGCACTACCTAGGCATATGAGCAACTAAATATTCAGGAGCACTTTTTTCTAAATTACAGAAAAATTTTATTTTTATCAAAACAAAAGTTTATAAACGTTTTGACTATTCATAAACAAGACAAAACATTGTTATTAGACCGATAGTTTTATTATTTTCCTCATTTTTCATGAAAATGGTTGTTTGTGGGTTTTGAATGAGCCAATCAAAGAAACCTGAAAATGCAGAGATTTTAGAATTTGTAGTTAATACTTCAGAAATATGGTTTTACAGCAAAGAATAAGTAGTTTTTAACACATTTCGAAGCGTTTTCAAACAAATGAACCAATAGATTTGAAGAAAACGAGATTTTGTGGTTTAAAAAAAAAGTTGCTCATCTTCCTGATGGTGCTCTGGTGCACCACTTCAAATTCTACTTTTTTGCCTCAATTCGATGTTTGTGGGTCAAAGTAAAGTATTTCCTGCATTATTGTACCAAAATTAAGCCATTTACTATTTTTACGATAAGCAAACAGCTCTGGGCGTTAGAGGGTTAACTGTCAAAAGTCGTTCAACTCAAAGATGATCTTGAAAATGCTCTAAAGTAATTTCGCAATTCGCAATTTTCAGTGTAAGAACGGGCCTTGACCGATCTTATGCACTAGGTTCCCGACGAACACGCACTGCCCTTACACCTACATCTCACCCTTGCTCTGAGTCAGTACGAGCAACACGCTAGAACACGCTTTGAGTGTTCGTGCCAGGCATGCACACCTTCTTTTCCGGTTACGCATTTTAACTCGGCCGGGGGTGGTACATTAAGTAGGGTTTGATGTAAGTATAAGCGCCTAACCATTCATTGTGTGCCTATCAACTTTCATTAAAGCAAAAACTGGTTTATTTTTAGTTTGAATTCAAAAACTTATTGTTATTTACTGTGTATTGTTTTCTCCTGAAATCTTTCCTAGTGTTGAGTCGTGTTTATATGTTGCTATTTCTTTTGTCGCGGTGTTTTGTTACAATTTTTGGTCCTAAGCATGTTATAAAAGTTTACCAAAAATACAATAGTAATATTTGTGTTAATCCTTTAACTATTCCATAAATTGAGTAAGGGCTCAATTCTTACTTGTTTGAAAAAAGGGTGAAGATTGAAAACAATAGACAGTAAAATAGAATTTATTTTATAAAAATCAAGAATAAATTGTAAGAGAATGATGATCGTATTTGAAAGAATAAAAATTAGAAGCTAGATGTATTAGATGTAAAATTAGACAATAGTTGATAAAAAGAGATACAAAACAAGCTAAGATTATAGTAATGATAATTTAAAGGACAGATAAAGAATTATTCAAATAAATAAATTCGCAATAAAATCAAAAAAGATTAGGCGAATGATAAATAGACTTGATCTTACTAGTACATTAAGGAAAAGTATATTTTTAAGGAAAAAAACAAAGTTTGTTACAGCAGTATCAATTGGTAAAAAAGAGTGGAAAAGCTTTGAGAGATAAGAGAATCAAAAGTTACTAAAATCAAAATCAAATGATTAATATAGAAGAATGAATGAAGAAGTGAGAATCAGTAGAGCAAAATAAAAATAGGAGATAGGTGGTAGCTGAGAATGAAAAGAAGAGAAACCCCGTTGTGCGATGCTTCAGGTACATCCACAGCAGTTGACTCAACATACTGCGAATCGAAACAATACCGTCTACAATCACAAATTACTTCCCTTTCCCACATTGTTGCGCCCCTTTCTTTTAGCCGTCTCGACTCTGACCCGCGGTGGTCAAAGGTTTACGATCCGTTTCCACAGGCCACCAGCTAGGTTACACCTTGTCATCATGATGACTAAACCAAGCCAACGTGGAGGTAAGAAAATAGGACACTCGCAAGGAACCAGAGCTATACTGTTCTGATCAAGATAATTCGGATGATCTAACAGAACTACGGATGTAGTTAGTTACGCTCCTTCCAGGATGTTCCTTACGTGGACGTCAACCGAAGAGCACGCAACAAGGTCAGTGCCATTGCATGCTCTTAGGTATCAATCCTTGGCCTGCATCTTGAAAATGCTCTAAAGTAATTTGGAAATTTTAAATCTAAGACGCGACCAAATTAATTCGGTAATTAAACGTTCAGAAAAATAAACGAATCAATTTTGACTTAAACGGGGTGGAATTTGATGTTAGAAGTAAGAAAATAAAAAACATTTTTTCATGATTCAACTATTCGAATATTCTAACAAACGGCTAATCAAACTTCGAAAAAATCGAGGCTTCGGATAATCGATTCTGGACTGCACTAATTATTGTAGTACATTCGAGTATCTCCAAGACGTTATAGAGCAATTCCAGCTCAAATCGGTAATTTTTCTGGTACTTTTATACCCGACCCTCTCCGATTTCAATGAAACTTTGTAGACATGTTATCCTAGGCCTATATAAGCCATTTTTATGTATATGGAGCCAATAGTACTCGAAAATAACATTTGAGAAGGGCGTAAGGTATTTAAATATTTTTGTATTTTGTAATTTAAAAATTACTGTATCTCGAAGCCGTGGCGTCGTATCAAAAAGTGGTCAAAGACAAACTTGTAGGAAATTGGACGGCCTTTCTGAAAAAATACACTGAAACAAAAATACACGCCACATCAATGAGATTTTTTTGATTTTTAAGTCTAAAACTTAAATTTAAAGGTGATGTAACGATTTTTTTTCGTTCAAAATTTTTGAGGAAATAGCCTAAAATGTTACTAAAAGCCTGACGAAAAATGCAGGATGGTATGTCTCTCCTAAAAAAATACAAAAATCATTTACTAAAACTGTTTTTTTGAAAAGTGGTCTAAACGTCAAAATTTTTAAAACCAGTAGTGGCAGGGTGGCCACTCAAGTCGGGAAATCGGGAAAGTCGGGAAAAAGTCGGGAATTCGTCAAAATCCGCAAAAAATCGGGAAAAAGTCGGGAATTTATAATTTTTTTGTCAAAAAGTCGGGAAAGGTCGGGAATTCTAAGCATACTTGCCTGAAAATATATTTTTAACTCTTGAATAATTTTGTAATTAATATTTGAGTATGGAAAAGCTGTTTAAAACATTCAAAATCTTAATTAGTATTGGAGTCTTCGACACAGATCTTCATAATATTTTTCATGAATCATATGATCTCTATTAATTTTAAGTTAATGATAAACTAATATAAAAATAGAGCCTAATGGCCAGCTTAGAGTTATGATTCTATTTCATTTTGTCACATAGATTGAATATTTGAAAACAGATTCCAACTTGAGTTTGGCAATGGTTTTTTTGGTAAATATTTTTAATTGTTTAAATAAAAGACCAAAATTTAAAAACCTTTTTTACATTTTTAAAAAATCAAGCAAATTTTGAAATTGCAAAAAAAAATAATCCAAAAAAGTTGGAGTTATTGCGAAACTGTTAAAAAAATTGTCTCTTCAAACATTTTGCTTGAAACATAAAATCATATCAAACTGAATGTTCATTGAAAAAAAAAACAGTTAAATACTGACCACTAGATAAATTAAAATTGAAAAAATATATATCAAAAATTAAAAAATTAAAAAGGTAACATGGCAAAAACATTTTTTTATAAATTCCTTGACATTTTTCTAAATCCTTTGAATAAATAATATAAGCAATTATGTTTAAATCATTCTCTGATTTCAAATGATGATGAAGTTTAAACAAAATAGGAACGAAATTTTAAGTTCAGTTATCTTTGACCTTTTGTCATTTCCAGATGAAACGAAGTATCAAAAACTATACTTTTGCCAATTTAAAAAAATACAAGGAATTTATAAGTATTGTTGTACTTTCGATATTTTTTCAAAGACTAGTTGTTTGTGTTTCTACTCTGAATCATAATAATTAGGGGAAATATACCCATTTTAATCGCACTAAGCCTTTCGACCAATTCTCATCACTTTTGCCGGTTTCCGCTATTAAATCAACATTTTCAGATGTTTGAACAATGAAGAGAGGCTTGCTCACTTTTATTTGAGCTATTTATTACTTTGGAACAGTCAAAAACACTTTACTTAAGCTGCAATTCATGATCAAAGTGCTGATAGGCCGATAATAGAAATAGGCCGAGAAAGGGTATAGTTCCCCTAAATTCCATTTTTGAAGTTTTTTTTAAATTGTTGTTTAGTTTGTGTATTTACAAAAAATGTCTATATTTGGATTATTTTTAAATTATTTTTTTTGTGGTTTATCTTGACTTTTCTTATAGAAAGTTTTTTGTTTGAAATCATTCTTTAGATAAGAAATGCGTATTATTTGAGCATTCTGGAAAAGTCTGGAAAAAGTCGGGAATTTGAAAATGGGATTTGAGTGGTCACCCTGAGTGGTGGGGATCGATTCTTCAGACAATTTTACATAAAAGTCTCCATATTGACCATTGTCCTATGTCCAGTCCTTGGGAAGATACAGCGATTTTAAAAATAAAAATGTTGAAAAAACTGGTTTTTTGTGGTTTGACAGACTTGGTTTTTTAGTCTCGTAAATATTTTTACCGGAAAGCTCGTCCAATTTCTCATAAGTTTGCCTTTGACAGCATTTCGATTGGGGACTTACAGATATAAGCTTAATTGCATTGCTAATAACTGAAAATAGAATTTTTTTTTCAGTGCGGTAGAAACCAGGACAGTAAATTTGCTTACGTAAATATAAAAACGATATAAATCAAAAAGCATTTTTCGTCAGTCTTTTGGTAAAATTTTAGGCTACTTCCTCAAAAATTTTGAACGAAAAAAAATCGTGACATCACCTTTAAATTTAAGTTTTAGACTTAAAAATCAAAAAATCTCATAAATGTGGCGTGTATTTTTGTTTCAGTGTATTTTTTTCAGAAAGCCCGTTCTATTTCGTACAAGTTTGTCTTTGACCACTTTTTGATACGACGCAATGGCTTTGAGATACAGCAACATTTAATTTACGAATAAAAAAAAATATTTAAAACACTTACGCCCTTCTCAAATGTTATTTTCGAGTACTATTGGCTCCATATACACAAAAATTGCTTATATAGGCCTAGGATAACATGTCTACAAAGTCTCATTGAAATCGGAGAGGGTCGGGTACAAAAGTACCAGAAAAAAAACCTGATTTGAGCTGGAATTGCTCTATACCGTCATTTATGCGGTCAGGCATACTGCGTTGCATTAACCGTAGAGAGGATTCTGTAAACGGATCACATTTCACAGAATCTACAAGGGATGAAGGATGCGTGGACAAACCGTACAGCAAAAAAAAAGTAGTAGGGGAAGGTGGGGCAAGACGACCATATGGGGCAAGAGGAACAATCGCTCGTACAACCGTGATTTTTACAGTTTTGATTATTTCCAGTATGAGGAGTTGTTGCTAGCAATGCAATTAGCTGATTCTACTACCACACAACTTCCAAAACGACGTATATGGCACTGGGCATAAGATTTAATGAAGTTTTTTTCAAATCCTTTGTTTTCTTATAATATTTGGAATGTACAACATAAGGCTTTGGGTTCGTTTTAAGGCTCATTTTATCAAACTGGTATTTTTCCTAGATCAGAAGTGTCCCTACTAATGATTTGCACCTATTATAAAGCATGATTTAACTTTTGGTTATTTTTGTTGAGAACTTTAAAAAAAATCATGTTCAGGTGGGGCAATTAAGTGTACCATATGGATTTTTAGTATGGAAAAAATTACGAATTGCTGCAACAACATATTTTATTGTGAAATAAATACTTAAAAGAACTTAAAAACTGATAAACAATTGTTAAAAAAAATTGTCCATACAAAATATAGTGATACCATGAAAGTTTACTATTCATCATCTAAGTAAAAAAAAAATTCGTAAAACGATCAAATTTTTGGTAAAATATTTTTTTAAATCTAAAAATTAAAGAATTGAAACGTTTCATTCTAATATGATGTATCTAAGTGATAACAGTTCAAAATGTTGAACAGTTGAAACTGGATTTAAATAAATACTTAAAAAGTTGTCCATAAACCATGTGGACACTTTAGGAGGGTTAGAAACACTCTTTAAATGAGAGGAAGGCACCAAGCACCTTAAGGTGGATTAAGTAACGTTTTTGAAAGAAAAATCAAATTTGCAATCAAAAAGCGCTCTAATTTTTTTAATTTATTTTATTTTTGGTAAAATGTATCGTTTTTAAGATGTAAGCTTTTGGGTGTTTATTTTCGATTTATTTCTGTTGTTTTTTTAATACTTCTTGAAAGAAAAGGCCAACCGAAAGAAAAATTAAAAGCTGAGAAAATGTCTTATGATTTTTTCTGTAGAACTTTGAAAATCGGGCAATCAGTTTCTGAAATACAGCTTCACAAAGAATTCAAATCGATGTAAATGAGTTTTTTGAAATGTTTCCTAATTATAGCCTGTAATTTTTAACTGACGTTATCTCGGAAACTATTGGTCCGATTTTCAATGTTAAAGATTAATTCTCTAAAAAATATTTCAAAATATTTAAATTTAATTTTTATTTTTAGGGGTCGACTTTGGCTGTGTTTTTTACTAACATTTGCTAAAATTTACTTAAAAAGTATGCAAAATTTTTGTAGTGTCCCAGACTATGCTTCTACACATTTTTTTTACAACTTAAAAAAATGGGATGCCGGAGCGCAAGTCGACGCTGTGTATACAGACCTCAAGGCTGCTTTCGATCGAGTCGACCACGGAGTTCTTCTGAAACGACTGGAAGTACTTGGAGTTTCTGCTAATCTCATTCGCTGGTTGAAGTCCTACCTCACTGACCGGGTTATGCGTGTCAGGATTGGGAACTCTGAATCGGACATATTCACCAGTCTGTCTGGCGTTCCCCAAGGCAGTAACTTAGGGCCCCTACTGTTTATCCTGTTCGTCAATGAATTGGCACTGCTGCTAGCCGGAGGATGTCGGCTGTTCTACGCAGATGACGTGAAAATATTCACAGTTGTAAGGAGCGTTTTGGACTGTTCAACTCTGCAGAGACAGCTGGATCGTTTCAACGAGTGGTGCTTGCGTAACTTCCTGACGATCAGCATTGACAAATGCAACGCCATCTCTTTCCATCGAAAACTGAAGCCTGTGATCTTTGACTACGCCATCGCGGGAAGCACACTGGCGCGGGTGACCCAAGTACGAGATCTTGGAGTTACTCTGGACTGCAAACTCAGTTTCACCAGCCATCGCCATGACATCGTGTCCAGAGCCAACCGTCAGCTGGGATTCATCTTCAGGATCGCTGAGGACTTCCGGGATGTTGCATGTCTGCGCTCCCTGTACTGCGCGCTGGTAAGATCCATCCTCGAGTTCTGCTCTGTTGTCTGGTGTCCATACCAAAGCACTTGGACAGCCAAGATCGAATCAGTCCAAAGAAAATTTACTCGACTTGCCCTTCGCCGTGCGCACAATCCTGCTGGTTGGAGTCCGTACGAGGAACGTTGCCGAATCCTGCGGTTGGACACACTTGAAAAAAGGCGGCACATCTCACAAGCATCGTTCGTTGCCAAAGTGCTGGCTGGCGAAATCGACAGTCCCTGGATCCTAGCGCAGATCCAAGTTTACGCTCCCGAAAGGCCGCTCCGCCAACGTCCATACCTGCAGCTCGCACGTCGCAACACCAACTATGGACAACATGAGCCGATTCGATTTATGTGTAGTCGTTTTAATGTTTTTTCTCAACTCTATCGTCCTAACATTTCCACTTCCATGTTTCAACAACGTGCTCGACTCTGGTATTCTAGTCAGTTTTAATGTATATGTGTCGGTGTCGTCGCTAGTTTTTATAAGCCGAATCATATAGACCACAAGTAGTCAAATGATATTTTTTACAATAAACAAACAATAAATGATAATGGTGCCATTTTATAGCAGAAAACGTGAAAACAAGCAAAAATTTGAAAAAGTGACAATTAGAAGATGAAAAATCACGATAGGCAAAATGTAATGATAGGTGATAGAATAGGCCAAGTACTACCAAAAACAAACATAAACTAAATAATATAAATGAAAATTAAAATATTATAAATAAAACAAGAAAAACATAAAACAATAGAAGTAAAGTTGCGCAAAATGACCTCCTGAACATAGGAAAAATAATCATTTTCGAAAAAAATGTCAATAGAGGGTTAAATTTTGAAAGCTAAAAAAATAGATTTTTTTTTCTAATTACTGTTTTTATACTTAACTATAAAATTTTGGTAAATTGATAACCAAACCATTTTTTGAGCTTTAAGAGAACAACAAACTAGCCGTTGGTCGAAGATAGTAGACTGACTAAATTAGGCATATTTACTCATGTAAAAAAAAATGCAATTTTCAAAACATTTCTGCTTAATGCTCATTCAGTTTTGGATAAACGATTTTTGAGTTATACGTCGTAGATTTATGTCAGGGGTTTTTTACCTTGGCCATCAAAAATGCCCGGTAGGTGTGCATTTGTAGGTTTTAAATTAGTCAAATTGAATTTTTTTTATTATAAATAACTATCCATAATTTCGTTACTGGCCTGCCGATCACGATATGAAGATCGCAAGCTATCACATGTCTAGCTTATTTGTCCTACCCAATCCATTAGATTTATTTTCCATCCCCCAACTAGACTAAACAACCATCGACTCCTCCGACTAGATTCTTTGTTGCAAGCGACGGTGTGATTAAACTACCATAACTCGAGGGGCAGGGGGGACTGTTTGTTGACCCAACTTACGATTAATCTCCAAACATACACGCATCGCATGAAGCAGCAGAAAAAAAACACACTCATTTCGATATTCTTTCATCTGTGCAGAAAATTGCTGCTACTCTCGCTCATTCCATCCATCCATCCCGAACCCATAAATCATGCAAACCAGACAGCCAGGCCCAGACCAGGGCAAAACTTTTTTTTCCGAAAAGAATCTCGTCGTGGTCGTAATCGTGTGTGAAGCAGATGTTTCATTACCTACTACTTTTTTTTTTTTTTTTGCTTCATTTCGTTCGACTTGTTGTACAAATCGGGTAACAACAATTCGCACAAATACAAACCAAATGGGAGCGATTCTTACCTCGGTTACACCTCCAGCAGCATCCCGTACGTAATCGGTGGAATCTACCAACACAACACCAACCAGTGTGAAGATTTGGGAAAAGAAAAACACGAAAAGTAATCCACAAAAATTTGACCTTTTCGGTCGATTTTGCACTTGTTTTGTTGCTGATTTTTTCCTTCTTCTATCTTCGTTTCTTCCTTTTCTGTAATCCTTCTTTCTTTCTTTTTGCTCTTTCGGCGATATTCGTTTTCCTCTAAATTTCCTCACTCGTCACACACACCCTGCTAATTTTTGTGTTGACTCTTTTTCCTCTTTTGTTTCCACCCGTTCTTATTCCCACACTCGCTCACTCTCACACACTGAAACAAATCGACACTTGCTCTCTTTGCCCCTCAGTTTCACTCGCTCGATCGCATTAATTTCGGCGGATTCGTTCTCCCGGATTGCTCCGGCCTTCTCGCGCTCTCGAATTTCTGGTCGCCGTCGTCGTCGTCGCTACAATCTTGTCGATTTTCCCACTTTGGAAAATCGTCCTCCACCCAGCCAACGACCGACTGCTGGGGCTGACCGAGTTGTTGTTGCTGTTGCTGCTTTTGTGGCAGGTTCTTCCATCATCCGTGGCACTTGTTCCGAGGTCCGGTCAAGTCCTGGGATCGCTGGACAACCTGAAAGTTGAGAAAATTAAGATACTTTAGAAGATTTTCCTTGACAAACTCTGAAAAAAAACGCACAATTTTCCACAAGATTTTCCACAACACACACTTTTTCTCTCTCTTCAGGCTAGGGCGGGGGTCATCCCAGTCCCGGAATGACCTGCTTCAAAGTCCCCGAATCGGTCCCATATTGAGGAGGCACCACTCCGCGAAATCGAACAACACCTCGCGCTAGAATCTACTCCGAACCAAGAAGCTTCCACGGGGAATCCGAGAACCAGAGGGGCATGGAATCTGCCACACGAACCGACGAGGACTCTTGAGCTCTTGACCGAAAAATACCACACACTACACTCAGCCGCCACACACAGCAGTCGTCGTCGGGGCCGGAGTTCAGGAGTTGAACGCAAACGCGCCCGAGAGTCGGAGAAGGCGCACGCATACACGCACAGCTGAAATTCACTGGATGATGGAAAGAGGGAGGAGGGAGCCGTGGCATGGGGCCGCAGCCGAAAATCTCAAATATTTCACCTACATTCTTCCTAATTTAGAATATGTGTGGTGTGGATGAGGTCTTGAACACAGCAAGCGGGAAATGAGTGAGCGACAGACGGGGTTTTCCTCCCAAAACATTAGAGGATTCTCTCGCACGAGCGCGAGAGGAGTCTCCCGCGAAAGAGAAAATTAAAAGTGGGATCACAACTTGTTACTTCTCTTGTTGGATTTTAATTTGAGGTAGAGTTGACACCCTTGATGAAAAACTACAAAACAGTAACTAAGCAAAGTTATTCAAAAATATATAAAATATAAATAGACTTCATTATCCGAAGTCTTCTTAGGGTAGTCCAGTCTTTGGTTAATTGAACCACACAAACAAATTTATCTCGGACTCGGACCACCCTGATGGTCAAACAAAAGATACACATCAGATTTGTATAAAGTTATGTACAGGAGATCCTAATTTCTAAATTTTCATTCTTACATCCGAGATTCCCCGAAGATTTAAGCGGCCAGTCCTACTACGTTGTGTTTACCGCAGAGACGATTATGTGAACGGATCAACAGAGAGGTAGGATGCGTGGACATACCGTACCAAACGGTTATTTCCAAGATAATTTCGTAAATGTCTTGCTATTATATCAGTTTTTAAATAACTTTTGATAATAGAGCAATACACTGAGATTTCGGTCATTCGATTTTTTTGTATTTTTTAAAACCGGCTAAAACTTTTTATGTGCCTTTGGTATGCCCAAAGAAGCCATTTTGCATCATTAGTTCGTTCATATAATTTTCCATACAAATTTGGCAGCTGTCCATACAAAAATGATGTGTGAAAATTCAAAAATCTGTATCTTTTGAAGGAATTTTTGATCGATTTGGTGTCTTCGGCAAAGTTGTAGGCAGACGTGCATCGGCACTCAATAGCACTTATGGATATGAGCTACACTGAAAAAAAAATGATACACGGTAAAACAAAATGGTGATTTTTAATTTCACTTTTTGTCACAAAATCTTGATTTGCAAAAAAAAAACTATTTTTTATATGTTTTAGAGGACATCAAATGCCAACTTTTGAGAAATTTCCAGAAATTTTCGATGTAAAATCAAATTTGCAATCAAAAAGTACTTTAGTGAAATTCTGATAAAAAGCACTGTTTGCAAGTTATAACTACTTTTAGGTAACTTTTTTTCAAAATAGTTGCAGTTATTCATTTTTAAAAATTAGTGCAATTGTTTCAACATTCAATATTACGCCTTTTTGAAATGTTAGTCCTGATTTAAAATTTTTGAAAATATTGTTTTCGAAAAGATCGGAACAAATGTTTCATATTTTAACCCTGTAAAACGAACCATTAGTTGCTGAGATATCGACATAAGAAAATGGTGGGTTGTTTGGGTGAGACTTAGAAAACATCAATTTTCCTGTTTTTAAATCTTTGCATGGCAATATCTCAGCAACTAAGGGTCGTATCAACAAAGTTCAAAAAAGCAAAATATAGAAAATTTTCTCAGCTTTTCAAATTTTTTTTTTTTTCAAAAGTGAGTAAACATGGTCACTAATTTAAAAAAAAATAATAACTGCTACTATTTTGAAAAAAGTTACCTAAAAGCAGTGTTGCGATCCTCACGCGCTCGTGAACGCTCATTTTTCGCTCATTCGTGAGGAGGAGCGCTGCGCGAGCTAGCTCACGTTTGCCCGCGCTCACGTTTGCTCCGAATTTTTCAGCTCGCGTTTGCCCCAAGCTCGCGCTCGTGCTCATTTTTCGCTCACGGAGCGCTCACTTTGGAAGTATCGAGAAACGAATCGCGATTTTTTTCATTTTTGAGAAAGTTTTTGTTTTTCAACCCTAGTTGGATTTTTTACTTAAGGCGCAGCATGTCAGTGAAATCATCACTTAGGAACATTTTTTATATATTAATTGGAATAGCTTATTTTCATAGTTAACTATGTTTTTAAATAATAAATTGGATTTGCAAGGGTCAACTCATATTGGAGACCTACAGTCAGAGTTAAAAATATAAATATTTTCGAATTAATCGGCCTTACCTCAACAATAGTTAAGGTAAGCAGAGACAATTGCTGGGGGAAGGGTATGAGCGCGTAAACAAAAATGACTGAAAACCTTATAAAAACTTACAAAACAATGTATAAATTCAAGAAGATTTATGCTGTGGTAAGTTCGATTCAATGTTATGTGATTGGTTGATTAAAATATAACATTAAACTGTTTTATGTACCTGTTTGTTGACTACCTTTCCAGCGTGCGGGTCAGAATTAGCAACCATTAAAAAAGTCATTCCGTTTAATGAATCGTTCAGTGCTTGGAAACGGCTGATCATTTTTTATAAAGTTAATCTTTCGCTTTCTTATTCTAGAAAATAGGGTAAATTGTTGAAACAGTTCTTTTTTCACAAAAAAGAAACTCCAAATTTCTAGTGTTTGAAATAACCTATTTGAATGAAATAATATAAATTGCCATTGTTTTGTTTTACCACATAAAGGGTGGCTCCTCTTCCCCCAATTATTTTAAACACTTCCGCTTTTTCCTTTTTTGTGTTTTTTTTAAACCGCTTTGAGTCCGGATTCTAAAAACTTGAAATAAACACAATTTGTCAATTAATTATTTGTACATATCAGTGATTCGCGTCAATGAATTTTTACATTAAGAATGAGTTAGCTCTTTGTTAGCTCACTCAAGAGTGAATCATTCTGTCCCTTGGATAATTCTGAATTTAAAATAGAACGTATATTTCGGTTTGTCCATTTCATTGCTTACTTTTGTTTGTTTGACCACTTTCTTGTTTGTTTTTGCTGCCTGTCAGTGTTGCGTTCCTCACGCGCTCACGCGCTCGTGAGCGCTCACTTTTCGCTCATTCGTGAGGAGGAGCGCTGCGCGAGCTAGCTCACGTTTGCCCGCGCTCACGTTTGCTCCGATTTTTTCAGCTCGCGTTTGCTCCACGCTCGCGCTCGCGCTCATATTTCGCTCACGGAGCGCTCATTTTGGACGTGTCGCTAATCATTTAACGCTTTTGAAAAAGTTTTTTTTTTCAATTCTTTATGGATTTTTTGCTTAAGGTGCAGTAGGGCTGTGGAATTATGACTTTGTGAACAAATGTTATGATAAATGAATTGGAATAGCTTATTTTCATCAACCATGTTTTAAATAAAATGTTTGATTCGCTAGGGGCAAATCATCTTTTAGGCATACAATTAAATTTATTAATATTTCAGAATTTAAAGGCCTTATTGTAGCAGAGAGGTGCGGGGAAGGGGTATAGACGCCTAAATAAAAGGGCCTGTAAACCTTAGAAAAACTTACAAAACAATTAATTGATTCAAGAAGATCAATGCTTTGGTAAGTTCGATTCAATGTTAAATGCTTGGTTGATTAAAATATAACATTAAACTGTTTTATGTACCTAATCAGTGTTTTGACTACATTTCCAGATTGCGGGTCAGAATAAGCTACCATTAAAAAAAGTTTTTCCGATTATTAAATCTTTCAGCGATTCAGTGATTAGAAACGGCGGATCATTTTTAAAAGGTTTGTCTTTATTTGGCAAACATTTTAGAAAAAAGGGTAACATTTTAGAAACAGTTCTATTTTTAAATATAAGCCTCAAAATTGCTAAGGGTTTAAATAACCCTTTTGACTCAAATCAAATAAATTGACAATATTTTTCACCACGTATAGGGTGGCTCTTCTTCCAGCAAAAGGATTTTGTTCAACACTTCCGCAACCAAACCTAATGAAAAATTTACATAAATTGTCAATATTTTAAAATAAAATATACATAAATTGACAAAAAAAAATGTACATAGCAGCAATACAATATGGTCCAATATGGATTTGATTTGTGAACAAACAGTGCATCTCTTCACGTCAATGAAGGTTTACATTATGAATTTAGTTTCTTGTTCCTTGTTCAAAAATGTCTCGATTTTAAATAGAACGTATATTTCCGTTCGCTGACCCAATCCATTTCATTGCTTACTTTTGTTTGTTTGACCACTTTCTTATTTGTTTTTGCTGCCTGTGCTGGGATAGTTCTGGAAACTTCGTTTCAAACAGGCAGAAAAAAACAACTACCTACTTTGGCTCACCAGCTCACGTGAGCGCAAAACGCTCCGGTGAGCGTGAGCGAGCACGAGCTACCTGATAAAAACTCACGCTCCAGCTGGAGCGAGCAAGCCTTCCGTGAGCGCTCGCTCATTCGCAACCCTGCTGCCTGTGCTGAGATAGTTCTAGAAACTTCGTTTCAAACAGGCAAATGCTTCAACAGGGAAAAACAACTACCTACTTTGGCTCACCAGCTCACGTGAGCGCAAAACGCTCCGGTGAGCGTGAGAGAGCACGAGCTACCTGATAAAAACTCACGCTCCAGCTGGAGCGAGCACGCTTTCCGTGAGCGCTCGCTCATTCGCAACCCTGCCTAAAAGTAACTATAACTCGAAAACGGTGCACATTATCAAAATTTCACTGAAGTACTTTTTGATTGCAAATTATATTTTACGTCGAAAAATGAAGTTAAAACGCCACCAATATTTCGATTTTTTGAAAAAATTGTATTGATTCAAAAATTTATAACTCGGTCAAAGATTTTTTGCCCATTCTGGAAATTTCTGAAAAGTTGGCATATTATGTCCCCTAAAACATATCAGAAAAAAATAGTGTTTTTTTTTTTGCGAATCAAGTTTTAGTGACAAAAAGTGAAATTAAAAATTACCAAAAAAATTTTAACCGTCTATCATTTTTTCAGTGTAGTCCATATCCATACCTCCTTAAAATCCGTACAGTTGGTAGCCTTAGGGATGAATATAAAATTATATCGATAGTTCCTGTAGTTTTTAAGATACTAAAATTTCTGTAACAATAATCCGGGCACGATTAGGCCGCGGGTAATCGGCTCCCCTCCCACTAACATTCACACACAATATGCTCTGTAATTACTCTTAGCTTTAAGAACAATGTAATTACAAAAGCCGACTCGGTCCTTACCAGGTCCCTGTACCGAAAAGGACCTAATAAAAATAATTTTATGAAAAAAAAATCTGGGTACAAAAGCTCTGGTTGATGTGCCCCGTTGAATCGTGCTTTCCATTTCATTAGGGTTCAAAACTTTTGAAAACAAGAGTGTATCCCTCTCACACCTTATGCAAACTGTCATTTGAGTGAAAGGGATACACTATTGTTTACAAAAGTTTTGTGCCCTTATGAAGTGTTAGGCTCCAAATAGCCTTTGCATTCTTAGATTTGAAAAAAAAATTACCCTGAAATTTTATAAACGATTTGAGTACAATTAATTTGAATTAAGTCAAAAATCAAAATTATTCAAGAGTTAGACAATATTTTTCAAACAACAACTATGTTCGGAATTCCCGAATTTTCAAAAAATCACAAATTCTCTACTTTTACCCAATTTCTGACTGATTTTGGTGAATGTCCAACTTTCCCGACTCGTTGACTTGAATGCCATCTGGTAAAATTTTTAGTTTTTATTATTTTTTTCTTCAAGTTTCCCTTAGATTCAAATCACTTTTGGCTACTTTAGATTTGCCAACGCGACATCTCGTAAACTTCAACAAGCCCGTCGAGAATCAGTGGTATGGACTAACCGCCACTAATAAACTGTATACAACTTTCACTCTTCCTGGTCTCCTGTTATCGCGGCGAACCCTATAGTTTTGATCGCGACTTGTGAGGCCAACAATTTGCATTCGTTCGCAAGCTTAACATTTATTTGAACAGTTCAGCAAAAGTGGCATGATGACGTTTCTTAATATTACAGGAAATACACATGAAACACAATCAACATTCTATTCAATTTAGGGATTTATTTGATTTAACCGTTAACGCAAATTTTAGAAAACACTTTAAAGAAATTGAAATTTAAAATAGTAAAACACAAGTACATTTTATAAAACATTGATAAATCATCAAAACAAAACGACAAATTTCACCACTCTTTTTTAGCAGGACGAAAAATCCTTTTCCAACCGTTTCCGCCTTCGCCTTATAGCCACCGATTTTAGCTAGAGAGAACTAAAGAATATCGAACATAGAACAAAACGGACTGGCAAAAAAACACAAAAAAGCGGAAAGCTATTATTCGCCTTTTTAGGGACTGAATTTGTTTTATTGTAGTATGACTCCTGCTTTATTGCATACTGACCATCAATGGTTTTTAACGCCCTCCGAGTGTTGACTGCTTGGAATGCATTCACTGAACAAGACGAAAGTACACTGGATCGCCAGTTTAAATGGTGAAAACATTCAAATAAATTTCCTATAATAATGTATAAATCGAAAGGATAAACCAATCGTTCTAGGGAATGTAATATTTAATACTGAAAAAAATATAATCCAAATCAAGAAATCATATGTGCGGTTAACTTAACGCTGTAGGTCTGGCCATGGAATAGAGTAACGTTTCTTCAAAAAGATGGACTGCGACAGGGTTAGGTTTAATTTGGTTTCATTTTGGATGCATCAAAGTCAACTTGCTTTGGTTTGAACAACTTTTTGATTTTTGAGATATTCTTGAAGGGAGAGCAACATAGCATAGCATAGCATTACAGGTGAGTACCACACTGTAGCGGGGGCCAAAACGGTCAAATCAATATTCTTAGAAAATTATGCTTTTTTAAGGGAGAGCGACAGTCCTTTTTTTGAATGGTTTAAATGGCCTTATAGGTCCTAATTTAAAAAAGTCGAGATTCTAGAATGATGATAAATTTCCTTTGAAAATTATTGACGGCTTCAATCCAAATTCTCATCCACGAACGGTTCTACTCATCTCTCATACACACACGCACACAAGCAAACAACGTTCTCTTTCTCGCTTTCGTTCTCTTGATTCGACCGTCGTCGGTTTGTGCGTTCGCGAAGGAAAATCTGGACATCCTCCCTGCTGCTTTCACACACTGCTGCTGCTAGCTGTAGAAGAATGAAAATTCCGACACCAAATTTTCCACCCAATTTTCCGACACCAGGGCGAATCATTCAACGCGTCCACATCCGGTTTGAAGCGAGGAAAAGTGCGTGAAAATTTGGCTTCTTTTTCTTCTAGACAGATTCTTTTGCCAGATCAAAACACAACTCGCACACATCAACACACATACACACACGTACGCAATCACACCTACTCACACGCCCGACTCAGAACCGCCTTTCTATTGTTCTGGTGCAGTACCGTTTCTCTAACCTTAAAACTAACGGTAATCGTAGTAGACCAACCTTTCAACACGTTAGAATTTTATCCGTTTTTCGATTCCGGTACACAAACTTTTATTCTCCTCTTCCTTCAAACATCACATCACCCGCGACGACTACACGGTGCAGTATGCCATGCCACCACACACACACATACATAAAGCACACAGTACCACGCGCCAACACGACCACGACAAAACGAGAAACTTCCAACCAGCTCGGGCTGGTGCTAGCGAGAGACTGAACGGCCCCGAAGAAGGAAATCAACGAGCGAGTGAGCCAGACGCATGAATGGACGCGACGATGAGAGAAAGAGAGTACAAATGAGAGAACAGAGTGCAGTGCTGCCGAATGTGCTGAATGCTAGGCGAAATGTGTTTGGATGGATAAAAATGGATAAAATTTAAAAATATGTATAAATCAATTAATAATAACATTATATTATAATTATTAAACAATTTATTTTATTATATCTACATACAGTAATATTGATAATTTGACAATCATAACATAAATGCATTAAAATGCTAACCAAATGATAATTTTTCACACGAGTTGTATTTATTTTCCATTTTACATAAATTTTATCCAACGATGCTTGCAGAGTTGGGTTAGTCGTTGAATGCTACACAAATTATGTTTTGCAAAGCTTCTTATATTTTTATTATTTTTTTTGCGATTACAAAAAACAGTTTGTTTACCATGATTTTTCAGTGACATAACCTCGGACTAGAGGTGGGCAAACCCGCTCTTTTTTAGGAGCTGCTCATTTTCGTTCGCTCTATAAAAAGAGGCTCCTTCACATTTTTAAAAAAATTTGGATGAAAAGGAGTTTTTCAAGAGTCGTGTGATTTTATAAGTTATTTCACATTGGACTTTAAAAGCAAAACAATGCCAAAGGGCCGTTGTGGGTTTGTAAACAAAGAGTGTGTCCTGCTCACGCTAGAGGATGTTTACATCTGGCATGAAAGGGATACACTCTTTGTTTACAAACCCACAACGGCCCTTTGGCATTGTTTTGCTAGTTTTATAAATTAGGCCGTACCAAATATTTTTTGAACTTTATGTCCCTAAACTCTGACCAAAGTCGAAAAAAATTTATAAAAATAACAAGCCTTGGTATAAACATTTTAATAAAAAAAGAGTTTTAAAATGCATTTTATGCATTCCATTTAAATTTTGAAGTTTTTTGAAAAAAATATATAGTTTTGCCCCCTGATTTTTCGAACCGATTTTGAAGGGGTGACATAAACTTTGAAAACATATTTATAACGGCCATATTCGATCAAAAAAACTGAAAACGAGAAGATGCCCTTGAAAACCATAGTTCTTGGTGGTCTCTATGTCAAGATTTCTTATTAAAACTATACATTCGGGTATTTGAATGGCATCCTAAATCTTGCTATTAATTTTAAAATTGCGTTTATTTCTGCAAGAATTGAACTAATGCTGATATTTTATTTGGAGAAAATATTCTTTGAATTCTTCTCTACATTCTGATTTAATTGATAAAGCCTATAAACGCTAAAGTTTAATCGGACAAAATGATAAAAAAAAATCCAAAATCTTTCAAATATTCAGTAGATTTTTGATAAAAAGAAAAGCTCAAATTTGTATTCCGATATTACTTTCATGTACACTCAGATGTACAAGGAAAAGTTTCTTTCATTTTGTTTAGAAAATCATTTACTTTTGGGATTAATTATTATAGGCATTGAAATTTTTTAAATTGCATTTTAAATTCTCAACAACAAGTTTAATACTAAATTTTTTGGAAATTCAATAAATTATGTTTATAACCAAAATCATGCCATATTGAAACGCTTCCGCGTCCATCTTCATCTCCACCATCGATTTTTGAATACTTCTGACTGAAAGCGGTTTCAAAAACACCCAAAAAATAAAAAAAAATAAATGTTTATTGAAACTTAAAAAAAACTCTTGACTTAAGCAATTCTCTACAATTTTGCAAATGGCCTTTAATGTATTTTTTATTAATAGTAACTAAACTTCATCATCCCGGTAAGAGAATCGAACTCACGACCTCTGGATTGGAAACTCAGCACGCCGCTAATCGAAACCCGGTCAGTATTCCCAGTGAGCATATTCACTCTTTTAAGGGATCTGACTTTGCCGAGCCAGACAGGAATCGAACCCTTCACCTTCCGCTTAAAGGGCGAAACCCGTAACCTCACGGCCACGGAAGCTCGGCAAAGTATGTCACGCTCTAGGGGGGGAGGGGGGGTCTGAGAAAGTGTGACATTGCGTGTTATAAGTATATATAGGGAAAGCGTGACAAAGGGGGGGGTATTTTTTTTTTTTTTTTTTTTTTGCCCAATGGGCATTGGGTTAAGTTCACTGCGACCACCTGAGAAGGCTATCTTTTGTGATGTACCCTGGTTACTGTCCATACTACAAATTACTCGTATCCATTGGATCGGAAGACGAGGGGTTATTTTGCAGACATGGTTTATCCCAATCCGGCGCAATACAGTCGATGAACTGTATGACCTTCTTGGGATGGGTGTGGTGCCATACATCGTACGGCGTAAGAAGGTGCGATCCAAAGAACCGCAGCCTTCGAGACACAAGTGCTCCGCAGAAGCAGAGTAAATGTGCCGAACTTTCCAGCTCAGTTAAACAAAAACGACAGAGGTTGTTAGGCCACCTGCCGATTTTGTGCAGGTGATATCTGGCAGGACAATGTCCTGTTAGAAGCCCTGCGAGTATTCGTAGTTCCCTACGGTTTAAGCCAAGAAGTTTCCTGGCAATTGAAGGACTTGGAGTGATAAAAGTTTTAGCTTGTCTCAATCCTCGCATCTCGCCCCAGATTGAAGCGATTTGCAATTGTCCCCAATTAGTTATTTCTTGCTTCACGGCACATTTTGAGATTCCAAGGAACGGCTCGGGACCCACGAAGATGTTTGATGAGCCTTGTCTGGCAAGTTCATCAGCCATTTCGTTGCCTTCAATGCCGCAGTGCCCTGGGACCCAAAACAGCATCACTCTGTTATGCCGAGAAGCAAGTTTCCTTAGGGAAGCGACGCACTCCCAAACAAGTTTGGATTCGCATTTAGAGGATTTTAATGCCAATAGTGCAGCTTGGCTATCCGAGAAAATACCGATTTTTGCGTGTCTATAATTTCTCATAATACACGTCCTCGCACAGATGTGTATGGCATACACTTCTGCTTGAAAAACGGTAGGCCACTTTCCCATAGATATGGTTTCCCTGGTTCGAGGACCGAAGACTCCAGCTCCAGTAGAAGTGCCCATTTTTGAACCTTCCGTAAAGAAACGAATAGTTCCTTCTGGAAGTGTAGGTCCTCCATTACTCCACATTTGGCGATTTGTTTCAATCACCTCATATGGAATGTCCATGTTGGGCCTCACCTCCATGCAGTCCGAGACTGAAGTTGCAAGGGGGGAAATGTCAAAAGCCTTCACGATCCGCGAGTGACCCGTTCCATCTCCTTCCACCCAGTTGTTACACCGTTGTAGTCGTAGAGCGCCAAGCGCTGCCTCCTGCTTCACATGTAAATGTAAAGGCAGAATGCATAGCATGGCTTCCATGGCCGCGGTAGGGGTTGTTTTCATTGCACTCGTTACAGAGAGACATGCCAGTCGTTGGAGCTTGGTCAGCTTCGACTGACATGTCTTCTGTTCAGTCTTTGGCCACCAAACGGTCGACGCATAGGTTACCCTAGGTCGAGCGATGGTGGTGTAAGACCAGAATGCAAGTTTCGGTTTAAGGCCCCAGGTTTTGCCGAGCATTTTGTTGCACGCCCAGATAGCAGTAGTTGCCTTCTTTACCGCATAGTCCAGATGTGCATTCCAGTTCAGCTTTTTGTCAAGGATTACTCCTAAATATTTGACCTCAGAACTGAAGGTCATTTGGGTTCCTTTCAAGGTAGGCGGCCTAAGGTCGTGTTTCCTCCTGTTAGTAAACGGGATTATCACGGTTTTGTTGGGGTTTATTGTCAGCCCTTCCTGCTCACACCACGACATGGTGCAGTTTAGAGCTGACTGTAGACGGTCCGATAACGTTCCGTCGTACTTCCCCCGGATGATTAAGACTACGTCGTCAGCATATCCAATGACTTCGTAGCCGAGTAGTGTAAGTTTTCTTAGAAGACTATCTACCACCACCAGCCAAAGCAAAGGAGAGAGTACTCCCCCTTGCGGACAGCCTTTGGCTGCTGTTATTGTGATAGATGTGTCTCCTAGCGATGCTGAAATCTCTCTGCTCGTAAGCATAGCATGAATCCAGCTCGCAGTTGTTCCATCGACGTTCCTCGACCGGAGCGCTTCATTGATGGCTGTGTACGAAGTGTTATCGAAGGCACCCTGAATATCAAGAAAAGCACAAAGTGCAGATTCTTTATATTTCAGTGCGTTCTCGATACGTGACACTAGCGTGTGTAGGGCAGTTTCGGTCGATTTGCCCGCTTGGTATGCATATTGGTGTTTATGCAAAGAGAAGTCCTTCAAGAACTCCGCCCGGATGTGGTTATCCGTGATTTTCTCCATAAGCTTGAGCAGCGTCACTGTCAGACTTATGGGTCTGAAGGCTTTTGGCATCGTGGGGTCACTTCTGCCGGCCTTAGGTATGAAGATCACCTTAACTTTACGCCAGCTTCGAGGGATGTAGCCCAGGGTGAAGCTGGCTCGAAGTAAGTTGATCAACTCAGCCATTATGGTGTCGGCTGCTTTTTGGAGAAAGATTGGAAGGATGCCGTCGGGTCCTGCAGCCTTCAGTGGTTCAAATGTGCCGAGGGCCCATCTGATTGAAGACTGGTTGAACATTCGACGGGCTAGGTGGACTGACTCTCTTGATGGTCGACACCATACGCCATCTGCAGTCTGGGTACTAGCTGCATCCTCCTCTCTTTCAGTTGATTCTGGAAAGTGCGTACTCATGAGTACTTGCAGTGTTTCCTTGTTTGTGACAGTGAGAGTGCCTTGCTCGTCTCTCACCTGTCCTAGACCGTTGGAATGGTCTTTTGACAACGCCTTTTGGAGTCGGGTTGCTTCAGACATCGAGCTTATGTCCTCACAGAAATTAGCCAGGCTAGTTTTTTTGGCTCTCCTCAACTCCGCGTTATACTTCGTTAGGGCTGCTTTGTAGGCATCCCATTCGGGGGGTAAATTTAGGCTGATTTTAGCGTGACGTACTTTATGGATGAAGCCTTTACAAATTTGAGACTGTCGAAAGAAAGTGCTGTAGTATTCGAAAATCTGTATCTCGAGAAGGGATTTTCTGATCGATTTGGTGTCTTGAGCAAAATTGTAGATACACTTTTAAACAACTTTTTTTTAACAACTTTTTATTCAAAAACTCGATTTTATGAAACTTTACCCCGTTTTTTTTCATTTTTTTATTTGTTTAGAAGACAAAAAGCGACAATTTTTAAGGTTTTGTTGTTGCCAAGTTATGTTATTTTTTTATCAGAAATGCATACAAACAATTCAAAAAAATAATTTTAATTATAAAATTTAGTTTAAAATCGAAAAGTAAAATTTTGATAATATGCACCGTTTTTGAGTTATAGCAATTTATAGGTTACATTATTCAACAAAATTGTCTTTTTAATAGTCATTGTCTATCTTTAGAAAAAAAATACCAAAAATGAGGTTTCAAAAGCATTTCCGATACATAAAAAACACTTTTTTTCAAAAAAGCATAACTTCAAAATCTAGAGTTTTTTTTTATTTGGGTTTTTTTATTATTATTTTTTTTTGCTTGTTGGGTATTTTTGAAACCGCCAAAAACCAAAAACTGAAAATTTGGTTTATTGGACCTTTGAGCATGAGCATGAGCATGGTTGACTGCCAATGAGCTGCTTCCGTTATTGACAGATCAGCTGAAGTTAAACAAGGAATCAAAAATGATCAGTGGGAGCCAACCATCCGTTCACTGTTTAACCTCTGAAGATCTCCACTTTATTAGTCAATAACGGCGCCCTCCCAAGAAGCCTGCAGTTCAACGAAAGGGAGGAATGTTAGTCCGATAGTTGAAGTTGCAAACTCATCAAGCACAAAGTTTTTCGCTATATACTTGTTGATACCGCTTGAGACCGTTGAATCCACAGCATCTCCTTCAAGCATCACGTGATTATTATTTTTTTGGGTTAGTAGGATAAGGTATTGGCTTTTCGATGCCTCCCGAGCTACGATGCTATGGGGAGGACTTTCATAACAAACCCGTCGGCGAGCCTTCCGAGCAACGATGCTATGGGAAGGTCTTTCTAATTAGCACACCAAAACACTCGCGCACAGGTATTTAAATACTGAATAAATGTAATTTTTCATCACGATTACCCAGACGACATTGATGATATAGGAAGGACTTTGTTACAGTCATTTACAGTAATACTTATTTTAATGCAACAATTCACACGACGTCGTGCCTCCCGATCAACGATGATGTAGGAAGGACTTGAGCAAGCCAATCAGGATGAAACACGAAATAAAATTCTTTTCTTTTCACACACAATGCCACATAATTGACCGCGCGTCACCACCCAACAAATTGAACTGATTTTCTTCTGCTTGTGGGCAAGCCAACCAGGATGAAACACGAAATAAAATTCTGTTCTTTTCACACACAATGCCACATAATTGACCGCGCGTCACCACCCAACAAATTGAACTCTTGGTTTATTGGACCTTTAAAAAAACTCCACAAATATAACTCAATAACTGGCAGGCACTTTTTGGCTTCTAAAACATCAACAAATTAAAAAAAAACGAAGTTGGTAGAGTTTGTTAAAATCCCGTTTTCGTCATAAAAAGTTATTTATAAGAATTAGATTTTTTATTCAAAAAGGTTACTTTTTTCAGAATAGTTCTGATCATAACATAACATCATAACCGAAAGACACTAAACCGATTGCAGAACTCTAGAGAACAGCTCAATTCTGAAATTTAAAAATTCAAGAAATTAAAACTTTATACATAAGTACTATATTTTTAAAACATAAAGCCACAAAGTTCGAAAATTAAAAAAAAAATATATAAAATTCTTAAGTCACAAACAATTAAAATTCTAAAAAAATAAAAATCTGAAATAAATTTTATAATCACCTTAATTCTAAAATTCTAAAATTCTAAAATTCTAAAATTCCAAAATTCTAAAATTCTGAAATTCTAAAATTCTAAAATTCTAAAATTCTAAAATTCTAAAGTTCTAAAATTCTAAAATTCTAAAATTCTAAAATCCTAAAATCCTAAAATTCTAAAATTCTAAAATTCTAAAATTCTAAAATTCTAAAATTCTAAAATTCTAAAATTCTAAAATTCTAAAATTCTAAAATTCTAAAATTCTAAAATTCTAAAATTCTAAAATTCTAAAATTCTAAAATTCTAAAATTCTAAAATTCTAAAATTCTAAAATTCTAAAATTCTAAAATTCTAAAATTCTAAAATTCTAAAATTCTAAAATTCTAAAATTCTAAAATTCTAAAATTCTAAAATTCTAAAATTCTAAAATTCTAAAATTCTAAAATTCTAAAATTCTAAAATTCTAAAATTCTAAAATTCTAAAATTCTAAAATTCTAAAATTCTAAAATTCTAAAATTCTAAAATTCTAAAATTCTAAAATTCTAAAATTCTAAAATTCTAAAATTCTAAAATTCTAAAATTCTAAAATTCTAAAATTCTAAAATTCTAAAATTCTAAAATTCTAAAATTCTAAAATTCTAAAATTCTAAAATTCTAAAATTCTAAAATTCTAAAATTCTAAAATTCTAAAATTCTAAAATTCTAAAATTCTAAAATTCTAAAATTCTAAAATTCTAAAATTCTAAAATTCTCAAATTCTAAAATTCTAAAATTCTAAAATTCTAAAATTCTAAAATTCTAAAATTCTAAAATTCTAAAATTCTAAAATTCTAAAATTCTAAAATTCTAAAATTCTAAAATTCTAAAATTCTAAAATTCTAAAATTCTAAAATTCTAAAATTCTAAAATTCTAAAATTCTAAAATTCTAAAATTCTAAAATTCTAAAATTCTAAAATTCTAAAATTCTAAAATTCTAAAATTCTAAAATTCTAAAATTCTAAAATTCTATAATTCTATAATTCTAAAATTCTAAAATTCTAAAATTCTAAAATTCTAAAATTCTAAAATTCTAAAATTCTAAAATTCTAAAATTCTAAAATTCTAAAATTCTAAAATTCTAAAATTCTAAAATTCTAAAATTCTAAAATTCTAAAATTCTAAAATTCTAAAATTCTAAAATTCTAAAATTCTAAAATTCTAAAATTCTAAAATTCTAAAATTCTAAAATTCTACAATTTTAAAATTCTAAAATTCTAAAATTCTAAAATTCTACAATTCTAAAATTCTTAAATTCTAAAATTCTAAAATTCTAAAATTCTTAAATTCTAAAATTCTAAAATTCTAAAATTCTAAAATTCTAAAATTCTAAAATTCTAAAATTCTAAAATTCTAAAATTCTAAAATTCTAAAATTCTAAAATTCTAAAATTCTAAAATTCTAAAATTCTAAAATTCTAAAATTCTAAAATTCTAAAATTCTAAAATTCTAAAATTCTAAAATTCTAAAATTCTAAAATTCTAAAATTCTAAAATTCTAAAATTCTAAAATTCTAAAATTCTAAAATTCTAAAATTCTAAAATTCTAAAATTCTAAAATTCTAAAATTCTAAAATTCTAAAATTCTAAAATTCTAAAATTCTAAAATTCTAAAATTCTAAAATTCTAAAATTCTAAAATTCTAAAATTCTAAAATTCTAAAATTCTAAAATTCTAAAATTCTAAAATTCTAAAATTCTAAAATTCTAAAATTCTAAAATTCTAAAATTCTAAAATTCTAAAATTCTAAAATTCTGAAATTCTAAAATTCTAAAATTCTAAAATTCTAAAATTCTAAAATTCTAAAATTCTAAAAGTCTAAAATTCAATTTTTTTTTAAATCAACAATCGAAAAATTCAAAATTTAAAATTTAAATGATTAAAAATCCTGAAATAAAGAATACAAAAAATAAGCTCCAAAATTTTAAATAAAAATTATGTATAGCTAATAATTAGTAACTCGCAAATTTGAAAATTCGTCATTCAATCCTTTTTGATGTGATATTTCATCTACTTAAAAAAATAACTCGGAAACCAATTTAATTTCTAACTTTTTCCTCATTTATTATACTGTGTTCTATCGATTTTCTTCATTTGTTATGCTTTTTAGCAAGTTTTATTTTCTTTTACTTCCGTATAAATGATACTGCAGAATACGCGTGTTTTTGTTGTTTTGTTTTGATAATAATTACTTGATTTTCAGTTTTGTTTCCTTTTACATTTTAATATTCAATCCATTTAGCAACTTTTTTTTTATTTCCAAACCCAAAAATCCCGTTCTACTCGACCCTAATACAAGCTTTTCTTGTTTTGGCGCAACTAACAAAATAATTTTGAAAAAAAAATAATAAACATGATTTTTAGACCTATACTCACAACAAAACGAACTTTTTTAATTTCATTTTTTGAAAAGGGTAACATAAAAGTAAAACGCGCGACCTCGCGCGCGATTGGAACATTTTTCTTACCATCACTACTAGTAGATTTGATTGGTCAACAAATTAAAAGCGAAGAAACAACTTAAGCGTGCTTTTTTAAAGAGCTAATTTGAGGCTGTAATTGATCTTGGTTCGAGTTGGTTTGCTAAACTAACCTTTACTTTCTTTTCTCTTTCTTTCTTCGCAAGGCATTCTCAGTCGTTTGCTTGTATTTTTTTTTTCGCATGATTTGTGTGTAATGTTTTGTTGGTGTGTACAAGAAAGTGTGTGTCTGCGTTTGTTATGTGCGCACGGCAGGAAGAAACAATCGACTGTTAATATTTGTGTGTTGTGTGTATTTGTTAAATTGGATATCAAAACAGCAAATAAGTCAACTCTTGGAGAGTTGATCACAATCTTAATTGTTTCAATTGGTTATTTGTTTTATTTTCTTTTCAATATCACTAGTTTTGTTTTTTTATTTTATTCATTCTTTTCATTTTACTGATTACTTGTTTCCCTTCTAATTCAATCACTGATGCCTTTGCCTTTTTAGTTTTATTTAACTTGCTTCTGTGTTGACCTGTTCAACAGACACATTTACGTTTTTATTTTTTGTTCCTATTCTTTTCCTTTCTCGTAACATTCCCGAAAAAAATATATAAACTAAAAACTAAATTGTGGTCCTTCCTCTCTCTCTCTCTCTCTTTCCTTCCCCTAAATTTTCATGACAAGCCACAAACAGTAACTGGAAACCAAATTTGCACAAAATTTGGGAGTATTTCTTTAAAGAGGCCGCCTCGGATTGGCAAACATTTGCTGGAGAAAGTGCGGCCCCCCGAATGCTGCTCCGGCTGGCGCAGGATGATGATGATTGACGAGTGACGAGTGGTGGCGGTACGCGGCCGGCGACGAGGAACACGACGAGGAGGACGACGATCCGCCCGGGGACAGTGGCGAATACGGATTGTGGTGGTGGCGAAGGTGACGACCGTGGTGGTGGTGCTACCTGTGCTGACGGCGCTGCCGTTCCTGCCACGTGCCGTAGCGCCGGTTCGCCGACTGCAGGAGCTGGTTTAAATGCTGCGTCAGTGACGCGCCCAATGGCAACAGTTCCCTCATGGCACGGTCCTGCGGAGACGGAAAACAAAAAGAGTTTTCTGTTAGTTTCACATAGACGTCCTTGTTTGGAATCATGCAGCGCATAGTGTCGCTTTAACATTCAATACATGAATCCATGGTTTTTCCAATATGACAAAATATAATATTTAAGAAACCCTATTTAATATAAATAATTCAGTGTTGTAATCGAGTGAGAGAAAAAACTATCATTTAATGATTCCTGCACCAAAATATCAAAGGGTATAGTGACCGTCGCTATAGCCCATGAGTTCTCTTGATTTATCTCGTGCTTGCCAGCGAGAGCATTCGTTTCCTATCAATCCTTCTCTATCCTTCGATCACGAAGATTCTTTTGTTTTCTCAGAAAACCAACAATGTCATTCTGTCACTTTTGATCACTTTTTCCATTTTAATGCAAATATATAAATAAATAAATAAATTGACAAGACAACACATAACGATGGAACAACACTGCTGTCAAGTAGTATGCTTTTTGTCAAGAAGAGCCGCGAAGTAAGTTTTGAAAATTGAATTGAAAATCCATTTGAAATCCCTCGCTATTTTTACAACACTGATATAATTTAATCGTCTCATTTGACTGTGGACTTTTTTTTTATATTCGAGTATATAAAAAAATTAAGAGGAAAATATTACCAACAAATAACATAGGAATTAACATAAATAACGTAGCCTTCCGATTGTATATTAATAAAAACTTGTTCGAATAAAATATAAAGATTTTTTGATCCATAAAATTTCGATTGTGTTTGTTTTTACGACCTTTCAAAAACTGGTCTTATTTATTTTCCGAAAATGTACCCCTCTTTGTTTACATTTCGCTCTATAACTTAACTTGTGCGTTGAATGGAAAGCCAATCAAATTGATCAAAAAAGTACTAGTTCAGTTAAAAAAATCTCTGCCCGGCAATTATTTTTGCTAGAATCAGCATTTTTTAGGCTTTTAAGGAGCTCGGAAGGAATGAAAAAGTCCATATAAAAAATCGCTCAAGAAACGGTCAAGAAAAGGGAACGTTCTGTTATTTGGATCTGCTCATTTGAATGCGACTGGAATTTACACACACTTAAATAATTTGAAATTTGATATAATAAGGCTATCTAAGCCCGATCTCTGCTCCAGCGCCTCTGACGAGACAGGAGAAAACCGGGACCGACGTTTTACTTCACCATCCGATAGAAGCTCAGTGGATAAGGCGGGAATCGAACCCGCGTCTCATAGCATCATCGGGATCGGCAGCCGAAGCCGCTACCCCTGCGCCACGAGACCCATTTTTTTTTTTCATTTGCGACCACAAGAGCTTAAATCTGTTAAAATGGCGAAAACTAATGATTTATTGAAAAAAAACTTTTTTTGTGCACTGTTTTTGGACCCTAATGGCCAAACAAAACAAAAAAAGGTTTTTTTTATTCTTTTAATTTATTTAGAAAATACTATGTATCTGTGGTCCCCTGATTTTTTCCTCAAAAGCATCTTCAATATCAGTTAATCACAGGTGAGATACCAATGATAAGCACCATATCTACCAGAATTCTTCCAGAGTAGCAAAAATTTACGCAAAAACAGCAGAAAAATGAGCTCAATTTTATAATTTTGTTTTTTTTTTCACTAATTTGCAAAAAATAAACCAAATTTGAAGCAAGATTTCTGATTGCTCCAATACGACTCATTCACTCGCGATCACAAATCGAACGCGACGAAAACTGGTCTGACCGTTTCCTACCGTTTGTCACTTCCGCACCGATAGCTACTGGATACTCTCTCTTTGCTCTCCCTCTCACTCCAATCGAGTAGTACAGCGAATGGCTCAGAGAGACTTTGTCGGCGATCGGCTTTGTTTTAATCATTTATTAAACTGCTTAAAATCGATGTTATCAAAAATATTTTGCAAATTTTTGTTGATAACACAACATTAAAAACACATTTGACAGCAATTTCCACCATGCCAAATATAAATCGACGGCAAACTGTGGTATGGCAGGCCAAGTGAGCGCCTCGCTGGTAATTTGTTAGAAGCGATTGGCCATGGCGCTAGCAGCTAGCGGGTCGTGTTCGCTCACGATTGGTTGCGCGCTCTGGTCGGCAAAGATTCGTTCGGCGATGAGTGAGTGATTTCCGATCTTTGAAATGAAAATCAGAACCCTTGATTTGATTTTTTTTTGAGATTGCTTAACCTGTTGATCATAGAGAATTTCTCTTACATATTCAAAAAAATAACAAAGTCGCATAAAACAAGTCTAGCGACCAAAAATGAATGAGCTTATTTCTTTTCTTATTTTTAATTTTAAAATGATATAATCGATAAATTAAGCGATAGCTTAATATTTTTTGAACAGCATAGATCAGCAGAGAAGTACAATTTAAGTAAAATTTAATGACAGAAGCATACAAGTAATATTTCTTTCTTCCAATTTTAAAAAATGAACTCGAAATCAAAAAAATATTACTTTTAACAAATTCTAAGAGCAATTTAGTTTTTTTTCGGGGCATATTTTTTTCTCATTTGAATTTCCGTGCCAATTTGAAGTTTTCCCCAACATTTTTTTTTTCGCAAATCGATAATTGTGGATATCAAACAATATGCTCATAACCGATTCTTCCACAAAAAATCAGCCAAAATAAAATTCACAGCGAACGACTGAGGCAACACCCTACGACTCACCTCGAACGGCTTCAGCTTCGCCATCGTGAAGCGCTGGAGCGCCTCGTGCATCCGCACCGCTTGCGTCTCCTGCTGGGGGCTCGTCGGCGGAAAGCACTTCCAAAAGTGCTTCAGCAGCTCCAGCAGCGAGAGGTACAGGTTGCGGATCTCCTTCTCGATGTCCGGCGGAACGAGTTCTGCAAGAAGGAAAATGTTTAGCACTGTTTTGGACACTTCTTTGAAGATGTTTTAGGCGAGTGGTAAATAATGTTAAATGTTTTCACAGTGATTTGTCTTTTTTGTGAGTACGGAACTGGCCACCGGGGCGCAATCCGCGTGGAAGTTGAAATTTTCTGTGCCTTGCCGTTGACCAACCGTGGCGTGGCAGTTCGCCACGATTGAACACTTGATAGCAAGGGTCAAGTCAAAACTACTTTCAAGAATAACTCCAACTTACGCGCTAAGCTCTGCTCCTGGAAGCCCCGCATCAGCGCCCCACCGGGACTGAGCTCGCCCAGCGCACCGACGGCGGCCTTCGCGCTGACTAGCACTTTGTGCGGCGTCCGGTTGTTCCACGAGCCGGTGGCCTGCTGGATGTACCCGTTGACCGACTCCATGTCATGGCCCGCGTCCTGTGGGTCGTGAAAGGAACTTCCGCCGCCGCCACCACTGGAGGACGTCGTCGACGGCACCGGTCCGTGCAGGTACCGTTCGATCTTGGTGAGATTCAGCTGTTTCGGCGCCAGACTCGCGTCCGGGTCGTCCTCCAGATCGTCGTAGTGGATCTTCTCCTGGATGCGGGCCCGCTTGATGGCGGGTTCGACGAGCGGTTCTTCCGGACCGGTGGTATGGCCGTTCCCGTTGGTGGCGTCCCCGTTGGCAATGTGGTTGTTGTGTTTGTCCTTTTTGCCGAACCCGTTGACGACGTTGTTGTTGTTGTTGTTGGTCAGGGCTTTGGATTTGTCCTTGCCGTTGGAATCGCCGTTTGCGGTGGTCCCGTTGGCACCGGGAGTGGCGTTCAGGATCGACCCGATGCCCCTGTTCAGGGTTTTGACGTCGGTGCACGTCTTCAGCACCATGAACGAGTGTTGGTTGAACCGTTTGATCATGCTCTGGTGAACAATGTTCCCACTGTTGACCGTTTGCTTGCTGGACGCCGCACTGCAGAACCCGTCCTCAAGCGTGTTGTCCTCAAAGCCCCGGATATCGAGCAGCGGATCGCCCAGATTCTCCTGAACCGCCTGCTTCAGCTGCTGATCGTCGATCTTCCCGCACTCGGTGAAGATGTCTTTGGTACCGGCCGCGATCCGATCCCGGTGGAAGTAGTGCGACTGAAAAAACTTGGTCCAGAACTCCGACTCGGACAGCTTCGCCGGAACGTGCTCGGCGTGTTTCCGCTTCACCGCCGGGTACGTCTTGAAAATGCACTCGATAATGTCCGACGTCAGATTGTACCGTAACCCGTTACACCCGTCGGTTTGCGGCTTTATGTCCGCCAGGAACGCTCCCGAAACGCCAATGTCCTGCCGCTGGCTCTGAATCTCCTTCGACAGGTATTGCTTCGCGTGGTTCGCCCAGAACTCATCGCTGGGCAGCACTTGGGTGATCACCAAATCCTTATAAAGCTGCAGCAGCGACGGATTCTCCGTCAGGACCCGATTCTTCTCCTCCAGCTCCTTATCAATCTTACGCTTAAAGTTTGGCAACAGCTGCTGCAGCAGTTCCTTCACCTTGTCCCTGTCCGCCATCTGCGCCGGAGCCCCATTCCGATTGACAAAATGAAACGTCGAACTGTTCCCGTCGTGCAGCACGACCTGCAGCTGAATCTTCGGCTTGCCCTCCGGCGAAATCTTCTGCATCTTGATGTCCTGGAACCGGTGACTCACGGCGACCGTGTCCCGGTGCTCGGCAATCCACGCGATCCGCTCGTTCATCACGTACAGCGTTCCGTCGCCCTTCTTGAAGCGCACCTCGCCCATCTGGAGCAGCACGTCCTCGCGGGTCGTGGTCATTTTGGATCGACACTACAGCCTTCAGGCTCCGGAAGTTAAGGTCAGGTCAGGATCTCCTGCCGAGGAGAAGCCGCCTTAGTCGGGTTGCGGCGGCGGTTTTGATTTGTTCCGGTGGTGCTTGGGGTGGTCAGTGTCTGGAAGAGGGGAATTTCAGATTAGTTATTTGAAAAACTTGAAAGATACCCGGAAAATGACTAAAATGACGCACTTTTCCTGGGGAAAACACGCAGCGGAAAATGTGAAGGTCGAACTGTAAACAAAGAACTGTCACTTTGGCACAGTGTGCCAAAATAGAAGATTTAATTGGTCAAAAACAAAAATTAGAATTAAATTAATACAGAATTAAGCAAATATGAAAAATTAAGAAATGTTGAAAAATTAAACATTAAATGTGAAAAATTTTCACAAAACCTAAATATTCTTTTCGAAAAAAATATTTTAAAAAATTGGAATCGAGACGAACATTTCAAAAAGGTCACACATCAACGCCAAAATTATCAAATTATGGTTTTCGAAAAGATCATAAAATTTCACAGATGCTTAACTTTTTAATATATTCATTATTCAATATCTTTTTTTATTGGAACATTTAGTTGCTGAGATATTGGCATTAAAAAAGATTGAAATCAAAAGTTTTTTTTTTTTTGAAAGGGTCCAATAAACCAAATTCTCTAGTTTTTGCTTTTTGGGTGTTTTTGAAACCGCCTTGAGTCAGGGGTATTAAAAAACACCCAAAAAGCAAAAACTGAAAATTTGGTTTATTGGACCATAAGGCTTTCTAGTCCGAAATTTACCAACACATTCAAAGTATGTTTACATTACAGCTGGACGATTGTTTGCATCAGGTTTCCCATCTCTTTGTAGCAAAAGTTTTTTGTCAGGCGCCTTCTACCTGGTTTTTTTTGACTGACCGCCCGATATGTCAGCCAACATACTTCGCAGGGCTGTGACAGCTCGAGCTCGATCATTGTTTGCATCAGGACACTGTGACGAGAAATTCGTCATTTTTGGGTTAAATTATATTTTTTGCACTGGGTCTAGAAAGCCTTATTTCAAAAATTAAAAAAAACTCCAGAAATGTTGAATCAGAACCTGGGTGCAGAATAGTTGTCCGCAAAGCGGCCTCAATTTAGAACTGTCAAAGCGGAACCAATTTACTGTTTGGAAAATGATGCCATGAATTGGCAAGTATTGTAATCGATCTATAATTTATTTTGTCAGGAATAAAAAAGTCGAGGGCGTCGAGCTTTTGAGTCAGTCTTAAGAAAAGGGATGAAATCGAGATTGTCTTAATTCGTTGCTAACATTTCCATAAGCGCCATGTCTCACTCAAAACCTATGTTTACAAATTGTTTAAGACGAATTATCAGTAACTGTGAATGGCACCTGCCAAAAAACATTGAATAATCTTACTCCTGTATTATCACTGCGCTTCAAAGATACATAATCTCGTAACTTCTATCCGGTTGCTCTTCTGATTCACGAAATTCCCATACTTCTGACGCAATATTTCATTACGTTAAAAACAAACGCCCATCGTTTAGTCTACTAAAAAAACACGAAGAACTTAATATTTCAGCGAAAACTTTAATATGTATCATCAGATCCAAAATGTTTCAAAACGAGTCAATTCAACAGCAAAAAATATGTCACGCTTGAGCTTGAACAAAGCTTTCTACTTTGTTTATGTTTGCAGCTGTTGTTCAGTTGTATTAGTGAGGAGCAGTGAGGATCATTCGGAAATCACGTTACGCATTCTGTCTTTTCAGCACCCAGATCAGAACTAAAAAGAATTTGTTTTTTTTTTTTCGCTGAATTACCGCAATTAGAGTTTCAATCTTGAATGTTTGTTAAGCAATTTTAAGTTAAATTTCCTAAATTTTTCGAAAAAAATATACTTTCAGGATTCATGGACACTATTCATTTTATAGTTTTTCAATCATGGACACTATTTTGAAAAATCGAAAAACGAGAATTTTTCAGCTAAAATTAAACTTTAAGTGACTTTATCTTGAAAACGGTGTAATTTATCCAAAATTCCTTAAAATACTTTTCTTTTGCGCCTTTACATTAAAAAGGCTCAAATGTAACGGTTTTTTGTCCCCTAGAATTAAAATATAAATTGAAGATTTTGGGAAATTTATTTTTTGGCGAATAAAAAAAAATACTTCAAATTCAAAAAATCTTTGTCATGTACCTATTTCATTCTCAATTGTCCTAATCAAAACCAACAATTTTACCCAAGATACCAAATCGATCAGAAAATTTCTTCAAAAGTTACAGATTTTCGAATATTTACGAACCATTTTTGTGTGGAAAGCTGCCATCATTGTATCGAGGCTTGTATAGGTAAACCAATGACACAAAATGGCTTCTCTGGTCATAGTAAAGGACCCCGCAAAGTTTAAACTAAATAAAAAATACAAATCAAATCCTTTTCAGATTTTCGTGGAGAATTGCTCAATAAACAATGTTATATCTTATTATTTTTTTTTTTGCATTTTTTAATACCCCTAACTTAACGAGGTTTCAAAAATACCCGAAAAGCAAAAACTGAAAATGTAGTATTAGTGTCCACGTGGTTCATGGATGGCCCCTTAAAATTGCTTATCTTGTTTGTTGAGCACATGTGCAGCACCTAATAGTTAAAAAAAATACAGAGTCGATATTTGGGGGACAAATTACACCTGTTCTTGAGCCATTCGACAAAAATTTACCCATTTCTATTTATTATATGGACACCTATGTTTTACTTGAATTTGAGTGAAAACAATCAGCCTGTAAAAGGTTTGATTCAACATCAAAAAATGTTGAATTTTGCAAAATTTTGCGTTGAATCCAACTTGATTCTTCCCAATTCTATAAAAGTTTTTTGCTTTTATGAAAAAGGTGATTTTTCAACAAAAATCTTATTTTTCAAATCGACAATTTTTTGTTGATCTAAATCAATCTATTAAATAATCTAATTTTCTAGTGTAATATGAAGAATAATGTATTAAGATAGTAAAAAAGTCTTCATGGAACACTTTTTGAACTTCAAAAATTTATTTAAAGTGTATCCAACTTAATGTTTTTTGTAAATAAAAAATAAACAAAGAAAGTTATGGTGGTTGCCCAGATTTGTAACTATCCCACGTGTAAAAAAAGTTAATACCACGTGTACACGTGTCGACTCAAACACAATGATAAATTATTGCGCAATATCTTCTAAGCAGAACCATAAGTTTATTTTTTATACATTACAAAATGGCAATGTAAGAGATAATAATCTATGGTTAAATGCATAAGTTTAAACAAAAAAAAAGAATTTTTAGCAGAGATGCTTTTAAATTTGATTTCAAAAAGAACAAAAAAATCCTTCAAATAACCTGCCCAAGCAATCTCAGACATCTAAATTAAATTCTCACAACAGTACCAAGCGATTATCACCTCATATGGACTCATTTCGCGTTCTCATATTCAGTTTGAGACACACATTTGCAGTAGGGACCTACATAGGGAAATGAAATGTTCTGGGAGAAATTTCAAACACCCAAAGTCATTCAAATTTTAGGTTGGAAAACTTGTAGTTTTTCTTTCGAGCTGGCACTTTTCTTATACCGAACAAACACAAACATGACATAAACTACCAGATTATTATCAACAACAATTTTACAATACTTGTAATTGTTATAAGTCTCGTTTTTATGCCAAAACTATTTTAAATTGATTCCAACCTTGTTCTTGCATGATCTTGTTGTTCGATTGGAACCCCGATTTGACAGTTCGATTGGAACCCTGAGAGTGACATTTCGCCTCTCCATATAGGCTCTCTAATTTGCAGTGATGCGATGTCCCATTTGTGGCCCACATAAAATACTGCCTCGGTCAGACATCTCCAATGACGCTCTGCGACCTTTCGAGAGAAAAAGATTGGTGCCAATCACTGAAATCGAATTCCACACACGAGCTCACATAAAAAAACCTCGATAATCTCATTTTCACTTTCCAAATTGGGCCCGTTATCGAATTAGCATGCAGGAAAAAAATCAATCACCATTTTTAAAAAACTTCCAAATGCGCGATTCACCATTTTCTCCTCTACGTTTGGACCGGAGGATGGTCCAGGGCGGGACTTCCCGACTGGCAGGTTCCACAAGGGAGGAAAGAGGGGCCCATTAAAAGAGAAGAAAAAGTAAAAACCGTTCAACACATGTATGCAAAAGAGTACTCGCGGGTTCGGTTGTTCTTTGTTCCATTTTTGTTAGGAGAGTTATTTCACTGGTCGATGTGTTCATAGCTCAAAAATTTCTGCCAAGAAGAAGCGTTCCTAGTCCCCGATTCCACGTAAGTTCCGAGGTCGTGGATGCGGACCCCGATGGGTTTCACAAGCCCCCAACCGCCTACCAAACCGGCATGGTCATACAGCACTTGAACAAAGTTCTTCTCGAATTTGAGTTATCCTCTCGCGAGTCTCACATCAGTTACGAAAACCGCTCTCACGAAACGATTTGTTTGCTGAACAAAACACTCCACCACTGGCCAGCGCTCTCACACACCGCACGCTTCGCTCTCTTCACTTCACGTTGGTATTCTCTCTTCCTTTTCGATTCTGCTTGTTCATACGGCCGTCGACCGCCGACCGTTTCGACGACGACGATGACGACGGTGGCGCAGCAGCGAACGGAGACGACTCACTCACTGGTTTTGGGGCCCCACCATTCGCGCTCGGCGTAACGCCAGCCGACGAAGGCTACGCTCGGTGGCGGAGCACGGAGCCCCACGATGCATGAGATGTACTTGTTTGTTCCTGTTTTCGACCTTTTTAAAGTATTTTTTCAATTTAAAAGTTTATATTTTCGTGTTAAATGGGTTGCTAAGTAGTTATTCACTTGTAAATAAAACTTAGATAAACATTTAACAAGAAATATAAACAATTCAAAGTTTGATAACTCCCAGACCCTTAAAGTTAACTAAAATCCGGTTTCCAGCAAGTGGCGCTCCGCAAAACGGGCCCCCGGACACCGATTCTGCACCGGAGCCGACCACCGCACGCACCGAACAAAAAAATGGGAACAGGAAAATCATGATTAATTTCGCCTTCCGAAAGTGAAAAATTGTTTCGCCAAATTTCACCAAATTTTGCAACAATTTTCACTAAACTTCACATTGTTCCGCTCGTGCGACCCCTTAGCGTCACTTCCAGCCGAAAATCCGGCCCGAAACGGCCCGTTTTTACCTGATTTTGGTCTATTTTCTACGGAGAGCTGCTTCCATGGTGTTTTATGGCCGCCATGTGCAATTTGATTCAGAGAGAACATTTTTATTTTATTGTTGCAACACATAATCACATCGCACATCGTCGTTACTTGTATTCAAGAAATATTCCAAATGGTAAATTTAGAACTGAAGGATCCCCTCCCTGGTAACTTTCCTGCTGTGCCCTATCGGCGTTCCGGTGCCGAACGGAGCCGAACCCAATCGCCGCCAGGGGGCGGGGGCTGGAACAGCTGATTGGCGAAAAGTTGAATGAAAAGTTACTTAAAACGTTGGGAATTACACTGAAAACGACGTAAAATTACCAAATCTATCGATTTGTATCGAAAAATCTCAGATTTGTTCAATAGATTTCGAAAATTTAAACAAAAACTGTAATTCTAGTTTAGCTCTAATAACTCAGTTAAAAAGCAAAAAATCGCTATAAGAATTGATTCTTTCGAAAAAACGAAATTTTCAACGCAAATTTCATTACAAACACCACATACTTTACTAGCAAAATTCGTAAAAGTTTTAATTTCAAACCCCATTTAACAAACTTTTCCCCAGTCCACTCGAGTCCCCCGCGAAAAGTCTCGCACCGATAGGGCAAATTTTGCCGAAGACGACCCGAAGGCGGCCGACGCGGCCCGAACGGCGTTCGAGCAGCGTCTGCGACGGTAACCGCTCGACCGAACTGGGCGGGTTGCCCGATGGGCGCGATTCGAGAAGTGGCCAAATCGCGAATCACGATTAAGCGCCTTGGCGGGTGATTTAATGAATGATTTTCAAAAAATTAAATCATTGGCAGGATAAGTACGAGATTCGAGAAAAGAAATCATAAATTACTGCCTAGAAAAGTGCATTTTGGGAGAGTTGTTGGATCTCGAACTGCATGAAATGTTCGGGAACAAAGCGAAGGTTTTGGGTTTGGCCGATGGAGCGCTGGCGTCGAATCGTGTGAAATTGCAGACCCTGTTGAGTTTTTATACGGTTGTTACCAGCGATTCGAGCAAAATTTGGGTAGTAAAAACTGATTGAACGAGGTAGATATCGCCAAAAGCTTTGAAATGGTAGTTATAGAGCACTTGAGACTCATTTCTGTTAAGATTTAAAAGCTCTAAATTTTAAATTTGTAAATGATACCTTCTACCTCCACACGTTTCTACTACCACATAAGTAAAAGTAATTCATTTGTCCACTGGAATTCATGAATAGCGAATCCTAATTCTTTCGTTCATTCATAACTTACCAAATTATGTCCAATTAATTCAATGGTTGTTCCACTGTGCGAAAAATACTTTTAATCGAATCATAGGGGAAATCTGGTAAAAAATTCAAAAAAATATTATATTTATAAATACACTCAACCCCCCCCCCCCCCCCCGGTGGTTGGTCACTTTTTCGTTTGACACTTTTTTAGTTTGTACCCCGTTGGTTAGTCAAAGTCAAACTAAAAAGTGATGAACTGTCACTTTTTACACCGCTCTCACGAACACTATCAAAACCAACGTTTGGTAGTGTGTGTGAACTCCGTGTAAAAGGGATGTCAAACTAAAAAGTGACCCCGTTCGTTTGACAACAGTTGGTGTCAAACCATCGGGGTTTGAGTGTAGTATTAATTCAACAAAAATAGTGTTTTTGAAATCAACGAATTGTTTTGTTGATTCAAAGATATTTGCCTTATTTTTCTGCAATAAATGTTTACATTTATGTAGTTTTATTTGAAAAGGTTTTATAAACAAAAAAATCCTCTAATAAAAAGTCCAGAAAAGTTTTAAAATGTTCCCCTTTCTTCAATATAATATCATTGAAAAAATGATTTAATAAATTGAAATATCAAAGTAAAAAGTAAAAAGTAAAAAGTAAAAAGTAAAAAGTAAAAAGTAAAAAGTAAAAAGTAAAAAGTAAAAAGTAAAAAGTAAAAAGTAAAAAGTAAAAAGTAAAAAGTAAAAAGTAAAAAGTAAAAAGTAAAAAGTAAAAAGTAAAAAGTAAAAAGTAAAAAGTAATAAGTAAAAAGTAAAAAGTAAAAAGTAAAAAGTAAAAAGTAAAAAGTAAAAAGTAAAAAGTAAAAAGTAAAAAGTAAAAAGAAAAAAGAAAAAAGAAAAAAGTAAAAAGTAAAAAGTAAAAAGTAAAAAGTAAAAAGTAAAAAGAAAAAAGAAAAAAGAAAAAAGTAAAAAGTAAAAAGAAAAAAGTAAAAAGTAAAAAATAAATGTGGAAACTGAAAATTTAAAACTAAAAAGTGCAGATTGGAAATAGAAAACTTGCCATAGAAAACTGAGAATCGATAATTGAGAGGTGAGCACTGAAATGTGAAAACTAAAATGAAAATTGAAAAGTGAAAACTGAAAAATCGAAACGGAAAAGTGGAAACTTCAAGGTGAAAAATGAAAACTGAAGCGAACTGAAGAAAAGTTAGAAAGTGAAGTTAGTGGAGACTGAAAAGTTTAAAAATAAAAGAAATTTAATGATTTCATGAGTAAAGTAATACCATACTTGTAATGCTAAAACAACGAAATAAATAAAATGAAATAAAATACAGAGAAAAATTACCTTGAATCCAAGCGCGTTTCAGGTCAACCGAACCCCTCTCGTCAACAGGTCACACCTTCGCAAATAAACCCATCCCAAAATCACACCCAAAAAAACAAGAAAACCGTGCAATTCTAATACATGCTCACAGACAAACAGACTGAATCAAAATCGCAACAAAACGAAATAGAACTCACTTACCGCCGTTGCTCCATCTAGCTTCCGATAATGACGTTGGTGCAACGTTTGCCAGGCCATAAAGTAGGCCATTCCTTCTCACCCGCCATCAGGACTAACCGAGGAGGAGTAGGTTTACTATTTTTTTGCCAATTGCCGAGGTGTCCTTTGGCATGTCCTTTCTCACTGCTCTTTTGTTCACTTGGGGTTTTTTTCTGGCAATCCTAGAAGGCTGTTGATTTCGCGGAGAGCTTGTTGCATGCATCGCCATTTTCGTACACGTCAGTTCACTTCCAGTCGTCGTCCGGGAGGCCAATTTGGACGATTCTTGCTTGCAACAAACAGCCTGGACCAGCAGCAGTAGTAGGCCACGTGGCATTGAGTTAGGTTAGGACTTTCGGATTAGTTGAGCTAGGTTATGTTTTGATGAGAGTCGTGACGTCGTGACGGAACTCCTCAAACCCCGTTGAAGGTGCGTGGCCGGAAGTCATGGAGGGTGAGTTGAGTGTGCTGGATTGTTGAAAGTAACGTTGTTTGGTGGAAAAGTTTTGGGCCTGTTTTAATGGGGGGTATAATTAAGTGGAATAGTTTCCTTTTTGGTTATGTTTCGGGAAACTTTCAACAAGTTTTTCGCACAAAGTTCTGGAAACACGCACTTCTTGAGTTCTTCGTTGACTTTGGTGGTTCGTTACTGCTTCCCGTGGAAATTTTTTCGACATTTATGGTTAGAGTTGCCTTTTTTACATTTTATTGATGTTTGTTTGTTTGAATTTGTGTTTTAAAAAAGACCAAATCAAAAAAGGAAATTGATAAAAAGGCAACATCAGTCGCTCACAGATCAACAGATCTATCATAAAAATTATGAAAATAATTTTAAAGCATTTTTTTTAAATAAGATGTTTTTTTATAGTTTTTATTAAATTCCAAATCATTTTTGATTTCTACAAATTGGAACCAAAACTAACCAGTTGCAGAATAGAACCATTTTGCTCACCAAACAAAAAGTGAAGAAAAAGTCGTGTCATACCGCGGTTTGTCACGCAATGCAAAAGTTTGTCACGATTCTCCGTTCAAATTGGCCCAAGATATGGGGCAAAAGCCCGCGATTATTTGTTTTGCTCTGCTCTCTTCGATGACGGTAACATCGCGATAATGATGGTTCGGATAGATTGTCGCTAGAGGGACTCAGTCGTAAATCACACGATGAAATTGCATACAAACCGGGGCAGAAGTTTTTGCCCCTGAAGTTAGGTTTTGTGAACTTTGGGACAATGACCTTGAAAAATGTGGATCCCCGATTCACCGAAGCGGACAGAAAAACTGCGACAATAAATCAACTAATTTGTCATTGAGTTTTTTTTATCAGATGTAGGTCAGGTGAAAAATAAAATAATGAAAAAAAAAGTTTGTCTTGAACAAACCTTTTAAAAATAACAATAACTTAGCAAATATCGTAAACGTTCTAACCTCAGTAATTTAATAATAATTTTGATATTTTATCTTCATTAAAGAAATGTTCGATCAGGTTAGATAGATTGTGATGGCGGAATTTAAATTTTTTTGGACTTAAGGAGGTATTAGACTATGACAAACAACCAAACCAACTCGCACTTTGTAACAGTTTGACAGTTTGCCTGTGTTTGTTTGCGAGTATGCCGCAAACAAATTTGCGAGTTTGGCAAACTGACATATACGAAAAAGTGCGAGTTTGTTTGTTTGTCATAGTCTAATTCCTCCTTAAGTTCAAAACAAATAAAATATCTTCACAAACTTTTCCGATTCCGCCATCACAGGCAAATAGACGTAAATCTCTTTAAGATTCCATCAATTATCAATTTGGCAGTGGATTCAAGTAACTGGAAACTAACCACGGAAATTTGTAATTCACCACCACTCATTAACACGCACTTGACAGTTGTGAAACTGAATGCACTCATACTTTCAAACACTTCGAGTGATGCGCACGTTCACTACTAGATGGCTCTAGTTAAAAGTGATCGATTGGTTATTGCTGAAATGTTTAATGATTTATTTTTCAAAAGATTATTTTTTACGAAAAAAATCTCAATTTTTTTAGAAAAGTTAAGATCTTTATTTGCAGTTTACTTGTTTGTCAAAATTAAGTAAGGGTACAATTTTAAAGATTGTTTTTTTAGTTCTTGAATATTTACTACAAGCACCCCTTAAAAACTATAAAAAAAATCTATTCTCACCAAGAAACTGAGAAATTTTATTTAATTTTGACGAAAACACTCATTTACGCTGAATTTCTGATAAACTTAATATAGCGATTGATGTTTATACATAATTTAATCATTATTTTTTTTCAAAGAATTGCAATAAAATATGTTTTAACATTAAAAACTATGATTACAAATGATTTTTTTATGAAGCGAGTTGATTTTTTGGGGAGATAGCCCAACATTTATCAATAAAATTTCAACCGCAGCTGAATTTGAGAAACCAATTGCGAAAAACAAGCTAACAAACCATAGACTAATTAAAGACTAAACACTCCGAACAAAATTTTCCAAAAAATATGACTCATAAGCTGTGAACCGCGGGTACTACGTTGAACCGCATCGGCTCGCCCCTTGTATGACAGATCAACCTGGCAGCGCTGGCCTTTTTCGATTCTGTTTTGTGCTGATTTACGCGCGCAACTTGTTTGGTTTTGTTTTGTTTGGCAATCAAGGCAGCAGGCAGCAAATAAATCTGTTCAACAGATCGCCGACGACCTCACCGCCGGATGATTGGTATCATCTCAAATCCGGTCAACTCGGTGGTCCCGATTGCCTGCGACACTCTACCCAAGGTCGGAGTTTTGGACACTAGGCGCGTGTTAGGCATTTCCACGCTGGAAATTATCCGTGCCAACACGTTCATCGGTGAGGTTGTCGACATCGACGGGTCAACATTCCGGTCATCGGAGGTCACTCCAGCGAGACCATCATCCCAGTGCATCCCAGAGCTTCCCAAGAACAAGATTGCCGCCCTGACGGAACGCATTCAAGAAGTCCTCATAGCCATGGCCAGTGCCGGAGCCTGTTTTGCCCTCGCTCTGGCCCAGAGCCACTTACTTCTCATAGCCGCTGCTGCTGGGCAAGAACAGTCTCGAGAAGAGCCTTGGTCTGTCCAAGGTGAACGACTACGAACAGAAGCTGCTGAAGAAGGTTATTCCAAAGCTGATGAAAAACATCCAGAATGAACAAAAAAACAATTTATCTAGATTAAGTCGAAAATGTTTGTAATCAATTTATTGAACATAAATATTCAAGTGCATGATAAAAAGTATCCGCAACGTTATTGCTGAGGTTCGGAATGCCAAGTTGGCAGTTCAGGGCAAAGATCTTGGCCGTGTGGAGGTACGTCGAGGCCCAGATGGCGTCTGCATGAACTTTCTTGCCTTTTAGGGTGACGATTTCGGGTTGGAGGAGGTCGGTTTTTCCCCGGCGATATCAAACGGAGGCGGCCCACGTCTTGACTCTAGATACGCCGACTTTGCTTGGCAAACCCGACGGTGTTCACGTGGTCGTTTTCGGAGAGGGTGATGATTAACAGATTGTGAGGCCCTTGTTGCCGTTCGAATCCCGGAATGGCCTTCAAGCGTAGGCGTTTCCACCGTTCAGCAGACACGCGGAATGTGAATCGCTAGAAATTCGACCGCCCTCGGGATTTCACTTGGGATCAAAACAAAAACACAAACAATAACATTCCGCGAAATGTCATGTAAAAGTCAGAGTTGCCAGTTGATGATATTTCGATCTGTCATTTTTTGACAGTGAACCGGCCGTGCCGAGGGGTCATAAAAAGGTTGAGTCATGATTCAGAGCCCACTGTGTAGTCTTATTTTTTGGCAAAAATAAAACCTATTTGGCATAAGACGTTTGAAGACGTATGAAATGTCGTTTTTCCCTCCCTTCTAGGTTTTAACAAAGGTTTTATCAAGGCTTTGAGGATGTTGTTAGGATTCAGTTGTAAAGCCTTGAACTCGGTTTGAACTAGGTGAACTAGGTTTTATAAATAGGCCGTGACAACCTTTTGCGGAGGTACTTTTGGGTTTTAACAGAGGTTTATCGGGGTTCTGGGGAGGCTGTTACGACTTAGTGGTTTTAGTGTTGGTTTTGGCTGATAGGTTTTGTAGCGGTTGTGACAGCTTTGATAAAGCCTAAAATGTTACTTGGGAAGGATTGGATAGACAACTTTCCATAAATTATAGAAAGAGGTACAGAAATTAAAATACAGTCGACTCTCTGGTTGTCGATCATCTCGATATCAATATTGCTCCATCTCTTAATTATGTCTTCAGTCCGTTCAATAACATGCTTTGATGTTTTCGTTCTATAAATTGATACCTTTTGCTCTCGACGGTCCCTTCAATATCGACACAGAGAGAGTCGACTGTAAATTCTGAAATTAAATAAAAAAATATTAAAAGAAATTTTAAGCTTTTTCTGGATCAACTACACAAATTTTACAAAGAGGAGACACATCAATTTTCTTTTCAATAAATTTCATAACCAATCTTCTCCCATTACACTTCCACCCCACGCAAAATAAAGTCCAATTGCATTCTCAAGCAATCAGCATGTCAATAACTTCCCACCATAGACAAGCGGACCTAATTCGTTTATCTTTTTTGTTAATAATCCATCTTGTTGGGAGAGCATCATACGAAAGTTACAGTAGAGCAAGTCAAACGCCTGTTAATAAGGGGAGTGGTGAATTCAAAAACTATTGTGGTAAGTTTTCCTTCGTTTAAATTGACCGTTAAATTTTTGGTTGAGAAAAAAAAAATCACGACTGTTTGTCGGTGTTCGATCCTTGTAATATTAAAACAAATACCAATTGTTGATTCCCTCCACGGCAATAAATTGTGCCATTGATTGATGGGTCCCACCTTTAACCCCGTATTTCGATGCGCCCCAAAGTTAATCCTTACCACCCCTTTTTTCCATAGACAATCCCATTGAGTTTTTTTTATCAGATGTAGGTCAGGTGAAAAATAAAATAATGAAAAAAAAAGTTTGTCTTGAACAAACCTTTTAAAAATAACAATAACTTAGCAAATATCGTAAACGTTCTAACCTCAGTAATTTAATAATAATTTTGATATTTTATCTTCATTAAAGAAATGTTCGATCAGGTTAGATAGATTGTGATGGCGGAATTTAAATTTTTTTGGACTTAAGGAGGTATTAGACTATGACAAACAACCAAACCAACTCGCACTTTGTAACAGTTTGACAGTTTGCCTGTGTTTGTTTGCGAGTATGCCGCAAACAAATTTGCGAGTTTGGCAAACTGACATATACGAAAAAGTGCGAGTTTGTTTGTTTGTCATAGTCTAATTCCTCCTTAAGTTCAAAACAAATAAAATATCTTCACAAACTTTTCCGATTCCGCCATCACAGGCAAATAGACGTAAATCTCTTTAAGATTCCATCAATTATCAATTTGGCAGTGGATTCAAGTAACTGGAAACTAACCACGGAAATTTGTAATTCACCACCACTCATTAACACGCACTTGACAGTTGTGAAACTGAATGCACTCATACTTTCAAACACTTCGAGTGATGCGCACGTTCACTACTAGATGGCTCTAGTTAAAAGTGATCGATTGGTTATTGCTGAAATGTTTAATGATTTATTTTTCAAAAGATTATTTTTTACGAAAAAAATCTCAATTTTTTTAGAAAAGTTAAGATCTTTATTTGCAGTTTACTTGTTTGTCAAAATTAAGTAAGGGTACAATTTTAAAGATTGTTTTTTTAGTTCTTGAATATTTACTACAAGCACCCCTTAAAAACTATAAAAAAAATCTATTCTCACCAAGAAACTGAGAAATTTTATTTAATTTTGACGAAAACACTCATTTACGCTGAATTTCTGATAAACTTAATATAGCGATTGATGTTTATACATAATTTAATCATTATTTTTTTTCAAAGAATTGCAATAAAATATGTTTTAACATTAAAAACTATGATTACAAATGATTTTTTTATGAAGCGAGTTGATTTTTTGGGGAGATAGCCCAACATTTATCAATAAAATTTCAACCGCAGCTGAATTTGAGAAACCAATTGCGAAAAACAAGCTAACAAACCATAGACTAATTAAAGACTAAACACTCCGAACAAAATTTTCCAAAAAATATGACTCATAAGCTGTGAACCGCGGGTACTACGTTGAACCGCATCGGCTCGCCCCTTGTATGACAGATCAACCTGGCAGCGCTGGCCTTTTTCGATTCTGTTTTGTGCTGATTTACGCGCGCAACTTGTTTGGTTTTGTTTTGTTTGGCAATCAAGGCAGCAGGCAGCAAATAAATCTGTTCAACAGATCGCCGACGACCTCACCGCCGGATGATTGGTATCATCTCAAATCCGGTCAACTCGGTGGTCCCGATTGCCTGCGACACTCTACCCAAGGTCGGAGTTTTGGACACTAGGCGCGTGTTAGGCATTTCCACGCTGGAAATTATCCGTGCCAACACGTTCATCGGTGAGGTTGTCGACATCGACGGGTCAACATTCCGGTCATCGGAGGTCACTCCAGCGAGACCATCATCCCAGTGCATCCCAGAGCTTCCCAAGAACAAGATTGCCGCCCTGACGGAACGCATTCAAGAAGTCCTCATAGCCATGGCCAGTGCCGGAGCCTGTTTTGCCCTCGCTCTGGCCCAGAGCCACTTACTTCTCATAGCCGCTGCTGCTGGGCAAGAACAGTCTCGAGAAGAGCCTTGGTCTGTCCAAGGTGAACGACTACGAACAGAAGCTGCTGAAGAAGGTTATTCCAAAGCTGATGAAAAACATCCAGAATGAACAAAAAAACAATTTATCTAGATTAAGTCGAAAATGTTTGTAATCAATTTATTGAACATAAATATTCAAGTGCATGATAAAAAGTATCCGCAACGTTATTGCTGAGGTTCGGAATGCCAAGTTGGCAGTTCAGGGCAAAGATCTTGGCCGTGTGGAGGTACGTCGAGGCCCAGATGGCGTCTGCATGAACTTTCTTGCCTTTTAGGGTGACGATTTCGGGTTGGAGGAGGTCGGTTTTTCCCCGGCGATATCAAACGGAGGCGGCCCACGTCTTGACTCTAGATACGCCGACTTTGCTTGGCAAACCCGACGGTGTTCACGTGGTCGTTTTCGGAGAGGGTGATGATTAACAGATTGTGAGGCCCTTGTTGCCGTTCGAATCCCGGAATGGCCTTCAAGCGTAGGCGTTTCCACCGTTCAGCAGACACGCGGAATGTGAATCGCTAGAAATTCGACCGCCCTCGGGATTTCACTTGGGATCAAAACAAAAACACAAACAATAACATTCCGCGAAATGTCATGTAAAAGTCAGAGTTGCCAGTTGATGATATTTCGATCTGTCATTTTTTGACAGTGAACCGGCCGTGCCGAGGGGTCATAAAAAGGTTGAGTCATGATTCAGAGCCCACTGTGTAGTCTTATTTTTTGGCAAAAATAAAACCTATTTGGCATAAGACGTTTGAAGACGTATGAAATGTCGTTTTTCCCTCCCTTCTAGGTTTTAACAAAGGTTTTATCAAGGCTTTGAGGATGTTGTTAGGATTCAGTTGTAAAGCCTTGAACTCGGTTTGAACTAGGTGAACTAGGTTTTATAAATAGGCCGTGACAACCTTTTGCGGAGGTACTTTTGGGTTTTAACAGAGGTTTATCGGGGTTCTGGGGAGGCTGTTACGACTTAGTGGTTTTAGTGTTGGTTTTGGCTGATAGGTTTTGTAGCGGTTGTGACAGCTTTGATAAAGCCTAAAATGTTACTTGGGAAGGATTGGATAGACAACTTTCCATAAATTATAGAAAGAGGTACAGAAATTAAAATACAGTCGACTCTCTGGTTGTCGATCATCTCGATATCAATATTGCTCCATCTCTTAATTATGTCTTCAGTCCGTTCAATAACATGCTTTGATGTTTTCGTTCTATAAATTGATACCTTTTGCTCTCGACGGTCCCTTCAATATCGACACAGAGAGAGTCGACTGTAAATTCTGAAATTAAATAAAAAAATATTAAAAGAAATTTTAAGCTTTTTCTGGATCAACTACACAAATTTTACAAAGAGGAGACACATCAATTTTCTTTTCAATAAATTTCATAACCAATCTTCTCCCATTACACTTCCACCCCACGCAAAATAAAGTCCAATTGCATTCTCAAGCAATCAGCATGTCAATAACTTCCCACCATAGACAAGCGGACCTAATTCGTTTATCTTTTTTGTTAATAATCCATCTTGTTGGGAGAGCATCATACGAAAGTTACAGTAGAGCAAGTCAAACGCCTGTTAATAAGGGGAGTGGTGAATTCAAAAACTATTGTGGTAAGTTTTCCTTCGTTTAAATTGACCGTTAAATTTTTGGTTGAGAAAAAAAAATCACGACTGTTTGTCGGTGTTCGATCCTTGTAATATTAAAACAAATACCAATTGTTGATTCCACGGCAATAAATTGTGCCATTGATTGATGGGTCCCACCTTTAACCCCGTGTTTCGATGCGCCCCAAAGTTAATCCTTACCACCCCTTTTTTCCATAGACAATCCCATAAATTGCGTCACAGTCAATGTCGGATCGCTTCACCCCGATAGTGGTCGTGTGTATGTTATTACATTTTATTTATTGGGACATCAATTTGCCTTTCGCGAAATCGGAAAATATTATCGTAAAAAGAGGTAATGTGAGTTTCCCCTTTAATCCGAAAACCAGATGGAAAGAGAAAATAATCAATTTACTGTGTGGCCTTTGTGGGAAATTCGCGTAACCACCACAGACAAAAACCAGGGAAAAGGAATGGGAAAATAAATAAGTCATAAAAGTTGTCTTTCGAGAAAGGGAAGCACCTTCCACCGGCACTAGCTACTTGAAAAGGGGTTTTGCACAGTGCAAAATTATGATTTTAAAATCATACGACAAAAGAAAAAAAAAACAAAAAAGAAATTCTTACTGTGCACAATAAAAGAATTGACAAACTGTATACGAGCGCCAGCAGCGCGTGGGAGAATTGGGCTGGGACAATTTTCCATTTCCGTTTGAGGTTAAAAGTTTGGGCAGTCAGCTGGATTCAGATACCTTCTCAGTTTGAGCTGAGATTTTGACAGGGAAGGATATCTCAGTTCTAGCTGAAGGATTAGTGGGGTGAATTCAATTTTGGAAAAAAAAACGAGTGAAGAGTTACTGAAATCTAGAAGAATAGTTTGGAAATGTTCGAAAACACCGAATTTAAGCGGCTTTTGGAGCGCGAAGCGAGAAAGGAGTATCAGTTGATCCTTGGAAGGTGCAACGAATTCGGTAAACTGGATTTGATGTTACACAAATCAATGTGCAATTTGATTGTTAAAAATCAACTAGGATATTAAACATATGCATTTTAAACCCCTTTTTATTTACTTTTTAACTTACCTTCTTCGCATAAAATTTGCACAACTTGAACTTCAACAACTAATTTTGCAAAACTTTTGATAGAAACTTGCTTGCTCACTTCTTATTGAGCTATTTATCACTCGATTTCAGTTGAAAACGCTTTAAATTAGCTTCAATTGAATGTCAAAGTTCGGACCTGTCAACATTAGAGGGACGCTGGAATTAGATGCTGATCCCCTAATTATAACTTTATATTATTATTAGTTATGGAAAATTGTCCGAGGAATCCCATTAAAAATATTTTTTTACATAGGAAGTATCCAAATTAAAAGTGCTCCGATTTGGCTCTGATTTGGCATGGGAGTTTTTTGGTCAAAATAATAAGACCCGTATTTTATTGTTTGGCGATAAGGGTGCTCCTATCCGAAATAGGGTGGTCCCAAAAATTGCGTTTTTGGTAAGTTATGTAAAATATTGTATTTTCAGATATGAGTTCTTTGGTCCTGAGATCTTCAAATCAGAAAATGAAATTTTCATAGAACTTTTTCAAATATTCGGCTAGTTTTTTTCGGGCCTCAACATATTTTTCCTTAAAAACCCAACTAATAACCTTGCTTTTAAAACGTTCAGCCGTTCCGGAGATATGGTTTCTTGAAAAAAAAATGTTTTTGCGAAAATCAACGAAAAACTGTATTTTATGGACCACCCTATTCGCCCAACAAAAAAATACGGGTCTTATTATTTTGGCCAAGATATTGCCTTGCCAAATTAGAGCGAAATCAGAGCACTTTTGATTCGGATACTTTCTGTTTGACGTGGGATTGCTGTAGAAATATAGAATAATCGGTCCTGGAATTTTTTTTTTTTTTGAAAAGGTCCAATTAAAAAAAAAATTTTTTTTTTGCTTTTTGGGTGTTTTTTAATACCCCTGACTCAAGGCGGTTTCAAAAACACCCAAAAAGCAAAAACTGTAAATTTGGTTAATTGGACCTTTTAAAAAAACTCCAAAATTCAACATTACGCCCTTTTAAATGTTAGTCTTGATAAATATTGAAGAAATGTCTAAATACCTTTTTTAAGAGTTCAGCGAATTGGGTCCTAAAATGAAGCTTAGATTGCTGATTTTATTGTTTACAGCGATAAAGCTTATTTTTCTGAGTACAATGACCCTTTGCACGACCGCAAAGAGTTTAAAATGGATTTTTACAAGATTTTTAAATCAATTTTGAAAATTTTTATTTCTTGACAGAAAAGGTCCTACTTGACAGCTCGTTCCAAGGGGACCATAGTTGATCCATGAGCAATTCTCTACGAAATCGGTCTTTTTTAGAATTTTAATTGTTGTATTTTTTAATCCGACTGAAACTTTTTTGGTGCCTTCGGTATGCCCAAAGAAGCCATTTTGCATCATTAGTTTGTCCATATAATTTTCCATACAAATTTGGCAGCTGTCCATACAAAAATGATGAAAATTCAAAAATCTGTATCTTTTGAAGGAACTTTTTGATCGATTTGGTGTCTTCCTCAAAGTTGTAGGTATGGATACGGACTACACTTAAAATAATGATGCACGGTAACAATTTTTTGGTGATTTTTTATTCAATTTTTTGTCACTAAAACTTGATTTGCAAAAAACACTATTTTTTTTTAATTTTTTGATATGTTTTAGAGGACATCAAATGCTCACTTTTCAGACATTTTCAGGTTGTGCAATTAATCTTTGACCGATTTATAAATTTTTTAATCAATAGTGATTTTTTAAAAAAATCGAAATATTGATCGCAAAAATTTTTCAACTTCGTTTTTCAATGTAAAATTAAATTTGCAATCAAAAAGTACATTAGTGAAATTTTGATAAAGTGCACCGTTTTCAAGTTATAACCATTAGGGTGGGTACGGATTTTGAAATGTTCTCAGATCAATTTCTGGTGTGGTTCCCCTTGTAGGGCATACCCATAGGGACTCTCACGCCAAATTTCAGCTCATTTGGTTTAAAACTCGCTTGTCTCAAGCGGGTTCAAGTTTACATGGAAATTACTATGGGAAATTTTGAATTTTCGTTCATTCGCTCCTACGGGCCTGGGGAAAACATGTAGAAACTTCTAGGATGGCCAGAAATTAGCGGAATCGTCTGGAGAACAACTTTCCCTAAGAGACCAGGTCGATTCGTTCAACCCCCATCGAGCTCAACGGCAATACATCCAGGGTTTTCGGAACCAACGGTTTTCCCCAGAAAAGCATAAAATTTTCCTTAGCATGCTATGAATGCTTGATGAAAACCGCGACGCCACGTGTCAAACAGCTACCACGTGATTGTAAAATTTGCACCATAACAGTTTTTTTTTCTGATTTGGAGGTTCAGAATACAGCTGAATAGTATTCTGATCACCATGAATGATAATTCTATGGTTCAAAAAGTAATTAAAGATATTTTTTATAGGCGATGCTAGTCCACGTGGTAGCTGTTTGACATGTGGCGTCGCGGTGTTCATCAAGCATTCATAGCATGCTAAGGAAAATTTTATGCTTTTTTGGGGAAAACCGTTAGTTCCGAAAACCCCGGATGTATTGCCGTTGAGCTCGATGGGGGTTGAACGAATCGACCTGGTCTCTTAGGGAAAGTTGTTCTCCAGACGATTCCACTCATTTCTGGCCATCCTAGAAGTTTGTACATGTTTTCCCCAGGCCTGTAGGAGCGAATGAACGAAAATTCAAAATTTCCCATAGTAATTTCCATGTAAACTTGAACCCGCTTGAGACAAGCGAGTTTTAAACCAAATGAGCTGAAATTTGGCGTGAGAGTCCCTATGGGTATGCCCTACAAGGGGAACCACACCAGAAATTGATCTGAGAACATTTCAAAATCCGTACCCACCCTAATAACCATTTTAGGTTACTTTTTTAAAATTAGTCACAGTTTTTCATTTCTTTTAATTAGTGTACATGTTTGCCTACCTTTGAAAAAATATTTTTGAAAAGCTGAGAAAATTCTCTAAATTTTGCTTTTTGAACTTAGTTGATACGACCCTTAGTTGCAGAGATATTGCCATGCAAGTGTTTAAAAACAGGAAAATTAATGTTTTCTAAGTCTCACTCAAACAACCCACCATTTTCTAACGACGATATCTCAGCAACTATAATGGTCCGATTTACAATGTTAAAATATGAAACATTCGTAAAATTTTCCGATCTTTTCGAAAAAAAATATTTTTAAAAGTTTTGAATCAGAACTAACATTTCAAAAGGGCCAAACATTCAATATTATGCCCTTTTAAAATGTTAGTCTTGGTTTAAATATTTTGAAAAGATTTTTTTCGAAAAGATCGGAAAATTTCATAAATGTTTCATATTTTAACCAAGGGAATGATGGAAAGAGAGGAATCACAAATCCGTATAAATATTTTCAAGATTTTTCAGGTGTAAACCGAAAACGCGATCTAAAATTAAAATGGAAGAATAAGGCTTTTAACTGCTTATTTAACTGTCGGTGTACAGGACGCCGCACTGTTTAATCATTTTCTGACGTCCATTCAATTTTGCAGTCCAAACCCAGTCATTGAATCGGAAAAATAAAATTCTTTTTCAATTTTCTTTTCTTGATTTGTGTGCACCTAAGTCGAAGACCAAGATTGTTTACTTTTTGCTCTTTGGTCTGACAGTCTTGGTCTGACAGATTTGGTCTGTCAGTTTTATCATGGATTTTGGTCTGGTCTAGGCGAGGGATAGGACACAGCACCTTCCTGATTTTAACATTGTAAATCGAAAAATTGGTGTCTTGCCAATTTTTTTTTTGCATTAAAATGAAAAAAAAAAACAAATATCAAGATATCAAATTTTTGAAACAAGAATATTTAAGAATATTATGGCTTGGGTGGATAATTTTTTTATCAAATAATTAAAAAATAAATGTTAAGGTTCAAATTTGCCATGCTTTTTTCTCACTCATTTTTGTATATTTTAAGTCAAACAAAATCCTTTTTTTTTGCAATAAATGACCAATTTTAATAGATTTCTCTTTCCAAACATCCCAAGGCTTCGACTACGTCATCAAACGTCCCCCGCAGGCCCGGATATGCTTCGGATCGGCCATCACCCGCGAAGCGGTCCCGCTGCGAGGTCCCGCCATGAGTTCCCTGATGCGTCGCACAATGTCCAAATCCGCCCAAGCGGAAAACCTCGCCCCCGGTTCGTACGACATCACGTACTACGACAAGGCCCACCATCCGGCACTGCACCGGATGGTCTACAGCAAACGTGGCTACGGATCGCTTTCGGCGAGCTCGATCCGCTTCCAGTTCGACGAGGTCAGCCACTGTCCGGGGGTTGGGGATTACGATGCGACCAAGGTGAAACCGGTTAAAGCTTCGGGAAAGCCGTTTGGAGCTACGGTTCCCCGCTGGCAGGAGAAACCGGTGCCGGCGGTTCCGGGAGCCGGAACGTACACACCGAAGACGCGCAAGGACATTCAGCTGCACTCGTTCGGGGGCAAGATCCGGATCGTGCCGGCCACGATGACCGTTTGCAAGACGGACAACTTTGACCGCTGTATGGTGTGCGAACAGAAGCCGGAAGTGGACTACTGGAAGAACTTCAAAACGGACCGCAGCTTGTGCCGGCGGTGTATGGAAGCGGAGGTGGACGATGCAAAGTACCGGTCAAAAACGAAATCTGTGATGTTTAAGCGGTTGGGCGAACTTAAGGAGTTTAAGGTTAGTTACAAACTGTATATCGAGGATTTTATAAGAATTGTCTCTTTTTTTTATTGCAGCGCATCCGCCACTGTTCCTATTATCACAAGCACGATAAAACGACGGCCGCGATCCAGTTTGTGAGCAATCGCGAGCTGAAGCGAAAGTTCCGGCTCGAGAATTACCTTTCGATGTTTGAATAAATTTGTGCTTTTGTTGCATCAGTATTAACATTTGGTTGTAATTTACATCAGAAAAATATAATTCAGCATTGCATATTTAGTTCAACAATCTAATACTTTTAATCAACGAACGTTGGATCTATTTATTTAGATCGGTAATTACTTAGTCAAGTAAAAAAAAAGGTGATTTCTGTACTTAATCGAAATATCATAATTACAAGATCCATGATCGAGATTTCAGAATCGAAATAAAATGATCGTAATTTGTCGATAATAGGTTGAGATCATTCGATTGTAGTTTCTAGATCTAACATCGACAAATTACAACTGACGTTCGGAGATAATGGTAATAGGGGAAGGTGGGGCAAGACGACCATATGGGGCAAGAGGAACAATCGCTAGTGCGGCCGTAATTTTTACAACTTTATTTCCAATATGAGGAATTGTTGCTAGCAATGCAATTAGCTGATTCTACTACCACACAACTTCCAAAACGACGTTAACGCCACTGGGCATAAGATTTAATGAAGTTTTTTTCAAATCCTTTGTTTTCTTATAATATTTGGAATGTACAACATAAGGCTTTGGGTTCGTTTTAAGGCTCATTTTATCAAACTGGTATTTTTCCTAGATCAGAAGTGTCCCTACTAATGATTTGCACCTATTATAAAGCATGATTTAACTTTTGGTTATTTTTGTTGAGAACTTTAAAAAAATCATGTTCAGGTGGGGCAATTAAGTGTACCATATGGATTTTTAGTATGGAAAAAAATACGAATGGAGCACCCGCAGTCGAGCAGTTTTTGACAGTTCGCTCCATAAGAAATACATTGTAGAAAAAAGCAAAAACTGCTCGAATGGAAGTGCTCCATTGCTGAAACAACATATTTTATTGGGAAATAAATACATGAAAGTACTTGAAAACTGATAAACAGACAGATTTTTTAACTTTTTAATGGGTTATAACGAGCATTTCCTTAAATTGTTATACTTGCCCCACTTTCCCCTACGTGTTCAAAACTTGTTTAAAAAAGAAAAAAGAAAAAAAATCGTGATCAAAACTTGAAAAAATCAAAGTTCAAAAATTTTAATTTTTGATAATTTAGGCCGTTGCAAATATTTTTAAAAGTTTATGTCGCCCACCCTTCAAAGTTGGCCTGAAAAATCAGGGGAAAAACAAATATTTTTTCGAAAAACTTCAAAATTTTAATGAAAATTAAAGTTTAACCAACTGAAAACCAGTTAAAATGCATTTTCCCGCGTTTATAATCATTAGGGTGTTTCAGCCAAACAAAAAAGTTTTCAGAATCAGGCAAACCGAGGTTCCCCTAGTAGAGGATACCCATAGGGACTCTCATGCCAAATATCAGCCCATTTGGTTGAGAATTGGCCTGTCCCCAGCGGTTTAAAGTTTACATGGAAATTACTATGGGATTTTTGTGCTTTTCGTTAAATCGTTCCTACAGGTCTGGGGACAACCTGGATTCACTCGGAATAAAGACAGGTGTGTAGGGGATGGTTCAATGAACACATTCCAGAAGGAATTAGGCTTGTCCATTCTGTCCCCAAGGTGCGCATTGGATCGACGTCCGGTGTCTCCAGAATCATCGATTCACCCTTCAAATGTACGCATTGTCCTTAGTATGCTATGACGGCTAGAAGAAAATTACGACGCCCCATGTCAGACGGTGAACACGTGGCAGAGCATCTACTCGAGTTTTGGCTCAGAAAGATTCTTTAAAGTACTAAAATTGTAATTATTGTTGTTCCTGGAAGAATTTCAACTATTCTAAATAACGTAAAATGATGATTTTGCGTTTATAATGCAATCGATGCCTCTCCACGTGTTCACCGTCTCATATGGGGCGTCGTGGTTTTCTCCTAGCCGTCATAGCATACTAAGGAAATACGATGCTTTTGAAGGATGAATTGTTGGTTTTGGAGACACCGGACGTCGATCCAATGCGCACCTTGGGGACAGAATGGACAAGCCTAATTCCTTCTGGAATGTGTTCATTGGACCATCCCCTACACACCTGTCTTTATTCCGAGTGAATCCATGTTGTACCCAGACCTGTAGGAACGATTGAACCAAAAGCACAAAAATCCCATAGTAATTTCCATGTAAACTTTAAACCGCTGGGGACAGGCCAATTCTCAACCAAATGGGCTGATATTTGGCATGAGAGTCCCTATGGGTATCCTCTACTAGGGGAACCTCGGTTTGTCTGATTCTGAGAACTTTTTTGTTTGGCTGAAACACCCTAATAATCATATTTAGCATGTTTTAACTACTTTGAAAACATTTTAAATTTTCATGAAATACCAATGTACAGTCCCACAAAAAAAAATTTTTGGAGGAAAAAATTCCCCCCCCACTTTGGTCAGAGCCGAGAGGCATAAACTTTGAAAAATATTTGCAACGGCCTTACAATATAATTTTTTTTTTTTTTTATTAAAAAACTTAAAAATAGCTAAAATCGAGATTCAAGAAGCCCTAAATATTATCCAAAATTTAACATTAAAAAGAGAATTCTAAAATTCGAATAACAAGAATTAGAATTTTAGAATTTTAGTATTTTAGAATTTTAGACTTTTAGAATTTTAGAATTTTAGAATTTTAGAATTTTAGAATTTTAGAATTTTAGAATTTTAGAATTTTAGAATTTTAGAATTTTAGAATTTTAGAATTTTAGAATTTTAGAATTTTAGAATTTTAGAATTTTAGAATTTTAGAATTTTAGAATTTTAGAATTTTTGAATTTTAGAATTTTGGAATTTTTGAATTTTCGATGTTTCGAATTCTCAAATTTTCGAATTTTCGAATTTTTGAATTTTCGAATTTTCGAATTTTCGAATTTTTGAATTTTCGAATATTCGAATTTTCGAATTTTCAAATTTTCGAATTTTTGAATTTTCGAATTTTCGATTCGAATTTTCGAATTTTCGAATTTTCGAATTTTAGAATTTTAGAATTTTAGAATTTTAGAATTTTAGAATTTTAGAATTTTAGAATTTTAGAATTTTAGAATTTTAGAATTTTAAAATTTTAGAATTTTAGAATTTTAGAATTTTAGAATTTTAGAATTTTAGAATTTTAGAATTTTAGAATTTTAGAATTTTAGAATTTTAGAATTTTGGAATTTTTGAATTTTCGATGTTTCGAATTCTCAAATTTTCGAATTTTCGAATTTTTGAATTTTCGAATTTTCGAATTTTCGAATTTTCGAATTTTCGAATTTTTGAATTTTCGAATATTCGAATTTTCGAATTTTCAAATTTTCGAATTTTTGAATTTTCGAATTTTCGAATTTTCGATTCGAATTTTCGAATTTTCGAATTTTCGAATTTTAGAATTTTAGAATTTTAGAATTTTAGAATTTTAGAATTTTAGAATTTTAGAATTTTAGAATTTTAGAATTTTAGAATTTTAGAATTTTAGAATTTTAGAATTTTAGAATTTTAGAATTTTAGAATTTTAGAATTTTAGAATTTTAGAATTTTAGAATTTTAGAATTTTAGAATTTTAGAATTTTAGAATTTTAGAATTTTAGAATTTTAGAATTTTAAAATTTTAGAATTTTAGAATTTTAGAATTTTAGAATTTTAGAATTTTAGAATTTAAGAATTTTAGAATTTTAGAATTTTAGAATTTTAGAATTTTAGAATTTTAGAATTTTAGAATTTTAGAATTTTAGAATTTTAGAATTTTAGAATTTTAGAATTTTAGAATTTTAGAATTTTAGAATTTTAGAATTTTAGAATTTTAGAATTTTAGAATTTTAGAATTTTAGAATTTTAGAATTTTAGAATTTTAAAATTTTAGAATTTTAGAATTTTAGAATTTTAGAATTTTAGAATTTTAGAATTTTAGAATTTTAGAATTTTAGAATTTTAGAATTTTAGAATTTTAGAATTTTAGAATTTTAGAATTTTAGAATTTTAGAATTTTAGAATTTTAGAATTTTAGAATTTTAGAATTTTAGAATTTTAGAATTTTAGAATTTTAGAATTTTAGAATTTTAGAATTTTAGAATTTTAGAATTTTAGAATTTTAGAATTTTAGAATTTTAGAATTTTAGAATTTTAGAATTTTAGAATTTTAGAATTTTAGAATTTTAGAATTTTAGAATTTTAGAATTTTAGAATTTTAAAATTTTAGAATTTTAGAATTTTAGAATTTTAGAATTTTAGAATTTTAGAATTTTAGAATTTTAGAATTTTAGAATTTTAGAATTTTAGAATTTTAGAATTTTAGAATTTTAGAATTTTAGAATTTTAGAATTTTAGAATTTTAGAATTTTAGAATTTTAGAATTTTAGAATTTTAGAATTTTAGAATTTTAGAATTTTAGAATTTTAGAATTTTAGAATTTTAGAATTTTAGAATTTTAGAATTTTAGAATTTTAGAATTTTAAAATTTTAGAATTTTAGAATTTTAGAATTTTAGAATTTTAGAATTTTAGAATTTTAGAATTTTAGAATTTTAGAATTTTAGAATTTTAGAATTTTAGAATTTTAGAATTTTGGAATTTTTGAATTTTCGATGTTTCGAATTCTCAAATTTTCGAATTTTCGAATTTTTGAATTTTCGAATTTTCGAATTTTTGAATTTTCGAATATTCGAATTTTCGAATTTTCAAATTTTCGAATTTTTGAATTTTCGAATTTTCGATTCGAATTTTCGAATTTTCGAATTTTAGAATTTTAGAATTTTAGAATTTTAGAATTTTAGAATTTTAGAATTTTAGAATTTTAGAATTTTAGAATTTTAGAATTTTAGAATTTTAGAATTTTAGAATTTTAGAATTTTAAAATTTTAGAATTTTAGAATTTTAGAATTTTAGAATTTTAGAATTTTAGAATTTTAGAATTTTAGAATTTTAGAATTTTAGAATTTTAGAATTTTAGAATTTTAGAATTTTAGAATTTTAGAATTTTAGAATTTTAGAATTTTAGAATTTTAGAATTTTAGAATTTTAGAATTTTAGAATTTTAGAATTTTAGAATTTTAGAATTTTAGAATTTTAGAATTTTAGAATTTTAGAATTTTAGAATTTTAGAATTTTAGAATTTTAGAATTTTAGAATTTTAGAATTTTAGAATTTTAGAATTTTAAAATTTTAGAATTTTAGAATTTTAGAATTTTAGAATTTTAGAATTTTAGAATTTTAGAATTTTAGAATTTTAGAATTTTAGAATTTTAGAATTTTAGAATTTTAGAATTTTAGAATTTTAGAATTTTAGAATTTTAGAATTTTAGAATTTTAGAATTTTAGAATTTTAGAATTTTAGAATTTTAGAATTTTAGAATTTTAGAATTTTAGAATTTTAGAATTTTAGAATTTTAAAATTTTTAAATGAATTTTTATTGTTTACGATCCGGGATTTTGGAGTTTTAGAATTAGAGAAATCCATAAATTCATAAACTTAGAAATTCCATTGATATTTTCAAAACATTTTGATTGCTGTTTTTTTTTTCAAATTTTAATTAATATAATCAGAATAAATTAATAATATTTAAGGTTCGGAATTTTAGAATTTAGGAGTTTTAGAGTTTTTTTTTCAGTTTCAGACTTCTCGATAGTAAAATTTTGATTGTAATTTGTTGATGGTCGACAATGGCTTTCTTTCCCGTCTATTTAAGAACTATCTAATAGTTTGTTTTTTTTTTTATTTAATTTAATTGATGCTCAATTTAACTTAGCCTTTATTCTAGTTAATAATATCATCGAATACTTTCAATAACTCACAATTGGTAGCAACTCAACGTTGTTTTTTTTTTTCTTTTTCCTCAATTCAATTGTGTTGAGTCAATTGTGAACCTTTACTGTATTTGTGTTTGTCCTTGAATACGTGTATATTGAACTCGAGCATAAATGTACGTTGGTAAAAGCTATTTATCATCATCGTCATCGTTGAGAAGCATTTTAAAAGCGGAAATAAAAAAAAAAAACTGAAACTTACTTATCGTTGACCTTCATCGGTTCCCCCTCGGGTGCCTCCCGCTTCTGCTGATCCTCACCGGATCCTTCCCCCTTTGTCGTCGTTGTCGTCGTCGTGGTCGTTCCCACCGTTGTCGGATCGTCCGAAATCGTAGTCCGCTGGAGCGCACTCGAAATCAGCTTCACCTTGTCCGAGGTGACGGTCCGCGGCGAATCTTCGCTCATATCGGCGTCGTCCGCGCTGGTTCCCGCACCGGATCCGGTCTCCTCCTGGAGTAGATTCTCGTACGGATTGCCGCGCGACGGAGACGGAGTCGACTCGGACGTGGACATGACCGACGGGTTGATGAGACTTTTCAGGAGTTTCGGATTGAACAGCGTGTCGAGATCGTGCTTTTTAAGGAGTTCTTCCAGCTGTAGCTGACCTTCGAGGACGGAAGCGCTCGTCGTCGAACGCTGCGTTGAGCGGTCGGAACATCCGGTCAGGCTGCGCTCCGGCACGCGACGGTCCGAGTTCATCGTGTACGAGTACGACGAAGTGTTCGTGGTCAACGTCATAGCCGCCTCACCGTTCGGATGTTGGCTGTTCCGCTTCTGTCCGGAGGAAGTGTCCTCCAGCGGGTCAACCCACTCGCCGTCGTCTCCCTCGTCCGCCTCGGTGTTCAGATCTCGCTCGAACTCGTCGTCCGGATCGTCGTTGTCGTCGCTGCCGGTCACGTCAAAGAGGCGCGCCTTCAACCGTTGGGAGATTTCTTCGAGTTCGGTAAATTTGCGCTTGAGGGCACGCGACAGGGACGTGTTGCCGGTGGCGTCGATGTCGCCGCACTCGACGTCGATCGACAGCGGGATCTGGAAGTTGGCGCCGTCGTCCTTGTAGATGGTCACGTTCTCCTGGGGTTGGATGTTGACCTGGAAGGGAGAAGGTAGGATTTTACGAAAACCGTAAATGGATTTCATTTCAGTTAAATTTATTTAGAAATTTTAATTGTTAGAAATTAAAAAAAATAGTATTTTTCTAAAGTTTCCATGTAATTATTTATTTCTTTTATCTATTTTTTTCAGAGTGCTGAGGTAAGTAAGTCCCTTTGTATATATTTTTTTGAAAATCGAATGATCTGTTTTATAATTAGCTATCATTTTTTAACTGACGATATTCTGTCAAGTATTAGTCCGATTTTCAATGTTAAAAAATGAAACGTTTGATAAGTTTCCGGTTCGTTCGAGAAAAAAATCAGACTTCAAAATCAAGTCTACCATTTGAAATTATGTTTTTTAATATTATTTATCTTTTTTTAAAATTGATATTTTTGGGTTTTAGAATTATAAAATTCTGGAATATTACAATACATGGTGTCGATCCAAATCCCAAAATAAAATTCCCTGACTTTTCCCTGACCCCTCCAGACCACCAATTTTTTGGTTTTCTATACTAACATATTGTTTGGAGCGTTTTTATGATTTCATGCATTTTCCTTTTTGAATATTGCAAATTTAAGATATAGAGAAAAATAAAGACTTTTTTATTTTATTTTTTTAACGACGGATTCTGCAAAAACCTAACAACTTTTTTTTTTATTTTGTCAATCATTTTTTTCTAATCGAACATCCAAAATGTGCAACCATAAAATTGTCATATGTTTTTTATCTGGTGATGCAATTTTAAATGTTGCCTTCTACCAAAAAATCTACAATTTTTTTTGTGTGGGTCCTATAAACATATGAAACACAATAGCTTACAGGACCTTTAAAAAAACTCTAGAAATAATTAATAATTACAATTGTTGCAAATTTCAAATTGCGATTAGTTAGTTTCACTTCACTTCCTAAAGAAAATGTTTCGTTTCGTTTTCGTTTTCGTTTTACGGAGCAAGGTGGGGGACGCGGCCTCAAGTCAGTCCAAGTCCGGTTTCTTGTGGAAAAAAGGGTTGTGGCCGAACTAGTATTGCATACCAAATGAACACCACCGGAAGATATAGGGGATCGGGAGGGGAGAGGTGAAAGAAAATTAGTGTTGATGTGAGTAGTAAGAACTTGGATGATTTGAGCAGTTACGGTAATCTAAGTTTAACACTGAATAAAGAAAATCTGAAATTGTGATTCAAAGTAAGAAGGCCCGGAATAAATTAAATTATTAGTTAGTTAAATAAGAAAATGTAACTAATCGGAGATCTATACAAAAGAAACCTATGATGTATTCCAAATTTAAAGGAAATAAAAAATACTAGAGAAAAAAAGATGAAAACTAACTGCCGACCTGTCACGTCCGTCAATAGTCTTGTCGTACATTACAACTAGAAACAGATCTGCCAATGAAATGTTACACTTCGTTCAAATCAACTAATCATTTAAGTCCAATTATTCATCTACGGAAAACTATCTAACTTTAATCAACAACCTAAACTAAACTGTCTGAAAGTAAATTTAATCTCAAATCCCCGAATGTTTTATTATAACGCCAAATCAAGCAAAACATTGTAAAAGGTTCCAAGTCCATTTTCAAAACATTGAGAAAAATCAAGTTGAAATTTGCGAAAAGTTTTTTAAATCCCAATTCAATAAAACTAGGGTAATTTCAAAGTTTATTCCCTTAAAGGATGAACACTGTTGCTATTGTATTGCCTTGTGGTCAAAATTTCCAATAAATATATTTTAATCGAGAATATTGATGAAAAAGTTTCATAGGCCCCGTCAGAAAGTTTTGATTCCACGAGATATGCTTTGGCCCTTTGCACTTTAGTTCCTTTGTAAACTGGGAAAGTTTCACTTTCCATTTTGGCCCCTGGCCTAACACGATGACAGCTTGTTTATGTTGATGCTTTGTTTGTTTGTACCGTGGCCAAAACAGCCCAAACCAAAACAAATTTCTTTATTCTGTTTGGCCTTTTGCATCAAATTCATTTTTTCGGTGTTTTAAATAGTTTTTTGAAGTTTTTATGCGAGGTATTTGTGTTATTTTAGGTATGAAAGATCGTCTAAAGCCTTAGGATTAACTTTGGATGTTGAAATTGAAATACTAGAGAATATTTATTTTGAGCAAATTGATGTTTGAGGAAGAGTAACTCAACTGTTGATTTGTTGATTGGAGACGTCGCGGACGGCGCAGAACATGGGTTGTCGGGGTAAGTCTTGGCACCGGTTGGCGGTCTCCACGCATTGTGTTTTGGATCGCGTCCGAGGCCAGCATATTCTCCATTCAAACACTGACTTATCAGCCGCTCCGGATCGATGCGCCAGCGACGAAATGAACGAAGTGTTGGCGTTCGTGTCGTCGGATCGGCTCGTGATGTATTTACCGTCGTGGCGGTCATCGGTGGTTTACACAATTGCCGGGTTGTTCCGGAAGTCGTCGGCTAGGCTGATCCCCGGCGTATTTATTTGTTGGCTGGGTATAGGTTAACTTGTTACACGTCGTTGTTGCCGAGTTGGGGTTGCTGGTGACGCCCGTCGACGAAGTGCGGTTGCCGGTTTTTTCCATGAAGTAGTTGATGAAGCAGAGACCGTCTGAATTGTGGTTCTGCTGGGTTTTTGGATCCGAGATTTATTGGGGTGTAATTTTCGGCACTGTCCGTACCGAGAATTGATGCTGTGATCACCACCCGGATGCCTACTTCTACCGCCAACATTTTTACATCCCCTGCAACTTCCGCCGGTGGACAAAGCCGAGACACGCCCTGCCAGTCCCGCAGGACCGGCTGGACTTTCAAGCGGGCTGCTCGGACCGTTCGTCGTTCTATTCCACTAATTTGAAACAAAGGGCCATACTTTGTTTCTATTTTTGTTTTGAAATGGCAATGTGTTGGTCCCTGGACCTAACACGATTTCAAAACAAAACAAATCAGTTTCCATATTGGCCATTTGATTCCAAGGGTCTATGAGGAAATTGAAAACAAACAAAATGTGATAAACTTTGGCCTTTTGCAAAACTGGATTTTTTTCACATATAAATCAACTTTTTATACTTTTCTCGAAATGTAGTGATAGTTTTCGGCTAAATGCATCGTTTGCAGTGAAAATCTCGTTTGTTTACATTTTTGACTTAGGACCTTTTACAATGTTTTGCTTGAAATAAGGTAAAGGATCTTGTTTTTAAACCAGTCTTGCCGCTTCCAAAAACCAATAAACATAAATGAACAGTTCATAAGTTGAACACTAGTAATTAAGACGACTATTTCATGCCATTCATTTCATTAGGGCATAGAGCTTTGCAAACAAGAGTGCATCTCTATTATACCTTATGTAAACTGTCATTTGAGTGAAGGAGACACACTCCTGTTCACAAAACCCATGCGCCCTTTTGAAATGTTAGGCTCCATTTGATCGTCAAGGCTCCAGTAGACCCTCGATTCGCAACAATGGTCGATACAACCATAATCCGAAAACCGTTAGTTCAACAGATTAACGAATTTTGTCCGATATCATCGCACTATTGATTGACCGAGACTCTATGGAAATTTTGACATATCAAAATGCTACGTAATAATATTTTTTTTTAAATAAATTTCAAAATCTATTCTATCCTACAATGCCTAGAAGAGGCCTCTGTTTCTGTTGTGAGTAAGCGCTGGTTTCAGAGTTCATTTTTCAATTTAAAAGGGGTGGGAGACGACTAATTTGCTTCATGAACTCCTACTCGGCCTTGGGACCACCTCTTAAGACACTGATGGCACCTAGCTAGGAATTAAACCTAGACACAGCGTCGAGGCCCGCTTCGCATGGCAAAAATGTTGGCTGGGGGGAAGTGATATTATCACGAAATTTTATATTAAAGCCAACATTGCTAACGGCGTCGAGATCCTTACTCATGCCCAAGGCACTTCACTTCCTAAAGAAAATGTCAAGTTAAAAGTTTTCAAAAAAAAAAAACAATTGAAAATTTGAATTTAAGTAAGAAGTCATGTTTAATTTTAAAATTGTTGACATTTTGCGGAATTTTCAAACGAATTGGGCCAATGCCATTTTTGATTGCGTTTTCTTATTAAAAAAACTAAAGGTTTTGGAGACAAAAACTTGAAAAAATATGTAATTTTGTAGAACCTTAAGAAAGTTTAAAACAAAATTGAAAAACTAAGAAAAATATACAACTAAATGAAAAAATTTCAAGTACATGTTTACGGTTTTAAAAAAGATCTAGGTATTTTTCAACAATCAATGTATTTAAAGTAAACGGTTTTCTGGATATTTGAAGAAAACATCTTCTAAAATAATTTTACAAAAAAAATATTTTTGCTATAAAATTAAAAAAAAATGGTTTATACTTTGACTAGAGCCTACAGACGATCATTCACACGATCAATACATTTTATAAAAATATAAACAAAATACAACCTGCTCGAGCTTTTCAAATAGTCATTATTTATCAAACATAGATAATTGGGTGTTTTGGAATAGATTCCAAATTTAAGCTCGATCTGACCACAGGAACTCCTCCTTGTAACCCCTTGAATGTTGTTTGGGGAAAATATGTGAAATGTAGTTGTACAATCCCTATGAAATCTCTGATGCTGACAAATTTACGGGGAGACCATATTTTATAAATTCTTGAACTCTCAAATTCCTTTACTCAGAATTGTTACGAAGAAATCGAAAAAAATCCGCGCCATCCCAAAACCCAATCCGCGCAAAATCCACGTTATTTTAAGAAAAATAATTTTGCGACAAACATACAAAAAACTTTTATAATAAATTCAATTTTGAAATCTCAGAACACAAAATCTTGAAACGCTGAAAATGTATTTTTGCTAAAAAAAAAACAAAAATTTCAACATTTAGAAATGTGAAATCTTAATAAAAAAATAATAAAATTTAAAAATTGTAATAAATTCTCGATGTTTGAGGTTTTAAATTTAAGATACAGTTCATACTCGATGATCTTACCAGAGAGAATACATACTCTTTGATCTTACCAAAGCGTCACTTAGAAAAATCGAAGCAAATTTTCCTACATCTTCTTCTAAAAATTTCTTTAACCGAAAAAAAACTCTAAAAACACTTCAAATTTTATCAGGTTTTCTGCAATCTAAGATGGTAACATAAAAGAATTTAAGAATTTAAGAATTTAAGAATTTAAGAATTTAAGAATTTAAGAATTTAAGAATTTAAGAATTTAAGAATTTAAGAATTTAAGAATTTAAAAATTTAAGAATTTAAGAATTTAAGAATTTAAGAATTTAAGAATTTCAGAATTTCAGAATTTCAGAATTTCAGAATTTCAGAATTTAAGAATTTAACATTTTTTTTGTTCTCTTGATTGTTTTTATTTTATTTTTTATATTTGAATATTGATACCTTTGATTTTTGTTTTCAGATTTTTTAAAAATATTTAAAAATTTCGGATCTTTAATTTTTTTTGTATGAATTTATTTTTTTGGGGCTTTAATAATATTTTTCCTAATTTTATTTCCTAATTTCTGAATAATCTAATTTTGAATGTTGGTGATTTAATTTTTGAATGTTTTGATTTTTTTTTATTTTTCTTCAAGAATGTTCAAATTAAAAAAAAATCTACTGGTTGAATCCCATCTAAAATTCAAAGGTGGGAAGCTTCTGTTACGTCCAATCAAGCTCATATTTGGGATAGAAGCACAGTAAACCCACTGGAACATGCCCAATAATAATTTTTGTTGCTTCCAAATGTCTGTATCTTTAGGAAAAGTTTGAAATATGATTAAGATTCACAAGATTAAAATTGAATGTATCCAGTATAAAAAAACAATAAATAAGGGTAAAAATTATTACTCAAAACTTTAAAAAAATTAAATATTCAGAGTCAGTATGTTTTTAAATGCGTTGAGTGTAGTCCGTAACAACCCTATTTTTCCATAAATTTTTGTTTTATTTCTTTAATTCTTGAATTTATTTCTTTAATTTTTAATTCCATTTCACCATCACTTTTTTGCTTACATTTTAGATTACACAAAATTAGACTACTTTGGATAATTTTAAAATCATAGTTCAGGTTAATTTTGAGAAAAATAAAAATTTAGATAACGAATACTAAAGTGAAATTTTGGAAAATTTTCTAACCTTATATTTTTTTAGAATTTAAGAATAAGAATTCAAAAATTAAGAAATCAACAATTCCAAAATATCAGAATTTCAAAATTTTAAAATCTTTATGATTTAGAATTTTAATTTTTATTTTTTATTTTCAAATCTTCGAATTTTTTAACTTTTGACTTTTTAAATCATTAAATTTTTCTGACAAAATGTATGATTTTCTCTACGGTCCCTTTATGCTAAGCAAACAACCAATTTTAGAACAAATCTCTGAGGATGGTGGGGCAACTGCCTCATATTGTCCCACCCTGTGTGCGCTAGTAATTTGTTGATAACTTGTAATATTCAGTTGAACGGAAATTCAAATCAAATACAAATTATTTGATTTTTAAACCTAAACATATTGCAAACAAGCTACGCGTTTTTCATCATGACCCTTTTCTTAAGCATTTGTCATATGGAGTTCACCGTTCCTTCCGGAATGACCAATATAAAAAATTTAATATTATCACTGTTGTAAAGTTTGGCCTGGATGACATTCAAATACATCATCAAGGGCGAATTTTTGAAAAGAAATGAAATTTTGTAGTAATATTTTTAAGATCATCGAAATTCCCTGACCCAGCTTAAAATTCCCTGACTTTCCCTGACTTTTCCAGGTCAAATAAAATTCCCTGACAATTCCAGGTTTTCCCTGACTTTTCCAGAAATCGACACCATGTCAATATCTGCATTTTTTTTATTTAGAAATTTTAAAATTTTAAATTGTCTTAAATTTTACATTTTTTTGTTGAACTCGGTATTCATATGGCAGGGATTCGAATATGATTTGCACCCCAGCCATGGAAACGACCTCAAAGAGCTCAGTTCTTGACACTTTAATGCCCCTTGACCTGACCAACAACCTTCTACTTAAAATGTCCTAATTCACTCACCTTAATCTGCCCGTTACATCTCCCGGAAAAGTCCATAATGTTGTACCACCCCATGATACAGGGCATCCCGTTCAACAGCACGCTCAGATCCACAGCCGTGAAGCCCACCACGGCGTCCTCCATCGGTGCCGGCTGCTGCTGCCCCCGCTGGCTCTGCGTTTTGGCCGCATCCCCTCCGGCACTAACCGCCTTGCGCCAAACCTTCAGGATGAAGCGCTTCTCGTCCTGGAAGATTTGATAAATTAGTTTGAATTTTTAAGCCAGGATATCAAGGTAACTTACATTCGTCATCAAATCCACCGGAAGTTGAACGGCAAACTTCTTGCCCCAGGCCGGATTGCAGCTCGCCTCGACGACCGCCGTCGTGTAGACGATCCCTTCGTGCGACTTGACCGTGTTGGCCGTTCCCGCCGCCAGGTTGTACCCCTCGAAGGTGACGTACGCGCTCGGTTCCAGCTCGATGCGTTGCTGCTGGCCGCCGGCTTTGTTCTTGTTCCGTTTGCCGTACTTTTTGCTGACGTTCAGCTTGGGCAGATTGACGGCCTGCTCGATTTCGACCGCGACGGAGAAGAGCTTTTCCTGGGGGGTTATTTGGGCGGGTTTGGGTTCGTCTTCGGGTTTTGGGAGTTCCGGGGCGCGTTCCTCGGAGGGGGAAGCGGACGGGGCGGTCAGCAGGTTGGAGGTGAATCCGGCGGGGGGTTTTTGGGAGAGGGCGCGTTGGAGATTTTCGAGCAGGTCGGACGTTTTGCGCATTTCCGGTTTGTTGGCTTGGGAGTGGGGGGATTGGGGCAGGGAGGGGGTTGGGGCCACGGTTGGGGCGCGGGATTCGGCAAAGTTCTGGTCGTAGCAGGGGGCGGTGCTGCGTTCGGATGAGATGGGGAGACGCTGGGCGAGGTTCTCGATGAACGCGGACAGCATGTTGGCGACCTCGGATTGCTGCTTGCCGGCGGAGGAGGGGGTCGTGTTGATGGGTTGGTAGCTGCTGGAGTCGGATCCGGAAGAGGGGCGGTTGGCGGTTTGGGTTGCGGAGGTTGATTTTTCCACTTCCGGGACTGCCGGTCTACGACCGGCCATGGGAGCGTCTCCGCTGTGGTGTTGTCCGAGTCCTCTGGACAGCTTGAAGTACTCGACCTGGTTCTCGGTGCCAACGGCTAGGACCGCCTGTACCTGGCCACAGGGTTCCGCCGCAAGCGGCGATCCGATTCCGCTCCATCCGTCAATCGACACAACCGGAAGTTTGGCCCGAGAGAGATGATCCGCCAGCTGGGCGTCCCGGAAGGCTATGTAGAACTGGTGCAACGGAAGTCGCGTCACTCCGACCAGCTTCTCGGCCGTGCCGGCCGCTTTTTGCCAGAGTTCCACCAGCATGTGCTGGTTGCGGGTTCGCTCGAGGAACCGCTCGTCCGAAAGAACTGGGAAAGTGATCAGATAATTGAAAGAAGACCCGTTCTGGGCTATTTCCGTGGTTAGAATTGGGTCTTCACCGTCGGTAGACCAGAAGCCATGCGCCACCAGGAAGTAACCACCGGATTCGAGTTCCGGAGCTTCCTTCAGCTGACCCAGGTGAAGAACTCCGTGCAGGGCGTGCTTCGGAGGACTCTTTGGCCGTTCCTGGGTGTCCATCGATTGCGGTTTACTTTCGGAACCTTCCCCTTGAACACTTTTCTTCTCCACTGGAGCTGAACCGGAAGTAGACTGCGAATCTGCTTGCTGAACACTTGGCTTGGCACCCTCCCCGCCACTTCCCTTCTCATCCTGGCTGCAGGTCATCGGTCGACAATGAAAGTGATGCCGCGGTGGGGGTTTGTACGCCCAGCATCGCGGAGTCTCACTCAAATCCCCAGACTCACTAGACGACGAACTCCGCACCTCAACGTTCTCCTTGTCCACCTGCAGCGCGTCAATCAACTCCGGACCAAAGTGCAGACTCCGAGCGCCCAACTCCAGCCGAACCGTCAGCATCCCCAGCAGGATATCGTCCGACACCAACCGCACCGGACACTTCTTGTGGCAAGCAAAGCGATTCCCCACCAATTCCTCCAACTTAATCACCGAAGAACCCAAAAATATCTGCCTCCCACTCGCCGATCGCTGATGAAACGCCGGTCCAAGCGCCAAATAAATCAAAAACTCAAACTGACAATCCTCAACCTTCTTCGGCACCGTCAACTTCACCACCGCTCTCCCGTCAAACCGTACCTCCCCACAATCCGACACGGAAACCGACCCAAACCGCACCTTCTCCCCACCCCTCGCACCAGGCATCCGGACCTTCACCACAAACCCAACGTCCCCCAGCGACACCAGCTTCGACTTGTGGAACAGCTCCTTCAGCCCCGCCTTGGTAAATCGCAGCGAGTCCACGTGGACGCGGGCGGAATCCACCACCCGGAGGTAGTCCGTCTTGCGCGGAGCGGCGTCGAATTTGTCGAGCGCCTCGAGCATGCTTTCCGCCGGCGATATCGAGCAGATTTCGTGCAGGGTAGCGTCCTCGTCTTCGGATGAGGACAGGCGCCCGGAGAGGTAGCTCAAGACCTTGGTGCGGGAGCGGGTGTCCAGCGAGCGGAAGGATTTCACCTGGAAGGTGGAAGCGAAAATTAGTTTGGATAGTTGCCAGAATGTACAGAAACCAAGAACAGTGCAATACGCTTTTATTAAATAAAAACAAAAAAACACACAAAAAAAACAAAAAAAAAAACAAAAAACATATTCCGAAATTGTGAAATTCTAAACTTCTAAAATTCTAAAATTTCTATATCCCCAAATTCTCAAATTCCAAAATTGCAATATTCCAGAATTCCAAAATTCCAACACTCCCAAATTTCAAAATTCCCAAATTCTAAAATTCTAAAATTCCAAAATTCCAACAATCTAAAAATCCAAAATTCCTAAATTCCTCAATCCATTACAAAAATCCACAAAAATATGAAATTCTAAAATTCTAAAATTCTAAAATTTTAAAATTTTAAAATTCTAAAATTCTAAAATTCTAAAATTCTAAAATTCTAAAATTCTAAAATTCTAAAATTCTAAAATTCTAAAATTTTAAAATTCTAAAATTCTAAAATTCTAAAATTCTAAAATTCTAAAATTCTAAAATTCTAAAATTCTAAAATTCTAAAATTCTAAAATTCTAAAATTCTAAAATTCTAAAATTCTAAAATTCTAAAATTCTAAAATTCTAAAATTCTAAAATTCTAAAATTCTAAAATTCTAAAATTCTAAAATTCTAAAATTCTAAAATTCTAAAATTCTAAAATTCTAAAATTTTAAAATTCTAAAATTCTAAAATTCTAAAATTCTAAAATTCTAAAATTCTAAAATTCTAAAATTCTAAAATTCTAAAATTCTAAAATTCTAAAATTCTAAAATTCTAAAATTCTAAAATTCTAAAATTCTAAAATTCTAAAATTCTAAAATTCTAAAATTCTAAAATTCTAAAATTCTAAAATTCTAAAATTCTAAAATTCTAAAATTCTAAAATTCTAAAATTCTAAAATTCTAAAATTCTAAAATTCTAAAATTCTAAAATTCTAAAATTCTAAAATTCTAAAATTCTAAAATTCTAAAATTCTAAAATTCTAAAATTCTAAAATTCTAAAATTCTAAAATTCTAAAATTCTAAAATTCTAAAATTCTAAAATTCTAAAATTCTAAAATTCTAAAATTCTAAAATTCTAAAATTCTAAAATTCTAAAATTCTAAAATTCTAAAATTCTAAAATTCTAAAATTCTAAAATTCTAAAATTCTAAAATTCTAAAATTCTAAAATTCTAAAATTCTAAAATTCTAAAATTCTAAAATTCTAAAATTCTAAAATTCTAAAATTCTAAAATTCAAAAATTCAAAAATTCAAAAATTCAAAAATTCTAAAATTCTAAAATTCTAAAATTCTAAAATTCTAAAATTCTAAAATTCTAAAATTCTAAAATTCTAAAATTCTAAAATTCTAAAATTCTAAAATTCTACGTAACACCTTATAATGTGGCCCTCTTAAACCTTGCGGTTTCGTCAACGGATCCACAAGCGTGTATCGTTCTTTTTGCGACAAGACTCCGCCTTCCGGGTCTCCTAAGTGTGAAGGTATGGGCACGGGGAGAGGGCACCGAATACCTATATTTACACTTGGAATTTTTTGCGTCCGCCCCGGGATTCGAACCGGCGACCTCTGGATTGTGAGCCCAGTGCGCGGTCCGATTGATCCACACAGGCAGACAAATAAAAAAATTCCTCAATTCTTAAATTCTTAAATTCTTCAATTCTTAAATTGTTAAATTGTTAAATTGTTAAATTGTTAAATTGTTAAATTGCCAAATTGTTAAATTGTTAAATTGTTAAATTGTTAAATTGTTAAATTGCCAAATTGTTAAATTGTTAAATTGTTAAATTGTTAAATTGTTAAATTGTTAAATTGTTAAATTGTTAAATTGTTAAATTGTTAAATTGTTAAATTGTTAAATTGTTAAATTGTTAAATTGTTAAATTGTTAAATTGTTAAATTGTTAAATTGTTAAATTGTTAAATTGTTAAATTGTTAAATTGTTAAATTGTTAAATTGTTAAATTGTTAAATTGTTAAATTGTTAAATTGTTAAATTGTTAAATTGTTAAATTGTTAAATTGTTAAATTGTTAAATTGTTAAATTGTTAAATTGTTAAATTGTTAAATTGTTAAATTGTTAAATTGTTAAATTGTTAAATTGTTAAATTGTTAAATTGTTAAATTGTTAAATTGTTAAATTGTTAAATTGTTAAATTGTTAAATTGTTAAATTGTTAAATTGTTAAATTGTTAAATTGTTAAATTGTTAAATTGTTAAATTGTTAAATTGTTAAATTGTTAAATTGTTAAATTGTTAAATTGTTAAATTGTTAAATTGTTAAATTGTTAAATTGTTAAATTGTTAAAATATTTAATTGTTAAATTGTTAAAATATTTAATTGTTAAATTGTTAAATTGTTAAGTTGTTAAAATGTTGAATTTTTGTTTTAAAGAAACAATATTTTGTATTGTACATCGAAACTTCACAAACATTTAAAATAAATTCTAACAAATAATCATTAACTCAGGAAAATGTATTTTAAACTGTTTTCAGTTTATTGCACACTATTCCCTGTTAAATTTTAATAATTTCATGAAAAATAATGTAAATAGTCCAAATTCGAAGTGTAAACGAAGATTAGGAAAATATTTGATAAGGATTTCACTATTTTTCATTCGCATTCGCTCACCTGCTTCGTCTCATGCAACGGCACCGGAATTCCTTCCACCGTCAACTGTCCGGCGTCCCGTTCCGGCGGCATCACTACCGGAAGCGGCTTCTTCACGCTTACCACCATCGCAGCCGGCTGCTGGTTCGTCACCTTCTGGTTCTCCTTCTCGCGCAGATCCTGGTCAAACCTCAGCCCAAACTCAAGCTCAACTTCACCCAGTCCAAATCGCCTTCCGCTGAAGATTTCCCCCACACCCGAAACGGTCACTTCCTGCGCACTTCCCGGCCGGCAGTTAACCAACTTCCCCGGCACCGGAACCTGCACCGTCCCGATCAAGCTGTTCGTCCTCGCGGACACCAAACGACCCTGCAACGGTTCCGCCGCACGCAAATACTTCCGGAAAAGTTCCTCACTGGTCAAAATCCGGTACTCCAATCCGGAAGCGCCTGCTCCTCCTGCCCTAACCTTTCCCTGCTCCCACCGTAAAGTTCCTTCCCCACGCTGGCCCCACCACTGGAGGGACAATTCCACGGCCGGAAAACTCTTGCTGGTCCACCGAACTGCGCCCAATCGGATTGTTAGCGTTCCCCGCTGACGGCCATTTACGTTCGGCGGAAGGGAAAACGGCGAAGTTTGTTTTGTGGCGGCGTTTTCCGGAAGTGGTTCCCTTCGGCTGCCTAAACGAACACAGCCGGACATTGCTTCGTCGCGACGGCGGAGGGCATGATTTCAGTACAACTCGAAACGGAGTTAAAATCACTTTGAAAATCACTTTTATTTTAAATTTGGAACTGGAAGTTCGAGGAAAAGGGCTTTCTTTACTTTTTTTTTGCGGGGAAAAGATGTCAAAACAAAAATTTATGACCTACCGGTTGAACCGGTTCGCGGAAGTTGCCACGTGGGTTTTAAACACGGTAAATTTGTGTTTGTGTTTGCTCTTACCCAAAGTTACCAAGTGGTGAAATAAGTGTAAGAAAAAAAATATTTATAGAAAAATTATAAAATTGATAAATTCTTGAAATCTGGAGTTTTTTTTGAACAGGTCCAATAAACCAAATTTTCAGATTTTGCTTTTTGGGTGTTTTTTAATACATCTGACTCAAGGCGGTTTCAAAAACACCCAAAAAGCAAAAAATGAAAATTTGGTTTATTGGACCTTTTCAAAAAAACAAACTCCAGAAATGTTTGAAATTCTTGATGCTCTTATTTTTTTTTTAAATTTTGTCAATTCTGAAATTTTTTGAAAAATTTAAATTTTTAAAATTATTAAAATTCTTAAAATTCTTGAAATTCATAAAATTTTTGAAATTCTTAAAGTTTTTTAAATTCTTAAAATAATTTTAATTATTCTAGAAATTCTTAAAATTCTTGAAATGAGTAGTGCGGTGCTTGTGGGGACGCGCAGTCCTGTTTTTTCGTGTTATTTTCCGTCTCTTTTGTGTCGCTGTTCGAGTGCATGGGGTGATTGGATTTCTTCTTCTTCTTTTTTCATTTTTTTTAGTTCGCGCGTTCGTTGGCCGATGAATTTTATTTTTGTTCTTTTTATATAGTTTTCGATAGAAACGATCCGATTTTTGTTTTTTGAGATAAGCAAGTCGTATTGCTGGATTAAGTCCTTTCCATATCATCGAGGATCGGAAGGCACGTCGACGAATTTGTTTTAATGCCTATGATATAAAATAATTTTGATGAATGAAGCCCTTCCTACATCACCGTTGATCGGAAGGCACGCCGACGGAGAATTTCTGGAGAATCGCGGTCGAATTAATACTATATATAAATCCCTAGATAGGTATCATTCCGCAGCCGGCTGCCTAAGATTTTTAAAATTTCAACCGATAAACAAATTGCTCATGGTCGCATCACCTACCACAGTGAATCCTGACCTCATACCCATCTTACTAACCCCTCAAAACTCATGTGATACTTTGTCGGAGACGCAGCCGATTTAGCGGTCCCATCACTCAAGTATCGGCTAACATTCCCGTCCACTTCCCCGTATCTTACCTCTGGTCGTGGCCGGCGTCGGTATTGATCAGCACGATAGGGACTTTTGAAAATTGCGAAGGGGTGATGATTGGTTCCTACTCTTCATCTGTGGTCCACGGAGCAATGTTTGGGGGTCCTGGTCAATAACGAAGTAGCAGCTACGGGTAGACACCAATGCTATGCTATGCTAAATTCTTAAAATTCTTGAAATTCTTGAAATTTTTAAAATTCTTGAAATTCTTGAAATTCTTGAAATTCATGAAATTCATGAAATTCTTGAAATTCTTGAAATTCTTAAAATTCTTGAAATTCTTGAAATTCTTAAAATTCTTAAAATTCTTAAAATTCTTGAAATTTTTGAAATTTTTGAAATTCTGGAAATTCATGAAATTCTTGAAATTCTTGAAATTCTTAAAATTCTTGAAATTCTTGAAATTCTTGAAATTCTTGAAATTCTTGAAATTCTTGAAATTCTTGAAATTCTTGAAATCCTTGAAATTCTTATAATTCTTGAAATTCTTGAAATTTTAAAATTCTTGAAATTCTTGAAATTCTTGAAATTCTTGAAATTCTTGAAATTCTTGAAATTCTTAAAATTCTTGAAATTCTTGAAATTTTTAAAATTCTTGAAATTCTTGAAATTCTTGAAATTCTTGAAATTCTTGAAATTCTTAAAATTCTTAAAATTCTTAAAATTCTTGAAATTTTTGAAATTCTTGAAATTCTTGAAATTCTTGAATTTCTTGAAATTCTTGAAATTCTCAAAATTCTTTAATTTTTTGAAATTCTTGAAATTCTTAAAATTCTTGAAATTCTTGAAATTCTTGAAATTCTTGAAATTCTTGAAATTCTTGAAATTCTTGAAATTCTTGAAATTCTTGAAATTCTTGAAATTCTTGAAATTCTTGAAATTCTTGAAATTCTTGAAATTCTTGAAATTCTTGAAATTCTTGAAATTCTTGAAATTCTTGAATTTCTTCATAATTCTTGAAATTCTTGAAATTTTTGAAATTCTTGAAATTCTTGAATTTCTTCATAATTCTTGAAATTCTTGAAATTCTTGAAATTCTTGAAATTCTTGAAATTCTTGAAATTCTTGAAATTCTTGAAATTCTTGAAATTCTTGAAATTCTTGAAATTCTTGAAATTCTTGAAATTCTTAAAATTCTTGAAATTCTTGAAATTCTTGAAATTCTTGAAATTCTTGAAATTCTTGAAATTCTTGAAATTCATGAAATTCATGAAATTCTTGAAATTCTTGAAATTCTTGAAATTCTTGAAATTCTTGAAATTCTTGAAATTCTTGAAATTCTTGAAATTCTTGAAATTCTTGAAATTCTTGAAATTCTTGAAATTCTTGAAATTCTTGAAATTCTTGAAATTCTTGAAATTCTTGAAATTCTTGAAATTCTTGAAATTCTTGAAATTCTTGAAATTCTTGAATTTCTTCATAATTCTTTAAATTCTTGAAATTTTTGAAATTCTTGAAATTCTTGAATTTCTTCATAATTCTTGAAATTCTTGAAATTCTTGAAATTCTTGAAATTCTTGAAATTCTTGAAATTCTTGAAATTCTTAAAATTCTTGAAATTCTTGAAATTCTTGAAATTTTTGAAATTCTTGAAATTCTTAAAATTCTTGAAATTCTTGAAATTCTTGAAATTCTTGAAATTCTTGAAATTCTTGAAATTCTTGAAATTCTTGAAATTCATGAAATTCATGAAATTCTTGAAATTCTTGAAATTCTTGAAATTCTTGAAATTCTTGAAATTCTTGAAATTCTTGAAATTCTTGAAATTCTTGAAATTCTTGAAATTTTTGAAATTCTTGAAATTCTTGAAATTCTTGAAATTCTTGAAATTCTTGAAATTCTTGAAATTCTTGAAATTCTTGAAGTTCTTAAAATTCTTTAAATTTTTGAATTTCTTTAAATTTTTGAAATTTTTAAAATTCTTAAAATTTTTAAAATTCTTGAAATTTTTGAAATACTTGAAATTTTTGAAATTCTTGAAATTTTTGAAATGCTTGAAATTCTTCAAATTTTTGAAATTCTTGAAATTCTTAATAGTTTGTTAATTCTTGTTTTTTTTATTTTAAAAATTCTTGAAATTTTTAATTTTTTTGAAATTCTTGAAATTTGTAAAATTCTTGAAATTTTTGAAATTTCTGAAATTTTTGAATCTCTTTATATACTTGAAGTTTTTGAAATTCTCAACATTCTTAGAATTCTGATTGATGATAATAAACAACTCCAGACATTTTTTTAAAGTGCTAGAGGTCCTATAAACTATTGTGTTCTATATGTTTATAGGACCCTTGCAAAAAAAAAGTCTAGAACTGAACTACACTCAACCCCCGGTGGTTGGTCACTTTTTCGTTTGACACTTTTTTAGTTTGTACCCCGTTTGTTGGTCAAAGTCAAACTAAAAAGTGACGAACTGTCACTTTTTACACGGCGCTCACGCACACTATCAAAACAAACGTTTGGTAGTGTGTGTGACTTGGTTTGTGAACTCCGTGTAAAAGGGGTGGCATACTAAAAATTGACCCCGTTCGTTTGACAACAGTTGGTCTCAAACCACTGGGGTTTGAGTGTAGTGTAAAATGCATTTAAAAACACTTCTAGAGTTTTTTTTAATAGGTCCTATAAACATATGAAAAACAATAGCTTATAGCACCTTTTGAAAAAAAACTCTAGACTTTTTTTTTAATTCAAATGTTTAAACTATGGCTTGTTATTTCAATTTTTATATTTATTTTTTAGTTTTTTTAGGGCATATTTTGTACACACTTTGTAAGGTCACTTATATAAAACGCCACAACACGTGACTTCCGAAAGGTTCAAAACGGCACACTTAATTAAAATTTCACTCAATGCTTTTCGATTGCAGAAACCATTTGACATCTAATAATTGTTTCTGGAATCTTAATTGTTTTTTTAAACATTATAAAAATTACTTTTTCAAATAGATTTGTTTTAATTTAAAAGGCGAAGTGCGATTCTCAGCTATTTACAGTACGGATTTCGAACGTTTTCATAGAACTTTTGTATGGACAGAAAATGCGTAAAATTAACTCAAAAATGAAATTCCCGCAGAGCGTGTAATTATTTCACACCCCTCGAAAATACACCACCAGGGCACTCGAACCGGTTAGCTGTCACAATGAAACGTCACGCTCAAAGCAAAATGCACGAAAAAGAGGAGAACAAAAAAATTGAAAATTCACCAGACCATCAGAAAAAGTCGAACGGATCGGAGCTCGTCGTCGCGTTCCGCGAGTTTTCCCTTTCCCTAGCGGGACGGAGTAGTGTTTTCTGCAGTGCCAGGTGAAAAACTTGTAAAACCTGTGTGTTTTGTGAGTGCGCGCGCGGGGCCAAGATGTAATCTCTCCTCGGTTGAATTCCGTCGCGACGATTGGAGGAGGATGAAAAATGCCATTTCTCGAATGTTTTAAGGCTTAATTAGTGTGCCTTTTGGAGTTCCGGCCGTCGGAGACGGCACGCGCTTTCCCGGATTGCGGAGAAAAAGTGGTCCCCGCGGAGACTTGGAGAGGAAATATCAAAATTCCAAAGGTTGCTGCGTCCAAGGCTTGCTCTGTTGACGTAGGACTTTGTGTGACCTGAAAAGTGTGGATTGTGCGGGGGAGGATCATTATTCAGTACTGCTGGCCTACTACGTCATTCACTTACATTCAAAGGGAGGAAAAGAAGGATTACAAAACATCATCAGCGCACTAGTTTTTTTATTCGTCTAGAATCGAGCCGTAATTTGATGACCTTCGAGCTTTCCTGATGGTATTTGGACGACTAAGCGTCTGTGTTTGTGTTAGTCCACCGTGCATTAGATGAATAACTCCAGCTAGGTTCGCGAGAGTGTCGTGGCCGTCGACGACAAGCCGTCGAAGATTGCAAAATCCATCCCCATCCACTCATGTGTTGTTCATCTATTTCCATTCGACAGTCCACACTTGCCACGACGCTGCTGCGGCTGCGGCTCAGAAGAGGCCAAAAGTAGGATTAAATTTCAAGAGTTTTGAAGTGGAGAAAAATACCCACGAGTGCACATGCAGCGTGAATAAAATAAAACAAAAATAAGTGCTTGTATAGTGAAAAGAGAGGAATTGAAAAAAAAAGTTATTAAGGCTTGAAAGTGGCTTGAAAGAGAAAGGGGTTTTGCTCTCAAACGAGCGAAAAAAAAGTGGTGAAAAAGGGTCTTACTGCAAAGAAAAAAAAAATAAATTGAGTGCAATAGTTTCAAATGGGTGATATTTAAACAAAACAACGAAAGAATGCAGCGTTGAGGTGCGACGCCAAGGCAAGGCAAGTACGACACAACGCACTACGTAATATGTATAAAATTGTGTTTGTTTCTAGTGACTAGCTAATAACACTAACTAGCAAAGGGGCCTTGCATTAGAAGATGCATTTGTATTGTTGTGTTAAAGCGCTGTGCTGTCCACGAGCTGTCAATCATTCAAGATAACTCTCTTGGCGCAAGCAACTCACAAAAAGGACGGTTCTCTTTGTTTTTGTGATAGTCTTTCTTATGGTTGTTTTGGTGTCGTTAGAGATAAAAAAGTAAACAGATCTGATACTTGGTTCATGTTTCTAGTTGTTTGGAAAAATCTTATTTAATTTTATTTAATGTAAAACCTTATTATATTTAATTAAAAATACTAGAACACTACACTCAACCCCCGGTGGTTGGTCACTTTTTCCTTTGACACTTTTTTAGTTTGTACCCCGTTGGTTGGTCAAAATCAAACTAAAAAGTGACAAACTGTCACTTTTTATATTGCGCTCACGCACACTATCAAAACAAACGATTGATAATGTGTGTGAACTCCGTGTAAAAGGGGTGTCAAACTAAGAAGAGTGACCCCGTTTGCTTGACAACAGTTGATGTCAAACCATCGGGGTTTGAGTGTAATTGAATTGAACTAAAAATACCAACAAGGTAAAAAGGCAGTTATAGACCAAGAAGGTTAAAGCTGCCAGAAAAAAATGATTTAATAACAAAACAAAAAACAAGGAATTTTCTATTTTGCTGAAAATATTTCTTTTTAAATGAAATTTAAGTCCTTAAGTCCTTGCCGTAAATTTGACTTCGGATATCTAATCACGTTATTTTGATATTTTTAAAAGAGAAGAACCTTAAATTGGTATGATACCAAATTTTGCTCTTGCATAATCCTTAAGACAAATTTTAAAGGGTCCAGGAATAACGTCATGATTCGAATTCCCGGACGCTTCGAAACCCGGACACTTCAACTGGTTTATCAATTATTTGGATATAAGTTCGCATTATGAATGTCAAAACTGTGTTTTTTTGATGAATTCTAGCATCAACTTTGATTTAAAGTTTGTTTGAACGCTGTAGTTATTGCAAAAAAAATTAATTAAAATAAAATTATAAGTTTACTAAAAATGCGAAACATTTCAACGGAAATATTTCATAGGCGTCCGAAGCACCGGGAAGGCCGAGCAGAAATTTATGTTTTTAATTTCCTTAAATTCTAGCAATTTTTTATATAAACTATCAATTGTTCTGATGTTAACAGCTTATTTGAAACCTAAAGAATGCCATTCACTAACATTTCAGTCCAAATTTGTGCGATTCATAAGCAAAATCGAGTGTCCGGAATTCGAAGCAAAAGTGTCCGGATTTCGAATCAGCTTTTAACAGTGTCCGGGATTCGAAGCACAACAAGTCATTTTAATTTTCAAATTCTTCGTTTTCGTTTTCGTTTTCGTTTTACGGAGCAAGGTGGGGGACGCGGCCTCAAGTCAGTCCAAGTCCGGTTTCTTGTGGAAAATAGGGTAGTGGCCGAACTAGTATTGCATACCAAATGAACACCACCGGAAGATATAGAGGATCAGGAGGGGGAAGGTGAAAGAAAATTAGTGTAGGTGTGAGTATTAAGAACTTGGATGACTTAAGCAGTTACGTTAATCTAAGTTTAACACTGAATAAAGGAAATCTGAAATTATGATTCAAAGTAAAAAGGCCCGGAAGAAATTGAATTATTAGTTAATTAAATAAGAAAATGTAAATAATCGGAGATTTATACAAAGGACACCTATGATGTATTTCAAATTTAAAGGAAATTTAAAAAAAACTGGAAACCGAAAGATGAAAACTAACTTGTCTATGGAATATAAATCTTGATGCATTTTTTTTCTGGGCCCCGTCCTGTCGCGTCTGTCAGTAGTCTTATCGTACATTACAACTAGAAGCAGTTGTGCAAATGAAATAGTACACTTCCACCAGTTTAACCATTGATTAAAGTCCAATCTATTATTTAAGGAAAAAAAAAACATTTATCAACAACCTAAACTAAACTTTCTGAAAGAAACTTGAATCTCAAACTCCCAAATGTCAAACATTCCTTTACCTTGTTTTTAACCCAATAAACATAACTGAACAGTTCATACTTTACAAGTTGAACACTCGTTGTTAAGACTCGGGACGACTATTTCCGTAGTAACAGTTCAATAGGGCGAATCTGCATTTGTAAACAAGCAGTCTATCCCCCTCTTACTTGACGTGAACTGTCACTTGAGCGAAAGGGATAGACTGTCTGTCCACAAATGCAGACGCGCTCCATTGAACTGTTATTACGGATTTCGTGCCTTCCATTTCATTAGGGCACAGAAGCTCTGCAAACAAGAGTGTATCCCTATCATAAATTATGTAAGCTGTCATTTGAGTGAGAGAGATGCATCCCTGTTCACAAAAACCATGTGTCCCTTTGAAATGTTAGGCTCCATTTGATCGTCAAAACTCCAGTAGATCCTCGATTCGCAACAATGGTCGATACAACCATAATCCGAAAACCGTTAGTTCAACAGATTAACGAATTTTGTCCGATATCATTTCATTACTGATTGATCGAGACTCTATGGATTTTTTTGACTATTCCGAATGGTTAGCATACCACATAAATTGAAATCAGAGATTCTGAAAGCATTACTTAACTCACTTACACACAGATGGAGTCTGGAACTATTAAACAACCTAAAGTTACAAAAAAATACTAACTATTCTGAGTGCCTTGCAACAAAACTAATTTATCAAAATACCAAATCCTAACCTAACACCCACTTTGAAAAAAACGAAAAAAATCACAATGCCTAGAAGAGGCCTCTCTTACTGTTTTATGTAAGCGTTGCTGTGCTTTATGAAGTTCTACCTAAGCTAACGACGTATCAAAAAGATTAAAACCTGTTCAAAGCAGATTTTACAAACAAGAATATTGAGATGCAAATAAAAAAAAATCAATATCTTGCAATTTTACATAGTACAATAGTTGTGATTTCTATCAACACAAGTATATAAATATAAAATAAATGTGTGATATATATCAACATCGGAAACCATCTTTGCAAATAGCCCTGAAACGACGGCAACGTGTGGCTCCATCTCCAGGGCATTTTAATGTTCAAATTCTGATGAAAAATTGATAGAAAAGACATATTTTGCATGAATTCTCTTAAAACTGACTGTTTATATTAAATCCTGATGATATTTCTACATTTCCAACTTATTACATGATTTTTTGCCAGCTTTAACAAAAATAATATGGTACTAAGTGTCCGGATTTCGAATCATGACGTTACCAAAATTTAGAATTGATACCAGAGGAAAGTATTACTACGCATTTCCCTTGTGTATTTACCCATGCTCGGGAAAACATATAAAAAAAATAAATAAAAAATAATAAATACGGATTTTGGTAATTTAAAAATCACCAATTTTTTTCCTTGTTCCAATTTTTTCCCAAATCAATCAAAAAGTTCCTGTTAGGTGCGTTAAGGCAGACCGAAAAAAAAATCATCAATTTTAGAGATTTCCAAAAAAGTTTCCACGTAGTTTATCGATGGTCCCATATGAATAATATTTAAACAAAAATGAAATCCTCTCAATGTCAGGACAGGAAGTCTCCAAATCAAAAGTGCTCCGACTTGGCTCAAATTTAGAGTGGGGGTTCTTTGACCCAAATAATTAGACCCGTATTTTTTGTGTGGCGATTAGGGTGGTCCTATCTGAAATATGGTGGTCCAAAAATTGCATTTTTCGTCGATTTTCGCAAAAAGCACATTTTTCAATAAATAAACCAAATTTTCAATTTTTGCTTTTTGACTGTTTTTAGTGTTGATAAGCAACCGTGTAGTGTTCTAGGCAACCGACAAACAGATCTTAGTAAGCCATGCTAGTTTGTCAGATAAATCTTTCTCTTTTCTTGTAACCTCCGAAGAATAAAGACTTTTTGTTAAACTGCTCTGCCTAATTCTTCATTTAGAACCGCCTTGAGTTAGGGGTATTCAAAAACACCCAAAAAGAAAAAAAAGAAAATTTGGTTTATAGGACCTTTTTTTAAAAAAAAATCCAGATATCTTCGGATCGGCTGAACTAATTTTAGAGCACCATATATCAAAAGAAAGGTTATTAGTTGGGCTTTAAATGAAAAATTTGTAGAGCTTCAAAAATATTTGAAAAGGTCCTATGAAAATTTCATTTGCTAATTTGAAGGTCTCGGGACCAAAGAGCTCATATCTGAAAATATTTTTCCCTGATTCCTTGTAATATTTTACATAACATATCCAAAAATTGCGAATATCCATTAACACGATTCGGAGACATAATTGTTTAAACATAAAAATTGGGGTTTTCGACGCGCCGCGCGCAAAAACGGGAAAATGACGAAAACGGGTTAAAAAGCAACTTTTTCCACTAAAACTGCGATTACTTGAAAATTTCAGCGATGACCTATACATGTTAGGGTTTCAATAGCTGCGTCTTTCAATAACGAAAATGTGCTTTTTGCGAAAATCGACGAAAAATGCAATTTTTTGGACCACCCAATTTCGGATAGGACCACCCTAATCGCCAAACAAAAAAAATACGGGTCTAATTAACGTCATGATTCGAAATCCGGACACTTAAGCTAAGAACAAGATTGTCCGTTCGACGCAGTGGTGAACGCAGAACGCTGTGCCAGTCCGATTTTTCCAACAACTGTCAGTCGAACAATCTACAGGGTGCTCCTGTCATTTTCATGGAGTTTTGATTTTTTTTTTATGTTTGAGGCAAAATTTAAATGTCTTTAAAGTTATTTCAACGGTTTGCGAATGTTCTAAAACTTGTGCTCCTAGTGAAGAAGGAAACTGTTTGGTCCGTGCCGGAAGTGAAAGGGAGAAGGAGACCATCAAACTGCCAAGGGAACCAAGAGAATTACTGAATTCGCGTTACGGACAGCTTTATACCGGACGGTGCTGGGTGGCGTTAGTCATCAAATTCTGGTCTGAAGAGGATTACTAGAATTTGGCCAACTACGTGGAGCTGAAAGTCTGAATTTTTGGATCCGTCAGGATCGCCGCCTGTGGCCGTAACTTGGATGTGTGCTTCCTCCGGCATAGAACGGCTGTTCAAGATCATGTTGTTCAAACCCGGTGAGGAATTTCCTTTTTGCATCTTATTTAATTTCAAGCGTTGAAGGAGTGGCCGTGGCTGAATGGTTACGGTGTTCGCTTTATAAGCGAATGGTCCTGGGTTCGATTCCCATCTGCTCCCAACGAGAAAGTTAAAGAAATATAAATTCGTGAAACTCCTGAACATGAACGAAAAATCAAAGTTGCTCGAGGCGGGGTTCGATCCCCCGTCCAGGTTGATAAACAAAAATGCTAACCACTAGTCCATCGTGGCTTGATGAGCTATGACTGGAATTAGGAATACTGTTACTGCTAACTTTGTCTTTGTCCGTTTGACAAAGGTTCGGAAGTTCTAAATAACGTTTGAATCTGATTGATGCAAACGTTCTTCAGGGCGGGGCTTGTCGATAAAGCTGAGGTACCTCGCGCTCGGCTAGCCAGCGTAGAAATGGGTTACTGAAGCTCGGCAGAGCTAACACCTTTCAAATGCCTATGCGAGTTATTTGCATGTATAGAATGTCAAATTCTAAAATACATGGAAACAACTCAATTTGTAAGAAGCAGCCGCGTGGTCCCATTTGATTGGTTGCACACACACACACAACTGTCAGTCGAACAATCTACAGGGGTTGCTTTGTTCAATGGTCGATGACTGGTAGGCTATGATGACAGGCGCAAAATTTTGCGTTTGCGTCCAGGTCTGATGGACAATCTTGTTCTTACCTTTATTAGCATATCATTTTTGTTATAGGTAATAAGTTGGAAATGTAGAAATGTCATAAGGATGTAGTATAAACAGTCAGTTTCAAGAAAATGCATGCAAAATATGTCTTTTCCAACAATTTTTCATCAGAATTATAAAATTAAAATGACTTGTTGTGCTTCGAATTCCGGACACTGATAAAAGCTGATTCGAAAACCGGACACTTTTGCTTCGAATTCCGGACACTCGATTTTACTTATGAATCGCACAAATTTGGACTGAAATGTTAGTGAATGGCATTCTTTAGGTCTCAAATAAGCTGTTAACATCAAAACAATCGATAGTTTATATAAAAATTAGCTAGAAGTTAAGGAAATCGAAACCATAAATTTCTACTTTGACTTCCCGGTGCTTAGGACGCCTATGAAATATTTCAAGCGAAATGTTTCACAGTTTTGACATTCATAATGCGAACTTATATTCGAATAATTGATAAAACAAGATGAAGTGTCCGGGTTTCGAAGCGTCCGGGAATTCGAATCATGACGTTATTTGGGTCAAAGAACCCCCACTCCAAATTTGACGTGGAATGGCTCAATGGCTGTATAGAGAATTAGGACGGTTCGTCGCTCTTGCATAGAATCAAAAAATTTGCATGCAATATGTGAGAGTAGCGAACAGCACTTTTCTCCATACAAACATTGGAGAAAACCCATTTGCACCTGCCTAAATATTTTTTGAAAAATTCAAAGTGCACGTGTTTCTGGGGACCCCAAGCTTTATGCTTCCCCTCGAGTTGAGCCTGTGCAAAAATTTTGTTGGTCGGTGTTATTGATAAACAGACAGACCTTTAAAAAAATATTTTACTATATCACAATTTGGCGATAAATACCCTCTCCGTGCAATGATCGATTTTTTTAAACATTAATTCTCTTTGCATGAAAATGTAATAGTCCCGTGATTCACAGAAACAAAATATTCCCGCACAGTTTGCTTGCACATTTCGACAAAGGAAGCTCCCTTTTCCTTATCACAGCTGTACTAACATTATTTCCAGTTCCAAAGAAATTCAATATTTCCACTGCACAACCGTGCACACCCGGCTTTGTTATCTCAACCCAGTTGACCTGCAACTAAATCATTGTTAGTTGCCTTCCCGCTTGAATTTTAATTAATTGGTAGTTTTATTTTCGTGCACTATTTTTGGTCTATCCCAATCGCTTGATAAATTGCTCGCACCTTTTCAAAGCAGATTCAAATGACTCAAAGTGAAATCATGCTGCCAACTTCACTTCAATTACCACCAGTCCGGTATGGTTATCACCACTAGCACTGCCGTTCTACGCATAATTGTCCCATGTCAGTTTTTGACGATTTTGACTTTATGCCATTTTTAAGTTTAGTCTGATGTGTACTTTAAGAAAAACACATAAAATCTGGTACTTTGTTCGGAAACTCATCAAAAACAACACCAAGTCTGTTTGTCCCATCGTTGAACTTCTACGCATAATTGTCCCACCAAGTATTTTCTTACACGGAATCATTAGTTTTACTAAGCATTATGTCATGTTTACCTGCTGTATAGCAAGAGAACCACAAATAAGGGTGATAAACTGCCAACTGGGGCGATTAGGGACACATTGGGCGAATAGGAACCCACGAGACAGTTATGCGTAGAAACACAGAAATCGGTCGAAAAATTTCAATCGCGTTTTTCTCAGTTGCACTTTTTTGAACATGGGACAATTATGCGTAGAACGGCAGAGCAGCTTTACAAAAATTATCATGAAAACAACAACAACACCAAGCCAATTGTGTTTAATGTAAATTTCGTTCTATTTGCAGGCTGATTACGACGACGACGAGTTCGGCGATTCAACGGTGGTCTACCAGCTCACCTGTTGCCTGTTGGATTTTATAATTAAATCCGTTGCTACTGCTTATATCGCAAAGCCTCAACGTCAGAGAAGAAAGAAGCAGGAAAATCGCGCGCGCAAGTGTTGAAGTGTGTGGTGGAAAAGCCATGTTCCATTGTTACGGTTACGAAATGCTGCCGGTGCTGGAGCGACCACGACGACCAGCTGCTGCTGCTTCTGCCTCCAACGCACGGGGCTAAAACAAACCGCCCGACCAACTTCTGGCCCGAATCGAATCAGCAGCGCCGGTGGCCGCGACTTATGGATACAGTTATTATATGGGAAATGTGTAAATTAGAGTATAATATAATAGCGTCTAAGTGAAGAAAGTTGTAGCGAAAAGAAGAAGAAGCAAGCTGTAACGGATTACGGGCCGCGGATTAGCCGTAGAACCCCCGGCACCCGGTGTCAGTGTCTCGTCCACGTGTCCACGCATGAATGCGCGTTTGAGCTTTGCGAACCAAGTGCAGAGAGTGTAATCGAAGAAGGAAGGAAGAAAGATGAGCTGGCTACGGTCCAGTCCGCTGAGGCAGAGCTTTAGCCGGTCTGGCAGCTCGGCCGGAGGCAGTCGTGGCTCGGGTTCCAACGGGACGACGGGAGTGCGGGCGACGTTCGATGCGTCCGAGTGTGACCCGAAGGCGTGCTACGACAGCTTCTGCATCCACTGGCAGCAGGCGTACGAGATTATCCAGCGGTCGGAGGTGAGAATTATTTTGTGGTTTTATGTTTCAAATTGTGAGAAATTGACGACTATTCAGGACAGTGGTCCTCAGCCAAATGAACGTCGCGAGCAATTTCATTAAAATTCCCCAGCATCGTGGACCGCACTCTTTTTTTACATTTTCAAATGATGGGATATTCTTTTAAATTTGACAATTAAATTTATTGGAAAGAGCTGAAGATTTTATAAAAGTTTCATTTTTTACACTGAAATATTTTCTAAAGTTATTTAACAAAAAATGCCAAAAGTTTAGAAATAATTTTTTTAATTGTACGTCATCAAATCGGGCTTTCAATTTTATATAATTGTCCCTTTGTAATTTTCATATCATTACCATTTCAGGCTGTAAATTATTGAAAAAACGTTATTTACGCAAATTAAAAAATGAAATAGGGCGTAATGACTCTCCGTCACTAGATATCGTAAAATGGGGATTCGTGATCAGGGACCAACATTACCCCTCAGGACAAAGTTTCAAGCCAATCGAAGAGGAGTTGGTGAGAATGATACACCTAAAATATATTTTTTTATTTTGTTCGATATTTATGTTTTTTTTTCAAAAATCTTTTTTTAATCATATTTTGCACCATCCTAAATTAGCTCAAAGGTTACTTTAATATAAAAAAAATCGAAAATAAAAACTATTTTTTTTTTCTGAAAGGTACTAAAAGCTTAATCGATCAGAAAATGTTTCACAAGATTCAGATACTCGAATGTTAACATGTCCATTTTTTTATGACCAGCCCACAAAATTGTATCGAGCCAAACTAATTAAGCAAAATGGCATCTTTTGGACAAAATTTAATCGAACTAAAAATATACAAAATTGAAAATCAATTTGTAAATAGAAATACAATAGCGCCATTTGAATTCTAAATTGATTTATATTGTTTGATTTTTGAGGAAATTATCTTTAAAAATTTATATTCTTCCTCCCAGGATAAACCTGATTGTTTTCTTACTACAGTCCAGACTCGAAAGTTTTGAATATCCGAATGTTTGTATGGGACTTCGGATAATCGAATCACAAACATTTTTTTTTCGTTTCTTTTTCTTGTTTTAAACATCAAATTCGAGTACTGCGACCCCATTTTAGTCAAATTTGAATAGTTGATGGCTTATTAAATAATAAAATGCATTTTTTCAATATTTCGTCACCGCCGTATTGGCCGCCATCTTGGATTAAAAAAATGTAAATCACTTTAGCGTAGTTTAGGGGTCGTACTTAAGCTCAAAAATAAGACAGCGAAAAAAAATCGTGATTCGATTATCCGAAGTGACATTTTTCCGAGGCCTTCGGATAATCGAGTCTGGACTATAAGCCTTTCTCACCGAATAAGATTCAATAGTTGTTTAGTTTTTTCTTAATTTGTTGAGAATTAACAACTATTCAGTTTTAATAATAAACTTATTACTATTTCCTTACTATGTCGCTTCGTTTGGTACCCATATTGCATGTTTTAAAAATGTTAGTTTTTTTTTAAATACGGTATTTTGTAAAAATATTTGTATTTTCAAAAAAAAAATGTATAAAAAAATCGCAACGTTTGATACCAATATTGCATATTTTGAAAATTTGAGTATTTTCAAAAAATACGGTTATTTGTGAAAAATTTAGTATTTGCAAAAAAAAAACTGTAATTAAGTGAAAAAGAATACAACATTTCTCTTCGTTTGATATCCATATTGAAACTTATAAAATTAGATTATTTTCTTAAAAAATATGGTATTTTGTGAAAATTGTATTATTTTCAAAAAAAAAACTTCAATAAAATGAAAATGCATCCAAAATTTTGCTTCTTTTGATATCCATTTTGCAAATTTTGAAATTTGAGTATTTTTGAAAAATACGGTATTTTGTAAAAAAAAATGAACAGTGAAAAAGCATTAAAAAAATCGCATGGTTTGATACCAATATTGCATATTTTGAAAATTTGAGTATTTTAAAAAAATACGGCAACTTGTGAAAATTTTTGCATTTGCAAAAAACTCTAATAAAGTGAAAAAGATTACAAAATTTCTCTTCGTTTTAAATCCATATTAAATTTTTTTAAATTAGAGTATTTACTAGAAAAAAATATGGTATATTTTGTGTAAATTGTATTATTTTCAAAAAAAAAACAAATTTTGGAAATTTACTCACTGTTGTTTGATACCAATGTTGCATATTTTGAAAATTTGAGTATTTAAAAAAAAATACGGTAATTTGTGAAAATTTTAGTATTTGCGAAAAAAAAACTCTGAAAAAGTGAAAAAGAATACAAAATTTCTCTTCGTTTGATATCCATATCGAAATTTTTTAAATAAGATTATTTTCTTTAAAAATATGATATTTTGTGAAAATTGTATTGCTTTCAAAAAAATAACTTCAATAAAATGAAAATCCATCCAAAATGTTGCTTCTTTTGATACCCATATTGCAAATTGTGGAAATTTGAGTAATTTTGAAAAATATGGTATTTTGTAAAATAAATACAGTGAAAAGCATAAAAAAAATCACATCGCTTGATAACAATATTGCATTTTTTGAAAATTTCAGTATTTAAAAAAATCGGTTATTTGTGAAAATTTTGGCATTTCCAAAAAGCTCTAATAAAGTGAAAAAGAATACAAAATTTCTCTTTGTTTGATATCCATATTGAAAATTTTAAAATTAGAGTATTTTCTAGAAAAAATATGGTATTTTGTGAAAATTGCATTATTTTCGAAAAAACTTCAATAAAATGAAAATGCATCCCAAATTTTGCATCTTTTAGTACCCATATGGCAAATTTTGAAAATTTGAGTATTTTCGATAAAATACGGTATTTTATGAACAATTTTGTACTTTGTAACTTTTACTAAAAAATCTTAGTGAAAGCTTTAACAGGATATGGTTGAAATAATCGATTTAAGACAGATTTTGAAATTGAGTTATCAATAAATTTTAAAAATAAAATTCAGATGAAATTTAAAATGAATGGTTTTGGTGAAACCGACCCTCATCATTTTGAGGGATAATTAATTCGCAGCTGGTTGATCAAAAAACTATAATTTTAAAATCCATAAGTCAATCTCCATGAAATAATTAAAGGGTGTCGAGTGAAATTAATCATATTTTTGTAATATTACTTGTTTCTAAAATTTCAACCTCTGGCTTTAATTTAAAAAAAAGAACCAATAGCTGAAAATTATTCCATAAAATCAAAATTTTGTAAATCAACTTTTTTAAATCTGCTATATCGGATTGCAAATGTTTGCATGTCTGCATTTTTTTTAGTTTCGTCATTTCGAATCGTCAAAAATTGAAGTTGAGATTTTTTCTGATGAAATTTCCTTAGCGAGAAATTCTGTATCGAAGATGTGAGTTACGAATCAAATACCTTCTTTAGAAAAAAAAAAATAAGAAAAAGACGCAATAAGCCAAAGACATGACTTTAAAAAAAACCAAGATGGTGGCCAAAAAGTGCGTTGATGAAATATTGAAAAAATGCATTTGGTATTCCAACAGGATATCAACCACTCAAATTTTAGTCGCAGAACTCAAATTTGTTGTTGAAGGTAAACAAAACATTGTTTTTGCTCTTCATTTGATTATCCGAAGTCTCATACAAAGCTTTAGTTAATCGGACTTGGGATAATCGACTCTAGATTGTACCTCTTTGGCATCATATAATTCATGAAAAATTGTGCTTATGTTGCCAAAAGAAGTTTTATTCTCAACCTTAAGTGATTGGAACCTTAAGTGATTCTTAAAATAAAGCTGATACAGCAAATTTACAGCTTTTCAACAAAAATGGCAAAAACTGCAATATACATTTCAAAATCTACTAAACTCAACCAGCTCAACTCAAATGTGGTCAGTGTCAGCTCAAAACCTTTTTCAATGCAGCTCTTTTAAAAATTTCGCTGTTCAACTTTTAAGTCTACAGTGTTTACATTAATCCTTTTATATCATCAATCAAAAGGGTTACCTTCTGGTATACAGCCGCATGAACAGGGTTGTACAGGGCCTTAAAACTATTAGAGAAGTAAAACTTTAATTGCACTTCTTCCGTTTTTGTTTTCGGTTGAACCGCTCCATCATTCCGAGTGACTTTGACTTTGATTGCACTCCTCGTCCGGCAGTAACAGACAGTTTTTTCAACGAAGAAAATGTAAAGATTGCTTGTGGGGCAGGAGTCAATAAAATAAAGCATATAAACCGATTACTCATTCCAGCTAAACTGTGCGGTGCTGTTGTATGGGTCATTCCACCCGAAGCGGAACAGCACTTGAAAATTACCATCTCCGATTCTGCTCAAATTTGGCAGAGCTGTTGAGACTATCAAAACATGCAAAATTCCCGAATTTCATCCAAATCGGACCACCCCCTCCATTTTTGTACCCTCCCAAAAAATCGACTTTTTGGCGATTTTTGAGCAAAACCCCTATCTTCAAACGACGATAACTCAGGAACCGCAAATCTTAGAGGGTCGGTCTTAGACTCAATTTTGAAGGAAATTGGACGTAGAATCCATTTCCGTGGTCAAAATTTAGATTAAAATACGTTTTCTACTTGTATTGCGCAATGGAAAACTTTAAATGGCCGTATCTCAAAACAGCCCTATTTATTTTTTAAATTTGACCTCACCATCGTATTCCCCGGCCAATTTTACATAAGAATCACTTATCGACAGAAAGGAATATGTTTCGTTCCAGAGATATCGAATTTTAAAGTTTTGAGTATTTGTGATTACCTAAATTAGCTACACTCGCCGCATCAGCTAGAAGCACTTGGGCGCGTTGATCAATAATTACTACCTTTTGTATGATGAATTATTTTTATTTTTTTATACGATTTTGAGATAATTAATCCCTTGAACAATCTTTTTTTTTGTTTAAGAGCGAGTCCACGAGCAAAGCATACCCATCTCGCATCGACCTCACCAATCTGCCTGAAATTTTTAGGGGTTGTTTGTACATATAAAACTAGCATCTGGCCAAAATATGAGCACTCTAGGTCAACGGGAAGTGGGGCAAATCGGGACACAAATTTTAAAGGTTTAAAAACGTCAACAATCTTAAAAAGGCTATAACTTAGGCAAAATTCAATTTAATTTCAAAATTCAAAATGCATCTGAAAGGGCTTAAAAAATGCAACAAAATGCAGGGTAGAGCATCCTGATTGGTTAAATCTAAAGGAAGTTATTGGCATTTTAGTGAAAAAATAGCATAATTTTCAAACTCAAATAAAAAAGTGTTCCATCCAGATATCAACTCGTTTCGACCTGCAGCTTGTAGGGGACATCTGGGACTACCATCTGAGACTGAGAACGCTTTGGGTAAGGCAGTTTAACGTATTAAATAAACACTTTTTCTTAAAGTGATTTTTTTGGTTGTAAATTTTTGCTCGGGGGACCCCTTAGATCCCATTTTCTGGTGATAATTTTATCATATTCGTGTTCCTGAGACAATTTCACAATAGAAACATGCATAAAAATGTTTCTTTTGATCCATTTTAACCCTTTAAAAAATAAAAGTAAAAAAAAATCTTCGATTCACATTTATTGAAAATCAAGCTCGTTTCCAAGGATACTAGATGACACCAGAAAAAAGCAGCCTAATATTTTTTTTTAACTTTTATTTTTTAAAGGGTTAAAATGGATCCAAACAAACATTTTTATGCATGTTTCTATTGTGAAATTGTCTCAGGAACACGAATATGATAAAATTATCACCAGAAAATGGGATCTAAGGGGTCCCCTGAGCAAAAATTTACAACCAAAAAAATCACTTAAAGAAAAAGTGTTTATTTAATACGTTAAACTGCCTTACCCAAAGCGTTCTCAGTCTCAGATAGTAGTCCCAGATGTCCCCTAAAAGCTGCAGGTCGAAACGAGTTGATATCTGGATGGAACACTTTTTTATTTGAGTTTGAAAATTATGCTATTTTTTCACTAAAATGCCAATAACTTCCTTTAGATTTAACCAATCAGGATGCTCTACCCTGCATTTTGTTGCATTTTTTAAGCCCTTTCAGATGCATTTTGAATTTTGAAATTAAATTGAATTTTGCCTAAGTTATAGCCTTTTTAAGATTGTTGACGTTTTTAAACCTTTAAAATTTGTGTCCCGATTTGCCCCACTTCCCGTTGACCTAGAGTGCTCATATTTTGGCCAGATGCTAGTTTTATATGTACAAACAACCCCTAAAAATTTCAGGCAGATTGGTGAGGTCCAAACAACGTCCCATGCGAAGGGGTATGCCCTGTTCGTGGACTCGCTCTTAAGAATTATTTATTGGGTAATTTTAAATGCATTGTTTTTGCTGATCTCAGTGTCTTTGAACCATATTAAGTAAATTTTGAACTTTTAATATTTATTTGCAAATGCTACAGCGTTTTTATTCGCAATTCGCAATTCGCAATTTTCAGTGTAAGAACGGGCCTTGACCGATCTTATGCACAAGGTTCCCGACGAACACGCACTGCCCTTACACCTACATCTCACCCTTGCTCTGAGTCAGTACGAGCAACACGCTAGAACACGCTTTGAGTGTTCGTGCCAGGCATGCACACCTTCTTTTCCGGTTACGCATTTTAACTCGGCCGGGGGTGGTACATTAAGTAGGGTTTGATGTAAGTATAAGCGCCTAACCATTTAAAGTGTGCCTATCAACATTTATTAAAGCAAAAACTGTTTTATTTTTAGTTTGATTTCAAAAACTAGTTGTTATTTTACAGTTTTTTCTCCTGAAATCTTGCCTAATGTTGAGTCGTGTTTATCTATTACTATTTCTTTTGTCGCGGTGTTTTGTTACAATATTTTGGTCCTAAGCATTTTAGAAAAAATTTTCAAAAGTACAATAGTAATATTTGTGTTAGTTCTTTGATCATTCCATAAATTGAGCAAGGTCTCGAACCTCATTTGTTTGAAGAAAAGGGTGAAAATTGAAAATAATGGACAGTGAAAGAAATATACTATTTGAAGAATCAATAGTAAAAGAAAGATAGTAATTTATGAAGTAGATAAAGAAATTAACCGTAATTAATAAATAGAGGTAACAAACAAGTTTAGATTGTATTGAGGGCAATTTACAGGGAAGATGAGAAATTATTCAAATAGATAAATAAAGAAAAGACACATGATAAACAAAATTGACATCGTTGCCAAATTAAAGGAAGCAGAAAGTTTGTTACAGCAGCATCAATTGGTAAAATAGAGTGGAAAAGCGTTGAGAAATAAGATAATCAAATGAGTAAAATCGAAATCAAATGGAGGATAGTAAACAGAAGCCGCGTTAGAAAATCAGTGAAACAAAATAAACAGAAGATAGGTGGTAGATGAAATGGAAAGAAGAGAAATCCCGTTGTGCGATGTTTCAGGTACATCCACAGCAGTTGACTCAACATACTGCGAATCAAAACAATACCGTCTACAATCACAAATTACTTCCCTTTCCCACATTGTCGCGCCCCTTTCTTTTAGCCGTCTCGACTTTGACCCGCGGTGGTCAAAGGTTTACGATCCGTTTCCACAGGCCACCAGCTAGGTCATCATGAAAACCAAGCCAACGTGGAGGTAAGAAAATAGGACACTCGCAAGGAACCAGAGCTATACTGTTCTGATCAATTCGGATGATCTAACAGGACTACGGACGTAGTCAGTGACGCTCCTTCCAGGATGTTCCTCGCCTGTGCGTCAACTGAAGAGGTATCATCAGCATCATTCGCACTTGGCCTGCAATATTTATTTGCAAATGCTACAGCGTTTTTATAATATAATTTTATCATTTTCATATCATTAGGAAAAATATGAAAATAATATAATTTCATATTTTTCCTAATTCCCAATTTCTTCTTTTATTTAAAGCAAGAATAAATGTAGAGCTGGCTGTAGTAGATGAAATAATTCTCATGGGTTGCCATGTGCGGTAGCGAAATAGTGCCATTCAGCAAAAACTTCAAAATCTGCCATACGGTTTGAAAGATTGATCATATAAAACCGATTTTTTATATTGTGAGCCAGTTTCATCTGAATAATTGATAATTTTTTTCAATTCTGATACATTTAATTTCAAAAACAAAAACATATTTTTTCTGTTACATGTGGACACAGCTGCATCGTCTTCCAAGATTTCGAAATGATTGACAAACAAAAAAAAAAATCAAACACAAGAAACCAACACAACTGAATTTGATCTTAATCAGATCATAAATCAAATTAATCTTTGTGATTTTCTCACATTTTTCAGTTTTATACTTTGGCGTCATCCATAAAGTATGTCACGCTCTAGGGGGGGAGGGAGGGTCTGAGCAAGTGTGACATTGAGTGTTGTAAGTATAGGAAAAGTGTGACAAAGGGGGGGAGGGGGGTAAATTTTGGCTGATTTTAGCGTGACGTACTTTATGGATGAAGCCTTTCTTTTTTTTCCAGAAATCCTCCTCCTTAATCATGCTTCACGAGAGTTTAATTCATGTTAATTCATTATACACGATAATGTATCGTACACTTTTTCTTAAGAAGTGTTACTTACAAGATCAATTGCAATTTCCTGCTAGCTCTGTGTGAATTCAATTCTGCCCTGTATTGCGTGTCATTCTTGCTCTGTCCTGTGGGCTAGCACATAAATGCACCGTATACTTTTTTTTTTTAATTTAAGATTATACAACAGTTTCCTACTAATTAACTAATGATTATTTGGGATGAAATCTTATTTGAATAAATAAACAGGTAGCAGTTATTGATCAACGCGCCCGAGTGCTTCTAGCATATGCGGCGAGTGTAGCTAATTTAGGTAATCACAAATACTCAAAACTTTAAAATTCGATATCTCTGGAACGAAACATATTCCTTTCTGTCGATAAGTGATTCTTATGTAAAATTGGCCGGGGAATACGATGGTGAGGTCAAATTTAAAAAATAAATAGGGCTGTTTTGAGATACGGCCATTTAAAGTTTTCAATTGCGCAATACAGGTAGAAAACATATTTTAATCTAAATTTTGACCACGGAAATGGATTCTACGTCCAATTTCCTTCAAAATTGAGTCTAAGACCGACCCTCTCTGATTTGCGGTTCCTGAGTTATCGTCGTTTGAAGATAGGGGTTTTGCTCAAAAATCGCCAAAAAGTCGATTTTTTGGGAGGGTACAAAAATGGAGGGGGTGGTCCGATTTGGATGAAATTCGGGATTTTTGCATGTTTTGATAGTCTCAACAGCTCTGCCAAATTTGAGCAGAATCGGAGATGGTAATTTTCAAATTTGCATTTTTTCTTGCACACTTCAGGTGGAATGACCCGTATCTGTTTCTATACTGGAGCAAACGCACACACATGTGCACCTGTTTTAAGATTGTGGTATTTGTGTTTGGTCCGTTGGTCAAGCCATGTGAGTGCTATGGGATTATCTGCGGGCTTTGCGTCGTCGATACCACACCTCAGGTCAGCTCATCAGGTGTATCAAGCCAGAAGCTGATGTCAATGAGGTGTAAGAGGGTAAAGTGTCACATTTTGGGTGCTCAAGTGAACTTTTGAACTTGACGTGGTTGCAAAATCTGCAGCGAAGTTACTCGAGCTCTAAATTAGATTTAAGATGTTGAATAACAAATTGGTAAGCTCTTTACCCCATAACTGACTGACTGACTGCTAAAATGCACCACAGTTGTTGCTTTCTTTAAATGGTTCTCTCTCTGTCTGTCTGTCTGTCTGTTGGGAAACCGCCCCCAGTACACACGCAGATAGAAGATTTGAATCGTGGTTGCTTTCTTCACTTGTTTCGACCCGCAGTTATGCAACACATTTACTTTTGGATTCCAAAAAAGCCAAAGCCAAGAAATAACAATCGAAATCCTGCCATGCCATATGTTGCTGTTCGCGCTGGAATTGAGAGCAACATGCTTGCTAAGTTTGGCAACACTGCCACCTGTCATTGAGGATTATAGCGATTGCCAACTTTGAGGTTAATGTCACCCGACGACATTTGGCAGCCATTATGGCACCAACTGTCAACACTCATGGACTAATTGCAAAATGATAACTCTTGCGAAGCATGCAAATTACCCTCTGCCCTCAATGATCCAAAACATCCCGCGCAAAGAGAAAGGAACCAGACTCCGTCTATGGGCTGGGTTGAACCGGTTCGCAATTGAAGAGATATCTCCACTTCTTAATTCGGTCATCGTGGTAAGAGCTGTTGTGGCCATGCAGCCACACCAGTAACCGAGATTCCGAGCGAGTTGTTTTGGTTTCATTGTGCAGCGTTTCTCTTTGCTTCTCGGGAATGCGTTGAAGTTTGATTTGAAAACATTGAGCCTTTGCCATAATGGCGACGGTGCTATAAAAGCTTGACGTTTGACGGCCAGCCATAATGGCGTATTAATTTCTCAAACATATGAATTCATCTTTGTTGTCTGCCCTCGCAATAGTGTGGGAATCTGTCATAATGGTTCATAAAAGTCAAATTTGGCGTGTTCCACAAGATCATTAGTGCAGTTACGTGCTGCAAATTGGTGTACTTTTCCCCGCGAACATAATTGTCCAACCCCCCCAATCGTGTACCTTTGGCCCTAAACAAATCTGTTAACAAGTTTCGCCCCTTTTCCGCCCGCCCTTCAACCTGAAACCTCTTCTCCCATTGAATGCAAATGACTCCATCTGAATGTGGCTTCGACTTTTTCTTCTTGCCAACTCTGTGGGAAGCTTTCAAAGAGAAAATGAATCCCCATCAAGTCATTTTGAAGCTTTGTGCAGAAGAAAAAAACCGATGCACAAAAGTACTCCTCTTTACAGGGGAGTAGCGAGGGCTTTGGGGTAACTCGCGTAACTCAGCCACAATAGGGCGTCATCGCTCCACTACTTTTTGGGTATGGCCTGCGAACGGCGCAAATAACTTTCGGTGAACTTGTGCGAAACATTTTGAGGTGTCGGAACGGCGTGCCAAAACAAAACTGGTAAACATTGGTTTAGGGAAGGGTGGTCCATTGTGGGCTTTGACATCATGTGAGTAATTATCTACGATTCCGCAAATCGAAACAAATGTCTAAGAAGGCATACAACATTGAGAGTCATTCATACGTGTTCGGAAATTTGTAACCTGAGAAGGGATTCGCTGATCGATTTGGTGTGTTTGGCAAAGTTGTAGGTTACCGCACGGTGCTCAAAATACCTTTATTATGAAAAAAAAAGCAATCCGAGATTTTGGTGTCTATCGATTCCTTACTCCATAACGCAACTCTGAGCAAAAAATTAAAAAAAAACATTCGCTGGTGTAGTTTTCGAGATACAGCCCTTTTAAGATGTTATATCCGATTTTCAATTAGAAAACCATAACCAGGGTTGTTACGGAGAAGTCGAAAAAAAATCCGCGCCAAATCCGCGCCGTCCCAAAAACCCAATCCGCGCGAAATCCGCGCCATAATAAGAAAAATAATTTTGCGCGACAAATATACAACAGAGTTTCACAACAATTTAATATTTATGAAAGTATTTGAGAACAAAAATTAAAATCGTTTTATGATTAAGGGTTCCGTCGGAAGGAACGCAAAAACCACAAACGTTAAAATTATGTTGTATTCAATAAATAGAATTTAAAATCCAGAATAGCTTTATCTTAATCTCAAGACCCAGAATGTTAAAACGCTGAAAAATATATGATCAAATTTATTTTTGCTAGGATGAATTAAACCAGAGAGAAAAGCCATAAAAATAAATTTAGCAAAAAAGAAATTCAAATAGGGATTTGAAAATTTAAATTTAAAAAATCAATAAATTGAAAAAAATTTAAGATTTGAAAATTCATAAATCTAAGGATTAGATAAATAACATGCAGTTCGTGCTCGACACGAAATTTGTATTATATTCTTCTAAAAAATTCTCAATCCTAAAATATTACTTAAAAAATGCTCCAAAATTATCAGACTTTCTGTAATCTATGATGGTGACAAAAATTGTAGCATTTGTAGCGGTTCTTTTTATTAAGATCCAGAGTTTGAGAATTTAAGAATTTAAGAATTTAAGAATTTAAGAATTTAAGAATTTAAGAATTTAAGAATTTAAGAATTTAAGAATTTAAGAATTTAAGAATTTAAGAATTTAAGAATTTAAGAATTTAAGAATTTAAGAATTTAAGAATTTAAGAATTTAAGAATTTAAGAATTTAAGAATTTAAGAATTTAAGAATTTAAGAATTTAAGAATTTAAGAATTTAAGAATTTAAGAATTTAAGAATTTAAGAATTTAAGAATTTAAGAATTTAAGAATTTAAGAATTTAAGAATTTAAGAATTTAAGAATTTAAGAATTTAAGAATTTAAGAATTTAAGAATTTAAGAATTTAAGAATTTAAGAATTTAAGAATTTAAGAATTTAAGAATTTAAGAATTTAAGAATTTAAGAATTTAAGAATTTAAGAATTTAAGAATTTAAGAATTTAAGAATTTAAGAATTTAAGAATTTAAGAATTTAAGAATTTAAGAATTTAAGAATTTAAGAATTTAAGCATTTAAGAATTTAAGAATTTAAGAATTTAAGAATTTAAGAATTTAAGAATTTAAGAATTTAAGAATTTAAGAATTTAAGAATTTAAGAATTTAAGAATTTAAGAATTTAAGAATTTAAGAATTTAAGAATTTAAGAATTTAAGAATTTAAGAATTTAAGAATTTAAGAATTGAAGAATTGAAGAATTTAAGAATTTAAGAATTTAAGAATTTAAGAATTTAAGAATTTAAGAATTTAAAAATTTAAGAATTTAAGAACTTTATTTGAGAATTTATAAGTTTTTGTTCCATTGATTGTTTTTATTATCAATTTTCAAAATTTGTAAATTTGGAGAATTTATTCTTGATTTTTAAATATTTTGAATTCCTGATTTTTTGGAATTTTTTTTATTTAGAAATTTAGATTTTTTTATTGTTGGCTATTTAAAATTCAGAATTTTTCAATTTTTGGATGTAACAACTATAAAAATTAAAAAAAATAGAATTTTAGAACTTCTGAACTTTTCATTTTGAATGTTGGAGCTTTCATATTTGAATATTTAGATCTTTTTATTTTTTCATGTAAATTAAAAAAAAACCTTTCTACGGGTTAAATCCTAACTAAAATCAAAGGCGGAAAGCCAGCTTCTGTTCCGTCCAATATTGCTCATATTTGGGATTTGACCACAATACGTCCACCAGAGCACCCCCAATATTTTTTTTTTGTGTAATCCGAATATCTATAGAAAAGCTTGAAATATGGTTCAAAAGAATCAAATCAAAATGTATCCAGTATAAAATAAACAATACATATTGTTGATAAAACATAACCTGAAACTCATAAGAGATGGAATATTTAGAACCCGTATCAGATGTTAATAATGAGTTGAGTGTAAAAATAAATTTATTTAAAAAATCTTTAACAAAAATTATCTCTTCTTGTAGATTATTTCGACGTTTCTTATTAAAAAATTACAAACAAACATTTCCGGAAAAAATCAATTTTGTTTCAGTAACAACTTCTAAGAAATTGAAGTTTTTGCACTTAAAAAAATTACAGTAATTCCTGATAATAATTTTCTTTATAACTTGAAAGTTAATTATTTAACCCTGGGCCTTGTAAAGTCAAGGGGCATGATTTGATCCTAGTGCATTAGTTAAAATTTGGGTATACATTATTTTTTATAAGCACTATGGACACCACTTCATGCTACGAGAACTCGCTTTGCCGCAGCCCCAGGGCTTAAGCGTTGACCGATAAGCTGTCTTCGTGAACTAGGTAGTTCTCCGATAGTGAAAATATCACAATTGCACAAGACACCGCTGCTTCTGTGACTTTTTCACTATCACAATGTGGGATTTAGGTGGGACTTCAGGATAGTAAAATTGATTTGTTGCTTAGCATTAGCATTTAAAATAAATCTGTATCCTTTCCAAATCTATTTGATGTTAAAGTTAGTTGCAATTGTAAAGTTAGAGTAATGCTGTCAATAAACTTTGATTGATGTAGAATACTAGGCATTCTTTTATGTCAAATTGTCCATAGAGTCTCGATCAATCAATAATGAAATGATATCGGACAAAATTCGTTGATCTGTTGAACTAACGGTTTTCGGATTATGGTTGTATTGACCATTGTTGCGAATCGAGGAACTACGGATCTTTTGACGTAAATGGTCATTTCTTTTTCAAATCGCGATTTCTATCCTATTTGTATATCAGTTCACAAATTTTTATTGTTTTTTGATAGAAGTAGTAACGTTTACTTTTGAACATTAAGTTTAGAGGATTTTAGATTAAAGTTTAGATTTTCAATTTAAAGTAGTTAGCAAATGAATATTTGGACTTAAATGAATAATTGAATAAGTTGGACTTATGAATAACACACAACTGTACATTTATTCTAGAGTCAGATCCATACAGCGTCAGTGTTTATTTGGTCGAAGTGTACTAATTCATTGGCAGATCTGATTCTAGTTGTAATGTACGACAAGACTACTGACGGACGTGACAGGACGAGGGCCCAGTTTAGAGGTTTCAACATCAACGATGTGCGGCTGGACCACCCTCCCAAAAAAAAAAAAAAAAAAAAAAAAAAAAAAACTTGAAAGTTAATTATTTTATTTATCAAAATTGTCATCCGCGCGAAATCCGCGCCTGAGCAAATTAAGCCAGCAAATCCGCGCCAAATCCGCGCTATCCGCGCGAAACGCGCCATCCGCGCGATCCGCGCCGTCCGTAACAACCCTGCATAACAATCTATACAGTTTTGGCATTTCAAAGAATATGCATTTCGAGATAATGACGAATTTTGCTTCATATGACTGTCAAGTAACTCTGGGCAAAGTTTCAGAAGGTTTGCTGATGTAGTTCTCGAGATACAGCCATTTTAAAATGTTATTTCTGATTTTTTCTAAGAAAATCTGTAAAATCAATACAATTTCAGCATTTCAAACAATATGTATATTAGGGTGGTCCAAATCCGGACTTTTTTGGGGCTACCCCCTGAAATCAAAGATTGACCCATCACTAGGCTAAATTCCAAATTTGAGCTCATTCTGACCACGGGAACCCCTCCCTCCAATCGCTTAAGGTTTGTATGGGAAAAATCGTCAAAATGTATGGAGAAAAGCAACTGTTTTACTTTTTTACCTGTGGAAGGCGCCAAAGTTATCCGATTCTTACCATTTCTCAAATGTAGAACCTTCATTAAATTTAGAACAACTTTCCCGAAGACACCATATTTTTAGGATTTTTTCCCGCGAAGTTATTAGCGCCCAAAACTGACCCATTTTGCGCGGCCAGCTGTAAGGGGCTACCTAACAACGATGTTTATTTCCAACACACGTGCTCTCTCTCAGGTTCAAACTCTCTCACGAGCTTGCTTGCCTGCCTGCCTGCCTTATTTATTTTGTCCTTATTTGTTTTTTAAATTTGATTTTAGTTATCTACGGTAGATTTTCTAGGAATAAATCGGGCTGCCAAAAATCCACCAAAGCATTTACCACATTGATTACACAAAAAACTGTAGTAGAAAAGTATCCACCACGATCTACCGCAATAAATTTTTGACAATTCGACGCCAACGAATTATTTCAAGAAAATCCGCTGCGGTTGACCCAAATCAAATTGACAATACAACACAGAAAAAAATGTTAATATTCATCATGAAAAGGTGACAGATTTTTGAAAAAATGTGTAATATTTCATCAGAAAATGATGAATTTTCATCAGTTTCTGGTGAATATTCATCAGGTTCACATTTTTACACATTTTTTAGGTAATATTACTCAAAAAAGAGGTAATATTCAACCTACCAAATTTTCAACACTTCTAAATTCAACTTTTTTTTTCTGTAACCTACACAGAAAAAAAAATTATGGTAATATTCCTCAGGAAATGGTGACAGATTTTGTGTCAAAAAAATGTGTTATATTACATCAGGAATTGGTGAATTTTCATCAGTTTTTTATGAATATTCATCAGGTTCACATTTTTACACATTTTTTATGTAATATTACTCAAAAATTAGTAAGAAAGGCAAAAGAGGTAATATTCAACCTACCAAATCTTCAATATTCCGAAATTCAACTTTTTTTTCTGTGTATACGGACAAAATGATGGTAATATTCATCAGGAAATGGTGACAGATTTTGTGTCAAAAAAATGTGTTATATTACATCAGGAATTGGTGAACTTTCATCAGTGTCTGATGAATATTCATCAGGTTCACATTTTTACACATTTTTTGGGTAATATTATTAAAAACAATAGGTAATATTCAACCAACCAAATTTTCAACATTCAAAAATTCAACGCAGTGCGTACAACCCAAAACACCAAATCGTCCACAAAATTTCTTCTACACAGAAAAAAATGATGGTAGTATTCATCAGGAAATGGTGACAGATTCTGTGTCAAAAAGAATGATGAATTTTACCTCATAAAATGATGAATTTTCATCAGTTTTTTGATGAATATTCATCAGGTTCACATTTTTACACTTTTTGCCTTCTTCACCTTACTGAGGAAAGGCTATAAAATCACTCGAAAAATGAACTTATTGATTTGACCTCGTAGACCCACCTTCACGTATACATATCGACTCAGAATCATGTCCTGAGCAAATGTCTGTGTGGATGTGTGTAGGAGGGTGGACAAAAAAAAATGTCACTCGATTATCTCCGGACTAGAGAAACGGATTTTGACCGTATTAGTCTCATTCGATCCGTCTTGGGGTCCCATAGGTCTCTATTTAAAATCAGCAAGTTTAGTTAAGTTATGCTAAAAAAAGGATTTTGGCGTATGTCCGGAAGATTGTAAAAAGGGTGATTTTTGCAAGAAAACCTATCATGTTATACATTTTTAGAAAAGTATTAAAAAGACGTTTCCAATGAGCCCAAAACATTGAAGATCTCACTTAAGTGTTATTTATGCACTTTTTGGAAGCCGGATCTCAGATATTTCAATGAAGATGATGTCCGGGTCCATCATGCGACCTGTCGTGAGTTAGATAATCAAAAGACCTTCCAAATGAGTTTAAAACATCAAAGATCTGACAACCCTATCAAAAGTTATCAGCACTTAAGTGTTATTTATACACTTTTTGTAGGCCGGATCTCAGATATTTCAATGAAAATGGTGTCCGGGTCCATCATACAAGCAATCGTTAGTTGAATAATCGAAAGACCTTCAAAATGAGCCTAGAACATCGAGGATCTGACAACCCTATCAAAAGTTATTAGCACTTAAGTGTTTTTATACACTTTTTAGATGCCGGATCTCAGATATTTCAATAAAAATGATTTCCGGGTCCATCATGCGACCCATCGTTAGTTAGATAATCGAAAGACCTTACAAATGAACCTAAAACATCGAAGATCTGGCAACCCTATCAAAAGTTATTAGCACTTATGTGTTATTTATACACATTTTGGAGGGCGGATTTCAGATATTTGATAGAAATATAGTCTGAATCTTCCATGCGAACTATCGTTAAATAGGTTTTTTTATCAGACCTTGCCGATTAGCCAGAAATATTAAGGTCTGCGAACCCTATCAAAAGAAATGAGTAATAAAGTTGTTTTGTTAAACATGTTAAGGGGAAATGTTGCTATTTTTACTGAATGTATTGACTGTATGAATGTGAGGAAGACACCAACCACCTAAAGGTGGATTAAGTAACGTTTTTATGTTATATTACTCAAAAACAAGGGTAATATTCAACCTACCAAATTTTCAACATTCCAAAATTAAACTTTTTTTTTCTGTGTAAAGATACAAATATTTGAGCTTACACTTGCCCATTTTGTATGAAGTTGGTTTCTTTCACCTTAAAAAGCTATTGAAAGACAGTAACATCGACACTTTTTTGTTTTGTATGACCAGCCCTAACCATTTAATAGACAATTATGGAAAAACTACACCCACGATTCCGAATTGAGAGAATTGTTCCCTCAAAATATATTGAGGGCTCAGCGCCAGAATCGAGAGAATAGTGCTACCAACTCGCACCACCAAAAAAAAAAAAAAGTTCATTCGTTAATTGAAACAATAAATCTCAAACAAGTGTCATATAGGGGCAGGGGGGGCAGAATGGGCCACCCTTGGTTTTGGGCTTAAGAATGGATTTAGACAAACCGTAAGGCATGGGTCTTATAAAAGACGTCAAATAACATCACCAAACCGAAAACAACTTTTGAATTCATTGTATTTTTCGAATTATGAGCAAAAATGTAAATTTATTGACAAAACCACGCAAATGTTGTTTATTTCGAGTTTCTTAAATAAGCTTTCTCGAAAGTTAGATTGTTTGAAAAAGTTTGTTCAATGTTTATAATGTAACCAGGAGCTATTACGAAGGTAATCAAACAACAACGGAACCTCAAATCAATTTAGAGGCTTGGTGGTGAAAGTGTTAAATTAAAATCCACTTGGGGCAGAATGGACAACCCTTTTCCTGCCTTATAAAAACAATCAAAAGTTATGAAATTTTGGTTATATGGATTATGTCGCTCCTGGTAAGTTCAAAAATCACGTTTAATGCAACATTAGTTGATTTTTAAGTTGTTTTGATGCTTATTTGTAAAAATAGTGTCTTATTTCAACATATTAAAACTATTTTCAAAAATGTTTGTTTTGGTAAGTGACTATTTTCATAAAAGTGGTCTAACTTCATGGAAACTATGTTAGAAAGGTCCCTTTAATCATTTATTATCTCCTTTCAACGTTTTATTAGACAAAATGGCTTGTTTTCTAAGGTGGCCCATTCTGCCCCGGACCCAGGAAAAGCAGCCGAAAAAAACTTTTTTTTAGGTTGCTCAAAAATAGTTTTCAGCTAAAAATTTTCATCAACCAACATTGAACATTGAACAACAACATTGAAGGGAACATCCCAAAGCATAAGCCTTCTACACTGAATTCATAAATTTGTATGTTTTTCTATGGTTTTTGGCGCATTTTACTTCGGCGGGCTATTCTGCCCCCCTGCCCCTACCGACATCTAACCACAACTTGTTCACCAAGCTGGGTGGCCGAGGTAGTTAAGTCATCGAGTTAGTATGTCAAAGGTCTCTGGTTCGATTCCCGTAGTCGGCACATTGAGTTTTTTGTTTTGACGGATGAACTTTTTTTTTGCAAATGAACCTCGAGGGAATAATTCTCTCGGACTAGCGCTGGCCAGTTTTGGGTGTAATTATGCATTATGGACTCTTTTGACCCAGAGAACACATACATTTGGGTAATTCTCTACCAACTCACACGAAATCGGGAAAAGTTGCCCCGACCCCTCTTCGATTTGCGTGAAACTTTGTCCTAAGGGGTAACTTTTGTCCCTGATCACGAATCCGAGGTCCGTTTTTTGATATCTCGTGACGGAGGGGCGGTACGACCCCTTCCATTTTTGAACATGCGAAAAAAGAGGTGTTTTTCAACAATTTGCAGCCTGAAACGGTGATGAGATAGAAATTTGGTGTCAAAGGGACTTTTATGTAAAATTAGACGCCCGATTTGATGGCGTACTCAGAATTCCGAAAAAACGTATTTTTCATCGAAAAAAACACTAAAAAAGTTTTCAAAATTCTCCCATTTTCCGTTACTCGACTGTAAAAAATTTTGGAACATGTCATTTTATGGGAAATTTAATGTACTTTTCGAATCTACATTGTCCCAGAAGGGTCATTTTTTCATTTAGAACAAAATTTTTCATTTTAAAATTTCGTGTTTTTTCTAACTTTGCAGGGTTATTTTTTAGAGTGTAACAATGTTCTACAAAGTTGTAGAGCAGACAATTACAAAAATTTTGATGTATAGACATAAGGGGTTTGCTTATAAACATCACGAGTTATCGCGATTTTACGAAAAAAAGTTTTGAAAAAGTTAATTTTTGCGTTTCTCTTTGTTTCGTCGTCCGTGTCTGTCGCGGGTGACCATGAATGGCCATGATCGATGACGACCAACTTTTTCAAAACTTTTTTTCGTAAAATCGCGATAACTCGTGATGGTTATAAGCAAACCCCTTATGTCTATATATCAAAATTTTTGCAATTGTCTGCTCTACAACTTTGTGGAACATTGTTACACTCTAAAAAATAACCCTGCAAAGTTAGAAAAAACACGAAATTTTAAAATGAAAAATTTTGTTCTAAATGAAAAAATGACCCTTCTGGGTCAATGTAGATTCGAAAAGTACATTAAATTTCCCATAAAATGACATGTTCCAAATTTTTTTACAGTCGAGTAACGGAAAATGGGAGAATTTTTAAAACTTTTTTAGTGTTTTTTTCGATAAAAAATACGTTTATTCGGAATTCTGAGTACGCCATCAAATCGGGCGTCTAATTTTACACAAAAGTCCCTTTGACACCAAATTTCTATCTCATCACCGTTTCAGGCTGCAAATTATTGAAAAACACCTCTTTTTTCACATGTTCAAAAATGGAAGGGGTCGTACCGCCCCTCCGTCACGAGATATCAAAAAACGGACCTCGGATTCGTGATCAGGGACAAAAGTTACCCCTTAGGACAAAGTTTCACGCAAATCGAAGAGGGGTCGGGGCAACTGCTGTGTGAGTTGGCGGAGAATTACCCATTTAGATATCAATACAGGAAGGTTTGATATCTTGATAGTTCTGAAAAAAACCTCAAAAATTTACATTTGAGAAGCAACAAAAAACATATGAAGAACATCTTTCTAACTTTTTTTGGTAATTAAGTAATTTTTTTGGTTATTTTATGCTTTGAATTGTAATTCTGTAAAGATTGTAAAAAAAGGATACGTCATTTGATACTTATATTGCAATTTATGCAAAATTTGAATATCATAAAAAATACATTATTTTGTGAACATTAAAGTATTTTACACTAAAACAACCAACAATAAAAATTGATACTACAAGCCATTGTTACAACATATGAATGAAAAAAGTGTTTTAAAAAGTATTTAACACCAGTTCACTTGTTTTTCGACCATACGTTTTCAAAAAATGTAAAATCCCAAGAAAAAATGTCGCAAAAAAATTGTTTTTGTTGTACTGTATATCTGAATTTTTTTAAAAGGTCCAATAAACCAAATTTTCAGTTTTTGCTTTTTGGGTGTTTTTGGAAAAGCCTTGAGTCAGGGGTATTAAAAAACACCCTAAAAGCAATTTTGAAAATTTGGTTTCTTGGACCTTTTAAAAATAAAGTTCAGATATGGAAAATTAACTGAAATAAAAATTAGTTTTGTGCTAACCTAAATATGCTTAAATCGATTCTGAACGCAACGGAATGCGTTTAAAATTGATTTCAGTTAATTGCACTTAAATTTCTAATGATTTTTTGATGATTTTGAAAAAGAGTCACTCTCCCCTATGTGACGAATGCTGCTGCTGCTGGTGCAAAAGTCGATTATGCAGTCACCTTCTCTCCTTGGAGTATAGTACTCTGCACTATGCTGCCCCTTCAGTGGTGTGTACAGTCGACTTACACTACTTTTTTTTTTTTGCTTTGCTCAAGCCCACAACTCCACAGCGCATTCTCTCATGTTGTGTGGTGTGACTCAGCCAGCAGCATTCCTACTTTTCCTCCGTCATATGATCGGCGTCGTCGTCGTTGCTGTGGTTATGAATCATGACGTGCCAATGTGCATAAAATACAATCTCACGCGCCGCTGCATTGCACCTTCGAGCGAGCCACTTGAAAGTGTGCTGCTTTTTTCGTATGGAAAAGGGTGATTAATTTCCCTAAAAGGCTTTGCCGAATGGGCCTAAAATGACGTCGGTAAAAGTGTACCGTTAAAAGTTGCAAATTTTGCCCAATTAGCTTGCATTTGTGTGTACTATGCGAGCTTTATTTATTATTATTTTTGGTCACGAAACTGTTGATTTACTGTTTTAAGCACTTGGAATTACCAGCATTAAAATTTTGGCTTCAGTTTAAGAACTTTGAGTTGTTTTTTTTAATCAGTTCAATAGAAGATTAATCTGCATAAAATTACAACAAGCATCACAATGCAAATGATGCATCCTCAAGCAAACTGTAGAAAGTGCGATTTGTTTCACATTCGTTGCATTGTGGTGGCAATCTTATTCAAATTAGCGATACCTCCGCGTGGTGGATTGCTGCGGTTTAACTTTCTGCTCTTGCCATTTTTTGTTGTTGTTGCACCACAGTTCCCCATTGTGCATGATTGTACCCTACTTTCGACCTGTCAGAGAGATAGAGAGAGTGGCGAAAAATAATTAAAATAAAGCCTCCGCAGCTGTCAGATTAGCACCGCATTTGCGGTTTATCGAATTTCTCTCGCAAAGTGAATGAAAACAGTTTTCCATTGTTCTGTCATAATGCCAAGTGGTTTGTGCTAAGCCACCCACCACACTGCAAATTGGTGATACAGCTCGTTGGCTATTATCATTTTGCGCTCCCAAACTGAGAGGACTAAGAGAGAGAGAGAGAGAGAGAGAGAGAGTGGAAGCAATGACTGTACGGTTTCGTGTGCAAATATTTATTACCCGATTCAGTTGGCGGCATTATCTCTTCTATCAGGGGTTGTCAAACTGCATTTGTTTTGTTTATTGCATGCAAAGAAATTTTGAAAAATGTTTTATTTTTCGGTATATTTGCTTTTGAATATTCACTTTTAATATTCTTAGTTTGTACACTTTTATTTCAAACGCGTTTGATATTTTTTTTCTTTTTCGTTACTGTATTTTATTTTTAAAAACTTGTCCTTTGACTCTTGCCAAAGTCGAAGGAATACGTTAAGGGGTTACATACATGTTAATCGGCAAAAATGTCAGAGGTTTGTTTGAGCACAAACTCAAACTTTTTTAAATCTGTTTTCAGGACATCAAAATATACATTTTCAACTATTAACAAAATAAATTTGAAGTCATTTGGTTGTATCATTGCTGAGATACAGCTGTATCAAGTTAGTATTTTCAAAAAACGGGTATATGTATGTATGTATGTATGTATGATCCCCATACCCGCAGGCAACTTGGTCCCGAAACACATGTGAGCGCTAGGTGAACAATTCGATCATCTTTTACTCCGTAATCTGTACACCCACGTGCATAAGTTTTTTTGCACGAATTTTAGTGCTACAAATACCGGCGCATAAAACAAAATGATTTCCCTTTTCCCTCCCCAAGCGCCGGAAATTTGTAGCGGGTGTAGGGACACTTTGCATAGACGCCCTTGCTCCCATCACGTCACTGAGGGTATGGAGCGACGAGAAATTAATAAGCATGCCCCCCCAGTCGAACCTTCATTAGAGAAGCAGGCAATCCACAACTCACAGCGAACGACCAAGGGAACACCCTACCGCGTATATAATATGGTTGGCGTAGTTGTCTTTAGTGAAGTGTATGAATGATAGAGTGGATGTAAGAGTTATTTGAAAATAATAATGGAAAGCTCTCACCAAACAACCGAGCCTTCACATCTGAGACGAGCTTCAAAAATGTTCATCTCGAAGTTTTGAGTTTAAATCTTCAATCTTGAGTTGCTCTATTTTGGAGCGGCCGTGGCTGACTGGTTACGGTGTTCGCTTTGTAAGCGAATGGTTCTGGGTTCGATGCCCATCTGCTCCCAACGAGAAAGTTAAGAACACATAAATTTGAAATGATGAATATGACCGAAAAATCAAAGTCGCTCGAGGCGGAGTTCGAACCCCCGTACTTTGGATTGGTAAGCAAAAATGCTAACCACTAGGCCATGTCGACTTGGTGAGCGTGAACTGGAATTAGGAATACTGTTACAGAGAGCGAGTTGTGGCGCTATAACCACGGCAAATAGTGTCCAGGGCATTCGTGGAAATACAATGTCCCATCCCAGAGGGTCCCGGAGTACCAAACCTTCTTAGCATGGTGCTCCCAACGAATACAACCAAATCTCGGAGCGTATGGTGGTGTGTCCCCACGCTTCTTCCTCCCCTGTCGATTCAGAATTGTGTTGATGTTCGAACACTCAGTGCTCAAACTCAACCCAATTACGAGTCATCTCTGCGATACGGCTTTACGCAGTAGGCCTGGCCGCTTTAACGCTTGTGTTGTTTCAATGCATTCCGATGCAATGGCGCACTACAAATGTTAATAAATGACAAGAAGAGTGCTAGGCGTCATCTAACCTAAGGCACTCTCCAGGATCCCTTCGAAAGATTGGCTGCGCTAGGGTCTGATTAGATTAGATTAGATCAATCTTGAGTTGCTCTATTTCTCCGTCCGCGGTGCCTGGTACTTTTCCCGCGATCCATTCAAGATGTTCTTCTCATACTTCCGCTTGGCCTTCAGAGGTGTTGAGACATTCTTGATCTAGAACTTGATGGCTATCGGCATTCGGCACACTCCCGGCATAAAGCTGACCGTAACGCGAATGTCGGTCAGTACACGGAGATACCGGCCAGGGCAAATCTAAGAAAATCTTGGTTAATTTAACTAAAAGTATGGGTTAATTTTTTACACAGCTTTTTTTCAACAATCGATTGTTGATTTTGTAAACCCAAAATTGCTGACCACCAGTAACTAAAATCAACTAAAAAAATAGTTGGAATTGCCATTTTCGTTGGTTAAATGGCCGAAAAAAATTCTAGCAGTCGACTGCTAGAATATTTTTTTCAGAAAATTAACTAATTTTTTTTTGTTTTAAGCTGAAATATTGTGGAATATTCTGTAAAAAACAGGCTGGGCCATACTTTTCAACTATTTTTCAACAATTTTTTTCGTTTTATTAACTGAAATATTTTTGCATGCTGCAAATTATTAGTGAATTATAACAAAACATTTCTTAATTAAACATAATTTATGTTAGTGTCGATATATATTTTCTTTAATTATCTAACGATACAGGCCGGGCTGAATTTCTAGCTATAATTTTAACTAATGTCTTACTTAAATACAGAAAAACATTCGTGCATGTAGTCAATAATTAGCTATTGTTAGCAATATTTTTATTGAATTTGCAGTAAATTTTATAATTATTGCTCACAAATTAATGCTGGGTGTTTTTATATTCGCATTAATTCTGCCTAAAATTTTAACTTTTTGTACTAATTTGTTTTTTTTTTTGCATGAAGTTATTAAATTACTGTTAAAAAGCATCAAAACAAAACTTTTTATTATCTGTTATTATAAAACATGTAAAGTTTGATTAAAGTTTGAAAAAAATACGTTGCATAAATCTAAAAAAATAATAATAAAACATATTACAAATTTTGTTAAACATATTTATAAAAGATGTTTAATTTCTCGTGAATTCCTTGAAGATATTTCACCAAGTAAGTTATTATGTTGTACAAAATTAAGTGTTGTATTCTCTTACCATCACTGTGCAATCATCCGATAAGTCATCATCATCTACAACGGTCTCAGGTTTAGTTATTTTTCACACAGAATTTACACCAAAACGAACCATTTGCTGCAAATAGACATATAAAATTTATTAGTAATTTGATACAAAATCCTTAATTTTGTCTATAAACTGAAAAAAGGATCGTAAATAAATGTAATTATAATGAGGAAAGAAGAAATATCAATAATGCTCCGTTTCCTGAAAACAATATTTTGAGTTTTACTTACCAGTTTATTTAGCAGTCTTCTATTAACAGCATTTTTAAAATATTTCTATCTTCTTTTGTATATCTTTTATAAATTTTACTTTTTAGACATTTCCCATTATCTCATTTTTATTTTGATATTATGTGTACTCATTTCCATATATTTTATGGTTGATGATTCTGAAAAAAATGGTTCATTAAAATTGTATCCATCGTGAGCACGAAGGTTTTTGATTATTCAGTTTTCTAATTAAAATCACAACAGATAAATTGTTATGTAAAAATAAATCCATACTTACTTAGATTAACCAACCTTTTGTTAAATTTGCCCGTGCAAGTATTGTCGTGCAAGAGTTCGCCCGCCTCTTCCTTTCACTGCCCTTCCCTTTCCTTAAAACATTGTCATGAAGTCCCCTCGCATCAGAGGTCCTCATTGCGAATGTCCTCGTCTTGTTCTTCATAGTTTATCACCTGCAAAGAAATCATCAACAAACTTACTCACCAATTGCACCTCCACAGTTGCAACAGTGTTCACTTCGATTTGCACTTCAACATTAGCCAAATAGTGTGATTTTCACCTTTCACATTCTCTCACTTCACAATTAACAACACAAACTCAACAAATCGACCGCTCTTGTTCGAATCCTGACTTCAAATGACAAACGTAAACAAACCCAAGTTCATCTTTTAAATAATCAACCAATTGATATTTACATTTAACCAAAAAAAATCTTGATTTTTCTAAAACCAAAGCTAACAGTCGAGCACGTTCATTCGAGTTCGGGAAATCTGTTAGCTTTTTGCCTTTAGCATTTTCAACAAACAGGTTATTGAATTATTACTGAATTTTGGTTGATTCAACTGAAAATTGGCCGTAACAAGTACGTTTTTGTGAAATTTACGAAAGTAAAATCAACAATTTTAATTGTTAAAATTTCTGGGCACAGTCTCTCCGTGTACGGATAAAGAATCTTTCTTCATTTTTCTCTTCGGAAAACTCCATGAAAATGACAGGAGCAGAAAAATTTACGTCCGGCCTGCCGCGCAACCTACTTCGATCCAGTTAGTATTTTCAAAAAACGGGTGCCACGATATCTTAACAATGCCTTGACCAAATCGGCTCAAAATGTTGGTGAAGACTCGTTAAACTGGTCCAGTGTGCATGACGAAGGCCGATTTTCAAAAAGTTTATTTTAAAAGAAGATAATAATATTTTTATGTTTTCATATAAAAAATCGAAAGTTTTTGATTTTTGTATTTTAAAAAAATGCAAAATTTCAAAATCGGACTTCGTCATGCACACGGGATATGTCTTGCAAGTGGGCAAAACCGCTCTTTTTTAGGAGCCGCTCATTTTCGTTCGCTCTTTAAAAAGAGCCGCTCTTTTGAACGGTTCTTTCGCTCTTTTTCAAAATTTGGATGAAATGGGTTTTTTCAAGAATCGTGTGATTTTATAAGTTATTTCACATTGGACTTTTATAAATTAGGCTGTACCAAACATTTTTTGAAGTTTATTATGTCCCTCAACTCTGGCCAAAGTAGCAAAAAAATAACAAGCCATGGTATAAACATTTTAATGAAAAAAGAGTTTTAAAATGCATTTTACACATCCCCAGTTGCATTGCGATCATTAGATTTCAAAATATCGAAGTATTGATGAACTTATTTTTTAAGTTAAAAATAAATTTTTGCATTACTGTGCAAACGGAATTTCACAAAAATTCAAAATATTTTTGATCGATCCCAAAATGCTTTTTAATTTGTTTTCAGTTGATAAGACTTCTATTTCCATTAAAATTTGGAAGTTTTTTGAAAAAAATATTGTATTGCCCCCTGATTTTTTGGACCGATTTTGAAGGGGAGGGGTGACATAAACTTTGAAAAATGTTTGTAACGGCCATATTTGATGAATAAAATAAATAAATCTGAAAACAAGAAGATGCCCTTGAAAACCATAGGTCTTGGTGGTCTCTATGTTAAGATTTCTACTCAAAACTAAAAATTCGAGTAATTGAATGGAATCTAAACTGAAATCTAAGATGCTGGAAAAATTGCTATTGATTTTAAAAATGCGTTTATTTCTGAAAGACTAATGCTGATATTTTATTTGGAGAAAATATTAGGTGAACTCTTCTCTACATTCGGATTTAATAGATAAGGTCTATAAACGCTAACGTTTAATCGGACAAAATGATTATTTTGACAAATTATGCTATTTGAAATGCTCAAATTTGTATTCGGGTATTACTTTAATTTACAATCAGTTGTACAATGAAAAGTTTACTTCATTTTGTTTAGAAAATCATTTACTTTTGGGATTAAATTTTATAAGCATTGAAATTTTTTGAATTTGATTTTTCAATTCTCAAAAACAAATTTAATACCACATTTTTTGGAAATTCAATAACTTATATTTATAACAAAAATCATTTGAGTTTGAAAAAGAACCGCGGTTCTTTTTTTGTGAGCCATGGTTCATTCGCTCTTTTCAGTGAACCGGCTCTTTGAGCGGTTCGCTCTTTTTTTTTGCCCGCCTCTAATTTGGTCTATCCCATCTCGAGGTATCGTGGCACCCGTAAATCAACCCGGTGTTCAGAGAAAAACGCTCGCAAAGTTTGACAGTTTGCTTTGCGCATGGCAAAATTTTCAGCCTAAATCGTCTGTAACTTTCTTTAATCATGAAATATCTTCATGAAACTTTCAAGAGTGATTGAAAATCATCTTTTAAGTTGATTTAATAAATTTTCTGTAATATTAAATTTTGTGATTTTCTACATGGATGTAACCCCTTAAAAAAAATACTTGAAAAATTGTCGAGGTCTAGAGGAGGGCACATAAATAAAAATATAAAAAATGTACAAGCGCAGTTTTCAAAAAAAAAAAAATACTGGTTTAACTATTTCGGCTAAAGAACCCCTGATCCAATTTTGAGCCCGATCCGAGCGCAGTTGCTTTGGTATGTGCTCTTTTCAAATGGAGTTGCTGAATACACAGTAAAAAATCCGATGGTAAAATCGCATGCAAAAGCATGCACATCACCTTCGTCAAAAAAGAAACTTAATGTTACACACTGCATGTACAATTGTGGAAACACAAAAAAAGTTACAACCGACGTGATTCAAACCCAGCACCAACAGTATACGGACTGGCGCCTTAGCCCGCTCGGCCATCGGACCGATGAAGAATGGAAAGGATAAACGCATATATGAGCTTGACATTTCGATTTCCCATACAGATGGGCTACATATTTCAGGGTGGAATATTACATAGAATTTCATAAAATAATGCAAAAAATATTTTACACCCAGGCCTTTTACACGCAGCTGGATTACTACTTTTTTTGCTATGTATGTAAAAATAAATCAAAGTGTGAAATACTACACATATTGTTAGATAACATTTCATCTGAGAATGGGTACATATTGTAAAATACACATTTTTGTTTATTTTTAGCTCTAATTTGTATTTATTTTTCAATTACAGTTGAGGTAATATTACATAATAATAGTGGTAATATTCAACCTATCAATTATGCAGTGTTAAATAGTTATGAATTCAAAGAGACGAGTTGTTCCTGTTAACTCCGCTATATAATTGCATTTTTTGAGAAAATTTACCTAAAATAATGTGTAAAAATGCGAAACTAATGAAACATACATGATGTAAAATTGATTTTTTTTACACAAAGTTTGATGTTACAATATTATCATTATTTAGCTTTACAGTAAATATTCAACGAATTCAATTTTAAACCTTCCAAAATTCCAATTTTTTCTACTGCTTAGCTTCAAATCTGGGTGTCAGATTTTGTGTGAAAAAATGCATAATTTTAGATCAGGAACTGCTAAAATTTTTCAAAAAAAGAAAATACCTACTCAACCTACCAAGTGCTCAACCCTCCCAAATCCAACTTTTTTTTTTTTGCTTAGTAGTTAAACTTTTAAAATTAGTTCTGAAGAATCTACATTGCAATTTCTTCTAGAGAAAAATGCTTGTGGTAGAATTGTCTACAAGCTACAATCATGATGATATTACATCTGAGAATGAGTATATCTTTTATGTCAGAAAAAAAGTTTACTTCTAAAAATGTGTTAACTAACCACTTTTCCTTTGTAATGCCACATTTCCAATCTACATTGATGCAATATTTCATCATAAAGGAGGCAATATTCAACCTTCCAATTTTACACCTTGAATATTTACACATTTTGTACTGTGTACATGCATCTTTTTTGTCGGTAAAATTATTCTTTTTTGTTTGCTTACTTTTGAAAAAAAAAATTTTTTTTTTGAAGAGCTGAGAAAATTTTCTATATTTTGCTTTTTTGAACTTTGTTGATACGACTCTTAGTTGGATATTGCCATGCAAAGGTTTAAAAACAGGAAAATTGATATTGTTTTTGAAAAGATCGAAAAATCTCACGAATGTTTCATATTTTAACATTGAAAATCGGACCATTAGTTGCTGAGATATCGACGTTAGAAAATGATGTGTTGTTTGGGTGGGACTTAAAAAACATCAATTTTCCTGTTTTTAAACCTTCTTTCCATATAGATTCAAAAATTCATAACTCGGTCAAAGAGTTTTTGCCCATTCTGGAAATTACTGAAAAGTTGGCAACTAATGTCCTTTAAAACATAAAAAATTTAAAAAAATATTTATAATTAGTGTTTTTTTTTTTTGCAAATCAAGTTTTAGTGACAAAAAGTGAAATAAATAATCTGGATTTTTTTTACCGTGTATCATTTTTTCAAACCATATCCACACCTACAACTTTGTCGAAGACACCAAATCGATAAAAAAAAATTCCTTCAAAAGATACAGATTTTTGAATTATCACATATAATTTTTTGTATGGACAGCTGCCAAATTTGTATGGAAAATCATATGAACGAACTAATGATGCAAAATGGCTTCTTTGGGCATACCGAAGGCACCAAAAAAGTTACAGCCGGATTAAAAAATACAAAAATTAAAATTAAAGAAAAAAAAACGATTCCGTAGAGAATTGCTCATTTAAAGACAAAATGAGCCGAATAAAAGCATTACGTCGCTATCGTGCTAACTTGTCGCACGAGTATTTTGGGGCAAATCGAGTTAAGAACGCCGTTTTGTATAGCTCACAATGCATCACCTTTCGACCTTCACAGATCCCCAAAATTCGATTTCAATCCTGATATTTTCAATAGGCAGTGCGTGGCCGAATGGTTACACTGTCCGCTTTGTAAGCGGATGATTCTGGGTTCGATTCCCATCTGCTGCAACCTTCCATCGGATGAGGAAGTAAAATGTCGGTCCCGGCCTTGGTTGTTAGGCCGTTAAGTCATTCCAGGTGTAGGAGTTGTCTCCATGCCATAAAGTACAAACAACACACCAAACCAAGCCTACTCCGGTGGTATCGCTGGCGGCGATTGGACTCGCAATCCAAAGGTCGTCAGTTCAAACACTGGGGTGGAAGGTTCCTTGGAGTAGAAAGAGGTTTGGGAGCTCTCCCCGTTCAAGCCTTCGGACTCCTAGGTTCGAGCAGAAAACTTGCAATAGAGACCACAAAAGACCCGGGGGTCGTTAATGTGGATGGTTTGATTTTTGATATTCAATAAAAACCGAAAAAACTCCGTGCATTGTTGTGGCTCTTCATATGAAAGAAGTTTCAAACTTGTCGTGCTATCTTGACACAGCCTGTAAATTGACAGTGCGACAATTGACCAAAGGGATTTCAGGTCAGAACGCGTTTGACATACGTACAAGTTCGACTACCGGGACTCCAGCAACCAACTTCAACCAATCTTCGGGACAATCCACTTGATGGTGAGCCAAACAAAACGTTTTTGTTATTGTTTACATTGCGTGCTCTCGTTTTTGTTTGTTCAAGTTCAAACATTAAAACGCGTTTTTTCTCGGAACGTTAAAAAGCGACGTGCGACAAGATAGCTTGACAACGTCGATGTTGTGTATTGCCTCCAATAAATTTTCGAAAATTGGTTTAAAAAATACTTTTTTTCGGAAAATTTAAGAAAACATTGTTCCTGACTTCATAATCTTTCGTGGCTTATGTGTATTTTTTTTAGTGTGATTGTTTGAAATTCACAATTTTATTTATTTGCAGGGAATTCGCTAAAATTCAATTCTGTCGATTGGAGCGTGTACAGGGAGCCAACATCTATCATACCTTGATAAAACTAAAGCATTTACTGACATCAACTACAAAAATATCGAGTTGTGTTATTAATAACTTTGCATTTTGTTACTCTGTAACTGTTTAAAGAAGCTGTTATTTAGTGCTAACATTGAAAAGTTCAAAAAAAAAGAGGAACCCCTGACCAGGTCATTAGCCCAATGTGCGGGCGATACCGATCTTATCTCTCGCAATAGAGATGCTACCTTTTTTTTGCTTACCGCCTGAGGTGAATGATACCTATTACCAACTCCTTAAAAAACCTCCTCAACCGGCCGGCCACTTCTTGCTGGTGGTGTGTAGGTCAGAAACAGCTCGCGTGTGTGTGGTGGATGCAATTCACCGGACCGTGTCTGACCAACTGACAGAGAGACTGTGCCAGCGCGCCGGTCTTTGGTTTGGCCGTCCAATTTGTGTCTATCCGTTCAGGTCTATAAACGATATGCGTTTAGTTTTGCGCGCGCGTTTAAATTAGTAATTTCGCATCACCACCACCCCGGAGATAATAATGGCGAAATTTACTCTCTCCAGCACTGGCTACTGCTGGTTGGTGTGTGTGCCAATGATTGTTTGAGCAGTTTCTATTTTTTGAAAAAGTCCTAATTTGCGTTTGTTTTTCTTCTCTGTTTCAGAATAACCGTGGCCAATCCCACGATGACGTGCTCGGCGTGGTCACACACCTCGATCACATGGTGACCCTGCTGCTGGTGGAGTTGCATCACTGTAACAAGCTGAGCCTGCCGGGGGCGCCCGCTCCCCCCGCGCCCTGTCTGGAACACCTGCTGAGTGAGAATCTGCTCGATAAGCTGTACGAGTGGGGGGTGAAAACGGGCAGGTACGATGACTGATAGATTTTGAACTATTCAAAGTAAGAAACTATAACATGAATGACCTTCTTCCAGATATGGCAACGCCGTCCGGCTTGAACAGCTCAAGCTGTACGAACAGCTGGTCAGCCACAGCCGGCACCAACTGCTGGTGCACGAGCCCTTTCTGCGACCCCTGCTGAAGATCCTGGACTCGAGCCAGAACGAAATCTACCCGCCGGACGTCGAGAAGCGGCTGGTGATCCTGCTGAACCAACTCTGCGTCGCGCTCATGCAGAACGTCCACCTGTTGGACCTGTTCTTCTTCTCGAACGCCCAGCAGAACGGCAACGGAGGTCACACCAAGTAGGTCAAATGAGTCTTCACCATCAAAGAAGTCTTCTAATTCACTTCTTCCCTCTCCTCAGCTTCATAATCTTCTCCCTGCTCATCCCGTACGTCCACCGAGAAGGTTCCCTCGGCCACCAGGCCCGAGACGCGCTCCTCCTCTGCATGGCCCTCTCCCAGAAGAACTCCAACGTCGGAAAGTACATCGCGACCTACTCGTCAATCTGTCCGGTTCTCGTTACCGGCCTCGGAGGTCTCTACTCGCGGTTGCCAAATCAGATCGACATCAAAAGCGTCGACTGGTACCGAATTACCACGGATGACGTGACGGAAATGCCCGAGCTGACGCTGTTCATGAACTCGCTCGAGTTTTGCAACGCCGTCGTCCAGGTGGCCCACACGGCGATTCGGCAGCAGCTGTTGGATTTCCTCTACCAGGGCTTTCTGGTGCCGGTGCTGGGGCCGGCGATATTGCAGGTAATGTCATTTTGTTCACGGCCTTTTAGTTTGTTTGTTTGGTTTGGCTTCTGTTTGTTTCCCATTGCTCTCTCTTTCTCTCTTTGTCTATCTTTTTGACTATTTTGTTGTATATATTGGATATATTTCTGTTGTTTTTATCCTATTTTTGGTTCTCCCACATTTTCCTCATTTATTCCTGTTCGATTTCCAACTAAATAGATTTATCTGGTTTTGGTATAAATATAAACTGAAATGTAAGGCTTCTTTCCATTTTTGGAATGGACGGTTGAGGCTCGCGGCTATGGTAGAGTGAAAATTTGAAAATGGTTAGCGGACGTAACATTGTAACATCTAATAAAAAATATGCATAAAATAAACATTGTTTGAATTAATTAATTAAAATAAAACAAGTATTTTTACAAATCATAACAAACATTTAATTGAAAAAAAAAACAAGCTTTATCAACAATAAAAAAATTAAGTTAAATTGAATTCATGAAACTATGATAAGAATAAATAAACTTAAATTTTACTTGGAAACAATATAACTAGATTCTAAATCTAAATCAAAGTCGAAAACTTTAAAAAACATAACTTAAAAGCTAAAATGTGATTAAAATAACAAAATAATAAATATAAATTAATCAAGAAAAAACTAAAAAGCTTAAATACGTTTTAAACTTAACACAACAAAACTTATCAAAAAACGTTATTTGAAGAAATGTTTAAAGTTTCGGTTTTTTTTTGTAATTTTTTTTATTAAACAAAAAAAAAGCGATTAATCGAAAAAAGGGTTTCAAATACCCACCTAGTCATTAAAAAAAGTTTCTGATGAATCCAAACCCGGCGCTGAAAATAGATCTGCATCTCATGGTAGTGTTGCCAGATTATCAATCTTCGTGACTTATTGGAAAATTTTCTTCAAATTTCTGAACAATAATTTGGCAAAAAATAGTTTTTATAGTTTCCTGGAAATAATTTTCTTCAAAATATCATTGAAAAACCACTAAAGTCACGTCATGGTATCGCAGAATAGTGTTGCCGAAATAGCCAAACTTATTGACTGATTAAAAATACAAAATACATGACTAAATAAGTACAGAAAAAGTGGTTCCGGAAGTCAGTACGATGTCGGAAGTGGTTTTCAATCAAATTTTAAACACTATCGCTTTAAACAGTTTTACAAAGTTAAATTAAGTCACGATATCTCTGAACGGTGTTTCCAGACATCAAATCTAAAAATGTGTCGGGATGGTTCTCCAAATACTCCAAATACTGTACAAATTGTGTACACAAAATGGTTTACGGTATCATATCAATTCAAATTTACAACAACATCCTGCCTAAAAGCTCTAAACATAACTAAAAACTAAACATTTAATTTTAGTGTCCTTATTTTTGAGCAGTGTTACCAGATCTTAAAGCTTGATCTGGAAGTTATTGCCAGCTGAATTAATAACATCCGGCCCTTTGTAATTTTGAATTTTCAAAATCAAGGTGAAAGGTTATTTGAACTTAACTAAATCAAATCTGAGTTAATCATTATATGTTTTCCTAAACTACTTTTGAGTAGTTTAAATACGTGAGCCGTAAGGTAGAATGGTAAATTTTGCATAAACCATTATGTTTGAAAAAAAAACATTCAAAGCTTGGCTCATTTGTAAATCGAAAAATATTATTCAAAATAGACGACATAAAATAATATATTGTGAAAATTCACGTAAAATTTGGGAAATCCACATGAATAACTATATCATTCGAGAAATCCATTTAAAGTTTGCGGTATTTTGTGACTTTTTTTGTTGGTATTTTGTGAATTTCTGCTACATTATCAAACAAAATATGGCTTTGAAACTTGGTAGGAAATTTTCCGATCGATTAGGTGTCTTTAACAAAGTTCTAGTTATTGATTAGATTATTGATTTTTTGTTTCATTGTTTGATATGACATGATATTTTTCACGAATGTATCAACATTTGAAAAAATCATGAGTTTTCAAAAATATTGTAGACTTACTCTTAAATTTTCAAATATTGTTTTCCTTCTTTTTTCAAAAAAAAAAAATAAGCCTTTTTGAAATTTTTCGATTTTTTCAATTAAAATATTTTCAAAATTCTGAGATCAACATTTGCAAATGGAAAAATCAAAGGGCATCCCTAATAAAACAATGTAAATGTTCGAAAAATTCCCCATTTTTTTTAAATGAAGACAAAAATAATATTTTAAATGAAGAAAAAGTTTTTTTTATGAAGAAAGAATAAATATTGTTTTAAGGCCGTTGCAAATATTTTTCATAGTTTATGTCGGTTCTTCAATATTGGCCTGAAAAATCAGAGGGCAAAAAAAAATTTCCGAAAAACTTCAAAATTTCCTTGAAACTGATTAGACTTCTCTAATCAACTGAAAAAAATCTAAAATGCATTTTTTCTTTTTTTAAGACAATGAAAAAAAAAAAGATTTTGAAAAGTCATGACATTTTTTTAAATTTATGACTCCATGAAATTTTTATATAAATTAAACAATTAAAAAAACAAAAAAAAGTAAGATTGATTTTTTGTTAAAAAGATATATATTTTTTAAATTATATGCCATATAAACAACTACACCTTTTCCCAAGACACCAAATCGATAAAAAAATATTTCCGAGATGCAGGTTTTCGAATATTTATGAACCATGTTTGTACAGACAGCTGCAAAATAGGGGCTTTTTAGTCAAGTCTCCGACAAAGTTTAAGCCAAATCACCAAAAATTAAAAACTCTTGAAATTGCCATATTTGGTGGAAAATAACTTATCGAATTAATTGAAACAAAATTAAAATAAAGGGTGCACAGCAACAAAGGAAGTTGCTGTCTTCTTATTCCAAAATTGTCAAACTTACGGACCCAGTCCTGCAACAGCGTGATTGTAAAAATAGTCAAACTTTGTTGTAAAATACTTTGTGGACATTAGGGGATGAATACAAAAATATTTCGAAAGTATCTGTAGTTTTGAAGATACTAAAATGTCTGTAATATAAATTTGGTTGCAAAAGCTCTGGTTGATGTGCACCGTTAAGCTGAGAATAAAGTACTTAAAATTTAAATAATATATTAAAATGATAACTAGAAAAAATACAATGAACGGTAGGAAAAAATATTAAATAGTCCGTTATTTTATTTTGGAATTTATATATTAGAGGTGTAAGCTACTGATATTTTTTATTTAGTGTAAACAATAATCTTAGAAAATCCAAGCTAATTTTTTCACAGGTCAACATTAGAAATATCTCCACTAGAGTAGAATAAATCGTATCTTCCCCCAGAGTGGTGGTGGTGATGGAGCATCTTCTCACCTACATTTCCACGACAGTCCACCAATCAGCCAACCAACAACAGTAACATCATCAACCCTCAGCAGTCCGGTGTCCTTTTATCGCTCTGTTCCACTTCTCGTAATGTACCCGTTTGTAGGTTCGCTCTCTCACTTTCTATGTGTAACACTTCCCCGTAACTCACTCGCGTGGGATAATGTCCGTTACTGACATCACTGACACAAGTCCGAGCTCTCGTTCTTTTATTCGCTGACCAAAAAAATAACTAATATAAATATTTTAATTTAATTTTTCTCTTCCTTCCTCCTGCCCCTTTTTTTATTCGTTCAAATCCTATCCCTGATCCCTGATTTTTTGAACTGCAAAAACAAAATGTTCTTCCTTTTAATACACAAACACCCCCTTAATGAACAATAAAAACAACCCTCCCAAACAAATATCAATTTACAAAAAAAAAAAACCAAACCGGGCGTTTAACGCACACACACAGACATTTAAAGGTCGAGGTCAATTCCAGACAAACGTCGAGTCGCAGGTTTCGGCGATGGCCTATCTGGATCTGATCGTCCGGTCGGTTTCCGAGCCCGGCCTGATCCAGATCATTGTGCGCTTCCTGCTGGACACGGACAAGTTCGACGGGCAGCGCATCCTGGACGTGCTGGTGGAGCGGCTCAACAGCAACGATTCGAGGGTGAGTGGCTTTTTGGATTTGAACTTTTTTTTTTAAGTGCATCGATTCATAAACTGCATAATAATACGAACTGCAAATAATTGGCACCCTGGTCCTAGATTATATTTTTTTTTCCGCCGACGTGCCAACCGAGCTGTTACGCTATGAGATTCATATTATTGTAAGATTTTTGCATTTTTTCGTTATTTTTTGCATTAACTTTGTCTTTAACAGTATTGCAAAGAGGTTTTGACAAAGTGCACCGTTATAAAATTATTGCCACTTACGGTGAAAATTGTGAAAAATAATACTTTTATTAATTTTTTGGACCCATTTAAAATTATTATTTTTTTTCAAAATTATGAAAACTGGTTGCTAAGATACAGTTTTAAATTATTATTTTGAAAAAAATAATCGGAGTTTCATCTAACTAATTAAATTTTTCAACTAAAAGTGCTTCGAAAATTTAAATAGAATTAAACAGATTATTTTTTTTACTTTTTCAAAAAAATTCATCAAAATTTGCAGCATACAACGTTATAAAACCCATTAATCCGGCATTATTATCAATACCTCACAACAATGCTGCTAGATCTTCTATGTTCGTTCATGAATCACTGGAATTATATTTCTAATATCTATTCAACGATTTCTTATATTTATCTAACACTTGCCGCCACCTGACAACTTGAAAACGATGTTTTTTTTTTTTTGATAAATCTGTATTTTCAAAATAAATATGAACTATTTTGTATGGTCCAACAAATTTCCCTAGGTGCATCCTTTTGATTTTTGAATATCTTTTTCTAACATTTCAAAAGGGGGTAACATTGAATAATTTAGCTTTTTAAAATGTTAGTTTTGGTACCAAAATAAAAAAATACTCTTCTCGTAAAGATCACAAAATTTCACAATTTTATTCATTTTTTAACATTAAAAACAGAACTTTTAGAGACCTGAGATATTGGCACTAGAAAATAAAATACTATTTTGATGAAACTTTTAAAAAACTAAAGTTTTCTTCATACTTTTTATTTTATTCGCTGTATTTTAACAATCTTCAATGTTTCTTGGGCAATTTTATGCAAATTTCTAAAGTTTTCAAAAAAAAATATTTTATGGAACTTACAGTCACGGACACTATTAAAAAAAATCGTAAAAAACTTGTACTTCTCGTTTGCAAATTTGATTTTACTTCAAAAAATGTTTTCAAGTAAAATAAAAAAAAATCACACTTTTCTATGGCTCATAAATTGCAGTTTTTGTCCCTTAAAACGTATCAAAAATTTTCAAAAATTAAACAATTTTTTTTGAGAAATAAAACTTTTTCTAAGCAAAGTTAATTAAAAAAAAACGGGTTTTCCGTGTACAAATTTAACTGAACAGAAATCATCACTTTGCCCAAGACACGTGAAATTTTCCGATCATTTAGAAAAAAATATTTTCAAAATTTATAAGCCTAGACTAACATTTTAAAAGAGCGTAATATTGAATATTTGGCCCTTTTAAAATGTTAGTCTTGATTCAAAAATTTTGAAAATATTTTTTTTTCAAAAGGATCGGGAAATTTCACGAATGTTTCATCTTTTAACATTGTAAATCGGATCATTAGTTGCTGAGAAATCGACGTTAGAAAATGGTGGGTTGTTTGGGTGAGACTTGGAAAACATTAATTTTCATGTTTTTAAACATTTGCATGGTAATATCTCAGCAACCAAGGGTCATCATATCAACAAAGTTCAAAAAAGCAAAATATAGAGAATTTTCTCAGCTTTTCTAAAATATTTTTTTCAAAAGTGGGCAAACATGTGCACTAATTTTAAGAAATGAAATTCTACTTTTTGATTGCAAATTTGAATTTACAACGAAAAATGAAGTTGAAAAATTTTTGTGACCAATATTTCGATTTTTTGAAAAAAATCAGTATTGATAAAAAAATCAAATTTCGGTCAAAGATTTTTTGCACAACCTGGAAATTTCTGAAAAGTTGGCATTTGATGTCCTTAGAGGACTTATCAAAAAATGAAAAAAAAATATTAAAAATAGTGTTTCTTTTTCAAATCAAGTTTTAGTGAAAAAAAAGATAAATAAAAAATCACCAACAAATTTTATACCGTGTATCATTTTTTTAGTGAAGTCCATATCCATACCTTCAACTTTGCCGAAGACACCAAATCGATAAGAAAAATCCTTCAAAAGATACCGATTTATGAATTTTCATACATCGTTTTTGTATGGACGGCTGCCAAATTTGTATGGAAAATTATATGGACAAACTAATGATGCAAAATGGCTTCTTTGGGCACACCGAAGGCACCAAAAATGTTTCAGTCGGATTAAAAAATACAAAAAAAAAATTCTATAAAAAAGACCGATTTCGTAGAGGATTGCTCAGTTCCATTGATTTTATTTGTTTGCAGTTCCATTCAAATTATCGAGTCCGCTCTGTTTGTAGTGAAAATTTTTGTTTGCCAATTCCTGGGACCCGATTTTCCTTCAAAGTACAAATGGAATAATCTCAAGGACGTATTACGGACTATGACAAACAAACAAACTTTTTGACAGTTTGGTAGTTTGCTTTCTTAGTTTGTTTGCCTGCATTTGTTTGCAGAAACGGCAGCCTACATACATTTGGCTTTGCTTGCGAGTTTGCCCCAGACCAGTTTGCTTGTTTGGCAAACTGTCAGTTTTTTTTTGTCATAGTCTAATACCTCCTTGAGAAATGTTTTAGATTTTTGGTTCTCAAATCGGAATATTCAAGATAATTGTAATGAAATAGTAGATTGTTGTTTTTAGTACATGTTGAGTATTTCTCTACAAACTCGACCAATTTCACGAAACATAAATTTTTATATTTTCTGATTTGGCTGATATCTACGGATGAAATGTTGATGGCTGACAGATAACATTCCAAAAAAAAATAAGTGCAGATTAAATTTTGGCTGTTATAAGTGGACAAAAAGAGGCAATTTTTGAGCTGCAGAACAGTATGGACAACAAATCTTTCACAAAGGTATGAAGTTTTGATAAGTTTTTTTTTTTTTCAAATGTTGTATATATTTTTCAAGACTCAATTTTAAAAGCCAAATCAAATTTGCAATCGAAAAGTACATCACATTTTTTCAGTAGGATGTACCGTTTTCAAGTTATAGCTAATTTAGGGATAATTCTAGGAAGAACCAAGTCCATTTCTGAAATTGTGTTTCACATACATAAATTGCTAAAAATCATTCAAAGCATGTCGAGAGCTCCAGAGAGTTCAAAACTTCAATATCATGGGTATGTACAATTTTAAACAAGGATCTGGCCTACACGCCAATGATAATAAAAATAATCGTTTTTGAAAAGTTACTTTCTACGTTTTTCATCCCGTTTGAAATTCAAATGCAAAGCGCCAGCTCCTGTTACTTCCGATAAAGCTCATATTTTGGGATTTGAGCTCAGTTCGCACACCGGAACAAAAGTAGTAATTTTTGTTAGACTCTAAATATACATATGTTTTCTGTTTTGTTCATTTTTCCAAATACTCATCAAATAATCCTAGATGGTAACCAAATCTTTGAGTTCGCTTAAGAAAAAGGTCAGAATTCTAAGATTGAAATAACAAAATATGTAAAAAAAAACATCAATTTTGGATTTTCGAAGTGAATAATTTATTCTTTTGCTCCCTTTCCCCGCAGCTCTGCATGATCACTCTATCGCTGTTCGACACGCTGCTGGCCCTCAACTGCGAGGACCTGATGCTGGAGCTAATGCTCAAGTACCTGCTCAACTGCCAGCACGTACCGATATCGCACCGGTACAAGGTGAACCGCAGTGACCCGTACGGAAGTGCCGTCGAGTACTTCCTGAACGTGGCCCCCGACATCATGAAGAAGGTCAACAACGTACTGAACACGAACAATTACAACGGAAATGGCAGCAGCGCCGGCAACGGTGGACGACAAACCATTAGCAAAACGATCGGTGCCAACTGGAACCACTACGGAATGAACACGGGCGAAACGCTGCTGGCCAGCTACCAGGCGTACCTGCTGGATGCCCGAAACCGAATAACCCAGTGCAAGCACGCCTGCGACCAGTGGAACAACATCTACCGGTACCAGAAGCTGAGCAAACTGGTCAACAGCGGCGTCAACGGCGGAGGCCACTCGGGCGAGGACGTCCGGACCTACAAAGTACAAATGATCAAGAACTTCTTGGCGGAGTTTACGACGACGGCGCCGGACAGTGCCGTCGAGTTGCTGCTGGATCAACAACAGCAGGATCACCGATCGAGTCAGTGCCAATCGCCAGCCCAGCAGCACCAGCACCAACAACAGCAGCTGCAGGCGACCACCAAACAGTTGGACAGTTTGCAATCGCTGGGCGATAGCAGCGGCTACGAAAGCCTCAACATTATGACTATTTGCAGCGGTGGCGGAAGTGCCGGTGGAAGCGAGGATGGCCGACGGCACGAGTCGTGGAAGGTTTCCAGCGTAAAGGAGGACACGGTGGTCGATCTGGATCTGTCGGAGGATCTGTTTGCGCAGGGGACTGTTAGTTTGGGTGAGGCGAATTGCTGTTTAATTCGTAGAGAAATCACATTACTGATCTATTCATCCAACAGGTCCCTTTCTGACTGCCATCTGGGGCAAGCTGCAAACCTTCACCAGCAACTGTCTGTACGTGAATCTACACCTGACCGGGTTAATAAGCCACCTGGCGTGGTTCCCGCTGCCGCTGCTGCACTCGATACTGCTGCGGCCCGATATTCCGACCACGTCCGATACGCCGTCCTTCCATCAGGTCAGTGAAAAAAGTTTTCGAGTTCTGTTACAGTTTGTTAAGGCTTTTAAAGTAAACAGAAATTTCTTGCCAGTCGGCCTGGGTTCGATCCCAGAAGGTTCCGGTGGCGAGATTTGTCTGATCACGCCTTCCGTCGGACGGGGAAGTAAATGTTGGTCTAACCTAGAGGGTAAGGTCGTTAGCTCAAACCAGGTGTAGGAGTCGTCTCCCTGGGTCCTGTCTCGGTGGAGTCGGTGGTAGGCAGTTTGACTCACAATCCAAAGGTCGTCAGTTCGAATCCCGTGGTGGATGGAATCTGAGGTGTGAAGAGGTTTGCAATTGCCTCAACAATCAGCTTTCGGATGACACCTAGTTTCGAGTAGACAATGCTGTAGAGCAAATAATTTGATTTTTTTGTAGAAATCTCTTGAAATTGTCATCGCTAACTAGAGGAAGCGGGACTACATTTTGGATAGGGACAACAGTTTATAAAGAAGTAAAAATTTTAAATGTTAAAATTTTCCATTTTTTTAAATAAATCTAAAATAAATTTTGATTTTCATTTTTGTATTTTTAATTTCTAACTTTTTTAGGTAAATTTTTGTTGTTGTATTTTTGTTGAATTTCTTATTTTTTTTTAAATTTTGCTCTTCATTTTTAAGTTTTGAAAATCAAAAAAAATCTTTGAATTTTGTTTTGTTTTTTAAAATTCCTGATTTAAATTGTAATCTTTTTTACATAGTTTTTATCTGGACTTTTTTAAAATCTTAATTTTTTTTATTTAAGTAATTTTTTACACATTATAAATTCCAAAGTATTTTAATTTTGTTAAGTTTTTTTAATCTTTTTTTTAGTTTCTATTGAATTTATAAATTAGAAAAAAAAATCTCCGAATGTTAAAATTTTAGTACTTTCAAATTTCTGATTGTTATTTTTTTATTTATATTTAATTTTTTTCTTAGTATAGTTTAAGCTTACAATTTTTAAATAAAAGCGATTTAAAAAAATATTTTAAACGGTTAATTTTAATTTTTTTTTATCAAATTTTTGTTTTCTAAAATGTTTAATTTTAATTTTTAATTTAAAAAAAATCTTTATATTATTTAAATTTTAGTATTTTTAAATTACTGAGGATTATTCTTTACGATTTCATTCTTTTTATATTTTTTAAATTTCAAGTTTTTTAATTCTAAAAAATATTTTTTTTTTGTAATTTTTCAATTTTTCATTTCTTTTATTTTTTTTTGTTTCATTTCTTTTATCCTTAATTTTTTTAATTTTCAAAATTTTTCAACGTCATTTTAATTTTTTTCTTCATTTTTATTTTTCAAAAGTTAAGTTTTTAAAGTTTTTAATTTCAAAATTCCTAAATAAAAAATCCATTTATTTTTCAGATTTTAGTGTATCAAAATTCCTTAGCTTTAATTTTAAAAACTTCAATCTATTTATTAATTTTTAAATTTTATTTAAATTTTGTTTTTTTTTTCTTTAAAATCTTTACAATTTTTTTTTTAATTTGCAAATTTCTGTATTGAATTTAAAAAAATATACTGTTTTTTTATTTTTGAATTTAAAATTTTGACTAAAGAATTTTCTAAATTTTTCAATTTTATTTGATGTTATTTTTAGTTTTTTCAATCTAAAAAAATCTCAGATTTTTGTTATTTTATTGTTTTGTTAATACTTAGTTTTTTAAATCTCAGTTTTTTTTATTATTTTATTTTGGTTTTTTTTAGTTATTTAACCTAAAACTGTAACATCTTATAAATTTAAAACTTTTATTTTTTTTTATTATTATTTTTCCAATGTTGAATTTTCATTTTTATATTTTAGTTTCTTGATCCAGAAATTAAAAGAAGTAAATCGTTATTTTTTTAAGTTTTTATTTTGAAATTTGAAAATTATTTTTCAATCATGTTCCAATTTTGACTTTTTTGCGTTTAAAAAAAATTAATCTGTTTTTATTTTTAGACTTGAATTGTTTTAATTTATATTTTGTTTTGTTTTATTTTTTATATTAAACTTAATATTGAACTTAATAAATTCTTTTATTAAAAAAATCTCAGTATTTTTTTAAATTTTTGTATTTTTTAAGTTCCTAAGTATTAATTTTTAATATTTCAGGTTGATTTTTTTTAATTATTATTTAAATTTTGATTTCTTTTTAGCTTTTTAGTATTTTTTAATTCTTCACATCTCGAAATTTGTTGATTTGTAAATGTTTTAATTTGCAAACTTCTTCATTTAATTAAAAAAAATATTATTTCAAAAATATTTTTTTTTTCATTTTTGAAATTTGTTAGAATTTTCTAAATTTACAAAAAAAAAAATAGTTGTTAAATTCAGAAATTAAAATAAGTGAACAAATACATTTTTTTAATTGTTCTACATGCTATGGAATTCCCTTTAAAAAAATGCTTATTCTAGCCTCAAATTGGTTTTTGGAACATTTTAAACAATGAGCGCCAATATCTTGAAATAAAATTGACGTTGACCAAAAATTCTTAACATCAAAATTTTATGGCCGGTTTATGTTACTTTTTTTTAATTTTTTTTTTTTTAGTTTTATTCGAAAAGGTCCTATAAACTTAGGGAATATAGCTTATAGGACCTTTAAAAAAAAACATTGGAAGTACAATTCTTACCACTCACGAAAGACTCAGCGAGCGACCTCACTGGGTCGTTCTGCGAGGATTTTCTCCTGTGGATGTAGAAAATGTGATGAATCGATTCAAGGTGGACTTTGATGTTTTTAATGGGAAATCTTCCAACGAAGAGTCCACATCAATTTAAATCATACTAAACCATGTCTGCCTTCGCCCGCTGTCAGGTCCTGAAAATCCTCAAGCAGCAAATCGACGCCGAGCTGCCCGAGTGCGAAGAATCGCTCGAGATCGTCGACGTGGCGCGCTCCTTCCTGGTGGACCGCGAGTTCCGACTCATCAACATGCGCAAGAACGCCATCGAGTCGAACGTGGTCCTCGGTGGATCCGGCCCGGGTGGTCCGAGGCTCTCGAATGGTGGCGGTGGCACGGGCAGTTCCATCACCTCCAGCCTGTCGCAGACGACGCCGATGCAACTGACGCCCAGCTCGTCGTACGACCCATTCAAGCGGAACGACACCAAGCGGAAAAGTATTACCAACTCGTTTTCCAGCATCTTCCGGCGGCCTGGCTCTTCCGGTGAGTTGTTTCGGTTTCTTTGGTTTAGTTTTTTTTATTCGCTTCTCCTTTTTCTTCTCACACCACAAAATACATTCGAAAGAGTTTTGTTTTTTCACACCTGAAAAAAATCCAATAATTTCGCATCGAGCTTCTGAGAATTTCTTTTTTTTAATTGAAATTAACACCTTAAAATCGCGCAACAAAAAATCTTCACACTTACGCTTCCAAGCCATAAAAAAAACATGCCAAGTTTTTCTAGTTCAATTAGTTTAGAGCTTCTGTTAACATTCTGTTTTGGTTATTTTTATTCACTCACCCAGCATTTGTGCGGTTTTGCGCTAGCTCTTAGAGGTGTTTACGTGCTTTTGTTTGTTTTCAGTTCATTTTATTTTGTTCGGAAAAGAAATTACAGTTTAATTTAAACTACTCTTCAAGTGAGCCCTTCACAGAAAAAAACAAAAAATTCAATAGTAAAGACAACTTGTAACTAAACACAAAAAATCACGCTTAATTTTTGTTGTTGTTCTAAATGTTTCACAATCATCGTTTCATCATTTCAAAAAAAAATCAAATAAAATCCCATCATTCAAGCCTGCCGGTGTGATGAAGCTTCTTCAGAGTGTGTTAATTCAGCAATTTCATAGTTTCGTGCAAGTGATTAAAGTTTGAAAAGCCCAAATCATACCACACACAAAGTCACACACACTTTTCTGATAGTTTAAAAAAAAACAGCATAATAAATACCAATCCATTCCGTTTTTCTATCATCCGTACCTCTCAGCTTCATCTGGTATAGCACAAGTATTTCAATTTTTTACCGGTAAATATCATTGCATCTTTATTTTTATTGTTTTACTCGATTGTTCGTTGTAGATAAATACTCTCTAACTGTTGTTTTGGGATTTCTTCGTTGTACATAATGGACTATCAAAATAAAAAAAAAACCTTCATAACTTTTTTTTTTCTTTTTTTTTTGTCGTAGATTTCTGTCAAAATTTTAGGGTGGTGGATAGTGTGGTTCATGGCCCTTGGAAATGCAAAAATGTCAGCTAGACCGTTGCATTGTTGATAAAATCATTGTTCTATGTCTACAGAAGCTCTCCTGAAATTTTCAGCCAATTTGGTTCAGGATTCATTGAAGCTCTTTAGCATTTAAGTTTGCATGCGATTTTCATAGAGAATCTTCACCTTTTTACATTTTCTGACCGCAAAAATCATCTACTGAACCAAAATGTCTGAAACCTTAGATATATATCAAAAATAATATGGGGAACAATTGTCTAGAACACCCCAAGTTGATCTAAGCCGAACTGACTTAGTTATAAGTGGATTAAGTGAAGGTGTCGATGTTGTATTTTCCAAAGGGCCTCTTTCTCCAAATTTTCACCTGATGGCTCACTTTGATCGATGGCAAATCGTTTGACAACTTGTTTGTTGTTGATGTCAGAAAAAATTGGAATGAGGTTTTCAACGTCTGTGGAACTATTTAATTAGCTTTCCTCCGTCTTTTTCAGGTTCCAGCTGAATATGAGTTCTTGGCCAGCATTGTGCAACACTTGGACTAGACCGTAAAACACGACAGATTCAAGAGTATTTGTTCAGCAGCTTAATTGGGCCTTCTGTTTAGTGAGGAAGGTGGTGTGTATCGTTACAAGCTGAACCGATGATCGCGCTCCGGCGATGTACGGGCCGCTAGAGGCCGCTTCCACGCTTCCGTTTCCACCCACTGGGTGGGGGAAAAGCGGGGGGGCCTGCGATCTACGCCACCGGAGCAGTATTTTTCTGCATTATTTTATGCCGGATGTTCTTAGGGACGGCCAGCAGGCGTTACTGACTTTGCATATTCCCTCCTTGTCAAATCGACAGACCAATCTTCTGCTGACCCGGGAATGTCGAAATGGGTGCCCCTTTACGATGGTGGTCAGCCGACTGAGAATTTTAATCCTTAACGGCTATGGTCTCCCTTCGCTACCTCCTACGATCATCCGTACTCGAGTTCGCGTATTGTTCTAATTGTTCTGAGCTGACCAGAGCGAAGCAGGGATATAGTCCTGCGATTATGTCAGCGTACGTGCGCCCGGATTGGTCAGCCTAACCAGTTGAGTCCCGTCCCGCCATTTGTCCACGTCTTATAATGACATCTCCGTCGTTGGCGCTTCTCCGGCTCATAGCCGTTAAGGATTAAAATTCTCAGTCGGCTGACCACCATCGTAAAGGGGCACCCATTTCGACATTCCCGGGTCAGCAGAAGATTGGTCTGTCGATTTGACAAGGAGGGAATATGCAAAGTCAGTAACGCCTGCTGGCCGTCCCTAAGAACATCCGGCATAAAATAATGCAGAAAAATACTGCTCCGGTGGCGTAGATCGCAGGCCCCCCCGCTTTTCCCCCACCCAGTGGGTGGAAACGGAAGCGTGGAAGCGGCCTCTAGCGGCCCGTACATCGCCGGAGCGCGATCATCGGTTCAGCTTGTAACGATACACACCACCTTCCTCACTAAACAGAAGGCCCAATTAAGCTGCTGAACAAATACTCTTGAATCTGTCGTGTTTTACGGTCTAGTCCAAGTGTTGCACAATGCTGGCCAAGAACTCATATTCAGCTGGAACCTGAAAAAGACGGAGGAAAGCTAATTAAATAGTTCCACAGACGTTGAAAACCTCATTCCAATTTTTTCTGACATCAACAACAAACAAGTTGTCAAACGATTTGCCATCGATCAAAGTGAGCCATCAGGTGAAAATTTGGAGAAAGAGGCCCTTTGGAAAATACAACATCGACACCTTCACTTAATCCACTTATAACTAAGTCAGTTCGGCTTAGATCAACTTGGGGTGTTCTAGACAATTGTTCCCCATATTATTTTTGATATATATCTAAGGTTTCAGACATTTTGGTTCAGTAGATGATTTTTGCGGTCAAAAAATGTAAAAAGGTGAAGATTCTCTATGAAAATCGCATACAAACTTAAATGCTAAAGAGCTTCAATGAATCCTGAACCAAATTGGCTGAAAATTTCAGGAGAGCTTCTGTAGACATAGAACAATGATTTTATCAACAATGCAACGGTCTTGCTGACATTTTTGCATTTCCAAGGGGCCATGAACCACACTAGTGGTGGACGGGCAGTTTCTTTTGTTTTTTGTTTTCCTTTGGTTTTGGTGTTTGCAGTGCATTTTTCATAATTATCAATGTTAAAAATAATCCGACAATTAACGTTGATGGTTGTGAAAAAGCTTTTGCTGATTGCTTGAAAACATCGTGTTAGCTAACAATTTGTCGTTCAAATTAAGAAGTTTTAGCGTAAACTAAACTTACTAACATTCAGTAGTTTTTAAATTTTTTGGTTAACTGCATGATTTTTTCCTACTATGTTATTAATAAAAATCCTATACTATAACCATATCATATCGTGTTTTCCATTAAAAGATACGCTGAAGTATGCAGAAAGAATATTAAAAAAAGCCATTCCACGTCAAACAAGCAAAATCCATATCAAAAGTGCTCCGATTTGGCATCTTTTTTTTTCAAAACGGCGTAGTATTTTTCGTTGAATGTTCAATCAACCACCTTTCTTTTGGAAATATGTGGTTATGAAAAATTGTTAAAAATTGCACCACCCTAATTGCCAAACAAATCAAAAATACGAGTATAATTATTTTGTCCAAGGAACTCAAGTTTTGAGCCTAATCGAAGCACTTTTGGATTATGCTTGTTGGCGTGGAATCACTGAATATAACATACATTGTATATTTCGAATAAAATCATAAATGTTTAAAAAATCTTCTCGATTGAAAAATAAGTTTCAAAAAATCAGTTTATTATTTTCATGTAAGATCAGTATTTTTTTTATCAGATATGTAATCATTTCTTAAGCATTTTGTAAAACTTTTTGCTTGAAGATTTTGTAAATTCAATAATGTACACAGATTCCATAAAAAAAACGTTTGAAATAAAGTCTAGATTCAATTTTCCAAAGTGTCGATTATCCGTAGTTCGATTATTCGAAGGTTTATATGGGGCACAGATAATACTAACCTACAAAAAATTACAAAAATGACTGCGCAAGCTGAACTCAAGGGAAAGAGTAATGTTTGGGGTCCCCAGAATCACGTACATTTTGAATTTAAAAAAAATAGTTTGTCTGGGCCGAATGGTTTTTCTCCAAAGTTTGTATGGAGAATTAGGGCGGCCAGCATATGCTCACGGCCAGCATATAAATCGAGTCTGATAAAGTCAATAAACGTAAACGGGTTTCAATATTAATGGTATATTATTTTCTCTTTTTTTTTTCTTTCCTCTCTGAAGAATTGCTTTAAAATCACTCCGAAGATGAACCTGAGTAATTATATACAATTCCGTAAACACGCGATTTTAGAATTTCAATATTTTTTTCATTTGGATGAAACTTTTGACAAATTTTCTGATCTTTTCAATGAAAATATTTCAAAACTTGTATAATTTGATGTAAATTTCAGATGTCAAACGTAGTCATTTTGCCTCATAAGTTTTTCCATAAAATTTTGAAGGCTGGTCATACAAAATGGGTATGTAAATGTATGAAATTCTGTATCGTGAGAAAAGATATTCTGATCGATTTGGTGTCTTCGGCAAAGTTGTAGATTATAATTAGAACTATTAGGATTAGGAGAAGTATAAAATTTGAAATAAGGAGCCATGGTTTCAACATTTTAACGAAACAAGTGTTATAAAATGCATTATACACCTGCCTAGTTGATTTGCAATCATTTGTTTTCAAAATATCGAAGTATTGACGAAATTTTTTTTTCGCGAATAAAAACTTTTTGCGGTACTACATTGGATTTTCATTGGAATCAAAATATTTTTAAAAAATCTCAAACATGCTAAAAATGATTATCAACGCGGGAAAATGCATTTTGAAATGTTTTGAACTGATTTCACGTCTAATTCCATTGAAATTTTGAAGTTTTTTGAAAAAATAATTGTTTTGCTCCCTCCTTTTCTGGTCGATCTTGAGGAAAAAAAACACATATTATGAGCCATAGTGCGTGATGGTGCAAAATCTGTGTTAGGAGAAATGTTTTTTTTTGTTAGGAAAATACGTAACGAAAATCTGGTTGAAGTACGGTACGGAGATCAGAAGGAACGTGGCCAAGAAAAGTTGCGATTTCTTTTCGTGACCTCCCAAAGAAGTTTACAGTTTGGTTTAAGCGTGCTTGAGGTTCTTGGGAGAAATTAAAAAGATTAAAATATTCAAAAAATTATAAGGCCGATGCAAATATTTTTAAAAGTTTTTGTCCCTCGGCTCTGGCCGGAGTCGAGAGTGGGGGGGGGGGGGGGGGGGGTGGCAAAAAAATAAAAAAATTTAAATATATAGTTTCAACATTTGCATGGAACAAGTGTTTTAAAATGTATTTTACACTAGTTCAGTTGTTTTGCAATAAAAGTTTTCAAAAAGTATAAAATTTGAGGAAAACAAAAATTTTAGCGAAAAAAAAACTTTAGCTATAGTATACATCGAAAATTTTCAAAAATTCAAAAGATTTTTAAATCACCCCAAACATGCTAAAAATGATTCTTAACGCAGGGGAATTCATTTTAAATTGATTTTAACTAATTGCACTTAAATTTTCATAAAAACATTGAAGTTTTTTGAAAAATATTTTTTTGCCCCCTGATTTTTCGGGCCAACATTGAAGGGGGGAGGGAGGGGGACAAAAACTTTAAATAAAATTTGTACCAGCCTAATGCTAAAATTAAATAATTTTTTGATATTTTTTTTTAAATTAGGAACTATTTTTTTTAGGCTTAAAAAAATCTAAAACTCAATGATTCTGAAATTCTGAAGTTGTATATCTTTTCTTTTTTTCTCAAATTATCAAATACTTAAATTATTGATTTTGGAAATTTTTAAATGTTGTATTCTAAAATGCCGCCAGAAAATCAGACATTTTTTGAGTCATATATTAAGTCAAAAACATGTTCCACATGGTTTTTATTTTTTAAATTTAAGCATTTTTTGTATCTAATGTTTTTTTTAATTGAAATTAGAATTTCTTCAAAAATCATCTGTTACATTCTTAAATATAGAGCGGATTCGTATTTTGAATTCCATATTTAAAATTTTCGCTTTTTTGGAATTTTTAACTTCTGAATTTTTGAACTTTTGAGTCTTTGAATTTTCAAATTTCAGATTTTTTTTAGAATAAAAATGTTGAAAATTCTGGGGTTTTTTAAATTTTGTAATTGTTTATTCTTGAAATGTTCATTGTTATTTTTGTTTTGTTTTTATATTTTAGTTTCTATTTTCAAATGTAAACATTTCTGATTTAAAAGAAAACGATTTTCTTATCTGTTAATTTTGATTGCTGTTTCAAAATTTGAAACATTTTTTTAAATTTTTCTGCCAGAAAATTTCAAAACAATTGTTGTGATTTCCCTCAGGTTTACTTCATTTCGAGCAAACAAAATCCGTCCTTTTAGATTCTGCGTTTGAGATTCGGAATAATAATTAAGGAATTTAAAAAAATGTAAAGCTGTTGATACGTTTGTAATTTTCAGTCGTATTCTAATAAACAATTCCAAACTATGAGTATTGTTTATCAAAACATAACAAACAACACCGCGCGAAGAAACGTTGCCCTTAAGAAAACTCTTCAGGTGACCCTTTCCTCGACTGTTTCTAGGGCTTGCTTTAATTTTTTTTTATAAATTATACTTTTTCCAAGGTATAGCTACTATCAGATATAAATTTTCGATATTTTTTAGTTTGAAAAATAATTATTGAAAGAAAAGCACTACTGAAAAAGATATTGTTGAACAGCTGACAAAATGTCTTATAATTTTCTCTATGGATTTGCAAATATTTCTGATCTTCAAAAATGTTATAATTTGGTCTAAAATACGGAATAAAAAATTATCTATTTAAAGACCTTTTCCAAAATTGGACCTGCTTTTTAAAAAAATAATAATGTAGGCATTTGGGTTTTATCCAAGTCAACTTTTTTCTTTAATAAAATCCCCAATCCATTTTTATAGAATACTTAAAATTTTGAAGAACGATTTTTTTGTTTTTTCCTCGATTTTCAATTGCCTTAAAAACATACCTAATAAGATAAAAAAAACTTGAAATAGTTGCCCTTTACATGTATAGATTTCAAATCATTGATGTTGATTTTCAGTTATCTTAAATTGTAAGATTTTCATGTTAAAAAAATAAATTGACATGAATCATCAGTATCATTCCAAATTGCACGTGTTTTTTCACTTATTATTTGTTAAAAAGTAGTAAATTAGTAATGCTAATCTGCCGTGTTTGCATTTTGCCCGAAAGAGTTTTTAAATTGTGTAATTTATTTGTAAAAACGTTGTTATTCCCCGTACAATTTCCCGTTCTAATCTGAATTTTTCTCCACCAACCAGGCGGCTCCAACAGCAACAACTCCACCTCCGGCAGTCTCGGCGGCTCGTCCTCGGTGACACCGTCACCCTCCGCTTCGCAGCACCATCTCCCCCCATCCGGGTCCGGGTCGTCCAACTCGTCTCCCTCGACGACGACCACGACCAGCAGTTCCGGCGTGAGCAGTCTGCTCATGGTGGGCAGCAGTCGGCGTGAATCCCGCGAGGCTGAGACGCAATTTATGGACCACCCTTCGCTGCCGGTCGGAATCGGTTCTGGAACTGTGGGAGGAGGAGGAGGAGCGGCGGGTCCAGCAAGTTTGACCTCGATGGCACAGCCCGGAAGTGGCCACAGCAGTTTGGAGTATTCGCTGGTGAACGGGGTTGGGAGTGAGCGGCAACGGGATTTGGCCGTTTGTGCCGTCGTGCTGGACGAGTGGCTCAAGGAGCTGTCGGCCATCACGCAGGAACAGAGTCTGGTGATGGTGGCGGCAGCCACGTCCGAGCAGCAACCGAATCGACCGGTTGTCAGTTGATTGCGGCGGTTGAACAGGAAGGTTTCTGTTTAGTTTAGATATGCAAAATTTATTTAAAAGTTTTACCCTCAATCTAACGCTCATTCTAATCGTCTGATTTCCATTTTTCTTTAGAAAACGGAATTTTTAAACAAAATCTATTTTTTCTCATCACGTCTCAGACGGAACAAAAAACGTGATCAAAAGTCCTTTAAAATATTATTATTTTTTCAACGCGCCCTCTTTCATTTGTAAAATGAGAACAATTTTATTTTATTTATAGACGTTTAGATTTTATCATTTAGCAATCATTCTAAATCTACAAACTTTTTATCCAATTTTCCAACTCGTATTTTTAGCGAACAAAGCAAATAACTGTTTTTACAAAAAAAAACGCTTTAATTTAACGACGAATTAAAAAAGATTTAACAATAATCCAGCTTGCTGCATGAAGACGTCCTTCTCTCTCACTCACTTGCTGATGAAGGAACCATCCTAAAATTGATACTGAACTAAGCAATATAGAACAAAAAAAAAAATAAGCGTATAAAATTAAACTCTAATGTGCAACAAAAATTAAATCGAATCGAAAAGGTAGTGTAAAGCCACACTGTCAAGCCAAATAAACTTCAATTACTCACACACGGTGTACAGAATGATGTAAAACAAAACAGAGAAATAGCAGGTTAAAAGATGTATAGAGATAACAACAGTCCAAAAAGAATAGTCGAGTCGAAAACGTCCCATTGAGTTGTGCCCCCGCCCCCACGCGCGGAATTGTCGGTCCAGTTGATGTAATGTTAGTGCTTTACTCACACACCAACACACACACACACACACCCTCGTGTACACATGAACGGTTTGAGAACAAAATTAGAACACACACCACACACACGTACGTTGTGAATGTAACCAAGCAAGCAAGCGAAATAGTTTACTATTATGTGCAAATGCAAAGAGGACCTGTGAAGAAATGCGTATATTTTTTTTTTTGTATAAAATATACACTAACAGATAAAAAGATGATATAAACGAGAGAGAAACGAAAACGGAAGCGTAGGGTTGTTTTTCAAGAAGAAAATATCCGAAATCCCTTTTAGTATGCAAAATTCCTCCATTGAGCAATTCTTTGAGTTTTCGTCATTCGATTTTTTTTGTATTTTTTAATTCCATACAAATTTGGCAGCTGTCCATACAAAAATGATGTGTGAAAATTGAAAAATCTGTATCTTTTGAAGGAACTTTTTGATCGATTTGGTGTCTTCGGCATTTTGTAGGTATGGATAAGGACTACACCGAAAAAATATGGTGCACGGCAAACAATTTTTTTATGATTTTTAATTTCACTTTTTGTCACTAAAACTTAAAATTCTGAAAAGTTGGCATTTTATGTCCCATAAAAATATCAGAAATAAAAAAATAAATTTGCAAATCAAGTTTTAGTGACAAAAAGTGTACTTAAAAATCACCAAGCTTTTTTTACCGTGTATATTTTTTTTCAGTGTATTCCTTATTCTATTCATAACTTTGCCGAAGACACCAAATCGATAAAAAAATTCCTTCAAAAGATAAGATTTTTCAATTTTCATATATCATTTTTGTATGGACAGTTGCCTAATTTGTATGAAAAATTATATGGACAAACTGATGATGCAAAATGGCTTCTTTGGGCATACCGAAGGCACCAAAAAAGTTTCACCAGGATTAAAAAATACAAAAATTAAAATTAATAAAAAAGACCAATTTTGTAGAAAACTGCTCTATTTTGTTCTGCTGTTCGTTAAGCCATTAGGCACGCTGGAATTAGATGTTGTTCCCCTAAGTATTGTTAATTTTTTATTTTTCGCAGAAAAAAAAACTGGTACTGTACACTGGATTTACAAAAATTCTAAATATTTTTAATCAAGCCTTAACATGCTTAATATGACTTTTAATGCAGGAATATGCATTTCAAATTGTTTCCTGTTGGTTAGTTTCCATTAAAATTTTGAAGTTTTTTGAAAACATATTTTGTTTGCCACTGTTTTTTTTTTTTTTTTGCAATGGCATGCACTGAACCGTGGTAATTTTGAGAACATTTGCTAAAAATGCTCGTGGCTATTGCGTTTGATTATAATATTTCGATCATAATTTCTCGACTCACGATCGTAATTTCTCGACTCACGATCGAGATTTCTCGATCGTAATATTACGATCGTAATTTGTCGATAGTAAGTCGTAATTTGTCGATAGTAGATTGAGATCATTCGGTCGTAATTTCTCGATCTACCATTGACAAATTACGACTAACGTTCGCGAAAATCTCGATACGTGTTTTAAAAATATCAAAAATTCGCAATTCGCAATTTTCAGTGTAAGAACGGGCCTTGACCGATCTTATGCACCAGGTTCCCGACGAACACGCACTGCCCTTACACCTACATCTCACCCTTGCTCTGAGTCAGTACGAGCAACACGCTAGAACACGCTTTGAGTGTTCGTGCCAGGCATGCACACCTTCTTTTTTTAAATATCAAAAATTTCAAAAATAAAAAAAAAGGTTTGAAATTTTTTTAAGCCTCTAACGCCCAGAGCTGTTTGCTTATCGTAAAAATAGTAAATGGCTTAATTTTGGTACAAATATGCAGGAAATACTTTACTTTGACCCACAAACATCGAATTGGGGCAAAAAAGTAGAATTTGAAGTGGTGCACCAGAGCACCATCAGAAAGATGAGCAACTTTTTTTCAAACCACAAAATCTCGTTTTCTTCAAATCTATTGGGTCATTTGTTTGAAAACGCTTCGAAATGTGTTAAAAACTACTTATTCTTTGCTGTAAGACCATATTTCTGAAGTATTAACTACAAATTCTAAAATCTCTGCATTTTTAGATTTCTTTGATTGGCTCATTCAAAACCCACAAACAACAATTTTCATGAAAAATGAGGAAAATAATAAAATTATCGGTCTAATAACAATAATTTGTCTTGTTTATGAATAGTCTGAATGAAACTTAAACTTTTGTTTTATTAAAAATAAGCTTTTTCTGTAATTTAGAAAAAAGTGCTCCTGAATATTTAGTTGCTCATATGCCTAGGTGGTGCTCTGGTGCACCAAATGAAAAAGGTTGAAAAACACTTAAAACCGGTCCAAACTCACAATGTTATTCACAGGGGTTCTTGTCCAAGGTTCAAATGATAGCAAAACATTTTTTGTTTCATAAAATTTTGTGTTTGGTAATTTTTACGGGCTTTCGAAAACAGGTCTTATTTATTTCTTTAAAATTGGCCCATTTTTGTTTACATTTCGTACTGTAACTTTGCTTGTGCTTAACCAAATTTGGTGATATTTGAGTTCAAAGTTTTGGTGCTCTGGAGTAACCATGGGCGGGAGTTTAAAAATTTCAAAAAATTTAAAAATTTAAAAAAAATATAAGAAAAATTAAAAATAAACTTGAACTTTTTTTTCAGATTTTTGAAACTTTTGAACGACTGTCCTTATTCGGGATATCTGGTAAAGTACATAAGTCCAGGGACTAAAACTAAACTTCAAACTTTAAAGCGAAATTTCAACTTTTGCCCGCAGTTAAACAGTCAAGAGAGTTTTCCTTTTTGTAAAGAAGGGAAAATTTGAAGACTTCAAAGGGAAATTTTACGTTTGGCAACAGTTGCCAAACCAGAGAGTTTTCCCTTCATTTCAACTAAATTCTAAACTTTAAAGGGAAAATTAAACTTTTGTCAGAATTACTGAATTTTTGAAATATTTGAAAGATTATTAAATTTTTAAAAAATTTAAATTTTTTGAAATTTTTGAATTTTTTAAAATTTTGAAATTTTAATTTTTTTAATTTTTTTTGAAATTTTTAATCTTTTTTTAAATGTTTAAAGTTTTTGATTTTTTATAAATTTTTGATTTTTTTAATTTCTGAATTTTTTTTACAAATTTTGATATTTTCAAAACTTTTAAAATTTTTGAATTGTTTTTAAATTTTTGAAGTGTACAAAATTGCCAGAATTCATGGAAAGTTCTGGTAAAACAAACGCTTCCCAAACGTAAACCTCAAGTACCTGGGAAACAAAATTGGCCACCGAATAATTACTTCTCTAAAACGGACGTGAACTACTAGTATCTAGAATGCACAAATGTTGATGCTAGATCATTAATTCCCCAGAAACTCTAAAAGGTAACATAACTGACATCAACAAGATTATTGATGCCAAATCGCAAGGCATTGACTTTTGATTTTGGAAAATCTAACAGCTTCATCGGTTGCATTCGAGTTTTCATTAAACACTGAAGCTCAAGCTACCTCTTCCCTGTGAACCAGCCTATGTAGACCCGAAGATTCAGTTGACTTATTGTGTACTGAAAAATGTTGAAATCCGACTGGAAGAAGTCCTCGACTAAATCTTTATGTTCCGCTGCACCACTTTATCAAATTCAGGTAACCTTAGTAGTGGTGACAGTTCATCTATTTGCTTTTCCACTGTAGCAGGAAATGAATCCGCCGCCCTGAACGCGTGCCTTGACTCGAAGTATTTCATAGTAAGCGTGGCATGGATATGTGGCACAGCATGTAGCGATCGGATGTGCTCATCGAATCTCGTAGGTATTCAACTTATCGAATTGTCTTTATGATCAGAGTCAATCTAAGTTAGGAATAATATGAGTCTTTCAGGAAAAATCCCAAAGAATTTCTCAACCAAACACAAGAAATAAAACTCGTACCATTTCGTGTTGCGTTCAACCTTTTAACCGTGTATATTTCCCAGCGGGATGCACATCCGGGTTTCATCACACAAGACGAAAACATTTCACATTATTTGTTACGCAGCCTTAATAGAGAAAAACGAATGTTTTTTTACGCCCTCAGGATGCAGGCTCCGCCAGCCAGCTTGATCTTGCGCTCGGCGTTGCGCGAGAAGAACTTGGCCTTCACGATGATCGGCTGCTTGGGGATGTGGCCGGTTCCGAGCAGTTTGAAGTAACCCTGTGAAAGATGGAAAACAGCTTGTTAGGGGTGCTTCTGGAAAGCGTTTCGACAGTTTGTTGGTCCATTTAGAGTCAGTAATGTACGATCAACAGGATTTGGTGGCATGAAAAAGTACACAGAATGCCTTCTGACCGCCCGTACATAACTATCATCATGAAAAGGGGGAACAAACAAGCTATCTCTGAAGGATACTTACGAATTTGACCAGATCCACAACCGGCACCTTGGTGGCGTCCTTCTTGCACTCGATGCGCTTGTCCTCGCCGACCAGGGCCCACAGCTTGGTCAGGTTGAGCGTGGGGCAGTACTGGTGGTTGCGGTTCAGGTGGAAGTTTCGCATACCGACCTTGCCGAAGTATCCGGGATGGTACTTGTCGTAGTTTATCCGGTGGTGGTGCATGCCACCGGCGTTACCGCGACCTCCGGGATGCTTGCGGTGCTTGCCTGGTGAGTAATAAATTGATTAGTAAACAAATCTATGATCTACAAGTTTGGAAGTTTGTTGAGGTTTGAAATTTTGATCAGAAATGTACGATCAACATGGTTTGTGGCATAAAAAAGTACACAGAATGCCTTTAGACCGCCCGTACACATTATCATCATTAAAATGGCTAACAAAACACTGAACTACGATTTGTTTTCCACGTAGTTCTACGTCATTCTGGTTATGTCTGTGACATTACTATTTTGACTCTTTTCATTGATCGTCAAACTGGAATCTCGTGCTCTCGAATCTTCTTCAATTCTTCATGGATAAATGATTCTTCTTCATCTGAACAACTGTCCTCTTCGCCGGGAAGAAACCTAAAAATACAGTCAAAAATCCCCTTTGCGATGTTCCGACGGATCGCGGAACCAGAAAATTCTAACCTCAACAAAAATCATTTGACAACAAACCAGATCAACTCACCAATACGACCGTGTCCGTGGCTGACATGACCACGTAGCTTCCTGGTCTTCTTTCGCTGGCGTAGGTTCTAAAAAGAAAACACACAAAAAAAAACGGTTCCTCATTAATCTGGAGTCGATTCCACAAGGCCACATCCAGGCCATCCATTGCGACACGATTTGTAAACACGGCTTGCTGCGACGACTCGCTGGTTGCAGAAACGTCAAAGCCCAAATATTCAACACTCCGAAAGTGGCTCACAAATTTCTATCAATTTTCCACCGAAATCTCCCGAATTTGGCCACAAATCGACACTTGCCGCAACCAGCGAACCGAGCACTACGCAACGGGCCAAAATTGAACGCGGACACTTACGACCATTGTGGCTAAAACGGGGAAAAACTCTGCGCAGCTCGCACCGAAATGTGTTCGACCGAGCGAGTTTGCCGGAAAAAGAACGCGAAAGTTTGACAACTGGCCGGAAGAAGATGGCGCCGTCTGGGCCTCTGGTGGAGAATCCTGAAACAACGAGTGATGCCAGCGCGATCTGGTGGCGGGTGCGGAAGGTCACTTTTTACACTGATGGGGTGTGGAACTTTTCGTCGAATGGCGTTTCGTAGAATGGGAAGTTTCAATAAGTTTTTTTTACGAATAATAATTTTTTTTAATGGCTTCAAATATCTAATTGGGTACTAAAGCCCTATGTCAATTTATATGTACAACGGTAAAAAACACGATTTAAATCCATTTCTGATCACTTTTTTTCATTTTAATGCAAAAAAATATTGACAGGACAACATTTTTTCGATGGATCAACTATGGTCCCCTTGGAACGAGCTGTCAAGTAGGAGCTTTTCTGTCAAGAAGGACCGCGAGGTTAATTTTTCAAAATTGATTTAAAAATCTATTTTAAACTCTTAGTGGTCGTACAAAGGGTCATTGTCAGTGTTGAAAATCCGACGACTATGATTAATTTGGCGATTAATCGCTGCCTGTTACACCTCACGAATAAGACTGCTGAGAATAATCTTCATTCTCAAATTGCCACGACTAGCAGTCATTCATCAAGAGTGCAGACGATGATTGTAACAACCCATGACTGCTGGTGTTAAATGGGGAAAATTATAATCAGATCGCAGCAAGTTGACGACTAAACCCAATCATTCAAATTTTTATTCGTCTATGCCACAGCCAGCGATCAAGTGTCAGTCGGGAAAGAAACGATCAAAGCATACTCAGAGGGCCTTTCTTCAGGCAATCGTTATTCACTCGAAGTGATTTTTTTTCAATTTTGGTCATTGTACTCAGAAAAATAAGCTTTATCGTTGTAAACAATAATATCAGCAATCTAAGCTTCATTTTAGGACCCAATTGGAGAATTTGAGAATTTTAGAATTTTAGAATTTTAGAATTTTAGAATTTTAGAATTTTAGAATTTTAGAATTTTAGAATTTTAGAATTTTAAAATTTTAGAATTTTAGAATTTTAGAATTTTAGAATTTTAGAATTTTAGAATTTTAGAATTTTAGAATTTTAGAATTTTAGAATTTTAGAATTTTAGAATTTTAGAATTTTAGAATTTTAGAATTTTAGAATTTTAGAATTTTAGAATTTTAAAATTTTAGAATTTTAGAATTTTAGAATTTTAGAATTTTAGAATTTTAGAATTTTAGAATTTTAGAATTTTAGAATTTTAGAATTTTAGAATTTTAGAATTTTAGAATTTTAGAATTTTAGAATTTTAGAATTTTAGAATTTTAGAATTTTAGAATTTTAGAATTTTAGAATTTTAGAATTTTAGAATTTTAGAATTTTAGAATTTTAGAATTTTAGAATTTTAGAATTTTAGAATTTTAGAATTTTAGAATTTTAGAATTTTAGAATTTTAGAATTTTAGAATTTTAGAATTTAGAAAAAGACTATGTTATGGCGCTGTTTATTGATCTTAACACTTATTTTAACCAATTAAATCGCGGTCCTATACAATTTTATGGCAAAATATTAATCAGAACCAAGATCAGAACTATTTTAAAAAACTTAAGAATTTCCCGGGATTTCCCGGGAAATTGGCTGAAAATTTCCCGTTTCCCGGGAAAATGGTCGCTCTTCTTCCGAATCTTCGCCAAACGTAGGAGACTCATAAATATTTTGAGTCTAATTTTATTTATCTTTTACTAGAATTCTAGTGTCAGATTATTTTAATTTGATAAGTGCAGTGCTTCTTGGGACGCACAGTCCGGTTTTTTCGCGATAATTTTCGTCTCTTTTGTGTCGCTGTTTGTGTGCATTGGGTGATTGGTCATAATAATTAAATAATGCCTTCATAAGTGAAGTGCTTCTGGGGACGCGCAATCCTGTTTTCTCGCGATAATTTTCATCTCTTTTGTGTCGCTGTTTGTGTGCATGGGGTGATTGGTCATAATAATTAAATAATGCCTTCATAAGTGAAGTGCTTCTGGGGACGCGCAGTCCTGTTTTCTCGCGATAATTTTCGTCTCTTTTGTGTCGCTGTTTGTGTGCATGGGGTGATTGGTCATAATAATTAAATAATGCCTTCATAAGTGAAGTGCTTCTGGGGACGCGCAGTCCTGTTTTCTCGCGATAATTTTCGTCTCTTTTGTGTCGCTGTTTGTGTGCATGGGGTGATTGGTCATAATAATTAAATAATGCCTTCATAAGTGAAGTGCTTCTGGGGACGCGCAGTCCTGTTTTCTCGCGATAATTTTCGTCTCTTTTGAGTCGCTGTTTGTGTGCATGGGGTGATTGGTCATAATAATTAAATAATGCCTTCATAAGTGAAGTGCTTCTGGGGACGCGCAGTCCTGTTTTCTCGCGATAATTTTCGTCTCTTTTGTGTCGCTGTTTGTGTGCATGGGGTGATTGGTCATAATAATTCAATAATGCCTTCATAAGTGAAGTGCTTCTGGGGACGCGCAGTCCTGTTTTCTCGCGATAATTTTCATCTCTTTTGTGTCGCTGTTTGTGTGCATGGGGTGATTGGTCATAATAATTAAATAATGCCTTCATAAGTGAAGTGCTTCTGGGGACGCGCAGTCCTGTTTTCTCGCGATAATTTTCGTCTCTTTTGTGTCGCTGTTTGTGTGCATGGGGTGATTGGTCATAATAATTAAATAATGCCTTCATAAGTGAAGTGCTTCTGGGGACGCGCAGTCCTGTTTTCTCGCGATAATTTTCGTCTCTTTTGTGTCGCTGTTTGTGTGCATGGGGTGATTGGTCATAATAATTAAATAATGCCTTCATAAGTGAAGTGCTTCTGGGGACGCGCAGTCCTGTTTTCTCGCGATAATTTTCGTCTCTTTTGAGTCGCTGTTTGTGTGCATGGGGTGATTGGTCATAATAATTAAATAATGCCTTCATAAGTGAAGTGCTTCTGGGGACGCGCAGTCCTGTTTTCTCGCGATAATTTTCGTCTCTTTTGTGTCGCTGTTTGTGTGCATGGGGTGATTGGTCATAATAATTAAATAATGCCTTCATAAGTGAAGTGCTTCTGGGGACGCGCAGTCCTGTTTTCTCGCGATAATTTTCGTCTCTTTTGTGTCGCTGTTTGTGTGCATGGGGTGATTGGTCATAATAATTAAATAATGCCTTCATAAGTGAAGTGCTTCTGGGGACGCGCAGTCCTGTTTTCTCGCGATAATTTTCGTCTCTTTTGTGTCGCTGTTTGTGTGCATGGGGTGATTGGTCATAATAATTCAATAATGCCTTCATAAGTGAAGTGCTTCTGGGGACGCGCAGTCCTGTTTTCTCGCGATAATTTTCATCTCTTTTGTGTCGCTGTTTGTGTGCATGGGGTGATTGGTCATAATAATTCAATAATGCCTTCATAAGTGAAGTGCTTCTGGGGACGCGCAGTCCTGTTTTCTCGCGATAATTTTCGTCTCTTTTGTGTCGCTGTTTGTGTGCATTGGGTGATTGGTCATAATAATTAAATAATGCCTTCATAAGTGAAGTGCTTCTGGGGACGCGCAGTCCTGTTTTCTCGCGATAATTTTCGTCTCTTTTGTGTCGCTGTTTGTGTGCATGGGGTGATTGGTCATAATAATTAAATAATGCCTTCATAAGTGAAGTGCTTCTGGGGACGCGCAGTCCTGTTTTCTCGCGATAATTTTCGTCTCTTTTGAGTCGCTGTTTGTGTGCATGGGGTGATTGGTCATAATAATTAAATAATGCCTTCATAAGTGAAGTGCTTCTGGGGACGCGCAGTCCTGTTTTCTCGCGATAATTTTCGTCTCTTTTGTGTCGCTGTTTGTGTGCATGGGGTGATTGGTCATAATAATTCAATAATGCCTTCATAAGTGAAGTGCTTCTGGGGACGCGCAGTCCTGTTTTCTCGCGATAATTTTCATCTCTTTTGTGTCGCTGTTTGTGTGCATGGGGTGATTGGTCATAATAATTAAATAATGCCTTCATAAGTGAAGTGCTTCTGGGGACGCGCAGTCCTGTTTTCTCGCGATAATTTTCGTCTCTTTTGTGTCGCTGTTTGTGTGCATGGGGTGATTGGTCATAATAATTAAATAATGCCTTCATAAGTGAAGTGCTTCTGGGGACGTGCAGTCCTGTTTTCTCGCGATAATTTTCGTCTCTTTTGTGTCGCTGTTTGTGTGCATGGGGTGATTGGTCATAATAATTAAATAATGCCTTCATAAGTGAAGTGCTTCTGGGGACGCGCAGTCCTGTTTTCTCGCGATAATTTTCGTCTCTTTTGTGTCGCTGTTTGTGTGCATGGGGTGATTGGTCATAATAATTAAATAATGCCTTCATAAGTGAAGTGCTTCTGGGGACGCGCAGTCCTGTTTTCTCGCGATAATTTTCGTCTCTTTTGTGTCGCTGTTTGTGTGCATGGGGTGATTGGTCATAATAATTAAATAATGCCTTCATAAGTGAAGTGCTTCTGGGGACGCGCAGTCCTGTTTTCTCGCGATAATTTTTGTCTCTTTTGTGTCGCTGTTTGTGTGCATGGGGTGATTGGTCATAATAATTAAATAATGCCTTCATAAGTACAGTGCTTCTTGGGACGCACAGTCTGGTTTTTTCGCGATAATTTTCGTCGTAAATGATCGTAAAAAAATATTCCAACTTTCAGTTTTAGTATTAACCGAGGGGTGAGACACATGGCCTAATTAATTAAAAATAATCGTTTAGTTAATTAGAATTTACAACTAGTTGATTAGGATTATCGCTAATCAATTAGCGTATTCCTACCCTTCAAATGTTATCTTGGGCTGACGGATACACGTCAAAACATCAAAACAAAACAATCGTAAAGAAAACGTTTGGAAATCGAAGTGACCAACCTGGTTCGGAACAAAGTCTCCGTGTGGTCTTCTTCCGGCTGACCGCAGTCATGACTTCGAGATGTCAGAGGATACTTGCCCCGCCAGCATGGCATTAGCGTAGTTGTCGAGAGCCTCGTAGCCATCCTAACTCAAATATCGAAGCAAAACTCTCTAGGCAAGATGGCCAAACGCGGTGCACAGTCCGACCTGAACCACGGCAACTGAAACGATGAGGAGGAGGTGGGCTGATTTGTCCAGACGTCCGAGGATGAGCCGAAAAAACGCATCATTCCGGTAGATTCCGCGGGCAGCGGTGTATCGTCGTCGGTGTTTAAGTGCAATCAAGGGATTCGCCGGGGTGACGTAGACACCAGCGTTGAAACCTGCTGAGGGAGGAACCAGTCCGTTTTCGCTTCACAGTGACCTACGAATGGGACGGCGGCCAAGACGTCCGCGCGGAGAACCAGCATCTTTGCCACGACCGACCCGAGCAAGCAGGTCTTTTCCCGGGTTGGAAGCCCGCAGAAGGAGGACACAGCAGGTTCCGCCGGCAAGCACACCGGGGATAAGGAGTATGAGGCCAACGTGAAGACGCTTAACTTGGTCGTGGCCGCTTGAATTTCGGAGAAGGTCAAGGAGAATTCGGTGTGCAAGCTGACGCCGATCTTCAAGATCAGCAAGGTGGACACAAAGGAGCCAACGGCCGTAAAGCCGGCCGCTAGCGGACTCATGTTTGAAAGTGTCAAGCCAGCGACGACGACAAACACGGCCGAGGCAACGACTCCACCGGCAGACAAACCATTCAGCTTCGGATTTGGCTGGAAATTTCCACGACCGGAACGGGCTTCAGATTCCCCAACGTGGTCAAACCCACCGAGGACAGTAAGCCGGACGAAAAGGCTACCACCGATGACGACGAGGACGAATAATTCAAGGTGAAGTTCACGCCGGTCAAGGAAAAGGACAGCATCTTCTCCAAGCCGTGCAGTAGCTGTTGGTCACAGCCAACTGCAACTACTCGGACCGTGGCATCGGAACGCTGCACATCAAAAAGATGGACGGGAAGGTGCAGGTCCTGGAGACGAAGCCACCGCCGACGTCGGTGCTGCTGTGGGTCAAGACCGGCGAGGAGGCCGACGAGCTGTATGAAACGCTGCTGAAGCAAAAGCCCAACTAAGGGGTGGACATTTGTTGGAAAATTATTTAATGTTACACTAAATAACTCAAAATTTGAAAAAAAAAAAAAACAAATATGTTCTCCTGCAAAAAGCATCATTCGGACGTGGAGCCCGCGGTCATGCCACTGTCATGTGATCTCACGTTCACTTCTACGACGGGCAGCGCAGACGATGTCGCCTCCACCACACCAGCACATCGCTGCGGTACATCCGCCGGCCTTTAGATTAACGGGCGAGGGCAAATGTCGGTTGTTACCGGAACAGAATCGCAGCCGAGATCGCAACAGTAGAGTTTGAAACTAGCCGTTGGGGATGATAAGGATGATTGGACGCGGAAGACAAACCGACATCGGTGTTGGCGAATGCCAATCATGTCGGTCTACCGACGTCGAAAAAGGCGTCCATTTCGGAGCCGGAGTCCTGATAGCCCCGTCAATTAGGCCTTTCTTGGACTGGGCCCCGCTTACGGAAGAGAGACAGGCGGGAGTTTGGCCGCGGTAGTAGCTGTTGCACACTTGATCTGTTTCTCTTTCGAAAGCATTGGACCGTGCCGTGCCGGATCTTCTTTTTCATGGTTATGGGTTATCCATCGTTCCGATTCCTTTCCAGCGGCGTCCTAGACATCATGGCCGTGCCCTGCTTATCGATCCCATCGTCTAGCTTCCGCAACTGGCAGGCCTGCTGCCTCTTTCCGCGCTCCTCCTGCTCTCATTTGGCCAAAATCTTCAGAACATTCGCCTTCTTGTGCAGCACCAAATTGGTCGGTGTTGTGGACAGAAGAATTGTGCGAGGTGTCTCGCCCCTCGCACGCCGCTGGCTCACGAGTGCTGGCCAGACTATCACCCTGTGATGCGTGACAGCGCATAAATGTATGCTCGCAATCTGTCAGTTCTCATTTCGCCTATCGTAGTAAATACACGTATTTTAGTTCCTAACTAGTATTTTTATTTGTGTCTTGCGCGCCTAATCCGGTTCCGATACCGGGACAACCCTGACCACCTTCGTACCGCGCTCATACACAAAAGTGGCGACGAGTCCGGTGCTGTAGTGGAAACGTTCCACTCCAGTTAATCCACGCGAGGAGGAGCGAAACAAAATGGGCTCTTGTTCGGTCAATTTGCGATCGACCGGTTCTCCGCATGGTGGCCACGCGAACCTCCAGCTGGAGCAGCCAATGGATGGACCGTTTTCCGTCTGCTCGGGTCGTGTTCCACAGCAGCCAATATTCAACGGCGCCCCCGACCAACGCCAAGTGCGGGGATTCTTGTCCGCCGGCTCGGGGCACTTCGGAGCAAAACCGTCGTCGATTCATCTGCCGGGGACAGCTCTTCAGCACTCCGGCGCCGCAGCAAGTCCATCCCAGCTCTCCTCTGGCGAAATGATGATCCGCTTCTCGCAGCTGATGAAGCAATTGATCCAGCAGCAACTGCAGTTTCAGCAAGCGCTTTCGGCCATGCAAAGCGCGATGGCGGCCGCGCCATCTTCTCCCATCATCCAGCCTGTGCCCGAGCCACAGCAACAAGTTGAGGTTATGCCGTCCACCCGCTGCGACCAAGGGCCCTGTCACCTGTGCCAGTCCAGCGAACCTCACAGCAGCATTACCAGCAGCATCTCCACCTCGCAGCAGACCGTAAGCCAGGCTCCAGCATCGCCGAAGCGAGCCCCAGCAGCTTCCGAAGACGGTCCACGATCAGCAGGTGAGACGATCAGTGACGTCACCAGCGACGATCACCATCGCCGAATCATCGTCCATGTCCCCAAGCAAGACGGAGCGGACAGTTCCGGCCAGCGGTTCCAGCCCAAGCCTGCGAACCCGTTCAGCTGCCAGGTCACCGAAGCTCCAGCGTCGACCACAGCGAAGAACAGCACTTCCGTCGACGTCATCGGCCAGCCTCGGGGGCAGCTCGTCATCCGTCCGGCGTCGTATGCAGCATACGGTGCCGCCAAAGAGGAGCTCAGTCGGCAAAAGCAGTTCCCATCTTCAACGAGCAAGGTCGCAGCCAACGCGAATGGCTCCCTCATGCTGTGCATCATCAGCCGTGGACCGCGGCCAGATCAAGGTAAAATCGAAACGTTCATTGATCATCTTCCGCCTTGGCCGCCTCCAACGCCCGCGTTCTGCTCTCCCACACAAATCTTCAACAAAATTCGAGGAGGGAGAGAGGATGTGCAATCGGTTTCCAACGCAACGCGAACGCAAAAAGTTTGCCCTACCGGAAACGTCCGCTCACAACAACGAAACCGCGCTGAACCCGATCGTGTGGCATCACTGAACCAGCAGGATGTTCTGCAGCATCGCCGGTTCCAAGCTGCAGCCGCATCGTTTCCAGCATTTTCAACAGCGGAACAAGCTTCAACACCCCGTGCGCGTCCCCTGCCTCGCAGCTTCAACATCTATCCACGTCAGCATCAACATCTTCTCCGGCTTCACGGTTCCTAGCGAGTCCGTCGAAGTCATCCGTCACTCCGCAGCTGGTTCGCTCACCTTGGCGCTCATCCAGCGCATGATCGCTTGACAGGTTCGACTGCCGCCAGCTGACTTAAGAGGGGAGATGTTGTGGACAGAAGAATTGTGCGAGGTGTCTCGCCCCTCGCACGCCGCTGGCTCACGAGTGCTGGCCAGACTATCACCCTGTGATGCGTGACAGCGCATAAATGTATGCTCGCAATCTGTCAGTGCTATTGTTTATCATATTCATTCTCATTTCGCCTATCGTAGTAAATACACGTATTTTAGTTCCAAACTAGTATTTTTATTTGTGTCTTGCGCGCCTAATCCGGTTCCGATACCGGGACAACCCTGACCACCTTCGTACCGCGCTCATACACAAAAGTCGGATTTAGCAGGCCTCCAACGAGAGTTTGCTGCTGGTTGAGGCCATGCCGAAATCCATGCTCCGGCTGTGCCCGGAACCTGCCTGCACCGGATAAAACCGCACAACAGATTACTTTGTTAGTCTAGTGTTTTCCTGCGGTTCAGATCATTTTCAAGTTGTCAAAATGACTTTTCTCAACGACAAGATAACTTAATATGCGATGGGAATGGAATGTCAAATCAGCGCTAATCAATTAGCTGGTTGACGAAAATCAGCGCTAATTAATTAGTGTAAAACTGATTGATTAACTGTGTCCTGCCCCTAGGTATTAACTCATCAAACTATCGATTTTATGAAGAGTAAAGCGTCATTCATGTACTATTTTTGAAATTTGCTCGCGTTATCTAAATTGTAAAAACAGTAAAAATTTTCTGATAAGTCCAGCCCATAGCATTACTGCTCGGCTGGCACGCGTACGATAAAAATAAACCAATTTAAATAATCAATTATCTACACTGAAAATACGCCACCCTTTTTTTCCAAGTGCCCAAACACTTGAATGATTCAATTAATCCGCATCTTAGATCTAATTTGTTTGTGTTTAAATTTCAATCCAATCCCTTATTAAATTCAAGTGTTTTGGCGATTGACTTTTTGGTATTTTTTGACACCTTATTTTCATTTGGGTGGCTCAAACTTTTCAAGTGTTTTGCTCATGAATTTGCCCCACTGTGCTGAACTATTCAAAGTGATGAGCAAAACACTTGAAATTGATCTTGTTTTGATTTGAAATCCAGTTTCGCGAGAGCTTCGTCGGAATTTGCTTCGTTTCCTCATTTTAAAGTTTTGGAGGTCCGGTGTGTTCGTTTTTCACAGACCGCTTGAGTTCGCTGCCGCCATGTTCCAGTCCAGAAAATTGCCTTTGTGGTTTGTGACCGCGAAGATGAGCATCGCCACAAGGCTGTGTCCTCGGGCTCGGGCTCCATATGGCCAGCGGAAGGGCTTGGTCTCCCGGGCAGTTGCCAACTTTGATGATAAAGTTCCTTTCCGGACCTATTTGGTGAGTGGGGAGAGATTTTTTTTTTTGGGTTTTGGTTTGATTTTTGGATGTACATATTTTGTATGATTCACAGGAAGGATGCGAAAGAGCTGCAGATGCCGTACCAGGTAGGCGGTGCTAGTGAGAAGCAAGATTTGGATGCATTCAACTCAGGGGCCATGATATGCGTATCTCCGCCGGCACCGGTGCTTCACTCGCCGACGCTGAGAAACATCCCAGGAAGCAGTGGTGGCGAACAAACCGATCCCGACCAGGAAGAAAAAAATAACAATTTTTTTACACGCCAGGTTGATAGAAAATAAAAGAAGCCAAAACATTTCATTGCGCAACATCTTCTTTAATTAAAAACAAATCGAAATCCATTTCTATTACATGCAAACATGCATTGATTATAGAAAGAAAAGCCATTTAAAACCAATAAATATAATACAGTATTTCATGTGACACAACACGTCAAATTCAAGTGTTTTGCTATTGAATTGACAGCTAATTTTGTTGCCCAAAATTCAAGTGTTTTGCGATTGGTTTTTAAGTGCACTGTATAGCAGGGTCAGATCAAGGGTAGAACACTTGATTTAAAAGGGTCATTTTTGTTCAGTGTATCACTGAGCAAAACTTACACAGCTTAACGAAGTGTTCTACACATGATCTGGCCCTGCTGTACAAAGCACTCAAAAATCAATCGCAAAACACTTGAATTTTGGGCACCTTAGGATGCTGTCAATCCAACAGCACAACACTTGAATTTGATGTGTTGTGTCACATGAAAAACTACATTATATCTATTGGTTTTAAATGGGTTTTCCTTCTATAATCAATCCATGTTTGTGTGGAATAGAAAAGGATTTCGGTTTGTTTAAAAAAATAGATGAAGTTGCGTCATGAAATTAATTTGACAGCTTTTATTTTCTATCAACTTTGCTTGTCAAAATTGGAAATTTGTTTTTTTTGTTGTTGTTGAATTGTCTCTTCTTCCGGTTGTCTCTGCTCTTAGGATCGTCCTCCTGGTCAGGTTCGGGTTGTTCGTCACCACCGCTTTCTGCGGAGATGGAGGCCCCCGGGGAATCTTCTTGTTGATTCGGAACCGCGGTTGGTTCCATCGAATCAAACTGTGCCTTGACCATCCGAATGACGCATTGCTTGGCCCCTGGGTGGAATGCATGCGAATCTTGCTTCTCACCGCTTCTTGTCCTTACCGACACCGATTCTCCAGCGCCTGGCGGGTGTTTCTGCAGCTCTTTCGCATCATTCCTGCAAATCACACAATAAAACCAAAAATCAAATCAAAACAAAACCTCACAGAAAAATCTTTCTCCCACTCACCAAGTTCGTGAATCTCCGGAAAACCACCTCTATCGCCAAAGTTGGCCTCTTTCCGGGTCCGGGAGACCGAGCCCTTCAGCTGGCCATACGGATCCTGAGCCCGAGGACCCAGCCTTGAGGCGATGCTCGTCTTCGCGGCCACAAACCGGGCAGGCAATTTACTGGGCAGGAACATGGCGGCAGCGAACTCACGCGGTCATTCGGGCCTGCGAAAAACGAACACACCGGACCGCCAAAACGCAAATGAAGAAACGAAGCAAAGTCTGACGAAGCTGTCACGAAACTGCATTTCAAATCAAAACAAGATCAATTTCAAGTGTTTTCCTCATCACTTTGAATAGTTCAGCACAGTGGGGTAAATTCATGAGCAAAACACTTGAAAAGTTTGATCCACCCGAATGAAAATAAGGTGTCAAAAAATACCAAAAAGTCAATCGCTAAAACACTTGAATTTGATAATGGATTGGATTGAAATTCAAACACAAACAAATTAGATCTAAGAAGTGGCTTTATTGAATCATTCAAGTGTTTGGGCACTTGACTAAAAAGTGTGGCGTATTTTCAGTGTACGTCGGTGTCGGTGTTGGTACCACTGCGCGATTTTGAAATTTCGGGCGTTCACCATTCGAACGCCATTTTCGCTTAAAAAGCTGGATAGATCATTTGAAAAAAAAATCCTGAATTTTTATATCCTTGCAATATTTTGCTTTTAATTTACGCAGTATTTCTGAATACTGAACGTACTCGGTGACCGTCGTGACCGTATAATCCGTATTCGTCGAAACAAAATTCGACGAAAAGTACCAGTTTCCCCTCTCTGTGACTGACAACACTGCCAACCCTATTTTGCGCGCTCGCCGATTTAGATATCTTTTGACAGATACCGTCGTTATTTTTGTTTACCATCTGGCCTCCGCGGTTCCGCGGTTGAACGTTACAGTCCAGATTTTTAATTTATTCCAAGTGTTAAATGGATCAATTTTAATTTGTTGCGTAAAGTGTTCGAGAAAAAAAAAAATACCCGCTACAATGGAGAACCGACCGGACTATCTTACCCAGAAGCAGCTAAAGCCGCTGATGCCGGAGAACATGAGGAGCGAGCTGATGGCCGCCCTCAAGTCCCAGAACGTCCAGCACAACCGGTCCCGGTCCATTAGAAGTGAGTGGCATGACTTTAGTTTATTTTTTGGAAGTTTTGTCAAAATGATTCTCCCTTGTAGACCTGAAAAAGTTTAACTTTAGCTCACCGACGATTCCGGGCAGTCCAACTCCGGCCACGCCAACGCACAACGAAGAGGACAAACGGTCCCAGCTGCGGCTGCAGGCCATCCAGGAGATTCGAACCTCCGAGCTGAGCTACCTCAAGCAGTTGGACCTGCTGATCAATTACTTCGTGGCGCCTCTCAAGTCAAACGGGTTGATTCTTGAACGGGAGCACGGACAAATCTTTGGCCAGCTCGAGACCATCTACAATTTAAGCCAGGAGCTGCTGAAGAAGCTGGACGACGATCTGGACAACGTGGTGCGGGCTTTTATGAATTTGGGGCCGTTCTTCAAGCTTTATTCGGTTTATGCGTTCGACTATCGGAACTCGCTTTGCACGCTGCAGAATCTGATGCAGAAGAATGCGGCCATGAAGCGGTTCGTAACGAACGCCGAGTGTCGTCCGGAGGTTCAGACCAAGCTGATTTCGCTGTTGATTACGCCGATTCAACGTATTCCGAGGTACAAGTTACTGCTGCAGCAGGTTCTCCTGTACACGAGTCCGTCGGACGGATCATACAAACAACTGCAGGAGTCAATTCAGCTTGTCGAGCAATCCGTCTCGCATATTAACTCCGTCGTGGAGGACTTTGAAAATACCCAGCGATTGATAACGATTCAGAACTCGTTTACGAACAAATCGCTGGGAATTGTTAAACCTGGCAGGAAGATTCTCAAAGAAGGCGTCCTTCGAAAGCTGAAAACCGATGGAAGCACCTCGAAGAAGTATTGCATTCTGATGTCCGATTTGTTCATCTATTGCCGAATGCTCAAAGATCAGAATCATCTGTTCACGGAAAACGGGCTGGACTGTTGCTGCATTTTCCCTCTGAAAAAGTGCAAAGTTCTCGAAATGTTCAGCGGAAACTTCAAGATCAGCTGCAGCGGCGACGGGACAATCTTCTCCTCGGATAACCCAGAAGAGAGCCGAAGCTGGTATCAGACCGTCCGTGACGCCATCGAACTGCACGTCCAGTGTCGAAAGACACTACGCAAGCTATCCAGCAATCGGAAGCCGATGCGGTAATTTTACAAACTTCCAATCAAATTTCAACAAACTAAAAACATTCTCAAACCTTCCAGCAAAAAGCACATCCAACGCCTGGACCCCGAAGACGACTACCTGTGGCTGTTGCGCCGCAAAACGGCCAGTCCACAAAAATCCCCGAAGGCCCATCGCCCCGGTTCCTCGCTTTGGCCATTCCGGCAGCTAAACTGCCTCAAAGCGAACCGCTCCTTCCAGGACGAGTCGATGGTGACGGTGACGAGTCCCCTGCGGCGGCCCGAGTCGTTGCTGAATCAAAGGGCGGTGGAGGCGGCGGCGGCAGCTTCGCCGCAAAGCAATGAGCCGTACCAAAGGCGTATTGACGTGGCGGCACCGGGATCGAGCGGTGCACCGCAGGGAACAGGACGGAAGCAGGTGCACTTTCAGCTGCCGGCGTCGTATTATAAGCGGTATTGAGGGATTTGTTTTTTTTAAAGATTTCTGGTGTTGAATCTCGACGTTTTACTTATTTTATTGCAAACGTACTGAATTTTTTACAAACAATAATATATTCTTATGCATTTAATTCATATGAAAAGAACGTAGTATTTTTTTTATTTTTCAGAAATAAACAAAAAAATGGACAGTATAATTGTAATCACGTGAACAAAACATAACAAAAAAATCAAGCCTGATTTTAAAAAGCAGACTCGATTATCTGAAGCCCATTAAAAAATGTCACTACGGATAATCGAATTACAAAAAAAAGGTTTTCTTGTGCCTACATATTATTTTTGAGTGTAACCCTTAAACTTCGCTACAGTTACTGAGAATTTATAAATTCAAAATGGCCAAAATGGCGCTGATGAAATAAACCTGTAATAAAACCTGTATCCTTTCGAAATCTATTTGATGTTAAAGTTAGTTGCAATTGTTAAGTAAGAGTAATGCTGTCAATAAACTTTGATTGATGTAGAATACTAGGCATTCTTTTATGTCAAATTGTCCATAGAGTCTCGATCAATCAATAATGTAATGATATCGGATAAAATTCGTTGATCTGTTGAACTAACGGTTTTCGGATTATGGTTGTATCGACCATTGTTGCGAATCGAGGAACTACGGATCTTTTGACGTAAATGGTCATTTCTTTTTCAAATCGTCTATTCTGTTCTATTTGTATATCAGTTCATAAATTTTTATTGTTTTTGATAAAAGTAGTACTACAACAGTTAAAGGAATGTTTAGTTTTGAACATTAAGTTTAGAGGATTTTAGATTAAAGTTTAGATTTTCAATCCAAAGTAGTTAGCAAATGAATAGTTGGACTTAAATGAATAGTTGAATAAGTTGGACTTATGAATAACACACAACTGTGCATTTATTCTAGAGTCAGATCCATACAGCGTCAGTGTTTATTTGGTCGAAGTGTACTAATTCATTGGCAGATCTGATTCTAGTTGTTATGTACGACAAGACTACTGACGGACGTGACAGGACGAGGGCCCAGTTTAGAGGTTTCAACATCAACGATGTGCGGCTGGACCACCCTCCCAAAAAATAAAAAATAAAATAAAAAAAAAAAGAACTTTTCTAAAATTTTATTCTGAAAATAAATCAACTTAAAATTGAAATATAAAGCCCTATTCGATTTAAAATTCGCATCAACCTAAACCAGTGGTGAACAAAGTATGGCCCACGGGCCAAATGTGGCTGTGATTTTATAATTCTTGAAACTAAAATTTAGTTTATGTTTTATTGTGAACTATGAAGCATTTTTGGAAATGAGTTGTGAACGGTTATCAAAGTAATTATGCATAATTTTTATGGGCTGGGTCCCAAACTTTTTGCCTTCCTCACCTTACCGAGGAAAGGCTATAAAATCACTTGGAAATTAAACTTCTTAATTTGACGTCCTAGACCCACCTTAATGTATACCTATCGACTCAGAATCAAATTCTGAGCAAATGTCTGTGTGTGTGGTGGGATGTTGATCAAAAAATTGTCACTCGATTATCTCGACATTGGCTGAACCGATTTTGTCCGTTTTGGCGTCATTCGATCCGTCTTGGGGTCCCATAAGTCGCTATTGAAAATTATACAGTTTAGTTAAGTACTTCAAAAGTTATGCTAAAAAAACAATTTTGATTAAAGTTCAGAAGATTGTAAAAAGGGTGGTTTTTGTAAGAAAACCCGTCATGCTATACATTTTCAGAAAGGTATTTAAAAGACCTTTCCAACGCGTCCAAGACATTGAAGATCTGACAAATCTATCAAAAGTTATAAGCACTTAAGTGTTATTTATACGCTTTTTGGAGGCCGGATCTCAGATATTTTGATGAAAACGTTGTCCGGATCTCTCATGCAACCTATCGTTGGATAGGTATTCAAAAGAGCTTTGCAACGCTTCCTAAACATTGAAGATCTGACAACCCTATCAAAAGTTATAAACACTTCAGAGTTATTCATGCACTTTTTGTAGGCCGGATCTCAGATATTTTTATGGAAACGTTGTCCGGATTTCTCATGCGAACTATCGTAGGATGGGTATTCAAAATCCCTTTCTAACGCGTCCAAAACATTGAAGATCTGACAACCCTATCAAAAGTTATAAGCACTTAAGTGTTATTTACGCACTTTTTTGCATTTAAATGTGAGGAAGGCGCCAACCACCTAAGGGTGGATTAAGTAACGTTTTAACACTAAGAAACAATTCACCTCAGGATTCGAACTCGTTATAATTGGGTTACAATTTCGAGTGCGTAACATCTGATTCAAGCTGACCAAAATTCATTGAAATTTTATTGAAACTGGAGAAAAAAAAGTTTTTTTTTGCAATTCCGCTGTGAAACTGTCAACTTTTCCTGTACTTCTGGAGAAACGAAACGGCCTACTTTTCCCTATACCAAAAATAACAGAATGGAAAATTAAAACCTATCAATACCAGTGCTAAAAAGTTCTAATTTTCATCACTGAAATGGGTGCTGTAAAGTTGAACTTTTCAACACTAGTATCGAAAAGTAAAATGTGTGTTGAATGTTTGACATAAAATTCCATTCACGAAGCGTTTTTCGGAATTGTATAAAAATGTTGTAAGCAACTCGGTAAACCTCGTTGGATAAATGTACAACTCGTGGTGAATTTTTTTTCTAAATTAACGAAACTTTCTAAAACAGCATGGGAACCATCTGGAGCATTTATATTTTAAATTACTGCTATTTTTTCACAGCTTCCTGGAATCATCTTGATTATATTTATTATATTTATCATATTTATTATATTTATTCTATATACTATATTTATTATATTTATTATTTATCATTATTACAAAACTATATGCTTATTAGATAATACACTAAAGACTAACATTTACACTTAAAAACATCCAAATCATGTAATAAATTACGTATTCAATCATTTTCATCGGCCCGATGAAATTCCTCTAACCCCCATTTCAAACCACCCAAAAATATTTCGTTCACTTTTAAAAGTCGCATGGGTTCCCTGTACTTTTGCCACTAGTGAACAACAAAAACATCCCCTCCCAAATCCCCACGGGACTGTATGGGCGTAGCCTTGGAGCACAGTGTGGAAATTTACGTTCTTAGATATTCTTGGTTGTAGACAGCAATCAAATTGTCTAAGAATATTGAATTGACCATTGTGGCACCCCCTACAGCGTGGTGCAGACCCGTTATGCTATGCTATGCTAACTCGTGGTGAATTTTTTTTCTTTTTGCCACTTGTTGCATAAACTACTATTATTTTAAAAATAGAATAACCTATTTTTTCAAATATGAATCACCTCTTAAAAAATATTTTTACAAAAATAAATCAGTAAATTCACTTGGGATTCAGTTACAGGCCTGCCCAACGTCCGGCCCGCGGGCCGGATCCGGCTCGTGATGCCATTTTATCCGACCCACTACGACTTTTCAAAATAGATCTATGACTTGCCCTTAAGGCTGTTCATGAATAATTAAATAAATGAATTGATTGTCAGAATTAAAAAAAAAAAGCTTGAGATAATTTTTTTACATATTACAAGAACATTCTTCATGTTTGAATTTAATTTTTATGATTTCTTTATTAAAGAAATTTAAATTAAGTGTTTTTCTGTACGTTTTTAGACAACAGTTTTGTTTTCTAGCGCCATTTTTTAGTAAAAAAATATAAATTTGTTTTTTTAAACTAAAAAATGGCGCTAGAAATCAAATTTATCTATTTACAAAAATTGTGAAATTTATGAAAAAACTTGGATTGTTGTCTAAAAATGTACAAAAAGACACTAAATTTAAATTTTTTCATGCTTCGTTTACTTCAAATTGAAGTTTTTTTCTATTTTCTTTTTTTAAATAAATAAGTAAGCAAAAACTAACGTATTTTTCTAGAACAACTTTTCAGTGATAAAGTTAAAAAAAAAGCCTAAAAAAGCAAATTATTCATAGGGGTAAAAAAAATCGCTGCAAATATTTTTCAAATATTAAAAAACTTGAGACGTTAAGTTTCTTGACTTCAGAGAGCAAAAAATATATTTTTTCGTAAACTTTGAATTTCGAAGAATAACGAATGGAAAATGATTTTATTTTTTACACTTTTTAAAGAAAATCATATCAAGGAATTTAATTACAATCGTCAAAAACAATTGCTATTAAGTTTTAAACAAACTAATTTTTAAATAAGTCAAATAAACACATTATGAAAGTTATGTTTGTTTTTCATTCTTAATCAAGTTTTATGATTCTTATTTGCAACACTAGTTCTTTTATTTATTTACTGTAAAAAAACCCAATCATAAAAAAAAAACATTAAAAATTAGTTTACTTTTTCAACTTTTATCAAATATTAGTTCCGGCCCGAGACTGCTTCAGAAAAACCAGTTCTGGCCCGCAGGGCCGAAAGGTTGGGCACCCCTGAGTTAAAGACCTTTTGACGTTTTCATTATATTTGTGAAATAACAATTGTCTTCAGCCACAAAAATATGATCATGAAAATTGCATTTTTTATAGATTCAAATGACGTTATTTTTTTTAATATAAGCAATTTTTCACATTTGGCCGTAAGCTTATGTGGGCTTCAAATTTGGTCCGCCGTTCAAAAACTTTGAGCACCCCTGGCCTAAACTCTAGCAAAAAAGTTGCTTTTTTATTCTAGTAAAAACATGAAAAGAATAAAAAAATAACTTTTTATAATGAAAATAAAAATAAAAAATCGGGATTTTTCATCAATCTATTTTATTTTGGAACAACATTGCCGAAGACACCAAATCGATCAGAAAATTCACTCTCAAGCAGACCTTGGGGTCACGCGGCTTTTGGCGAAGCATCAAATTGGTGCCAAGCATTTTGATAAATTCTCGCTTACTTTTTCAAAAGGTCCTATGTACATAAGAAAACCGTGGCGCATTGGTTGTTTTGAAAAAGTAATCTAGAATTGATGTTAACTTTCAATGATTGCTTCAATGAGTTTCAATTTTCTAATTGTAATTGGATACCTAAATATGATTAAGAAACACGTTTTTTTACATTTTATTTTTCAAATCAATATGAGCTGTATCGAAAATTTATTGTAGGACCTAATGGTTGGCTGAATATTTTCTCAGACTTCATAAAATCGATAATGATAGCAGGGATTTGTTTTTTTTCAAATTAATTTTTCAGATAAATACACAGAATTGAATGCTCAACCATGATAAATTTAGCTATAACTTGTTAGAAAATTTGATATTTTATAAGCTTGCATATTTTGATTTGATCTAGTATTAATTTGGTCTATAGAGACTACAACCTGGGGGTCGCAAAAGTGGATGGTTTGATTTTGATTGGCATTGGATTTCATTTCGGTGTAATTAGAAAAAATAAAAAATCTTCTTAAAAATTAAAAAAAATATAAGTATAATCCTTCAATATGCAGCGACAGAACCAAATTTCGTTAAAATCAACAAAAGATAATTCAAAATCCAGAGTAATTCATGATGATACTTATTTTAATGATAATAAAAAAATATGAAATATGAATATAAGATTTTTTTTTTTAATTTTTGGTGATATGCCCATACGATGCTTGAGAATATTTTTCATAATATTATTATTATTATTTTTGCAAATTATGTTTTGCATTAATTTTTCCAAGGGTATTTTTTTGATTTATTTTTAGTTTCTCATTACCAAAGCCATTTCGACGATTTAATTTAGAGGATTTAGACGATTTGGCGAAACAACACCTTGTGAAAATAACCAGCAGTTGTCCTTTTTCAAAACTTTAGTATTTTGAAAAAAAAAAAAAGCGTAGGAAGTGGCTTATATGCTGAAAATATTTCAAATGGCATTTTTTAAATTCAAGAATGTCAAAATTTCAAAAGAAAAGAATACATTTTAATATTAATTTTCTTTCGGATGGTGAAGTAAAACGTCGGTCCCGGTTTCTCCTGTCTCGTCAGAGGCGCTGGAGCAGAAATCCCACGTTAGAGGAAGGCCATGCCCCGGGGGGCGTAGTGCCAATAGTTTCATTAATTTTCTTTCAATTCTACTAAATTGAATAACTACGTGTAAATTTTTGCATGCATTTATTTATTTTTTATTTTCACTTTAACTTACTCACTATGTTACTGCTGGAAGAAATGCAAAACATAAAGACTTTTTTTTTTGTTAAAATCGTTCGTACAATCGTAATCAACTCGATTAGAATCTTTGCGTTAAAATTAATTGCTTGTTATATTCACTCAAAGAAAAAAAAAAAACGTAACGTAACGTAATATTAATGTATTTTTCTTACTCGTCGACACTCAAGCAGTATGGTATTGGTAGTTTTGCGGGTAGTTGTAATATGGCTTACTTCCGGCTGGCGAAAGTAAAAGTTATCACAATTTATTATTGGTTTTTTTAACAACACTCGTCTCTTACAAATTTTTTAATCGTTAAGCGTTTAAATTTTAACGTTTGACTTTCTACGAAACACACTTCGTAAAATCTCGACTGACCGTTAACAAGTGGACTTTGTGGGGGGAGGGGTAAAATTTAGCTTTTCGAAAAGCATTGCGTTCAGTCTTGCTGATTTTGTACTAGGAGACAACCCTGTGTTTTGCTTTCAAACCTGGGGGCAGAGTTCACTCTAGTGGGTGTGGCCACATTCGCTGGTGGTGGCGCAGGAGGAGGAGGTCACGTGGATTTCAGCTGGGCTTGATTCTTCTTCCTTGCTCTCTTTTAACACTGAGTCGGTTGGGGGAACATCCGGAGCCGGCTTCTGCACTTCCATCGGAATCTGCTCCGATCCTTCCGGGTGGGAGTGGGAGTGACCGTGGCAGGACGAGTGACCACTCGTCACGACGGCCGTCAACTGGTCGGACTTTTTCGCTTGGTCCTTGTCCACGATACGATTGCAGCAGTGCCGATCGAGACAACCTGCGCCGCGGCACTGCATCAGACACGTGTCCTTGACCGCGGCGGTGTCCTGGGCGCTGGTCGCACTCACCGGGGGAGCGGCCAACAGAGGCAGAACCGGCTGCTTGGAGGCGAATTCCGGCTGGATCGTGACCTGGTTGATGCCCATGTCGTGGAAAAAGTCAATCAGCTGGTCGTTGATCACGGAGTAGACCTGGAAAGGAAACATCCAGAAATTAGCATGGTTTTTCTAAGTTGAAACCAGCAGAACATCCCCTAACCTTGGGGTTCTCGAAGATCACGTGCGCCGTCGAGACGTACTTGTTCGAGCTGAGCTGCCAGATGTGCAGATCGTGCACGCTCACGATGTCCGGGAAGGTTTTGAGCATCGTGCGCTCGAAGATCTCGATGTCGATCGTGTCCGGGATGGTCTGCAGCAGGATCATGCCCGATTCCTTCACTGGAAGACAGGGAATAATGTATTTTGTTATTATAATCTCAATAAAATACAATAAATTCTACACTGAAATAAAAAAAGTACCAAATTCCTAAATTCTAGGAATTTTGGCTCCTTTCCTTATTTAGTAATTGAGTTTTTTGGATTACTTTATAAGAAAAGGAGGCAAAATTCCTAGCATTTAGGAATTCGATACTTCTTTTTATTTCAGTGTATCTATTTTAAATGGAGAAGGATTGAACATCACTCACGCTCCATCGTTCAAAATTCAAAATTGCAGATATTTCTAATTAAGCTCATCACTCATCTGATAAGTCAAATATGATTCAAAATTTGTTTTCATATTTTTCTAACAATCAGCCAAAACGAGTCAAACCTTTTGAAAGTAAAATGTACATTTTTATTTAACTTCATTTTTTTAGTTGCCCCGCTTAAAAAAAAAAAATCTATACATTTCAACAAACTTTACCCCCTATTATAAATTTTTTTGTTGGGAAAAATGCCAACTTTTGAGCTAAAGAGCATGACTTATTATTAAACTAAACATCTATGTCAGCTGTCCATTGCAGCTATAATTACATGAAAATTTTCACAAAATATGTATTTTTCCAGAATGTTGATAAAAATGCAATGATTCTAAAAAAAAAATACTAAAAAAATTGTTATTCAAATATGGGTATCCGGATTTTTTCATACATTTTAAAAGTAATATTTTTTTTAAACGCTCAAAATTTTCACAAAACTACGTATTTTAGAAAAAAAATTGGTTTGTATGAACCTTCGGATAATTGAATCACAAACAAAAAAAAAATGTTTTCGTATTTTTTTATTTTCTTACTTTTAACATCAAATTTGAATTTCTGCGACCCCATTTTCAGTGTTGGTGTTTTCACGCTCTCGCGAGAAAAATTCCATCGATTGAAGTTACACCTCTATACCATCGCCTGGTTCGCCTTCATAAGCCTGATAAACAAATTGCTAGCTTGGGACGAACGGCTAGCACGAGGCGCTCGCGGCGAGAGCGAGAACGCGAACGAAAATGCGAGCGCGAGCGAGCAGAGAAAAGTACTACAAGTTCGCTCCCTTGCTCGCGAGCGAGAAATGCTTTGCTTCTTCTCGCTCGAATTCCAACACTGCCCATTTCAGTCAAATTTGAATGGTTGACTGCCTATAAATTTTTTAACAATGCTTATTTTCAATATTTCATCACCGCCATGTTGACCGCCATCCAAACATTCTAAATCACTTTAGAGTAGTTTAGGGGTCATACTTTAGCTCAACAATAAAAAAAATAAATACAAGGAAAAAAAATTGTTTTTCTCATGATTCGATTATCCGAAGTGATTTTTTCCAAGGACTTCTGATAATCATGTCTGGACTGTATGGGTATCAAATAATCGGAAATTTTTCATACATTTCGAAAGTTCTAACAAATTTTCACAAAACTACATATTTTCGAACAAATACTCATTATTTCAGTTTTTACCAAATGATCGGAATTTTTCATGCATTTCGAAAATATTAAAAAATTTTTTTTGAAAATGCTAAAAAAATCATAAAACTACGTATTTTCGAAAATATACTCAAAACTTCAATTTTTTCAATATGAGTCTCAAATAATTGGGATTTTTCAAACATTTCAAAATTTAAAAAATTGAATTTACTGAATATTTTCATAAAACTAAGTATTTTTTTCGAAAATGCGTAGTTTTGTATAAAAATTGATTATTTAAAAAAAAATTCACAACTATCAAAATGTATGAAAAAATCCCGATGACTTGATACCCCTATTGTAAAATACTGAAATTTTGATATTTTTTAAAATATGTAGTTTTATGTTTTTTTTTAGTATTTAAAAAATGTGTTATTATTTTCGAAAGGCATGAACAAATCCCGATCATTTAAGACCCAGAATATAAATGACTAAAATTTTGAGTATTTTTTTTTTGATAATTCGTTGTTTTGTGAAAATTTTCTATATTTAAAAAAATGTTATTATTATAAAAAAACTAACTTAATCCACCTATGTGGTTGGAGCCTTCCTCACAACAATGGCTGTACACAAGTTTCATCTATTTTTTAGATCCGGCTTCCAAAAAGTACATCAATATCACTTAAGTGGCCATATCTCGAGACAGGGTTGCCAGATGTTCAATGTTTTAGACTCGTTGGAAAGGTATTTTGATAACCTAACCAACGTTGGGTCGAATGATGGACCCAGACATAGTTTACATACATTTAAGTGAGATCCGGCTTCAAAAAAGTACATCAATATCACTTAAGAGGCCATATCTCGAGACAGGGTTGCCATATCTTCAATGTTTTAGACTCGTTGGAAAGGTCTTTTGATAACCTAACCAACGTTGAGTCGGATGATGGACCCGGACATAGTTTACATACATTTATGTGAGATCCGGCTTCAAAAAAGTATATCAATATCACTTAAGTGGCCATATCTCGAGACAGGGTTGCCAAATGTTCAATGTTTTAGACTCGTTGGAAAGGTATTTTAATAAGCTAACCAACAATAGGTCGGATGGTGGATCCGGACATAGTATACATACATTTAAGTGAGATCCGGCTTCAAAAAAGTACATCAATATCACTTAAGTGGCCATATCTCGAGACAGGGTTGCCAGATCTTCAATGTTTTAGACTCGTTGGAAAGGTATTTTGATAAGCTAACCAACAATGGGTCGGATAGTGGATCCGGACATAGTTTACATATATTTAAGTGAGATCCGGCTTCAAAAAAGTACATCAATATCACTTAAGAGGCCATATCTCGAGACAGGGTTGCCAGATCTTCAATGTTGTGGACTCGTTGGAAAGGTATTTTGATAACCTAACCAACGATGGGTCGGATGATGGACCCGGACATAGTTTACATACAGTTAAGTGAGATCCAAATATATGTGAAAACACATTTTTATACATAACTTTTGAACTACTTATCGAAACTTCAATCTGTATTAAACTCGATCTATGGGACCCTAAACCAAGTCGAATGCAACAAGTTCGGGTCAAATCGGTTCAGCCAGTGCCGAGAAACATGAGCTAGTTTTTTGGTCACATACATACATACACACACACATACACACACACATACACACACACATACACACATACATTTGTTCAGTTTTCGATTCTGAGTCGATATGTATACATGAAGGTGGGTCTACGACGTTTTTATATGAAGTTCATTTTTAGAGCAGGATTATAGCCTTACCTCAGTGAGGAAGGCAAAAATATATGAAAAAATCCCGATCATTTGATACCCATATTGTAAAATACTGAAATTTTGATATTTTTTTTGAATACGTAGATTAATGATTTTTTTTAGTATTAAAAAATATGTTATTATTTTCGAATGGCATGAACAAATCCCGATCATTTTAGACCCATAATATAATAGCCTAAAATTTGGAGTATTTTTTTTGAAAATTCGTAGTTTTGTAAAAATTTTCAATATTTAAAAAAAATTATTATTATAAAAATATATATGAAAAAACCCGATCATTTGATACTTATATTGTAAAATACTGAAATTTTTTAAAAAATGTGATATTATTTTCGAATGGCATGAACAAATCCCGATCATTTTAGACGCATAATATAAAAGCCTAAAATTTTGAGTATTTTGCCTTCCTCACTGAGGTAAGGCTATAATCCTGCTCTAAAAATGAACTTTTTATTAAAAGCTCAAAGACCCACCTTCATGTATACATATCGACTCAGAATCGAAAACTGAACAAATGTCTGTGTGTGTGTATGTGTGTATGTATGTGTGTGTGTATGTGTGTGTGTATGTATGTATGTGACCAAAATTCTCACTGAGTTTTCTCAGAACTGGCTGAACCGATTTTGACCAAACCAGTTGCATTCGACTTGGTTTAGGGTCCCATACATCGCTATTGAATTGTTTGAAGTTTCGATAACTAGTTCAAAAGTTATGTATAAAAATGTGTTTTCACATATATCCGGATCTCACTTAAATGTATGTAAACGATGTCCGGATCCATCATCCGACCTATCGTTGGTTAGGTAATTAAAAGACCTTTCCAACGAGTCCACAACATTGAAGATCTGGCAACCCTGTCTCGAGTTATGACCACTTAAGTGATATATTTGTACTTTTTTGATGCCGGATCTCACTTAAATGTATGTAAACGATGTCCGGATCCATCATCCGACATATTGTTAGTTAGGTAATTGAAAGACCTTTCCAACGAGTCCACAACATTGAAGATCTGGCAACCCTGTCTCGAGTTATGACCACTTAAGTGATATATTTGTCCTTTTTTGATGCCGGATCTCACTTAAATGTATGTAAACGATGTCTGGATCCATCATCCGACATACCGTTGGTTAGGTAATTGAAAGACCTTTCCAACGAGTCCACAACATTGAAGATCTGGCCACCCTGTCTCGAGTTATGACCACTTAAGTGATATATTTGTACTTTTTTGATGCCGGATCTCACTTAAATGTATGTAAACGATGTCCGGTTCCATCATCCGACATATCGTTGGTTAGGTAATTGAAAGACCTTTTCAACGAGTCCACAACATTGAAGATCTGGCAACCCTGTCTCGAGTTATGACCACTTAAGTGATATATTTGTACTTTTTTGATGCCGGATCTCACTTAAATGTATGTAAACGATGTCCGGATCCATCATCCGACATACCGTTGGTTAGGTAATTGAAAGACCTTTTCAACGAGTCCACAACATTGAAGATCTGGCAACCCTGTCTCGAGTTATGACCACTTAAGTGATATATTTGTACTTTTTTGATGCCGGATCTCACTTAAATGTATGTAAACGATGTCCGGATCCATCATCCGACCTATCGTTGGTTAGGTAATTAAAAGACCTTTCCAACGAGTCCACAACATTGAAGATCTGGCAACCCTGTCTCGAGTTATGACCACTTAAGTGATATATTTGTACTTTTTTGATGCCGGATCTCACTTAAATGTATGTAAACGATGTCCGGATCCATCATCCGACATATTGTTAGTTAGGTAATTGAAAGACCTTTCCAACGAGTCCACAGCATTGAAGATCTGGCAACCCTGTCTCGAGTTATGACCACTTAAGTGATATATTTGTCCTTTTTTGATGCCGGATCTCACTTAAATGTATGTAAACGATGTCTGGATCCATCATCCGACATACCGTTGGTTAGGTAATTGAAAGACCTTTCCAACGAGTCCACAACATTGAAGATCTGGCCACCCTGTCTCGAGTTATGACCACTTAAGTGATATATTTGTACTTTTTTGATGCCGGATCTCACTTAAATGTATGTAAACGATGTCTGGATCCATCATCCGACATACCGTTGGTTAGGTAATTGAAAGACCTTTCCAACAAGTCCACAACATTGAAGATCTGGCAACCCTGTCTCGAGTTATGACCACTTAAGTGATATATTTGTACTTTTTTGATGCCGGATCTCACTTAAATGTATGTAAACGATGTCCGGATCCATCATCCGACATATCGTTGGTTAGGTAATTGAAAGACCTTTTCAACGAGTCCACAACATTGAAGATCTGGCAACCCTGTCTCGAGTTATGACCACTTAAGTGATATATTTGTACTTTTTTGATGCCGGATCTCACTTAAATGTATGTAAACGATGTCCGGATCCATCATCCGACATACCGTTGGTTAGGTAATTGAAAGACCTTTTCAACGAGTCCACAACATTGAAGATCTGGCAACCCTGTCTCGAGTTATTACCACTTAAGTGATATATTTGTACTTTTTTGATGCCGGATCTCACTTAAATGTATGTAAACGATGTCTGGATCCATCATCCGACATACCGTTGGTTAGGTAATTGAAAGACCTTTCCAACGAGTCCACAACATTGAAGATCTGGCAACCCTGTCTCGAGTTATGACCACTTAAGTGATATATTTGTACTTTTTTGATGCCGGATCTCACTTAAATGTATGTAAACGATGTCCAGATCCATCATCCGACATACCGTTGGTTAGGTAATTGAAAGACCTTTCCAACGAGTCCTCAGCATTGAAGATCTGGCCACCCTGTCTCGAGTTATGACCACTTAAGTGATATATTTGTACTTTTTTGATGCCGGATCTCACTTAAATGTATGTAAACGATGTCCGGATCCATCATCCGACATATCGTTGGTTAGGTAATTGAAAGACCTTTCCAACGAGTCCACAACATTGAAGATCTGGCAACCCTGTCTCGAGTTATGACCACTTAAGTGATATATTTGTACTTTTTTGATGCCGGATCTCACTTAAATGTATGTAAACGATGTCTGGATCCATCATCCGACATACCGTTGGTTAGGTAATTGAAAGACCTTTCCAACAAGTCCACAACATTGAAGATCTGGCAACCCTGTCTCGAGTTATGACCACTTAAGTGATATATTTGTACTTTTTTGATGCCGGATCTCACTTACATGTATGTAAACGATGTCCGGATCCATCATCCGACATATCGTTGGTTAGGTAATTGAAAGACCTTTTCAACGAGTCCACAACATTGAAGATCTGGCAACCCTGTCTCGAGTTATGACCACTTAAGTGATATATTTGTACTTTTTTGATGCCGGATCTCACTTAAATGTATGTAAACGATGTCCGGATCCATCATCCGACATACCGTTGGTTAGGTAATTGAAAGACCTTTCCAACGAGTCCACAACATTGAAGATCTGGCAACCCTGTCTCGAGTTATTACCACTTAAGTGATATATTTGTACTTTTTTGATGCCGGATCTCACTTAAATGTATGTAAACGATGTCTGGATCCATCATCCGACATACCGTTGGTTAGGTAATTGAAAGACCTTTCCAACGAGTCCACAACATTGAAGATCTGGCAACCCTGTCTCGAGTTATGACCACTTAAGTGATATATTTGTACTTTTTTGATGCCGGATCTCACTTAAATGTATGTAAACGATGTCCAGATCCATCATCCGACATACCGTTGGTTAGGTAATTGAAAGACCATTCCAACGAGTCCTCAGCATTGAAGATCTGGCAACCCTGTCTCGAGTTATGACCACTTAAGTGATATATTTGTACTTTTTTGATGCCGGATCTCACTTAAATGTATGTAAACGATGTCCGGTTCCATCATCCGACCCATCGTTGGTTGGGTAATCAAAAGACCATTCCAACGAGTCCAAAACATTGAAGAATTGGCAACCCTGTCTCGAGTTATTACCACTTAAGTGATATATTTGTACTTTTTTGATGCCGGATCTCACTTAAATGTATGTAAACGATGTCTGGATCCATCATCCGACATACCGTTGGTTAGGTAATTGAAAGACCTTTCCAACGAGTCCACAACATTGAAGATCTGGCAACCCTGTCTCGAGTTATGACCACTTAAGTGATATATTTGTACTTTTTTGATGCCGGATCTCACTTAAATGTATGTAAACGATGTCCGGATCCATCATCCGACATACCGTTGGTTAGGTAATTGAAAGACCTTTCCAACGAGTCCACAACATTGAAGATCTGGCAACCCTGTCTCGAGTTATTACCACTTAAGTGATATATTTGTACTTTTTTGATGCCGGATCTCACTTAAATGTATGTAAACGATGTCTGGATCCATCATCCGACATACCGTTGGTTAGGTAATTGAAAGACCATTCCAACGAGTCCACAACATTGAAGATCTGGCAACCCTGTCTCGAGTTATGACCACTTAAGTGATATATTTGTACTTTTTTGATGCCGGATCTCACTTAAATGTATGTAAACGATGTCCAGATCCATCATCCGACATACCGTTGGTTAGGTAATTGAAAGACCATTCCAATGAGTCCTCAGCATTGAAGATCTGGCAACCCTGTCTCGAGTTATGACCACTTAAGTGATATATTTGTACTTTTTTGATGCCGGATCTCACTTAAATGTATGTAAACGATGTCCGGTTCCATCATCCGACCCATCGTTGGTTGGGTAATCAAAAGACCATTCCAACGAGTCCAAAACATTGAAGAACTGGCAACCCTGTCTCGAGTTATTACCACTTAAGTTATATCTGTGTACTTTTTTGATGCCGGATCTCACTTAAATGTATGTAAACGATGTCTGGATCCATCATCCGACATACCGTTGGTTAGGTAATTGAAAGACCTTTCCAACGAGTCCACAACATTGAAGATCTGGCAACCCTGTCTCGAGTTATGACCACTTAAGTGATATATTTGTACTTTTTTGATGCCGGATCTCACTTAAATGTATGTAAACGATGTCCGGATCCATCATCCGACCCATCGTTGGTTAGGTAATTGAAAGACCTTTCCAACGAGTCCACAACATTGAAGATCTGGCAACCCTGTCTCGAGTTATGACCACTTAAGTGATATATTTGTACTTTTTTGATGCCGGATCTCACTTAAATGTATGTAAACGATGTCCGGATCCATCATCCGACATACCGTTGGTTAGGTAATTGAAAGACCTTTCCAACGAGTCCACAACATTGAAGATCTGGCAACCCTGTCTCGAGTTATTACCACTTAAGTGATATATTTGTACTTTTTTGATGCCGGATCTCACTTAAATGTATGTAAACGATGTCCAGATCCATCATCCGACATACCGTTGGTTAGGTAATTGAAAGACCATTCCAACGAGTCCTCAGCATTGAAGATCTGGCAACCCTGTCTCGAGTTATGACCACTTAAGTGATATATTTGTACTTTTTTGATGCCGGATCTCACTTAAATGTATGTAAACGATGTCCGGTTCCATCATCCGACCCATCGTTGGTTGGGTAATCAAAAGACCATTCCAACGAGTCCAAAACATTGAAGAACTGGCAACCCTGTCTCGAGTTATTACCACTTAAGTGATATATTTGTACTTTTTTGATGCCGGATCTCACTTAAATGTATGTAAACGATGTCTGGATCCATCATCCGACATACCGTTGGTTAGGTAATTGAAAGACCTTTCCAACGAGTCCACAACATTGAAGATCTGGCAACCCTGTCTCGAGTTATGACCACTTAAGTGATATATTTGTACTTTTTTGATGCCGGATCTCACTTAAATGTATGTAAACGATGTCCGGATCCATCATCCGACATATCGTTGGTTAGGTAATTGAAAGACCTTTTCAACGAGTCCACAACATTGAAGATCTGGCAACCCTGTCTCGAGTTATGACCACTTAAGTGATATATTTGTACTTTTTTGATGCCGGATCTCACTTAAATGTATGTAAACGATGTCCGGATCCATCATCCGACATACCGTTGGTTAGGTAATTGAAAGACCTTTCCAACGAGTCCACAACATTTAAGATCTGGCAACCCTGTCTCGAGTTATTACCACTTAAGTGATATATTTGTACTTTTTTGATGCCGGATCTCACTTAAATGTATGTAAACGATGTCTGGATCCATCATCCGACATACCGTTGGTTAGGTAATTGAAAGACCTTTCCAACGAGTCCACAACATTGAAGATCTGGCAACCCTGTCTCGAGTTATGACCACTTAAGTGATATATTTGTACTTTTTTGATGCCGGATCTCACTTAAATGTATGTAAACGATGTCCAGATCCATCATCCGACATACCGTTGGTTAGGTAATTGAAAGACCTTTCCAACGAGTCCTCAGCATTGAAGATCTGGCCACCCTGTCTCGAGTTATGACCACTTAAGTGATATATTTGTACTTTTTTGATGCCGGATCTCACTTAAATGTATGTAAACGATGTCCGGATCCATCATCCGACATATCGTTGGTTAGGTAATTGAAAGACCTTTCCAACGAGTCCACAACATTGAAGATCTGGCAACCCTGTCTCGAGTTATGACCACTTAAGTGATATATTTGTACTTTTTTGATGCCGGATCTCACTTAAATGTATGTAAACGATGTCTGGATCCATCATCCGACATACCGTTGGTTAGGCAATTGAAAGACCTTTCCAACAAGTCCACAACATTGAAGATCTGGCAACCCTGTCTCGAGTTATGACCACTTAAGTGATATATTTGTACTTTTTTGATGCCGGATCTCACTTAAATGTATGTAAACGATGTCCGGATCCATCATCCGACATACCGTTGGTTAGGTAATTGAAAGACCTTTTCAACGAGTCCACAACATTGGAGATCTGGCAACCCTGTCTCGAGTTATGACCACTTAAGTGATATATTTGTACTTTTTTGATGCCGGATCTCACTTAAATGTATGTAAACGATGTCCGGATCCATCATCCGACATACCGTTGGTTAGGTAATTGAAAGACCTTTCCAACGAGTCCACAACATTGAAGATCTGGCAACCCTGTCTCGAGTTATGACCACTTAAGTGATATATTTGTACTTTTTTGATGCCGGATCTCACTTAAATGTATGTAAACGATGTCTGGATCCATCATCCGACATACCGTTGGTTAGGTAATTGAAAGACCTTTCCAACGAGTCCACAACATTGAAGATCTGGCAACCCTGTCTCGAGTTATGACCACTTAAGTGATATATTTGTACTTTTTTGATGCCGGATCTCACTTAAATGTATGTAAACGATGTCCGGATCCATCATCCGACATATCGTTGGTTAGGTAATTGAAAGACCTTTCCAACGAGTCCACAACATTGAAGATCTGGCAACCCTGTCTCGAGTTATGACCACTTAAGTGATATATTTGTACTTTTTTGATGCCGGATCTCACTTAAATGTATGTAAACGATGTCTGGATCCATCATCCGACATACCGTTGGTTAGGTAATTGAAAGACCTTTCCAACAAGTCCACAACATTGAAGATCTGGCAACCCTGTCTCGAGTTATGACCACTTAAGTGATATATTTGTACTTTTTTGATGCCGGATCTCACTTAAATGTATGTAAACGATGTCCGGATCCATCATCCGACATATCGTTGGTTAGGTAATTGAAAGACCTTTTCAACGAGTCCACAACATTGAAGATCTGGCAACCCTGTCTCGAGTTATGACCACTTAAGTGATATATTTGTACTTTTTTGATGCCGGATCTCACTTAAATGTATGTAAACGATGTCTGGATCCATCATCCGACATACCGTTGGTTAGGTAATTGAAAGACCTTTCCAACGAGTCCACAACATTGAAGATCTGGCAACCCTGTCTCGAGTTATGACCACTTAAGTGATATATTTGTACTTTTTTGATGCCGGATCTCACTTAAATGTATGTAAACGATGTCCGGATCCATCATCCGACATATCGTTGGTTAGGTAATTGAAAGACCTTTCCAACGAGTCCACAACATTGAAGATCTGGCAACCCTGTCTCGAGTTATGACCACTTAAGTGATATATTTGTACTTTTTTGATGCCGGATCTCACTTAAATGTATGTAAACGATGTCTGGATCCATCATCCGACATACCGTTGGTTAGGTAATTGAAAGACCTTTCCAACAAGTCCACAACATTGAAGATCTGGCAACCCTGTCTCGAGTTATGACCACTTAAGTGATATATTTGTACTTTTTTGATGCCGGATCTCACTTAAATGTATGTAAACGATGTCCGGATCCATCATCCGACATATCGTTGGTTAGGTAATTGAAAGACCTTTTCAACGAGTCCACAACATTGAAGATCTGGCAACCCTGTCTCGAGTTATGACCACTTAAGTGATATATTTGTACTTTTTTGATGCCGGATCTCACTTAAATGTATGTAAACGATGTCTGGATCCATCATCCGACATACCGTTGGTTAGGTAATTGAAAGACCTTTCCAACGAGTCCACAACATTGAAGATCTGGCAACCCTGTCTCGAGTTATGACCACTTAAGTGATATATTTGTACTTTTTTGATGCCGGATCTCACTTAAATGTATGTAAACGATGTCTGGATCCATCATCCGACATACCGTTGGTTAGGTAATTGAAAGACCTTTTCAACGAGTCCACAACATTGGAGATCTGGCAACCCTGTCTCGAGTTATGACCACTTAAGTGATATATTTGTACTTTTTTGATGCCGGATCTCACTTAAATGTATGTAAACGATGTCCGGATCCATCATCCGACATACCGTTGGTTAGGTAATTGAAAGACCTTTCCAACGAGTCCACAACATTGAAGATCTGGCAACCCTGTCTCGAGTTATGACCACTTAAGTGATATATTTGTACTTTTTTGATGCCGGATCTCACTTAAATGTATGTAAACGATGTCTGGATCCATCATCCGACATACCGTTGGTTAGGTAATTGAAAGACCTTTCCAACGAGTCCACAACATTGAAGATCTGGCAACCCTGTCTCGAGTTATGACCACTTAAGTGATATATTTGTACTTTTTTGATGCCGGATCTCACTTAAATGTATGTAAACGATGTCCGGATCCATCATCCGACATATCGTTGGTTAGGTAATTGAAAGACCTTTCCAACGAGTCCACAACATTGAAGATCTGGCAACCCTGTCTCGAGTTATGACCACTTAAGTGATATATTTGTACTTTTTTGATGCCGGATCTCACTTAAATGTATGTAAACGATGTCTGGATCCATCATCCGACATACCGTTGGTTAGGTAATTGAAAGACCTTTCCAACAAGTCCACAACATTGAAGATCTGGCAACCCTGTCTCGAGTTATGACCACTTAAGTGATATATTTGTACTTTTTTGATGCCGGATCTCACTTAAATGTATGTAAACGATGTCCGGATCCATCATCCGACATATCGTTGGTTAGGTAATTGAAAGACCTTTTCAACGAGTCCACAACATTGAAGATCTGGCAACCCTGTCTCGAGTTATGACCACTTAAGTGATATATTTGTACTTTTTTGATGCCGGATCTCACTTAAATGTATGTAAACGATGTCCGGATCCATCATCCGACATACCGTTGGTTAGGTAATTGAAAGACCTTTCCAACGAGTCCACAACATTGAAGATCTGGCAACCCTGTCTCGAGTTATGACCACTTAAGTGATATATTTGTACTTTTTTGATGCCGGATCTCACTTAAATGTATGTAAACGATGTCCGGATCCATCATCCGACATACCGTTGGTTAGGTAATTGAAAGACCTTTCCAACGAGTCCACAACATTGAAGATCTGGCAACCCTGTCTCGAGTTATTACCACTTAAGTGATATATTTGTACTTTTTTGATGCCGGATCTCACTTAAATGTATGTAAACGATGTCTGGATCCATCATCCGACATACCGTTGGTTAGGTAATTGAAAGACCTTTCCAACGAGTCCACAACATTGAAGATCTGGCAACCCTGTCTCGAGTTATGACCACTTAAGTGATATATTTGTACTTTTGTGATGCCGGATCTCACTTAAATGTAAATAAACGATGTCCGGTTCCATCATCCGACCCATCGTTGGTTGGGTAATCAAAAGACCATTCCAACGAGTCCAAAACATTGAAGAACTGGCAACCCTGTATCGAGTTATTACCACTTAAGTTATATCTGTGTACTTATTTTTCTGGATCTAAAAAAATAGCTGAAGTATGTGTCCAAACCATTACCCATTGTTGGTAAAAAGTGAGGAAGGCTCCAACCACATAGGTGGATTAAGTTAGTTTTTTTTTGAAAATTCGTAGTTTTGTGAAAAATTTCAATATTTTAAAAAACGTTTTTGTTATAGAAATGTATGAAAAAATCCCGATCATTTGACACCCATAAAACAATGATCTTGAGATTTTTTTTTCAAGAAAAAAAATGCATTTTATAAATACAGGAAAAATATTGTTGTGAAAATTTTCATGTAATTATAGTTGCAATGGATAGCTGATATCATCCCGATTCGAAAACACATTGTTTTTAAAGTTTGGATTATTTTTCTTAGGATTATAGCCAAATCCCATAAGCTCTGTGCTTCAGTTGTGCACGCCTCAGTGTTGCATCCCCCAAATGCGATGCTAAACCGAGGCATGACTGTAGGAAAATCAAAACATCTAGCCGCATAATGTTTTGAGCATCATTTTTAGTACCATATTTTGGGAAAATGTTGGGAAACTATCTAAGAACCATTCTACGTTAAAAGTTTTACAATGTTATTTAAATTGTTTTTTTATAATGAAATTGCGAGAAGTTTTTAGTTTTTTGACCCATAGTCACCCCTTGTATAAAATCTAAAAATTTCACATTACAGAAAAAAAATAATCCACTAAAAAAATGATTTCCTGTCACTGACGGAGCCCGATTTTAAGATTTGTCTTTTTAAATTAAATAATCAAGAATAGACGATTTTTTTCTTAAAATGAGGCCGTTGCAAATATTTTTCAATGTTTATGTCCAATGTCCCCCCCCCCTTCAAAATTGGTCTCAAAAATCAGGGGTCAAAAAAAAAAAATTTCCTAAAAAATTTAAAATTTCCATGAAAATAGAAGTCTAATTTACTGAAAACAACCTAAAATACATTTTTCTGCATTGATAATCATATTTAGCATGTTTGGGCTTGTTTAAAAATGTTTTGAATTTTTATGAAATTTAAATGTACAACACCGCAAAAATTTTATTTTTCGCAAAAAATAAAATTTTCGTCAATACTTAGATATTTTGGAAACTAATGATGGCAAAACAATTGGACAGGTGTATAATGCATTTTAAAACACTTTTTTCATTTAAATGTTGAATTTCTATACCCCCTCCTCGACTTTGGTCAGAGTCGAGGAACATAAACTTCAAAAAATATTTGCAACGGCCTGATTAAAAAATTAAAATATTTGTTTTATCTGGTTTAACAAGTCTTCACCAGAAAATATGTTACAACAGCTTGTGCAAAACAATCAACTAAAACTACTGTGCAAATCTAAAGTAATGCCGAGAAAATCTTCTTTCCCAAGTCTTATTACCAAGTACTTTACGGCTAAGCCACCAAGTGACTCCATAGAACAAATTCTGATGGCAAAAATTTAATGGAGACGCATGGTTACTCAATGAGAGTGACTTCAATGCAAAGCCAAGCAAGAAACTCGACGAGGAAAGTACGCTAAATATTATTCCGATAAAACGGTGTTGTCATAAAATAAACAAATAAAACTTACTGTACGGATAGCTCAGCGTCATCAGCACCACGCAGGACAGAATCGAGCACAGCGGATCGACAAACTTGGACGTGTCCTCGTCCTCGTTGGTGTAGTGCACAATCATCGAGCAGATGATCACAAAGACCGTACCTATGGAAGACAAGCAAAAAGGAATTTCTTAGACACTGTTTTTGTTTTCGCAGTTTTAAACTCACTGCACACATCTCGCATCATCTCGCGCACACTTTGCCGCTTGGGCACATCGTAGTTCATGCCGGCCACGTGCTTTCGCGACCCGGACAGCCGCCGTTCGCCTTTCCTAATGCCATCGCCGGACACCACCCGGTCCAGCACGACGTTCCCACTGGAAGTTATGTACAGGAAGCTACCCTGGTGGTACGTGTACCCTCCGATCAACAGGTAGCAGAACCCGTTCAGGACGATCCCCAGCGCGCCCAAGATCAACACCGGAATCGGAAAGTGCATCGCGTCCTGGTGATGAATGTGGGACAACGTCTGCAGGGCTTCGACGACCGCCGAGAAGCAGAACGAGGCCAGGAAGATGCACACGACCAGCATGGTCAGCACGTCGATGCGCGCCCAACCGAACGTGTTCCGGAGGCTGTTTTCGCGCTGCTGTTGGCCCTTCACCTTGACGCCGGCCTTCACGACCGCCGGACTGAGGTCGACTTCTTTTCCCACGCCGGCTGGCGCCTCCAGGACGCCCACCGCCGGAACGGGAACCTCCATGAAGCGGTGATCTTCGCTGCCATCGGCCAGCGAGTTCTGCGAGACGGACCGATGTGGCCGACATGCCTCCGACGAAGCCGGTGGGGACTTTTTGCTGTGCTGTGGAGTTGAGTAGAGAGAGAGAGAAAAAAAGAGAGAAGATAACGTCGATTGATTGATCAATGTCGAGGCAATTATGAACCCGTGGCTTTAGTGTGGTCGGGGGGAAAATATATCTCTCTCAATTGGAATGGCCTCTAATCTTTAATTTCCCATTCAAATGGTATCGATTATGGACTTGTGTTGTGTGCGGGGGAGGAAGGCAAAATTGAGCGATGATGGGCTATTTATTTGCTTATGGAGGAACCATGCGGGTGAAAATATCACACTTTGGGTGTTATGGGTATAATTGGGCAAATCGTTTATCAATATCAGGAGATTTTTCAATTTAATTGGAGATACTTTGATTTTTTTTACTTTTTAGATTATTTGAACCGATGACGTGATAGTTTTCAGTAATTTTATTCGTGTAACAGTTTTGTAGAGGAATTTTTCACCTTCCAAACACTTCGAAATGTAAAAATTTTGCAATTCAGTTTTTATTTCTTCAACTATCAGTTTTTTTATTCTTCAGGGCTTAACTAGAGTTTTGACGTTCCTTTCAGCTATAAACTCACAAATTAAAATTGGTTCTATCTAACTATTAGAACTAGCTAAAGGGATCCATCTAAGGTAGTACACTTTGATTTTTTTAAAAATATTTAGACAGAACCGAATGATTTTTCTCCAAAGTTTCTATGTTGACTTATGGCGATTCGTCGAACAATTTATTGTAATATGTACACACTAATTTCTCATTACTGAATTTAGTTAAATTTACTGAATCTGCACTATTGAAATTTTCCGTAAATAAAAAATTGCAGAAATTTCAGCAAACATACAAATTTTAACTGATATTCAGCGAAAAACTAACTGAAAATTTCAGTAGTGCAGTTTTCAGTTGAGTTGAGCCTGCGTTAAAATTTTGTTGGTCGTTGTTATAATTTTTAGCATTTTTGGATTAGTTTGGACACAATAAGTTTTTTTTTCGCACACGTCAACCAGGGTCTATTGCACCTAGATTTTTAATACTAAGATTTCTATTTTTTAACTACGAAATTTATTGGTATAATTTTTTACCACAAGATTTATAGGTAAAATTTTTGATTCACCCCCCGATATACTGTCTTCAAAAGGATTTACAACAAAGACTGATTTTTTTATGCAATCAAACCAAAGATCGTCGATCAAACTGTTGCAGAAATGGGACCGTAAGTTCAGCAAATTTTGAAATAAGAAAATAAAAAACTTTTCAGATTGCTGCTACTTAATACGTAGATTTTTTACAACTGATGACTGACAACTGTACTGGAATATAAGCTTTTTGCAATTCCGTCGTGAAATTACTTACTTTTTTGTCATTCTTGAACGACGAAATAGCCTACTTTTCTGTACCAAAAATAACAAAATCGAATAGCAACACTTTTCAAAATAAATGCTGAAAAGTTCTACTTTTCAGCACTGAAATGGGTGCTGAAAAGTTGAACTTTTCAGCACTTGTTTCGAAAAGTAACACTTTTCAACATTTTTTTTATTTAAACGATTTATTGACGAAATACATGAAAATTCGACTTAGAATTTCACTCAATGGGTGTTTTTTCGAAATTGCAAAAAAGGTTGTATGGAACTCGTTGCAAAACTTGATTTTTTCAGCACTCGTCGTATTTATTCAACTCGGTGAACCTCGTTGGATACATGTACGACTTGTGCTGAAAAAATCCTCTTTTTGCAACTTGTTGCATAAACTACTATTATCGTTTTGAACATAATATCAACAATTTAAGCTTATGCATAGACTTGGTTCTGAAATCCAGAAATTCTAATTATTAAATTGGAAATTCCATTAACCAAAATTCTGAAGTTTTTAAAATTATTTTTTAAGATGTTAAATTACTGAAACAGTAATTCAGATCTAAGGTAACTTTACAATATTTCTAAGCCTGGGGCGTTTCCAGAAATTCTACGTACTTTTGAAAAAAATACCTCAGAATTAAAAAAAAGTCTCTAATAATTAAATTAAGAATGTTTCAGATTTTCATTTCCGAAATCTTTAAATTAATTTGTATATTTTTTGGATTTCTAAAGATTTTTATTTTGATTTCTTGAACTTCTAATTTTTTTCAATTCATTAATTTTCCCGAATTTATGTTATTTTTTTTAATTTTAGAATATTTTTTTAATTTATTTAATTTGATTAATTGAATACGTAATGTTTTTGATTATTAAGATGTTTGGAATTCCTGAAATATAAGACCTCCAAGAATTTGCTGCATGTTCAACAAAATTAAAATTATAACAAATTTTTAATTCCCTAATTCTTTTTATTATTTTGAAATATTTTTAAATATCTTTTTTTATTATTTTGAGTAGATATTTATTTGCAGTTATTTCCGCTTTTGTTTATGCAATTTTTAAAATAATTAAACCACAAATCTCTTGAATTTCCGGAATTTTAATTTTCGAGTTTCTGAAATTTGTAGAATTTTTAAATTTCTAGGTTTTTTAAATTTTTTAAATTTCTCAAATTTTTCGATTTTTTATAAATTGTTAGATTTTTTACATTTCTTATTTAAATTGTTTTTTGATTTGTTAGTATTTTTTATTATTAAAGTTTTGTTTGTATGTATGTATGTATTTGAACCCCCGTCTTGGCAGGACTTGGCCATGACCACAGTATATGAGCAGTTCTCCCAGATTTCGGTCATTCGATTTTTTTTTGTATTTTTTAATCCGACTGAAACTTTTTTGGTGCCTTCAATATGCCCAAAGAAGCCATTTTGCATCATTAGTTTGTCCATATAATTTTCCATACAAATTTGGCAGCTGATCATACAAAATGATGTGTGTGTGTGTGCAACCAACCAAACGGGACCACGCGGCCGCTTCTTACAAATTGAGTTGTTTCCATGTATTTTTAGATCTACATTCAAATAACTCGCATAGGCATTTGGAAGGTGTTAGCTCTGCCGAGCTTCGGTGACCCATAGGGACGTGGCGTTACATCGTGCTGCCACCTGGTTATTTTAAGCGCAAGAGTGGAAAAGTGCTGAGTCATGGTCTAAAAATAGACGGCGTCCTATCTCGCCCAGCAAAATGAAGTCGATAAAGTAGTCGGTTTCGATGAGAAAAAGTGGAAAACGTGATCTAAAAATAGCGACGCCATCCCCCTATTTCTACGCTGGATAGCCGAGCGCGAGGTACTTCAGCTTTATCGACAAACCCCGCCCTTGAAGAACGTTTGCACCAATCGGGTTCAAACGTTATTTAGAACTTCCGAACCCTTGTCAAATGGACAACGACCCAGCGCGTATATAGTTTTAGTGGTAACAGTATTCCTAATTCCAGCTATAGCTCACCAAGTCACGATGACCTAGTGGTTAGCAATTTTGCTTACCGATCCAAAGGATGGGGGATCAAACCCCGACTCGAGCGAGCGATCTTGATTTTTCGTTCATGTTTAGAGTTTCGAGATTTATATTTCCTATACTTTCTCGGTGGGAGCAGATGGGAATCGAACCCAGGACCATTCGCATACAAAGCGAACACCGTAACCAGTCAGCCACGGCCGCTCCTACACAGCTGATCATACAAAATGATGTATGGAAATTCAAAAATCTGTATCTTTTGAAGGAATTTTTTGATCGATTTGGTGTCTTCGGCAAAGTTGTAGGTATGGATACGGACTACACTGGAAAAATGATACACGGTAAAAAAAAGGTGAATTTTTTATTTGACTTTTTGTCACTAAAACTTGATTTGCAAAAAACACTATTTTTATTTTTTTATATGTTTTAGAGGATATCAAATGCCAACTTTTCAGACATTTACAGGTTGTGCAAAAAATCATTGAGCGAGTTATGAATTTTTGAATCAATACTGATTTTTTCAAAAAATCGAAAAATTGGTCTCAAAAATTTTTCGACTTAATTTTTCGATGTAAAATCAACCAAATCGATCAAAAAGTTCCTTCAAGAGATACAGATTTTTGAATTTTCATACATCATTTTTGTATGGCCAGCTGCCAAATTTGTATGGAAAATTATATGGACAAACTAATGATGCAAAATGGCTTCTTTGGGCATACCGAAGGCACCAAAAAAGTTTCAGTCGGATTAAAAAATACAAAAATTAAAATTTAAGAAAAAAAACCGATTTTGTAGAGAATTGCTCATATTTCAACTGACACGGCTCGGTTAATAACCACCATATATCTCAAGAAAATTGAAGCGAATACCTTTCCCTGGTTAACGATTTCTTCTGAAATTGTGCAGACATAAATCGGTAATGCAGATGACTCGGGCCAGGCAATCCACGACTCCCTCGTCCAGTTCATGAGTATATTAGATGGCCCTGGGCTGTTTTGAGACGGTGTTAGTACACCCAACTGTCAGTCGCATGATTGTGATGCATGGCGGCATGAAAGTATATCAGAATCTGCATGAAATCTGTTCTCATGCATTTTTTGCGATATAGGAGTATGGCAATTTTGCCCGTTACCGACAATTATCGACATTATAGACGGCTGTTTGGTTGTATTTCACAAAAAAAAACACTTAGCAGAACGAGAATTGAACCACCAATTTCTTGGTTATTGGTCCGACACGCTACCACCACGCCATGGACGCTTGATGAAAAGTGAGTGAAAGAGCACCAACATATTCTTTTTTATATTATTTTTTTATATTATTTTTTTTTGAGTTTTGCGACCCTAGTTTAGTCAAATTTTAATAGTTCAAAAATTCAAAAATATCAAATTATTCGCTCTACAGCATTGCCTTGGCGTTCTCGAATGCGAGATTTCTCCTCGAAACTAAGTGTCCGAAGGCTTGATTGTTGAGGCAATTGCAAACCTCTTTTTACACCTTAGCTTCCATCCACCCCGGGATTCGAACTGACGACCTTTGGATTGTTAGTCCAACTGCCTACAAGCGACTCCACCGAGACAGGACCCAGGGAGACGACTCCAACACCTGGACTGAGCTATCGACCAAACCTCTTGGTTAGAACGGGGCCAACATTTACTTCCCGTCCGACGGAAGGCGTGATCAGACAAATCTCGTCTCGAAAAATGCCACCGGGACCGTCTGGGATAGAACCCAGGCCGACTGGGTGAGAGGCAATCACGCTTACCCCTACACCACGGGTCCCGGTTCACTGTTCACAGTTCACTACCTATTAAACAACAAAATGCATTTTTTTTTCAATATTTCGTTCCCGCCATATTGGTCGCCATCTTAGGATTTCAAATTTCTTAATAACTTTAGCGTAGTTTAGGGGAAAATAAAAAACAAGCCAACGAAAAAATAATTTATCGTGATTCAATTATTCGAAGGAATATTTTTCCTAGGCTTTCGGATTATCGAGTCTGGACTGTATAGTGTATATAAAAGCATTTATTTTTTTTAAGTCTTTAATAATATGTACTCTGCATACTTTATGAAAAAGCTCTTCTTTCTGGTCAAAACTCCATTTAAATTCAGAGAAAAAAGTGAAAAGAAATGTTTTAGAAAAGAACAAAGTAAGTTAGGGATAAAAAATAGATTTTAAAGAAACATAATTCCTGTCTCCGATGAAAATGGATCTGCGCAGTTAACGATATAAAATTAACATAAATAATGCGGAATAAAGGTACAATAACTGAATCTTGTGTACTATTAACAAGAGTTGCGTGCCGCTAAACAACAAATCTTCCTTCCTCGTTTGATAAAATCATCGACAACAGAGTGCCATTTTAAAACTGTAATAACAATAACACATGCAACGCACGCGTTCGCTAACGCTAACTTACAGTGCCGGTTACGATTAATCATCTGCCGTTTGCATCTTTTAACCTGCTTTACTTTATCGAGGGTTTTCATGTAATATGTTCATATGGCGATTATCAGCTTGCAAAGGTGCCAAATTTTGCTCTGAACCTTGTGCCGCAATTACCTCTGCTAGATATGCGATGATAAACATAGTACTTGACGCTCAACAAAAGTGTTGCACTCAACAACACGCACAGACAAGTAGATTTGAAAAACTTTAAAAACTATCTGAGCGTCTATAAAAATGGTTCACTTTTCAATCTGATAACCCATGCACGTACTCATTGGGTCATTGGGCTACAGACGTGGTAACAATTTCCTCCGTGTTCACCACTGCAATGCCACTGACTGTTGTTATTTGCTGGGTACTAAGTGAACATACTTTTCACAGCACTTCATCGAGAGGGAAATTATATAATGACCTAACGTCAAATACCTGTGATGCATGCAAACCGGCAAACATTTTTCCCTTATTATCCAGCACAGGTTCAAGTGCCTTATTATTTATGGCCTCCCCTCTCGCGTCAGGTGGGTTGGTCAGATTCCATCAGCTGTGAGTTGCTGTTGGGTGTAGCAGACGTTTTTTAGATTTATTACAAAGATGGCATTTTGATGCATTATTGGTTTCGACTGTTTGATATTCTAGCATCATTTGCAAAACCAACAAAGTAAATTATAAAGTAATCCCAAGCAATGGCATCTAATTAAATTCAGTTTCATCCCACCATTGATCAATAGGTGCTTTAATTAAAACGTGCTACTGTCACCGCAGGGATCGGCCGTAAGTGATCGCGTGCTGTAACTATTAAAAAGCTATTAATGCAACTGGATATTCATTTATGCAACACCGTGCTATCGATTCCAAGTCTGTCAAGCATTCTGTAAATTTAGATTAATCATCGTGTATCCGTTTGATTAACAGGACCTATGTTAACTTGTTTGATTAAGGTAAAATTTCAGTAACAAAAAGTTCATAATTACGTCGTTCTAGGACTCCCCCTGATCAAATTTTACTACATTTTTTTTAGGTTGGTTATCCCATTTTGCTTTTCCCTGTTACGTAATTTGATAGATCCAAAAAATAAAGTTTACTTGATTTTTTGTTAAAGCCAACGCTAAAAACACGCTTAAATATGTACAATCTTAATCGTTTTAAATGATTCTTGCTGCATTTGATTGGGAAGCACTGCTAGAAAAAGTATCGATTAAACTATACTGAAATTTGTTGCCGCTACCGCAAATGTCGTTTTTTTTTTATTTTCAAGCATTTTACAATATTTTTGCTAAGACTTTTTAATTTTATGATTAAAAACTAAAAAAAAACATGTGACTTTTCCAGGCGGTAACCCCATAACCAAAGAAGCTATTTTGACCATAAAATTTTACAGTTGAGCAACTCTCTACGAAATCGGCCGATTTCAACCATTTTTATTTTTTGTATTTTTTTATTTGACTCAAACCTTGTCGGGGCCTTTCCCTATGACCAAATAAGCTATTTTGTGTCATTGGTTCACCCATACAAGTCTCCATACAATTTTGGCAGCTGTCCATACAAAAATGGTATGTAAATATTCAAACAGCTGTAACTTTTGACTGAATTTTCTGATCTGGTGTCTTAGGCAAAGTTGTAGGTATTGTTGAGGACTTTTGAGAAAAAAAGTAGGTACATAGAAAAAGAAATTTGCAGATTTTTTAATCAACTTTTTTTTCACTTAAACTCAATTTCCCAACATACGTATTTTTTTTTATTTTCGAGATTTTTTTGAAAAATAGTGATTTTTGGAAAAATCGAAGTTTTATGCAAAAACAAGTTTGAAATTATTTTTTAATGCAAAATTGAATTTGCAATCGAAAAGTACTTTATTCCGTTTTCAAGATATAGCAACCGAAAGTTTGATTTTGGCGAAATATTTGCAGTTTTTCAATTTTTAAAAATAGTGACCATGAGTGACCGCCTGAGCTGAACCAGCCTCCGGCTGTTAGCTCATTAATAATGATAAATAATAATGATAACCATGAGTGACCATTTCTGAAAATACCTTTTTTTAAAGTTAAGTAAATTTGCTATAAATTTGTCTAATAGACTTTGAAGATTGGACCTCGGGTTGCTGAGATAGAGCCGCTTTAAGAAAAATAAACACGAAAATTGAAGTTTTCTAAATCTCACCAAAACAACCCACCATTTTCTAATGACCATATCTCAGCAACTCATGGTCCGATTTTCAATGTTAATGCATGAAACATTCGTAAAATTTTCCGATCCTTTCGAAAAAAATATAAAAAATATAGCGGCTCTATCTCAGCAACCCGAGGTCCAATCTTCAATGTCTATTAGACAATTTTATAGCAAATTTTCTGAACTTTTGCAAAAAAATATTTTTAGAAATGGTCACTCATGGTCACTATTTTAAAAAATCGAAAAACTGCAAATATTTCGCTAAAATCAAACTTTCGGTGGCTATATCTAGATTTTTTTGAGGATTTTTGAAACCCCCTGCCCCAAAAAAAATATAACCCTAATAATTTACAATAGCATTTACAGCTCAAAACTGGTTTTTTTCTTGTACTTTTTTATTCGAAACTCTCCTATATCAATTCTGGAGTTTTTTTTTGAAAAGGTCCAATAAACCAAATTTTCAGTTTTTGCTTTTTGGGTGTTTTTAATACCCCTGACTCAAGGCGGTTTCAAAAACACCCAAAAAGCAAAAACTGGAAATTTGGTTTATTGGACCTTTTCAAAAAATACTCCAGAATTGAACTTTGTAGATATCTGGAGTTTTTTTTTAAAAGGTCCTATAAACCAAATTTTCAATTTTTGCTTTTGGGTGTTTTTAGAACCACTCAATGCGGTTGGGGTATTGAAAAAGTGCCGGTTTACTGTTCTGTCACTCTGATATATTTTTACGTTTTTTTGGTGTGTTTTTTTTGATTTTTCGGGCGCGAGTGCGATATCAAAAGAAAGCTTGAAGTGCCCTTTTGCGCTTTTGTATGGAGTTTGGTCATTTAAGCTGTAATTATTGCTTAATTCGGCTTCGCATTATTATGTAGAAAACTTCTTCTTCTTCCTGGTCTCAAAAAAATGTTTCCTTTTGTCGACGGCTATGTCGAATGTCAGGGGCTAACTTCAAGCCGTGCGAGCGCCCAGTTGGCCTCTAAGCTAAATGACAATTCAAATCCTAGTAAACAAAAATCGACGACAGAAGGTGAAAGAAGCGAAGTGAAAATTTGTGAATATAAAAGTAGAATTACGAAACGGAAACTTGTGTGCGGAGCTGCGGAGGTGGACAACTATGGGATTATTTCGAAACATCGACAATCATAGAGTTATCTACGTGCGCATGTATTGCGTGTACGTACACGAAAAGGATTGAGGTTAAATTTTGTACCGGCCAGCAAAACAAATGATGTGCTAGTGTGCGTGAGATCGGCCTTAGATAACTCTATACCACGCTCGGGGGCACAAGCCTTGGATGCCACTACTACAACTCCATCAGGAACCTGACAAGCGACAGCAACACCTTCAAATCCGGTGAGACCAAACCAATCAACCAAATTACCACACATGCCTTTTTGATCATTATATACACGCTGATCCCTTTTTGCCTTATAGGATTGGAAGTTTAAAGATAGATCGAGAACCCTTCTGGTTTTTGCTTCTATGTTTAGGCGGGGCCAGACAATGCCCAATGACCTCGGAATTGGACCGCAAGGAGCTCTGTCATTCTGAAACGGGTCATTGGAAGAAGCGCGAGGGCTAACACCACCTAATGTCCGGGACTGCGATAAGCTGTATCAGCATAAATCAAGTCTGATACAAATTATACTTTCCCATAATTTCGTAGCCGGCCTACGGATATTGGATTGGTTACACACACACACACACACACACACACACACACACACACACACACACTCAATGCGGTTGGAGTATTCAAAAACACCCAAAAAGCAAAAAATAAAATTTGGTTTATAGGACCTTTTCAAAAAAAAAAAAAAACTCCAGATATGTTTTCCTTAGCTCAAATAAACCACTTTTGTGTACATGGAGGCAGTTGCACTCGAGTACGACATTTAAGAAGAGCAATACAAAAAAACAGATTGGAACACTTGAAAAATCTACAATTTTTGTAAATTGGTAGACATTTCGAGATAACTATTATCAGTATCGCGTTGCTGTGAATTATGAAATGAAGCAACCTTGGCGTCATCAAGCCTAAATCATTTTCCGAATTTAATTTCAACACAACTCAGAATTTCAACTGGGAGTTTTAGGACTACAGTCTGCAGGGACAGCAGTTTCAGAGCACATAATAGATTCAAATTTGAAAATCGGTGCACTATTTTTTTTGTTTTGTGTATGCCCAAGTAACATTTTTTTCCAGGAGTTCTACAAGAGCTCTTCAAGATAGCTACAGCATAGCAGTTTGGACCGCGGTACACAGAAAAAAAATGTGTAAATTTGGAAGCTTTAATTTTGGAAGGTTGAATATTACTCCTTTTATGATGTAATTTTACCTCAATTAAGACTGAAAAAGTGACATTACACCAGAAAAGTGGTAAAAATACACATTTTCAGAGGTAAAATTACACATTTTTTCTGACATAAAAGATGTACCCCTTCCCAGATGTAATATTACCATGATTTTTTTTTCTGTGTAGGATAAAACTCACTTCAAGTACTCTTCCAAAATCCTGAAGAAGTTTTGAAGAGAATTTTATTCTACCGCGATCCAAACTGCTATGCTGTAGCTATCTTGAAGAGCTCTTGTAAAACTCCTGGAAAAAATGTTACTTGGGTGATCTATTTACAAAAACATGACTACAACTTCTGTATGTTTCCCGATTCGCCCCAGATGACGGTATCATAGATTTTTTAAGGTTTCGAATTACATTCACTCTCTAGAAGTGTGCCAGACACTTTAATGAGCAGTTCGAAATAAACTAACCTTGAAAAAATGTAATGAACGAAAACTGCCCGGATCCTGTTGATAGAGAGGCAATAAATTTGCATTATCACTACAGACTGAATGTAGTTACCCTCATCTAAGCGTCTGGATTTATATCAACTCATCTCTCAATCAGGCTTCATTATTACGTCTAGAAATTGAGAAGAAGAAAAAAAAGGCAAACCATCCATCCCGGATACCAATCACTTCCAACAGGAACGTGCCACCGTGATTTGCGGCAATCCGAATTGATATGCAAACCAAATGAAAATGATATACACAATGTCAGCGCCTTAATGTGCTGCGTTTCAAGTTCAATGTTACAAACGGTCAGTTACCGATCGGGCGTACGCCAAGTCACATTTCAATTTAATTGATCTACGATTGGACTTACGCCACGGCATAAAGTCACGAGCCAAGCCGAAACCGGTCCATATAGTTGATGGCAGAGGGCGGTAGCGGTTTGAAATTGGTTTGTAACTTATAATTGTCCACTTAAATGGAGGCACTTTAAACGGACGACGATCCATCGTGCTAATCGTCTGGTCGTGGAATTAGTTGGACTTCCGATTAAGCTTTAAGTATTCCGAAATAACTTAGCTAAGACTTACAATTCTACAATAAAAATGTCTAAACTCACCTTAATCGTAAGAATGCACCCGCTCAGGGCAATGATATTGCACAGCATGTGGTAGGAATCCACCAGCAGAACCAGGGCATGCGAAATGTGACTCAGGAACAGCTGTACCAGGAAGTACACGATCGAAAGCACCAGCACGATGTACAGCTGGACCGGCTGAAGCCGGTAAATCCACTCCTTCATCGGCATTTTTCCTCCCGCAAAATTCTTCGCTCTTTGTTAGAACACACACACTTTCGAGTAACTTTTTGGCACTGGTTATGATATTTCTTTGACTTAAGTAAAAACAAAAATTCACTGTTTGAACACTGTTAACACATCGTTCGACGAGCTGCTGCTCCTGCTTCCAAACACTTTCAGCTCCAGCGCACGAATGGCGTCGTTGGTCCCAATCATCTGGAGCACGTGGAAGATCTGCAACAACAACAACAAAAATGGATTTGTTAGATTAGAAGAAGCAGCAAAAAACCTTATCACAGTTCATAAGTTATGACTAGTTGAGGTACTACCTGCCAGCGAGCCTGTCCACGGCTGAATGTTTTCAATGTTCTTCTAGCCAGCTAGTCAGCTTAGGTAGACTGCCACTAGCTGACTGATAAGATAAGCCGGTTTCGAGCAGGCTTATCGCCAGCAGGTACGGAAAGATGATGTTGATGGCGACGATGAGATTGAAGCCCTTTGCCCTCTTCGTGCTAAATCTGTTATTTTTTATTGGTTTTCAAGTGAGTAATGATTGCGAAAAAAAATTATGAAATTCTTGGAAGAAATTCCTCGTCTGGTACACGCAAAGAAACAAGACCACAAATCAAATTTGGAATACTGACGCACACGGAATAATCCCTCCCGCTGCGAGAGGGCCTGGAATTTTTGGTCATGTTTTTGGGGATTAATTTCATGGTCGAGTGAACTTGGGGGCGAATAAGAATCCTTTGTTTTTTTTTCTGGTGAGACAGCAATGATACCTATGGAGGATTAACATGACAAGTTGAAGGTTCATTATTGCAAATTAGCGTGCGAAATGGAAGTTAATGATGATATGTTGTGCTGGTGTACAAACTCACGAATGGGACATTAACCCTGACAATTGTCACAAATGTGGTGTCATTAGTACGTGGAAGTTGAATTCTCGCTGTCGATTTTGTCTATTTTTACCCAATTTTAATTATAATGGGTTTTTAACACCGCTTTATCATATAATTCATTTCCTATAAATTATTGAGCAGTTCTCTAGGATTTCGGTCATTCGATTTTTTAATCCGACTGAAACTTTTTTGGTGCCTTCGGTATGCCCAAAGAAGCCATTTTGCATCATTAGTTTTTCCATATAATTTTTCATACAAATTTGGCAGCTGGCCATACGGCAATGATGTATGAAAATTCAAAAATCTGTATCTTTTGAAGGAATTTTTTGATCGATTTGGTGTCTTCGGCAAAGTTGTAGTTATGGCAGGGTGGCCACCAGATTTGGATTTTCAATTTCCCGGTTTTTTCCCGGTTTTATCCCGAGGCCAGAAAGAATTTTCCCATATAGTTTTAAATCAAATTACAATGTTTTTATTTATAGACTAACGTTAGTATCAAAACACTTTCTGAACGCATACATTTGGTTCAATAGTTTTATTTCTCAAGAGAGCTTTCAAATTGAGTACAAAAAGTAAGAATCCGTTTTTAACAGTTTTTAGTCCAAATCCTTAATTTCCATAATGCTTGTGATTTTTCATCTAAATGCTCCGCAATTTTTCTTAACTTAAAATCAATAAAAAATCGTTTTGTATTAAATTTATGAATAACGTAAATTATTACTGGAAAGCAGGAAATAGCATTTACAATGTTTAGTATGAGTATGGGTAGAAAAGATTTGCAAAAGAAAACAACATTAATGCAAATACTCTTCAGTTTTCTTTGAAAAAGCTTTAGTAAATTCAAGAAGAATGATTCTTCCAAAGAAACAGTGCCATATGTTTAAACAATCGATTACTTAAAACATTTTTTGCTGATCGATTTAGTATCTTCGGCAAGGATTTAGGTATCGATGAGATGATTTCTAGAAAAAATGTAACTGTAAAAAAACCCCTCCGAGTTGGCCTGTACTCTAGCCTGTACTTCAACCCCTCATCGCGACTCGCAGATCGCGCAAACATAAACATAATTCTCGATACATCCTTTGTTTGAGCCGTGCCAAATTTATTAATAAAAAGAAAAAATAAACATGTTTGGATGTTTTTAAATTTTTGAGTAACATAGAATGGTAAAAAATCAATTGCCGTGCTGCGATTTTCTGAACAACACAACAGTCAAAATTCAGTTAATCTTTTTTTTACGGAATTTTCAGATGAGAATTAAATAAAACCCAACAAAAACTCATTTTTTGTGTTTGAATAAAAGAAAAATGGACTGTTTGTATTGAAATGACTACTATGCAGTTGAACTCTGAAAATATTGTAATTTTAAAACATCTGAAAAATCTATTTAAAATTTAAATTATAATTTTAAAATAAATTTTAAAATAAAGATATTTTTTCAATGGTTCTGAATTTGAAGATAATTTGATAGGCATTTAACTGTTGAAAGATTCCCAAATAACTATATAAAAATATCTTAAATACCAAATATTGCCGACATTTTTTAATTATATAAAAGTACTCAAATCTGATTTAAAAACACAAACACAAAGTTTCATCGCAATTTGTCCTTAATAACACAGTCCAACAAGATTTTGTCTCTGAGACGAGTATATGTGTTCCTAGTAGAATTTTGCCTGCTGAATCCGAATCCGGGTCCAGAATTGCTCCAATTGGTCCCAATTTTGAGATACACCCGTTTGAAATGTTAGTTTAGGCCAAAATTAGCTACTTTGTTGACTATTTTACAAAAGAACTATTGAATAAACAACTAAACCAATACATGTATCTTAAAGTTCACGTTTTCCCCTTTCTGAAACACCCCTGGTTTTTTAAATTTGATTGTTTCTACGCATATTTATAACCATTTTAAAATTATATTTTCAGTTGGTACTCATTCAAGTTTTTCCAACTTGCATGCAAGTCAAATTTTATTTTTAAAATGGCTATAAATATGCGTAAAAACAATCAAATTTTAAAAACCAGGGGTGTTTCAGAAAGGGGAAAACGTGAACTTTAAGATACACGTATTGGTTTAGTTGTTTATTCAATAGTTCTTTTGTAAAATAGTCGACAAAGTAGCTAATTTTGGCCTAAACTAACATTTCAAACGGGTGTATCTCAAAATTGGGACCATTTGGAGCAATTCTGGACCCGGATTCGGATTCAGCAGGAAAAATTCTACTAGGAACACATATTCTCGTCTCAGAGACAAGAAACATTTGATTTTTTGTAGAACTGTGTAATTTGTTTAACTGAAAAAGCCAAAAATCATCTTATAAAATACTACTGAAAACAGATTTTTGAAATCCCCAAATGTTTTACAGTAAAAATTGTAAACAGTCCGTCTCGATTTTCCGAATAAAAAACAATTCGTATTTTTTTATTTTCTTACTTTTAACATCGAATTCAAGTTCAGCGACTTAATTTTAGTCACTGTTGAGTGGTTGATTGCCTATTAAATTTAAAAATGCATTTTTTTTCAATATTTCATTTCAGCCATTTTGACCGCTATCTTGGATTTCATAATTCTAAATCGTTTTAAAATAGTTTAGGCTGGTACGAATTTTATTTAAAGTTTTTGTCTCCCCCCTTCAAAATTGGCCCGAAAAATCAGGGGGCAAAACATTATTTTCAATAAACTTCAAAATTGTAATGAAAATTTAAGTGGAATCAACTGAAATCAATTTTAGATCCATTCACCTACGTTCAGAATAATTTTTAGCATGTTTGTGTTGATTTAAAAATCATTTGAATTTTAGAAAATTTTGGATTTTCATTATTTTTTTTCGTTAAAATTTTTGTTTTCGCCAAATTTTACATTATTTGAAAACAACAACTGAACTAGTGTAAAATGCATTTTAAAACACATTCTCCATGCAAATGTTGAAACTGTGGCTTTTTATTTCAATATTTATATTTTTTATTTTTTTCCGAGGCCTTCGGAAAATCGGGTCTGAACTGTATTCTTATTTTTAACGGCGCACACAAGCTAAGCTTTTTGCACCACGATTTTCGGTACGCAAATTTTAGTATCTTCGAAATTATGGGAACTATCGGTTATTTATTCATTGAATTCAAAGGATTTTGACTCTTTTTACAATCATATTGTTGAAGGGTTGAATCCGTAAGAATGACAATTTTGGAATAAAAAGACAACAACTTCCTTGGCTGCTGTGCACCCTCAAGTTGATATTGAAATACATAATAAAATAAAAATAAATTGTTTATTGTGCTTATGAAATTCAATACTTATTGAAATAAGACTTCAAAAATCATAGCGCCGAGTAAATTTTCTATTGAACCGCGAACTTGATCGGAAAAATTGCAGCTTATCAAACATTTGTTTTTTAAACCGGGTCGTGGTTGGTAATCGTAGTTGCTTCTCCCCTCTCGTCAAAGAAATATATCATGAAAAAAAAAACCGCAGGAAAAAAGCAACCAAAGCCTAGTCGCTTGAGTCTATTACACAAATTCAAACATTATTTTCCCGAATTCTTCATTTAGAATAACTAGAATAATAATCTAATAGAGAAAAATATACGTTGAAGTCATTTAAGAGGAATTTGTCGAATTTTAACTAAACTTAAAATATTTTCCCGGTTTGTTAGTCGAATTCCCGAGTTTTTCCCGGTTTTCTCCCGGTGGAATAAATTCCCGGGTTTTTCCCGGTTTTCCCGGTTTTTTCCCGAGGTGGCCACCCTGAGTTATGGATACGGACTACACTGAAAAAAATGATACACGATAAAAAAATGTAGTGATTTTTAATTTAACTTTTTGTCATAAAACTTGATTTGCCGAAAAACAATATTTTTCATTTTTTTCATTTTCTGATATGTCTTAGGAGATATCAAATGCCAACTTTTCAGAAATTTCCAGGTTGTGCAATAAATCATTGAGTGAGTTATGAATTTTTGAATCAATACTGATTTTTTTTCAAAAAAACGAAATATTGGTCGCAAAAATTTTTCAACTTCATTTTTCGATGTAAAATCAAATTTGCAATCAAAAAGTACTTTAATGAAATTTTCATAAAGTACACCGTTTTCAAGTTAAATCCATTTTAAGATGACTTTTTTGAAAATAGTCGCAGTTTTTCAATTTTTGAAATTAGTGCACATGTTTGTTCACTTTTGAAAAAAATATTTTTGAAAAGCTGAGAAAATTATCTATATTTTGCTTTTCTGAACATTGTTGATACGACCCTTATTTGCTGAGATATTGCCATGCAAGTGTTTAAAAACAGGAAAATTGATGTTTTCTAAGTCTCACCCAAACCGTTTTCTAATGTCTCAGCAACTAATGGTCTGATTTACAATGTTAAAATATGAAACATTCGTAAAATTGTCCGATCTTTTTAAAAAAATCAAATTTTTAAATCAAGACTAACATTTCAAAAGGGCCAAACAATCAATATTACGCCCAAGACCCAAGACAGCAAATCGATCAAAAAATTCCTTCAAAAGATACAGATTTTTGAATTTTCATGCATCATTATTGTATGGACAGCTGCCAAATTTGTATGGAAAATTATATGGACAAACTAATGATGCAAAATGGCTTCTTTGGGCATACCGAAGGCACCAAAAAAGTTTCAGTCGGATTAAAAAATACAAAAAAATCGAATGACCGAAATCTGAGAGAACTGCTCTGCTCTCTAATGCCAACTAGGTAGGAAAATTAGCAAGCAAGAAGGTCATAAAAATCAGCCAAGGGGAGAAAGGGTCGAAAAATGTTAAGAGCCTGAAAAAATGTAGGTATAAAAAGTATGATAACATCAGGAGAAAAATAAGCAAGAAAAATGGAAACAAAAATACCAAACATAAAAGAAGAAAAACTTTAAAAAAGAGTTGTAAAGTTTTTCGTAGAACAAAAGTTGAGCAAAATTTGCATATAGTTTTCGAAAAAAAGGCACGGCTTCTCTAAAGGTTATTTTTATAAAACTTGAATTAACCTTGCTGATTCACCCTGGAGCCTGTTTGGGGGACTGTCCCGAGTCAGGGAAACTGTTGTGTCAGTAAAAATTGATTTCATCTCAATTTGAAGGTTTTATATTATACAGTATATTTAAGCTAATCATGAAAAAGTATAATATCAAATCGCAGAAATTTAAATGTCTTTTGTTGTTATTTCATCAAAACATCAGTTTCGAGTTCCCTAAACATGTCTTCAATATCCTACATCGTGAATAAATGTGTATCTCGGTCGGCAGTTTCGATAGTAGATTCAAAATAGGGTTTTCCTCATTTTTTTTTCAAAATCATCTGGAAACATAATTTTTTTTGTATATATCAAAACTGGATCAAACGTGGATTTGTAGCAAATATCATCCCGAATAAATTTGTAGAATAAACAATACTGTTACATCAAACCTCTGGAAAGTTACACCAATTTTAGTATAGAGAAAGCTGCATTTTTTTAATTCTGCGATATTTATTCCCTTTCGTCCTAAACAGCTACTTCGAATATTTTCAGGATGACAAATCAAAAATCCTGAGTTGGATTTAAACCTTATCTTATTGTTGAAAAAAAAAACACGTTGACCCATTCTTGAACATTTTACAAAATTCGGTTAAGCGACGTAAATCTATTGTTGAACAAAAATATTATATTTACAACGTTTTTTTTTTTTTAAACTTCATCGTCCAGGTACGAGAATAGAACTCACGACCTCTGGATTGGAAATCCAGCATGCCGCTAGTCGAAACCCATCCCCTACCGGTCAGTATTCCCAGTGAGCATATTTACTCTTTTAAGGGATCTGACTTTGCCGAGCCAGACAGGAATCGAACCCATCACCTTCCACTTACAAGGCGAAACCCGTAACCTCACGGCCACGGAAGGCTCGGCTGTTAAAGGCTGTTAAAATCCATACAACAATTTCCTACGCCAACGGCAAGTCCAAACTCGGATCGGCTACACATTTTCGGGATTCTCTACCCAAAATAGTGCAATACATAATTTTGTTCGGTGGTTCCTGCCGCGGCAGGGCGGTTCATATATGACAATTTTAAGTATTATTGCAACAAAAGGTATTTCCTTTAAAAATGATTTTAACTGAACTTATGCGTATTTTTCCTTGAAAGCCTAATTAGTCAGCTCTCTTTGCAAACCGGATAACTATAACACTACTCGACAAAACAAAACTTGTGTCAAGGGATTGACGATATCTCATCCGTTCCTGAGAGAAAAGGCATCCCCGAATCCGATGCAATCGACAGAATTTGATTTTATGTCCACGCGGACTGATGCGAATCTGGTAAATTTTTTAACATAAAAAATCGAACAATTTAAAAAAAACCATGCGTCTCCTCCCAATTATATGAGCCATCTACAAGAATATGGAAGCGCCTGGTGCATAACCATTTCCTTTAAGCACAACGGAAACAACCAATACAAATGTATAAAAAAGTTGTCAAGTTCTCGGGGGGTCCACAGCTAGCATTTTTTGTACGATTATAAAAAATAAATATTAAAAGTTTAAAATTAATTTATTTAAAAAACATATTTGTTGATTTATTTGTTTACTAAAATTTAATGTATCTCAAAGGTCTATGGGTACTTCGGGATGTCCATGGTCATCCAAGGACTGCCTGGAGTTAAGATCTACGAGTCTACCGCCGTAACAAGCAAGAGGTCGTCGGATTTTGACCCCGGATCTTGTGCGTATAGCATCAGTGCATATGGTAGACTACTTTATGATTGTGTTGGGATGTCCATGGTCATCCAAGGACTGCCTGGAGTTAAGATCTACGAGTCTACCGCCGTAACAAGCAAGAGGTCGTCGGATTTTGACCCCGGATCATGTGCGTATAGCATCAGTGCATATGGTAGACTACTATATGAATGTGTTGGGATGTCCATGGTCATCCGAGGACTCTCTGGAGTTAAGATCTACGAGTCTACCGCCGTAACAAGCAAGAGGTCGTCGGATTTTGACCCCGGATCATGTGCGTATAGCATCAGTGCATATGGTAGACTACTATATGAATGTGTTGGGATGTTCATGGTCATCCGAGGACTCTCTGGAGTTAAGATCTACGAGTCTACCGCCGTAACAAGCAAGAGGTCGTCGGATTTTGATAATTGGTTGAAACGGTGTCAAGTTATTGTTAAGGAAATATGTGCTTTTTTGCAAATCGTCAAAATTGTCGAACGAAAATTATGTATTGCACTATTTTGGGTAGAGAATCCCCAAAAAGGTGAAGCCGATCCGAGTTTGGACATGCCGTTTGGGTAGGAAATTGTTGTATGTATTGGAACATTGTGAATATAACATTTTTATTCAACAATAAAATTACGTCGCTCAGCCGAATTTTGTAAGAAGTTCAAGAATGGGTCAACGCTATTTTTCCACAATAAGATAAGATGAAAATCCAACTCAGGATTTTTTATTTGTCATCCTGAAAATGATCGAAGTAGCGAAGTAGGACAAAAGGGAATAAATATCGCAGAATTTAAAAAAAAATTCAGCTTTCTCTATACTAAAATTGGTGTAACTATGCAGAGATTTGATGTAACAGTATTGTTTATTCTACAAATTCATTCGGGATGATATTTGCTACAAATCCACGTTTGGTCCAGTTTTGAAATACACAAATAAATATGATGTTTCCAGATGATTTTGAAAAAAATGAGGAAAAAACCTATTTAGGGAACCCGAAACTTATGTTTTGATGAAATAACAACAAAAAACATTGCTCAAGAAATTACTGGGAAAAATTTCCCTGTAATTCATTTTCAAATAATGATAACGTAAACTTTTTATTTAATATTATTGCTTCAATGATTCTGGGAATAAATGTTCATATAATCTTTGCTTAAAATTCTGTCTCAGAGATTTAAATTCCACATTATACAAACAGTCTAGACATCTGTTTCGAGCTAAGTAAATTCACCGACGGGTACATCCATGGTGACAAAGCCCACCTCAGGATCGCCACAGAAACAAAGCGCATCGACGGCTCAATCTGCGCCAATCTTTCTAGCCAGGCCAGGGCTTTTAGCATTCCATCTCAAAGCAATTCCAAACGTCGGAAGTGAGAAAAAAGTGCACAAAAATGCCCGGCATTGTCGCCGCATCTCGTGCATTTGAACACATGCTCGTTTTTTAATGCAGATAAAGTCATCAGACCTCGGTGGCTTTGAATTTTTCGCGCGCCAATCATTTCTTCTCCATCCGCGACTTATGTAAGTCAGTCGGCCAAATGCCGAATCCAGCCACGAACTAGTTTAGTAGACAGATCTTCATAGGAAAGGCTTATAGCAAAGGTTTTAATCAACGTTTTAATTAACAAATTGAGAAAAGGTAGAAACAGATGCGAATGTTTCATAACAAAATTAACTTTGAGATTGAAAAGACGAAAAAACAAGCAAAAGGTTTATTTGAATTCAAAATTGGAAAATTTTAAAAATAGGTCAACAAACCATAATTTATTCAAAACGCGTAAAATGTACAAAAAGTGCACAAGTGTTCAATTCTTGAGCAGCTTTTCAAGGCCGGACGCGTCTATCGCAAGACGATGACACCGCCAGGGTCTCATTGGTTATTCAAAATCCAGTTTTGAAGAGGACAACACCCGACACAAGTGTGCCAGAATGCCCACTTGTTGCACGTAGACAACGATGCAAGATCGCACAATCGGTGTTAACAACACAAAAAAATAAACAAACAAACGTTTATACTTTATAACCTTCATCAAAATTGAGACAAAATGCGAATTCTAATGACGGAGCGCGCGTGCGGCGTTTTAGAGCGCCATTATGGCGCGCTAGCTGTCAAACGAGCGAGTTTTATGGCAACGTGCACGATTAACAGCAGTGACGTCAAATCGGCTTTAAAACTACGTTTATCATCGGAACGAGCGCCAACTCGTCTTCTATCGCAGGCCAAGGTAACGGCCCCAAAAACGACTTTAAATGCAGCGCTGCACGCATGTCATATGGGTGACCGATTGACCATGCGATAAAAAAAGAGTCGCCTCTTAAACTGTCAGGTCAGTCCGTGGTATCTTGACGCAATTGCCTTTAAACAACTTAAGGTTGAGTTTGAAGTTTTCCGATTACTTTTTATAGCAAAATTTCTGATTTAAAACAAAAGTTACGGTGACAAAAGAGTACAACGTCGACGGTCTGCCCCAATCTCAAGACTTGTTTATATTTGTTTCGACGCGACGGCGTCTTCACCTTCGCCGTGCATGCCATAAAACGAACAGGCAGATGCGCCTCCGCCATTATGGCGCGTGGGTGACGTTCCCCTAAAGGTCAGTGGGTTATCAGACGCAAAACCCGGTTTTTGCCGCACGAATTCTCACGTCAATCGAGAAGGGGAAAGTCTGAGTCTCAATGCGCTGCTGCGACCACGCCGGATTGAGTAAATTAGCCTTAATTGTGCTATAATGGGCTAATAAAAGCAGCACTTGATTCGATATCATGCGGGGGGGTTGCAAATTCTCGTAACAAGATAGAAACTTGAGCGAATTCTATCTGCAGATTCCGCAGCTGTCATGCCGTTTAGGGCAAGTTGTAGAGCTCTTAATACATTTTATCAAAGAATCGCGAGTGATGTCTAAATTTTCCGCGTGTTTAGCTACGTTCAGCTCTGACTCGGATGGCGATTTCCCAGGGTTGATTGTGCACAATTTAGGTCTTGTTGCTATAGATGTATCTAATCTGGCTGCTCGTTTATAGTAGACATATTACAGTGAGATAAGTGAGTGGTTGATGAATGTACTGTCGTCATGCTATTGTTGTTATCATATCGTAGATGTTGCTATCTTGTTGGGAAGTTTTTGAAAGGTTTTTGATGGGTGGGCAAATCGCTCCCTTTCAATTAGCATTTAATCGTGATTCAGCTTGATAGTAATCTTTGTCCATAAATCATAACCAGGAAACCGTGCTAAAAAGCAAAAAAATCGGCAATTTTTAGGAAAAAATGGTTTTAAATAAATTTCAACTCATATCAAAACTTAATTGCCATAATCGGTGATCTTCTTTACTAGGTCGTAAATTTGCACAAATTGCCACTACCTGCCGATGATGGTACCCGCAATTTTGTGCCCTGGAAAACTGTCATTTGCTGTGCGATAATAGTTGAAACTAGCTGCGCGTGCGCTCACGCTACAATCACGTCGCCTTCTTTTGTGAGTCACCGTCACGTGGCGTGACAGGGCAATTTTGCCATAATTTTTATCTTCTAAAAAATGATCCGCCGGCCGACAGCGAAATTATGGGAAAGTATAATCATTAAAATGGGGAAAATCAGGGTTTCTGAATCGTTAAATTTATTTATCTTTTAAATTAGTAAAGGAGCCATTACACTACCGCAAACAAACAAACAAATTCGCACTTTTTTGTGTTTGACAGTTTGCCAAGCTCGCAAACAAGGCAAAATGTATGCAGGTTGACGTTTGTACAAACAAATCCAGGCAATCTGGCAAACTGTCAAAAAGTGCTAGTTTGATTGCCGTAGTGTAATGGCTCCTTAATACTCAATTAATACACGTTTACAAAATGTCCCAATATTTGTTTTCATATCGCAATTAATTCACCTCCATTCGCAGTAACAGAATTAGCATTCATTCTGCGTTGAGGACGCTCTTCGGGGGCGCTTGTCTTGTGTTTAAATTACGATAAGCCCGAAGACCTCCAAAGCTGTTGGTACTGTTTGTCGCTCTGGGGGTGTAAATTTATCACCCCTGATGTAATTATTTTTGAGCCGTTTTACTTATTTGTTTTGAAATGCCCTTATAATTTTTATCACGGCCTACTTTTCAATAGCTGCAATGAAACTATATATTTAAATTTTCAATCATAAGATATTTTTTAAATTTACTTTTGATTTTATTGACTTTGTCAAAAAAATACGAAATTTAGAAAATACTATTTTCCAGCAAAACTATTTAAAATTCAAAAACGACATTTGTCAACAAAACGATACAAACAAAGGAAGTTCAAGGTCCTCCAAAACTGCCAAAGTCAACCCAATCCAATCCCGAATTAGCATTGCCGGCGAAGTAGAGTTGCATGACCGCCGCGGTTTAAATTTCGCCGTCGTGACAAAGCTTTTGATTTTAAAACTCCCCAATCAAAACGCAATCAAGCCAAGGTGTGACGGCAAACAATCGTGTTGTTTTGCTTACATTTTGTTTTTCGCTTAATTTTCGTCACACCGCGCCGCGCGCACCCAAATCTGGGTAAAACGCCTGGTCAGCGACACCTGGTTTTGGTTGCGGTTTATTTTGGTGACCATTTTTGGTGAGGCGTTTTAAAAAAAAGTTGAGTTTGCTACAATTATTTTTAAATATCAAATTGCAGTTTAACAACTTTCATCCAATCATAACAAAAATGTTCCATTTTCGACAAATAACCCCATCTGGCTGAAAGGTCAATCACATCGACGATTTCGTGTAAACAAAACAAACCTTACGTCACCGCTGGTGCCGTTAATGTTTGCGCATATTTTAGCTAGAAACTGTTTTCTATTCCGAATAACTTAGTTTGCGGGGTAGAATTCGAATCAAAATTTCACTTTCGCTTGTTCTATTTGAGGCACGACGAGCCGAACTTTATAGCAGCCGCCATTATGGCGTTGTGTCATTTTAATCATATTTTATCTTAGCAACCATGTACAGAATGAAAAGCAAAAGTGACGCAAAAACTTATGTCGCGGAGCTCATTTATCTTAACCCCTTGAGACATGCTCATTGAACAGTGAACAAAAGAGGGCTTTGTTTGGGAAATGTCAGCTCTCACACCAGCGCAGATTTGAAAACATTGCATTGCGTCTTATGCTAATCGTACGGTTTATGATTCGCGATAGCAACTGTGTTGGAGGATTGTGGTTTATATCACTCACACTTCGGCGAGATCGTGCTGTCTTGTCACAAACAGTATCCAATAAAGTTCCATAAAAATGCGATAATTTTATCAGACTTGCCAACTGTGCCAAAATACCTTATCTGACCGGAACAACTTTTGCTATTTAAATTTCCATAAAAATGCACGTACGTCAAGGTAGTACGACCACAACAACATGCTGAATCGGGCGGCGCGAAAAATTTAAAATTTTAATTTCCCCCTTCGACGCATGTTACGCACATGGGCGTGAGATTTTGACTGAAAAAGTGGCAAAAATCGTAGAAACCGTTATGCGTTAATTTTAATGGCGATCTTTCTCGGTGCCTTTTTTTCTGTGCTGTAACATCATGGTTTGCTGTGATCAATGTTGCCCTTAGTGAAAAAGTGCTCAAATCTTTGCGTGACCCTTTTAGGCCTTCAAAAATCAAAATATCCGAAACTAGCCTATAATCTAAAAAACCTTAGAAAAATCCAGACTTGAAAGGGTTAATTCGCTTACGACGCGTCAAATCCTGCCACGGACAATCGATTTGGAGGGCCACCGCCAGCAGCGGCGTGAAGGAAAAGACTCTTTAAATTTACATATGACCGCATCTCAGGTGGAATCTTGTTTGGACGGACACATTACTTCATCACCATAGTAACCGCACACCGTGTCGATTGGCGATTTTGATGGGGTGATTTTGCTACGAGAAAAAAAAGTGTCAGCCGTTTGATGGTCTTTAATTATGTCGTAAATATGTATCGGCTTGGAACCGTGTAGTGAGACGATATTATCGTAAAGGATCAATTACAATTCGTTCCCTAGTTATGAAGCGTGCGAATGTTTTTTTCGTTGGTTCAATTGATAGTTGGACACTGAAATCCCATTTTAGAATTCGCACCTTTTTCCAGACTTTTCCAGGAATAAATAGCATTTTGTCATTTTTTTTAAAAAAAAGGTCAACATTCCTCACTTTAAAAGGATTTCAAATATACAATACTTTTATTAATGTAATAACACGAAATTAAATAAAATTTACAAATATTCAAAATATGATTGAGAAATCGGACAATGGGAAGTTCTCGTAATTCTATATTTGGCTATAAAATCACTCGAAAAATGAAATTCTTTATTCGACCTCGTAGACCCACCTTCATGTATACCTATCGACTTAGAATCAAATTCTGAACAAATGCCTGTGTCTGGATGTGAGTCCGTGCACCGAAAAATATGCACACGATTTTTTCCGGACTGGCTGAACCGATTTGGACCGTTCCACAAGACCCTAGTTAATATTATGAAGTTTAGAAAAGTACTTCAAAAGTTATGCTTAAAAACAATTTTAGCTTAACTTTGAAAGATTGTAAAAAGGATGGTTTTTGTAAGAAACCCCGTCTTGATACACATTTTTAGAAAGGTATAAAGACCTTTCCAACGCGTTCAAAAGATTGAAGATCTGACAACCCTATGAAAAGTTATCAGCACTTAAGTGTTATTTATACACTTTTTTGGAGGCTGGATCTCAAATATTTTGATGAAAAAGGTGTCCAGATCTATCATGCGATTTATCGTTGGATAGGTAAACAAAAGACCTTTCCAACAAGCCCAAAAGATTGAAGAACTGACAATCCTATCAAAAGTTATTAGAGCAATTCTCTACCAAAACCGGAAATGGATTTTATTTGTATTTTTTGATTTGGCTCAAACTTTGTGGGGGCCTTTCCTATGACCAAAAAAAGGTATTTTGTGTCATTGGTTGACCAATACAAGTCTCCATACAATTTTGGCTGCTGGCCATACAAAAATGGTATATAAATATTCAAACAGCTGTAACTTTTGAGTGAATTTTCTGAACAATTTTGTGTCTTCGGCAAAGTTGTAGGTATTGTTGAGGACTTTTGAGAAAAAAAAACAGGTACACGGAAAAAAATTGCAGATTTTTTAATCAACTTTTTTTTTCACGAAAACTCAATTTCTCAAAAAAATCGCAACTTTTGAGCCATAGAGAAAAATGGTCAAAAATCTGCCGCCGAGTTATGAATTTTTGGAAAAATAGTGATCCTTGGAAAAGAAAATCGAAGTTTCATGCAAAAACAAGTTAGACATTATTTTTTAATGCAAAATTGAATTTGCAATCGAAAAGTACTGTACAGATTTTTTGATAAAGGGCTCCGTTTTCAAGATATAGCCACCGATAGTTTGATTTTAGCGAAATATTTGCAGCTTTTCAATTTTTGAAAATAGTGACCATGGGTGACCGTTTCTAAAAATATATTTTTTGAAAAGTTCAGAAAATTTACTATAAAATTGTCTAAGAGACATTGAAGATTGGACCTCGGGTTGCTGAGATAGCCGCTTTAAGAAAAAGAAACACGAAAATTGAAGTCTCACCAAAACAACCTATCATTTTCTAATGACCATATCTCAGCAAATAATGGAAATAACTGTTATTAATAGACATTTTTGAGGCTTTGTAGTGTATTCACTTTATGAATGCAAGGATTAATTTACGTTTTTATTCATAGATTTCTAAGGTTATATGATCATGTCTAAGGCTACCAACTGTACGGATTTTTTCCTTACCATACGGATTTTCGAACCTCTTCGCGGATTTTTAACAGGCCGGAATTTTTGTAGGGAATTTTACGCATAATACGGATTTGTACGGAATTTTGACAACTTTTTAATCATTGAATTGGTTTTTGATTTGGTCGAAGCTTTTGTTCACTAGAAATTTTTATTTTTCTGTGAGTTTGATTTAAAAAGGGAGAGTTTTCCGGGGTTTCCTCAATTCAAACTTGATTATCAATAATTCTAGAGTTTTTGAACTATTGTCTTTCATATGTTGATAGAACCTTTTAAAAAAACTCTAGAATTGTTCTATTAGAAATTCTTTACTAAATATATTTATCCATTTCCAATAACTTTCTAAAACTTGTGAATACATTTGAACATTTGAATTAACAAATCTAGAGTTTTTTTAAAGGTCCTATAAACTGTTGTGCTTCACCTTTCAATAAAAAAAAACTCTGGAAAAGTGTTCGTGAAAACACTTAGAACGATATTATTCGTAAAATCAAACTTGACATTTCGTAAACTTTTAAATGTTTATGTAAGGTATGCACTTCGGAAGAAGCGGTCAAGAAAAAATTCAAATGGGCAGCAGCGGTAGCAAAAGCAAGCCAGAGAGGGTGAAGAAAAGCCCCAAGAAAACGTTCCCTCTCTTTTGTCCTGCCGTTCGTAAAGTTGTTTCTTGACCCCCTTTCATTCGAAGAGCATACCGGGCCTTAACAAAAAAAAATTTAAGAACATAATTATTTGATTCAAATCACGCTTTATTTTATGAATACTTTTAAACGTGCAAGTCATAAGCACTCTGATAGCATTTTGTAAAATTTGTTAGCTGTAAAAACGAGACAGTTTTTATTTTTAATTCTCAAATTTATTTAATTTAATTTATCTAAATAATTCATTGACAGTTTTTGTTATACCATGGTGTCATATCAGCAAAGTGTACGGATTTATGCTTAGCAAGAGTTGGTAGCCTTAAATGTCTCATATCATTCATAAAAATGTAAATACCATAATTGTCAAATAATGATAAATAAAATAAACGAGAATTTATTAAGTTGTTTTGAGATTTTTCTGTTTCCAACAACATAAAGATTCACGATGTTAAAAAGTTTTTTTTTTCAAATCAGGAAATATAATCAAAAATGTGTTTTTTTTAAAGCAAAAACAAACTATTTGCATAAATTAAATTAAATTGAACTTAATTGATTTAGAAATTGTAGGATTCTAAATCCTCTACCTTCTACCTGTTTTTGAGTAATTTTGCTAAAACAATATGTAAAAGTATGGAAATCTGCAGAAACTAATGAAAATTATCCTGACCTAAAACTACACATTTTTGCCTTTCTTACTAAAGAAAGGTATAGGTTTCACTTTATGGCTGGACGTCATTTTCATCTTCGTAAATAAGACGATACAGCATGAATATTAATAGGAAAAATCGCCAAAAAATCACACTGTATTGATTTTCGACGCTCTATCGATTCATCTTGACAGAACTCGTCTATCTCCAACCCTCGAATTTTGAGAAAATAAATTCCGTGGAAATCGAGTGATGTTCGTATGTGGTAAAATCATACCAAATTTTGTGTCGCGTCGTTCTCAGCTCCCCTGAATCCGATTTTGATTCTTCTGAATGCAGATGAAAGCTAGTGTGCTGAACTTGGGCGAGTTGCCGCTCAAATTTCGAAATATCCATCTGTTTTCGGATGTGGATAGACTTTTCAACAAAATACACAGTTTTCAAATGAAAATATGGTAAAAAAAAATCATTTTCATATCTTTTATTTATCTCAAAAATTGCATTTTTCGAGCTCTACAACCTCCCAAATTTTCATCCAGATTCATCATATGGTTCTGGAGTTAGAGCCGTTTGACTAACCTACCATAAGAAAAAAAATCCCTTAAAAATGGTAAAAACCCACCTGGTGACCTTCGCCAACATTTTTCGTTTCTAATTTTGTCTGAAATTTCTTCCTACATTCATAGTACAGACCATGAGTGAGCATCTGAAACAAATTTGACATCGATTGGCAATCCCGAACAACTTTTAGAACGATTTACTTTTTGCCTTTCTTACTAAAGAAAGGTATAGGTTTTACTTTATGGCTGGACGTCATTTTCATCTTCGTAAATAAGACGATACAGCATGAATATTAATCGGAAAAATCGCCAAAAAATCACACTGCATTGATTTTCGACGCTTCGTCGCCAAGTCGACAAGTTGTCAAGTTGAGCTTCGAATACTGGCGCGAGAATGCTGGCGCATATATGCTTTGGCTCGACTTATACTCGTTTGTAGTAGCTTGTCTACCGATGATATCTTCAACATGTAAGGTATCATATCATACACTGAATGGCAAGCTTCCCTGCACTGTGCTGCACACGCGTTTAACTTGTTCCTCGGTTTTGCTTTGCGCCTGCTTTGTTCGGTTTTTGGGCTCGTATTAAAACTAGAAAACCAAAACCGCAGTGTGCGTCGTCACTGGCGCATGGGATGCTTGCTACGCTCGCCTTTGTCATAAACGCTTGTTTGATTAAGAATTTTTACGATTAAACATATTCTTTTGGAAAACACATCATTAATAATACCTTGGTTTCATCATAAGATTTTTTGTATCAAGTCGATGTTATGAATTGAAAGAAGTTAAATTCTTTAGTAAGAAAGGCTTTATCTCACCTCTGGTGGGATTAAATCGGGTTTTTTACACAAAATCTGCCACCATTCCTACATGTTATATTTAAATCATTTTTCAACTGTGTTGAATATTTTAAAACATTTTGAATTCTCTTTTTTTTCTTGAAATAGTGGTTCATGCAACAAGTTGCAAAAAATAGTTTTTTTCAGCACTTTTTGCACATTTATCCAGATTTTTTTGGCACTAGAAATTCAATACTGTGTTTGGTAAGTGCTGGATTTCCTTTAAAATGTTATGCATTCTAGGTACTCGACCTTCTCGTCTATGTTAGAGAAGTGCTCATTTTGCTTGCAAATGATCTGAATTTTAGAAATTTAATTGTTTCAATTTTAAAACCATTTCTCCAATGTTCAAAGTTTAATAGAAAATTGCTTGATAAATTTTGAAATAAACGAATCAAGATCGTGCAATTTTGATTTGTCTGAAGGAAGATATACGCGTTTAAAATCACACGCAATATCCCTTTTTTAATGAAAACCCAGTACCTTCGAGTAGACGTTCTTCAACGTAAATAAGGAATTTGGGGCCTGTATTCTCTATTTTTTTGTAAAAATATCGAACAAAATGAACAAATATTTAAAAAATAATTTTTGCAATTCTGTCGTGAAACTATTTAGTAGGGTGGGTACGTTTTTCAAAAAGTTCTCGGATCAAGTTTTAGTATGGTTCCCCCTGTAGGGCATGCCCATAGGGACTTTCATGCCAAATATCAGCTCATTTGGCTGTAAAATGGCTGCGCGCATCAGGGTTAAAGTTTACATGGGAATTACTATGGGAAATTGGAACTTTTTGTTAAAACGCTCCTACAGGTCTGGGAAAATCACGCGCCAACTTCTGGTATGGTCAGGCCTATGGGGAATGGTCTGGAGAACACTTTTCCCGAAGAGAGCATGTGGATTCGTTGTCCCTAGACCTGGCGCATCGGCAAACAATCCGATGTCACCGGAATCAACGGTTTTCCCTCAAAAAGCATCAAATTTTCCTTAGCATGCTATGAAAGTTTGATGAACACCGCGACGCCATATGTCAGATAGCTACCACGTGGGTGAGAAATGGCTGGAATATTCAATTGCAAACCTTCTGGTAACTAGAAAATGATCATTTCGAGTAATCCTTATATTATTTAGTCGAATTCAGAATCTTTGCATAGCAAATTTGTATTTTTTTGCGAATATTTCAACCACGTGGTAGCTGCCTGACGTATGGCGTCGCGGTGTTCATCGAGCTTTCATAGCATGCTAAGGAAAATTTGTTGCTTTTTGAGGGAAAACCGTTGATTCCGGAGACATCGGATTGTTTGCCGATGCGCCAGGTCTAGGGACAACGAATCCACATGCTCTCTTCGGGAAAAGTGTTCTCCAGACCATTCCCCATAGGCCTGACCATACCAGAAGTTGGCGCGTGATTTTCCCAGACCTGTAGGAGCGTTCCCCCTACAGGGGGAACCATACTAAAACTTGATCCGAGAACTTTTTGAAAAACGTACCCACCCTACTATTTAGTATTCTTGTCATTTTTGAACGACAAAAAGGCCTACTTTTTGTACCAAAAAGAACAACAAAAGAAACATTTCAAAATAAATGCTGAAAAGTTTTACTTTTCAGCACTGAAATGGGTGCTGAAAAGTTAAACTTTTCAGCATTTGTTAATTTGATCGATTTATTGACAAAATGCATGAACATTTGATTTATAATTTCACTCAAAGGGTGTTATTCGGAATTGAAATTTCCTTTGAAATTTTTGTTTTTAAATCCGGGGTGACATTGATAGTCACTCTGTTTCTTACAAATTGGAGCTTAAAAATGTGCATATTGAGTTTATTATGTCAACATGATCAATTCCAAGATTACTTTGAATGTTCCATTTGGAAAATTCACAAAACAATTTTTGTTTGAATAATTTCACTTTTAAACTAAGTTAAGTATGGTTCCATACCATTCCGTTTGTATTTATTTCGTATTATTCGTTTGCAACAAAATCTTAAACATATCCAAGTCACCCCATTGTGCGGTACTATTTTCATACTATAGTATTCAACATATTTAATACTAAACCCAAATGTATTGAAATAAAAAAAAAATGAGATTCAAATTCGCATCATTGGATTGGTCTGGAACGGTAAGGATTATTGGAAATCTGAAAATAGATTGAGGTTTCTTCTGGCCCTTGCAGGCTCTTTGTCATTCTTAAATAGGTCGTTGGAGCAGCGCGTTAGCTAACACCACCCAATACCCGGGTCTGACTATCAACTTGTATCAGCATGAACCAAGTCTGATACAGTCTATACTTTCCCATAATTTCTCAGCCAACCCTGTGGGTGTTGGAGTTGGATTGGAAGCACACAAAATGGAGCACATTCCAAATGTATTGGAAAATGAAGAGGTTCTTGAAATAATATCACTTTCACCTTCATCATTATTTTAACATCTGATTGAATTTTTAATATTTTAGCAAAAGCAACGGAACAAACACAGATTATTTTTAATAAACGTTGCTTTTAAATCGCCTTTAATGTTAAAACGATTAAAATAAATCAAAAACTCACTTAAATCGTTGCACAACCCATCTGATAAGCCTGATTCCGAACCATCAAAAACCACAAATAATTAAACGTCTTCAATTAAACCTCACATCAAAACTGGAGTGACGCGAATCGAGCTTCCACTCGTCAACCGCACAAACCTCCGCCGATATAACAATAAAAATAATAATATCAAATTTAATTACTTCCACACACACTGACACACGCATTATCAACAACCCAACTTACTTTGCCCGATTCGTCGCTTCGCGTTGGTCCGGTCACTTTTCTCCTCTAATTGAATATTATACTGACTTTCGGGGTCGTTGTTTACTGCTGCTACTACATACGACCATCAGCAGCAATTGAACTCGGGCCGGGTGGAGTTGGATTAGTTGCCGGTCTTATCATCAGCTGGGTGCGGCTTTTTTTTGCTGAGTTTACTTTAGCGTTTTGAACACATCACTTTCCTTTTCCAACGCCAGATAGCACAAAACAATTCGTTGTGTGTGTTTTTTTAACGCGACAATGTCTTCCGAAAAAATAGACGAATCTTGCTAGCAAACCGGCGTTGAAAAATACACTTTGGCAAAAACAGCTGCTGGTTTTGCACGAATACTGAAAAAATACACACACCCTCGCACCACCGAAACACAAATTGCGGCGCCGAAATTTCACCAGCAAAACAAAAAAGAATCACTAAATTTAAACTCTTCAGTGTGTTTTTTTGTTCTAATATTAGAACGAGCGAGCACACACAAAGTTGCGCGCGCCTCAAGCCACGTGTAGACGCCTCAAGCGCGAGCCAGCTCAGTAGGCCGCGAAAACAGCTCTGGACGCGACACTTGTTGCAGCAAGACTGACGACGCCGACGCCGACGACTGCTGCGTTGCCTTTCGGCGCAGGAATCGCGAACATGTGCTCGAACACGGACTTGAGCGATGAGAGTGGAACACTCTCTCGCGAGCAAGCTTATCAGGTGAGTGGTGTTTGTTGGTGTGTTTTGCACAATCTGTCTTGATTAGTTCGAGCTAGAATAACAGATGATAACAGTACTTTTGTTTTTTGAAGTTTACCTGACAGGATTAGATAATAATGCGTAGAAAAAATAAATAAGGCCTTAAAATAAAGTTCAAAAAATACAAACAAAAAAATTGCAATATCAAATTTAAATTTGAAAATTAAACCAAAATCTTTTTACAAAAATTTATTTAAAGGAACAAAAAAAAGTAATCCGAGGGATAATGAGCTTAGTCAATCATACTAGTGTGAAAAGCGATACTAAATAGGGTGCATGCCGGTGATACTAAATAAGAGGATTCACGTGCGCAGATGCACGTTGTTTTTTGTGTGATTTTGTATGGCTAGCTTGCGACGGGTCATGGAGTCATGATAGGAGGTTACCCTATAAAAGTGTTAGAAACAGGCTCGTTAGTTACACTTTTGTGAGAATGGTATGTTTCTAGTATTTATGAAAAACAGAATCAAAACAAAAATGATGTATGAAAATTCAAAAACCTGTATCTTTTGAAGGAATTTTTTTTATCAATTTGGTGTCTTCGGCAAAATTGTAGGTATTGATACGGACTACACTGGAAAAAAATGATACAGGGTAAAAAAAATTGGTGATTTTCAAAATTCAAATTCGGTTTTATTGCTGAATAATCAGATACAATAAGGTACAAAACAGAGTTTTGGAGTTCCTTTCAGCTGTGTGTTACATCATAATCCATTTTGGAACAGTTATTGCTTGTAAATAAAGGTGTTGCAAGAATAAGAAAAATTAAGAAAAAAAACTTTCTAAACTTGCTAAGAAAATTGGTGACTTTTTATTTAACTTAAAACTTGATTTGCAAAAAAAAACACTATTTTTTTTATATGTTTTAGAGGACATCAAATGCCAACTTTTCAGAAATTTCCAGGTTGTGCAAAAAATCTTTGAGCGCGTTATAAATTTTTGAATCAATACTGATTTTTTCAAAAAATCGAAAAATTGGTCGCAAAATTTTTTCGACTTCATTTTTCGATGAAAAATTAAATTTGCAATCAAAAAGTACTTCAGTGAAATTTTGATAAAGTGCACCGTTTTCAAGTTAAATCCATTTTCAGGTGACTTTTTTGAAAATAGTCGCAGTTTTTACTTTTTTTTAATAAGTGCACATGTTTGCCCTCTTTTGAAATAAAATATTTTTGAAAAGCTGAGAAAATTCTCTATATTTTGCTTTATTGAACTTTGTTGATACGACCCTTAGTTGCTGAGATATTGCCATGCATGTGTTTAAAAACAGGAAAATTGATGTTTTCTAAGTCTCACCAAAACAACCCACCATTTTCCATTGTCGATATCTCAGCAACTAATGGCCCGATTTACAATGTTAAAATATGAAACATTCGTGAATTTTTCGATCTCTTCGAAAAAAATATTTTCAAAATTTTTAAACCAAGACTAACATTTTAAAAGGGCCGTAATATTGAATGTTTCGCCCTTTCGAAATGTTAGTCTTGGTTTAAAAAATTTGAAAATATTTTTTTCGAAAGGTCGGAAAATTTCACGAATATTTAATATTTCAACATTGTTAATCGGACCATTAGTTGCTGAGATATCGACATTAGAAAATGGTGTGTTGTTTGGGTGAGACTAAGAAAACATCAATTTTCCTGTTTTTAAACACTTGCATGGCAATATCTCAGCAACTAAGGGTCGTATCAACAAAGTCCAAAAAAGCAAAATATAGAGAATTTTCTCAGTTTTTCAAAAATATTTTTTTCAAAAGTGGGCAAACATGGGCACTAATTTAAAATAAAAACTGCGACTATTTTCAAAAAAATCACCTAAAAATGGATTTAACTTAAAACGGTGCACTTTATCAAAATTTCACTAGAGTACTTTTTGATTGCAAATTTGATTTTACATCGAAAAATGAAGTTGAAAAGATTTTGCGATCAATTTTTCGATTTGTTGAAAAAATCAGTATTGATTCAAAAATTCATAACTCGCTCAAAGATTTTTTGCACAACCTGGAAATTTTTGAAAAGTTGGCAATTGATGTCCTTTAAAACATATCAAAAAATAAAAAAAAATTAAAAAATAGTGTATTTTTGCAAATCAAGTTTTAGTGACAAAAAGTTAAATTAAAAATCAACAATTTTTTACCGTGAATCATTTTTTTCCAGTGTAGTCCATATCCATACCTACAACTTTGTCCAAGACACCAAATCGATCAAAAAATTCCTTCAAAAGATACAGATTTTTGAATTTTCATGCATCATTTTTGTATGGCCAGCTGCCAAATTTGTATGGAAAATTATATGGACAAACTAATTATGCAAAATGGCTTCTTTGGGCTTACCGAAGGCACCACAAAAGTTTCAGTCGGATTAAAAAATACAAAAATTAAAATTTAAGAAAAAATACCGATTTCGTAGAGAATTGCTGCGTCCAAATACATGCAAACAAAATGCTTTATAAGTGTTACTTACGTTTCTGCCATAAAAAGCCAAAACATGAAAAAAGCTTGGGCTAACGAGGCTAATTTCATAAAGCTTAGTGCTGAACCAGCCGATTTTTTTTGCAATTTTCGCCCTTTTTTGTTTCTGTCAAAATTGGGTTTTAGCACAATTGCTCATAACTTTTGATAGCGTTGACAGATCTTCAATTTTGGAGTCGTTGGAAAGGTTTTTTAAGTGACCATAATTTTTTTATAGGAATGACGGGTTTCCTTACAAAAACCACCCTTTTTACAATCTTCCGGACTTAACTCAAAATCATAACTTAAGGCATAACTTTTAAGGGCTTCCTGAGGGGGCGCTTTATCTTTTTCAAGAAGGTGCAGCACAAATCGGCAACTTGGCAAATTTGCAAAATGCAAAGTTTCTCTTGGGCCCTGCTGAGGGAGCCAAGTTGTTTAAAAAGGGCGACATTTTTTGTAAAGAACTTGTAAGTCGACGACTAACCTCGACTAACCTACAGCTCAGCCCTGGATAATTGAGGCAATCTTTTTTTTTTTAAATAATTAGAGTTTGTACTGTCTGTTGTGCACATGGAAACTTACTGTGCCTTTTTCTTCCCAATGATATATTTTCAAAAAAAAATTGACCTAACTTAGACTGAGTAAATTTATTTCAACAAAAAAAATGATATCTGTTAAATCAATTTTAAAACAAACATTACCCACTATTTGTTTCTGCGTAGTTTTCTATATTAAGTGCTAGCAAATGCATGGACTGATGATAAAATAGTGATGGTTGCTTATTGTTGTTTTACGATACAGCAATTGAATAACTCTATGTTTGATAAGTACTTACAATTGAATCAAGTTCGAATGACATCACTCAATCATCTCCCAACAACTTTTACTTTCCACCCTCACTGCCACTATATGTGCCTCCTGCTCTTCCACCATCCAACGTTGTACTGATGCTTGTTTTGCGCAACAAATCTATGCTGCGATGCTGGCTAACACAGTATCATAAACATAGAACGCAAAAAGGAACACGAAAAAAGCAACATTAGTTTTCGTTCTTTCTTTTCACATTATCTATGACGCAGCATAAATTTGAAAATCTAAACGCATAAGAAGAAGCATATAAAGAAAGGAGTTTTTTTTTGTTTGCTCAGTGATCCTTTGCTTCTATGCTGGAGGGCCAAAGGACTTTTTACACTTCTGCTGTTGGTTTGTATTATTATAAATACGAGAAAGAGTTCGAACTTTACGTGGTTTAAATGTATAACATTTTCACTGATTTAATGTTTAAATTCTTGTTGGGGTGATACGTTAGCCGTTTAGTTTTTCTCATTAGCACGAAACAATCTTTTTTATTTTTTGTTTCAATGATTTTATATTTAAACGCGATGCTTTGTCACAGTAATGCATACAATGTTTCTGGAAAAACTTTTTTTTTTGTATGTTTATTTTAGTCTGATTATTTTGGCCAAGTAACTCACAGAGTCCAAAACTTTAAGAATTGATAAAAACTACAAAAAAGGAAAAATATCAAAAAGCAAAAATTCTTTTATTAAAAAAAATCTAAAACTCTAAGATTCTTAAGTTTTATCATTCTAATGTTTAATCTTAAGGGGAGATTAACTTTACCACATAGGGTTATTTTTTTCACTGTTTGATTTTTTATAAATATTGTATTTAAGATATCGTAAAACCCTTTCAATCAATTGTTGTACACATCATGGAGAATGTTTGGTGAAAATATGAACATTTTTGGGGGTCATCCATAGAAACTGGGTGGTCGATAAACGACGTACTTTTGGTATTTTGATGTTAACTCGTATCCAATCCGTTCAAATATAGGCAATATGGGTATCAAACTTAATGATTTTGAATGGCCCATTCAGACAAGATAATTTGAGGTCAATTTTTGGACCATGGCCACTTCGGAACCGTTTCTGGGTACCCCCGGGGAACCTATGAAGTGGCCAATATTATATCAAAGCAAAACCCATCAATATGGGTATCAAAATTCTTCATTTTGTCAATACATCTCAAAAATGGTCTTCCAAAATATTTTTCTGGCCATTGGCCACTCCGGAACCGGTTCCGGATTTCCCCCCGGGTAAATCTTCGGAGTGGCCAATATCATATCAGAGCAAAGCCCATCAATATGGGTATCAAAATTCTTCATTTTGTCAATACATCTCAAAAATGGTCTTCCAAAATATTTTTCTGGCCATTGGCCACTCCGGAACCGGTTCCGGATTTCCCCCCGGGTAAATCTTCGGAGTGGCCAATATCATATCAGAGCAAAGCCCATCAATATGGGTATCAAAATTCTTCATTTTGTCAATACATCTCAAAAATTGTCTTCCAAAATCCGGAGGGAAATCTTCGAAGTAACCAGTGGCCCGAAAAATATTTTGGAAGACCATTTTTGAGATGTATTGACAAAATGAAGAATTTTGATACCCATATTGATGGGCTTTGCTCTGATATGATATTGGTCACTTCGAAGATTTACCCGGGGGGAAATCCGGAACCGGAATTATGGGTATCAAAATTCTTCATTTTGTCAAAACATCTCAAAAATGGTCTTCCAAAATATTTTTCGGGCCACTAGACACTCCAGAACCGGTTCCGGATTTCCCCCCGGGTAAATCTTCGAAGTGACCAATATCATATCAGAGCAAAGCCCATCAATATGGGTATCAAAATTCTTCATTTTGTCAATACATCTCAAAAATGGTCTTCCAAAATATTTTTCGGGCCACTGGCCACTTCGAAGATTTCCCTCCGGATTTTGGAAGACCATTTTTGAGATGTATTGACAAAATGAAGAATTTTGATACCCATATTGATGGGCTTTGCTCTGATATGATATTGGCCACTCCGAAGATTTACCCGGGGGGAAATCCGGAACCGGTTCCGGAGTGGCCAATGGCCAGAAAAATATTTTGGAAGACCATTTTTGAGATGTATTGACAAAATGAAGAATTTTGATACCCATATTGATGGGTTTTGCTTTGATATAATATTGGCCACTTCATAGGTTCCCCGGGGGTACCCAGAAACGGTTCCGAAGTGGCCATGGTCCAAAAATTGACCTCAAATTATCTTGTCTGAATGGGCCATTCAAAATCATTAAGTTTGATACCCATATTGCCTATATTTGAACGGATTGGATACGAGTTAACATCAAAATACCAAAAGTACGTCGTTTATCGACCACCCAGTTTCTATGGATGACCCCCAAAAATGTTCATATTTTCACCAAACATTCTCCATGATGTGTACAACAATTGATTGAAAGGGTTTTACGATATCTTAAATACAAAAATTATAAAAAATCAAACAGTGAAAAAAATAACCCTATGTGGCAAAGTTAATCTCCCCTTAATGTCTACAAATCCTTAAATTATTAATTACCTAAATTATTTAATTTAGAAAGTTTTAGTTAAATTATGAAATGCCGGGAAAAATCATACGTTTTTATGATCTTCATACATTTTATAGTCATTTTTATCAAAAATATATTCCTTGATATCAAGGATTTTTTTATTATTGGAATTGTAGCTTTATTAAATATTACAGTTTTGATGTTCTGAACTTTCCGCATTTTTTTATTTCCGACTTATTTTTTTTATTTTTAACCTAAAAATGTTTGGTTTTTTGATTTTTTTTATTCATATTATTAAAGGGTATGTTATTGTTTGAATTAATTTTTAACTTAAAATGTTTGGGTCTTTGATTTTTTTAAAATTTCAGATTGTGTTCTTGAATATTTTAAATAATTAATTTTAAAATTTTCGTTTTTTGATTTTTCTATTTTTTCTTTGTCATTTTTAATTTATTTTATTTAGGGGATGTTATTGTTAGAATTTTTGATTTTATAAATTTCAGTTTTTTTTTTATTTTTGAATAAAAAAATGTCTAAATATCGGAATTTCGAAATATTTGTTTATCTTTTTATATGTTTTGATTTTTAATTATCCAGGGTTTTTTTTTAAATTTATTTTCCCTAAAAGAACACCCAGTTAGCAAAATCTAAACGTAAAAATATGTACCCTCCCTGCAAAGGCTTATGAATTGATCTCAGCTGAAAGGTTCTCTAAATCTCTGAATTCGATGCCAACATTTCAAAAAGCTGTACCGTGCGTTTTGAGAAAAACGCATTTGATTGTTGAGCATCTATTTTCAATTCCCATTTTAATATAAAAGCAAAATAAGATGTTCTTATGATAACAAACGATGAAAAACCTTGCGTTTATTGATACTTGATCATCCAAATTCAATAAAACATTATTTCCGTAATTTTATTTGAGAAAAACATAACATAACTTCTTTTGAAATCACCAACGTCGATATCACCCTGCTGTCACTGAGGGGGGCGCTTTGTTATGATTCGTTTTTGTTCGCCGAATGTACATGGCGCTTAGTTCATGTTGCTTTTTTTCCGTCACGAGGTTTATGTAGCCTTTTGTTTGACAGGTTGACAGGGCTTTATAAACAGGGACTGCTGATGGCAGAGATTTTGTTTATGTTACTTTATTTGAAATCATTATTAAACAGACTTTACTGAAGTAACTTTTGCTCATCTTTGGTGGAGAGGTAGCTTATTAGGAGTACTTTCAGAATATGCAATAACCCAGAAAGTGTCAAAATGTACATGATGCCTTTTGAAATGTTACCGTCGAATTGCAAATGTAAGGGAGCGTTCTTTTATTACGTAACGCAAAATTTGGGATTTTTTATCCCCCCTCCCCTTCATAACAAATCGTAACAGATGAGCGACCCCCCTACCCCCCAGTAACGCGTAACGCAAGGTCTTTTTGCTTTTTTTTTAAAGAATTCTTATATGAAAATTTTGCGTTACGTAACAGAATTTTTCAGCACTCCCCCTTCCCCTTATTTTCGTAACATTTCGTAACAGACAACGACATCCCCTTCCCCCCTAACTGCGTTACGTAATAAAAGAACGCTCCCTAACATCCTGGAGCAGAACTGTAGTTGTTCGGTAACTGGGCTGAGAACGTAGCCCAGTCATCGAATGCTGTTCGCTTACTGAGGGCTGAATGAAAAATAACGAGGGGACTACCGATGCATAATATTCATTGATGAAATATAAAAATAAAAATAACTAAAATTTATTTACAATGATTACTATTCATATTTATTTAACTGTGACCTAAAATAACATAAAAGTTTGAAAAATTTTTGTTAATTGTTGACCATGATTTTTGCATCCATTAACCCCCCGGTGATTTAGGTTTGTTTTGGTTTTTTGACGTTTGTCTGCTTTTTAACTGGGCTACGGCCCAGTTATCGAGCGCCCAGTTAAAAATCAGTCCAGTTAAACAACGCCCAGTTACCGAACAACTACTGTAAAAACATAATTGAAAATTGAAAAAAATAATTTTTAATTTTTCTGTCAGTTATTTTTATGATAACTGTTGGCTTTCCTTCTAGTTTTGGTATTTTCGAGCAATAAACAAAATCCGTCCCTTAATATTAAGATTCTGGATTTTGAGATTCGGAATAGGGTATTTTAACCATTAGTGGACCCCCTAGTAGAGCCGAAGCACATTTTTCACGAATTTTCAATATTTTAAGCACTTTTTCGTAACCCTTTGTACAAAACAATGAAAACTGAAGTCTTTCGAACAATTTTGACTATTTGTTTCATCAGTTATTTGTTTTTGAGCAGAAAAATAGCCAATTGAAAAAAAAGTTTTTTTTGCCTGTTGTGGACCCCTTTTTCCTATAGTGGACCCGGGTCCATAATCCGATTGTGGACCCGGGTCCACTATAGGCAAACTGTTATTTTTATACCAAATTTAACCAATATTTGATGTTTTGATGCATGGTGTAGGTCTAATGATAGATATAATGAATAAAAGATGGATTTTGCTCACTTTTCATCATAAACAAATATTTTTTGTTAACAAATTTGGCTTTAAACAACAAAAAACCAAACAGACATTTAAACACATTTATTTCCGAAAAAGATCAGAGAAAACGTCTCAAAAACCACTGTAAACATAAAAATAATTTTAAAAAAGTAATCTTGATGCATTTTTTTCCATACTAATTAAATAAATGGTTGACCGATACTAAACAATAGAATTGTTTACAGTTGCTGATAAAACCACGCATGTTTATTGGAAAAAAAGTTTTGTTATTGATTTATTATTATAAAATATCATTTCAAACTGCAATTATGGTGCTTCAGTTAAGTACAATTAACTATAGTTTTGATTAATTATAAATTCTTACGGCTTCAGCATTATTGGTACTTTTAACATGAAAACAGCTATATTTATACTCATAATTGAAAAAATATGCGTTTAACTTGATAACAACAAGCATTTATTGTATGTTTTAGAGAAACTTTTGCTTTAATACACCGTTTTCATCACTTTTGAAGGTTTAATTAACAGGGGTCCACTTTTGGAAAAGTTTGGATTTTCGTTGTCCTATATTGGACCCTCATATTTTTTGCTAGAAAATTGCATTTCTTCGCTTTATTTTAGTAAATATCCTTAAACTTACATTACTTCGACTTGCTGAAGTTAAATAATCAGTCAATAAATGATTAGATGTTTAATTCAATCATAAAATATAAATGCAGTTTTGTTGTGAAAATGCTAGTGGCCATGGCTGATTTCAGATGTCCAAATCAAAACACTTATTTTGGTGAAAAGGACAATTCAATGTCAGTCAACATTGTTCTAAATGATGCTGAACATGCCAAATAAAAGATTTGTAGACAACAACATGCTTGAAATTGTGATTTTATTGAATTTTCCATTAAAAACCCTTCAGAGGGTCCACTATAGGAAAGGGGTCCACTAATGGATAACGTACCCTAATAAAGAAGTTAAGAATTTTCAAAGTATTGATACGTTTGTAATTTCCAGTCGCATTCAAATAAGCAAATCTAAATTATTAGTCTTTTCATTAGAACATATTGCAAACAAGCACCACGCGGAGATACGTCAAACGTCATTTTCCGTTTCTTGGGCATTTTTTCATTTGATCCTATAGGCTACTAGTTTCTTGATATTTAAAGTGCCTTTTCATATAAAACTATTGAAAAATTGTAAAAACAAACACAAATTTCAGTACAAAAAATCAGTAGAAAAGTCTAACACAATTATGGCACTTCTTTTCGACGCCCAATTCCAATTCCCCTCGCTTTGCCATAAAATCGATTTTCCCCCGCCAGCGCTGTCAACATTCGATCAAACAGAACTTGACAGTTTGCGAACAAAACAACAAAAGTAATTTTCGCACGACCGCAGCAGCAGCGCAAATTTTTCACCTGAAAGAACTTTGTTAATCAAAATTAATTAAATTAAGCAGTGTGTGGTGGCATGGACAACGAAACGCTAAATCGGCTGCTCGGCAACCAGCCGGAACTGAAGGAAGCGCTGGTCCAGTTCAACAAGCAGCACCAGCAATGCTTCAACTTTACCCACTTGACGACGAGCGGCCAGTGGACGCTGCTGTGGAATCGATTCTTCGACTATCTGACCGATCCGGAGATGGCGGAATATCGGGAGGACTGTTTGGTGGCGATAAAGTTGCTCAGTCGGGATCGGACGTACTTGAACGAGACGGTCGCGGTGGACCAGCTGGACTGTTTGCTGGGGTTGGCCGGGATTGGGGAGGTTGGGGGTGGTGGCGGCGGGGTTTGGGACGCGACGGAGGAGGTCCAGGTCGAGGCGCTCAAGTGTTTGAGCAATTTGATTTTTCAGAGCAAAAAGTGCCAGGAGTTTTGCTTGGGGAACGCGTCGACGGAGGGGATTCTGCGGCGGGTCAAGATGTACAAGGACGGGAACGTGTGCTACGACATCCGGTTCTTCGACATGAAGCTGCTGTTTCTGCTGACGGCGATCAACTGTGATATTCGGAGCAAGGTGCGGGAAGATCTGCACGGGCTGACGTATTTGGTGGAGACTTTGGATTTGTTTATGGGGGAGGCCGCGGAGAACAAGGAGTTTAATGTGAGGATTTTGGAGGTTCTTCTATTGGTTGTGATATTAATTTGGTTTTATTTTAGGACAAAGATCTGGAGCTGGTGAACGAAGTGCTCAAGGTGCTGTTCAACCTGACCGTGCGGACGCCGTTGAATGCCGTTCCGGAGGAGGACGAAGCGAACCAGTTTCACCGGTTGGCGATGGTCATCCACGATCTGTTTTTCTATCGTACGTTGAACCGTGACAAAATTGTCTCCCTGCAGTCGAACATCATCAACCTGCTGACCAGCGTACCGGTTAGCTGCTACACGGAGCTGGTTTCGCCGTTGAATTTGTGCGACCCGGACAGCAAAACCGTGGTTCCGTTCGAGGAGCGGAACGTGTACGTCCTGCAGGTTCTCGTGGACTTTTTGGGCAGGCAGTTTCACAAATCCGAGAAGAAGTCGGACCAGTTTGAGCTGCTGTCGCCGATCTTGACCGTGTTGATCAAGGTGATTCGTGCTTCCGGGTTGAATCGACGGTACGTCCGGTCGGTCATTCTTCCTCCGCTGGTGGACGTCAAGGAACGACCGGAGATTGGCACGGAGCTGCGAAACTATCTTTGTTCCTTGCTCACAAGTCCGTGCACTCAAATCGCCGATCTGTCCGCCGAGTTGTTGTTCGTCCTGTGCAAGGAAAACGTTGGCCGCATGATCAAGTACACCGGCTACGGGAACGCCGCCGGCCTCTTCGCGAACCGAGGTCTCCTTGGAGGACGCCAGGGCAACACGCAAGAGTATTCGTCCGACTCCGAGGACAGCGACACCGAAGAGTACAAGCAAATGCAGCACGGCATCAACCCGGTGCTCGGTTGTTACGAACCACCCAAGCCAAACCCGCTCGAGGGCATGTCCGACGAGCAGAAAGAGTACGAAGCGATGCAGCTGGTCGCGCTCATGGACCAACTCCAGCGGCAGGGCATCGTCCAGGCGTGCAAGATCGGCGAAGACGGCCGACCCCAGCCGGTTGACCACATCCTAGAACTCCAAGACGAAATTCCCGAACAGCAGCGAGACCACAAGCGGAAGTCCTAGACGCCGCAGGCGCGACTTCCGGAGGTGCCATTCGATTCCAAAAAAAACAAACAGTAGAAGAATGCAATATCTATATATCTATGAATATCGTGCACCGTGTTTATCTGTAGACCCCGTCCCCGGGGCGAACTGGCCGCTCCTTCTATAGAGTCTTCAAAGTGTTTACTAGAGAGCGCCAGTTCGATCTCATTTCGGTGTGTGTGCAATCGCAGCAAATTCGCTCCCCTCTTTTCAGCTAAAAATCGTGTCTCTAGCCGTGTTTACTAAAAAAAACTACTTATAAAAATAACTATTTATATCCCGCAAACAAAAAAGGAAAACCCAAAAGAACCGTGATACCCGTGTCGTAATCGATTACTCTAGATAAGTAGAACCTTTATTTTATCAGTTTTGTCCGTCTATTCGGAGAGGAAATAGATGCTTTTAGACGTTCCATCAACCAATTGACTTTTTTTTTAATTTTCCGAAAAGAAAGGACATTTCCCAATACTCTCTCATCAATCAAGCCAACAACACCGTCTTACTAACTTTCAATTAGTGTGTGTTTATTCTGCAACCGGTTCTGATGGACACACGAAGATTTGCTGGATTTACGAGAAAAAAAATGTTGGGTTCGAATTACATACCTCTCGCTCGCTACTTTAGTGCAGAAACTGGGGCGGCGCCGGCTTCTCAAACTCGCCCAGCTCGGCGTCGTAGTACAGGGCGGCCCGGTACGGTCTCAGCTCCCACGGGACCTGGAAGGGGGGGAGAGAGAAAAAAGGTTATTTTCTAAACTGACTTTTTGTTTGAATATTTAATGTTGCTTCTAAAAATAGATTCCTTAAACAAATGTTAAATAAATTTTTGGCCAACTTGCGTGCGATTTAGAATCTTGGTTAAACAAAAATGAAAATATTGAAACAGAAAAAAATACAGAATTCAAAATATGTATAAAAATTCAAATATTTAAAAAATTAAATGCAAAAATTTAAAAATTAAATTGAAATTTTATAAACCACCGTCATTTTAATTTACAGAAAATCAGATAACTTTTAATGATTTTTGGAGTAATACTTTATTACCTAAATTTTCAGATAAAGAAAATCGTGACTTGATATCCGGAGTGAAATTTTGGCGAAGACTTCGGATAATCAAGAACGAAATGCATTTAAATTTTTAAAATCTCTGATAGGTACCTACTTCAATTTAGAATATTTTTTTTATTTGTGATTTCTTAATTAGGGACCATCCATAAACCATAAAGTTTTTGCTTTTTGAATACCCCTGACTCAAGGCGGTTTCAAAGACACCCAACAAGCAAAAAGTTGAAATTTGGTTTTTTGGACTTTTTAAAAAACTCAAGATTTTATCTATTTTTGCATCTGGAATTTTAAAATATACACATTTGAAAATTGTAGCACAATTGTAGCAACATTTTTTAAATTTGAAATTATTTTCTGAAATTTTAATTTTTTTGTTGTTTTTAATAAATTATTAAACTTTTTTTGATTTCCAGATTTCCTAATTTGCAGGGTTCTATTTTTTGGAATTTTGTATTGATTAACTTTGTTATTAAATTCCTTCATTTTTTAATCTCCATTTTTTGTATTTCCATAATTTGACACTATTAAACTTTGGAATAATTCTATTTTAAAATTTAAGATTTTTTCTTTTGAATAAAAAAAAACAAATTATATGTTTTAGAATTCTAATATTTAAAAATTCAAATGCATAAATTTGGAAATTTAAATTCATAAACTCTTGAAATCTTAAAAACCGCAATATTAGCCGTCATCTTTGGATCAATTTGGAGTAATATTTAAGGACCTAAATTTTGAAAAAAGAAAATCGACTCGTGAAATTTTGTTTTTTAATTTGGGAAATTTTAAATTCATTGAATTTACATTTTTTTGAGATTTTATCTATTTTTGCATCTGGAATTTTAAAAATTTAATTTAAGAAATAAGGCCGTTGCAAATATTTTTCAAAGTTTATTTCCCTCAGCCAGGGGTGCCAGGTTGCCAGATAAATCTGGCATTGCCAGATTTTTTGAGCGCCAATTAGAAAAAAATAATTTTCTATTTCTTCCTCACATTGTTTTATTGACGTATTTTGTTTATATTGTGAAGCTATAATGTATAAAAAGTGAAAATACACAGTTTTTGAACAAAAAATCGCTCATTACTTTGAGAAAAGTGGCTTGCCAGATTTTTCCCAGATTTTTTGCCAGATTTTTTACTCTTCAGACCTGGTAACCCTGCCCTCAGCAAAAAATAAAAAATTGAAATTACAAGCCTAGGTTTCAACATTTGGATGAAAAAAGTGTTTTAAAATGTTTTTTACAGCCGTACAGTTGCTTTCCAATAATTAGGTTTGAAAATATCGAGGTATTGACGGACTTTTTTCCTTTTAGATTTTTTAGATTTTTGTTTTAAATTTAGAATTTTAGAAATTTATTAAATATTTTAGATTTTTAGATTTTTTTAAACATTTTATTCTTTTTATGTATTGATGCGTTTTTATATTTTAGAATTACTAATTATAAAATTTATGAGTTTAAAAAAATCTTAAATTTAATAATTATTTATAAATTTTTTAAACTTGAAGCTTTTAGGGTTTTTTATGAATTATGAATTTATTAAATTATTTCTATTTTTTTAACATGTTCAGATATTTTTAGTTTTTTATTTTAGGAATTTTAAAATTTTAGATTTTTTTTGAATTTTAGAACTTAAAAGTTTAAAAAAAATTAAAATTTCAGAATTTTTAAAAATAAGATTTTCAAATTTCTGAGCGCTTGAAATTTTTAATTTTTAAATTTATAAATTTAGAAATAGGATCAAAGTATTTTTTTACGATTTTTACAATGTCACATATTTTTATCAATCAAACATAATTCGATTTGATGGGTGGTGTTGGGGAAATTTTAAGGAAACCTAACAAAAAAATCGCACAAACCTGTAATTTGGCATTTGTTGAAAATTGAGGTACGTTTTTAGCCAAAAATGACCTATCGATAAATAAAAAAATTAAGGCAAATTTCATCAAATTTCGTGAAATTTATGGAAAGTATTGGTCAATTATGTAAGGAAATTTTGCCCAGCTCTTTTTAGTGAATAGGTTAAAGTCACGTTAATAAAATAAACAACAACAACTTTTTAGTGAAAGTGACGTATGACCTATTAGGGTGTAATATGGTTGTATGGAAAAAAATGAAGTTGTCCAAATTTAGTGAGCACAGCACTTTTTCAGTTCCTATTGGGGTCCTCAACAACTCCCCAAAGTTTGGGACCAATTGGTTTAGTCCTCACTTTGCGCAAAGCGATTCAATTTTCCATATAAATTTGTATGGAGAAAACCCTTTTTTTGGGTTTTGATATTTATTAAATCCACGTTTCATGCTATATCAAAACCGGACTCATATTCGGATGCTCTGGAATCTGCTCTACAACTTTCCAGAAGAGAGTATGGTGCTAGCTTGCCCCTAAAAAAAGATACAGCGTGTTCAAAACTCGTCTAAAACGTGTTTTTTGCTCGAAAATCACGTTTTAGACGAGTTTTGAGGGCTCTATATCTTCTTTCAGGAGCAAGTTAGCACCATACTCTCTTCGGCAAAGTTGTAGAGCACCTTCCAGAGCATCCGAATATGAGTCCGGTTTTGATATGGCATGAAACGTGGATTTAATAAATATCAAAACCCAAAAAAGGGTTTTCTCCATACAAATTTATATGGAAAATTGAATCGCTTTGCGCAAAGTGAGGACTAAACCAATTGGTCCCAAACTTTGGGGAGTTGTTTAGGACCCCAAAAGGAACTGAAAAAGTGCTGTGCTGGAAAATCGATTTTGATATTACACCCTAATGACCTATCTAGGTTAAGGTCACGTTAATAAAATAAACAACAACTTTTTAGTGAGATTCCACATAGTTTTTTTTACACTAAGGCGTGTGCAAATATTTTTCAAAATCAGTCTGAAAAACCAAGGGAACAACTTTTTTTTTTTTTTTTCAAAGAGCTTCAAACATTTATTAAATTTTGAGTACTATCAGCTAAAAGTAGTTCATGCAACAAGTTGCAAAAAGAAGATTTTTTAGTACGAGTCGTAAATTTAAAATCAATAAGGCCGATGCAAATATTTAAAAGGTTTTTGTCCCTCGGCCCTGGCCGAGGTCAAGGGGGGGGGGGGCAAAAAAATAAAAAAATATAAAAATTTAAATAACAAGCCATAGTCTTCACAATTAAATGAAAAAAGTGTTTTAAAATGCATTTTACACTAGTTCAGTTGTTTTGCAATCATTAGGTTTCAAAAAATCTAAGATCTGACAAAAACAAAAATTGTATCGAAAAAAAAGATTTTGCATCGAAAATTTTCAAAAAATATTAAGATTTTTTAATAAACCCAAACATGCTAAAAATGATTTTAAACGCAGGAGAATGTATTTTAATTTGATTTCAGTTGGTTGCACTTGAATGTTCATTGAAATTTTGAAGTTTATTGTAAAAATATTTTTTTTGCCCCCTGATTTCTCGGGCCAATTTTGAAGGGGGGGGGGGGGGTGACAAAAACTTTTAAAAATATTTGTACCAGCCTAATATAAATACTACAAGTATTGAAAAAATCAAGTTTTGCAACGAGTTCCATACAACGTTTTTTGGCAATTCCGAAAAACACCATTTAAACAGAATTATAGGACAATTGTTCATGCATTGAGTCAATGAATCGTTTTAATAAAAAAAATGTCGAAAAGTACAAATTTTCCTAACAAGTGCTGAAAAGTTCCACTTTTCAGCATCCATTTCAGTGCTAGAGTAGTAGTTTATGCAACAAGTTGCAAAAAGAGCATTTTTTCAACACGAGTCGTACATTTATAAATACGAAGAGTGCTGAAAAAATCAAGTTTTGCAACGAGTTCCATACAACATTTTTTGCAATTCCAAAAAACACACACTGAGTGAAATTTTATGTTAAATATTCATGTATTTTGTCAATAAATCGTTTTAATCAAAAAAATGTTGAAAAGTGTTACTTTTCGAAACAAGTGCTGAAAAGTTCAACTTTTCAGCACCCATTTGAGTGCTGAAAAGTAGAACTTTTCAGCATTTATTTTGAAAAGTGTTGCTATTCGATTCTGTTATTTTTGGTAGGCTTTTTCGTCGTTCAAGAATGACGGGAATTTAGTTTCACGACGGAATTGCAAAAAAAAAAAACATTTTAAAAAGCATTCTGACACAAATAGAAAACAGTAAACCAACTCACCTGATCCTCCATCATCGTCAGGTTCACGCCCAAATCCTCCAGCGTCGGCACTCCCTTCTTCACGTCGTCCGTGACGTACTCCCGCTCGACGCGCTCCGTGTGCAAATCTCCCACCGGGAACGACGGGCAGATAAACTCCGTCAGCTTGACCTTAATCATGAACGTCGGATCGTAGCGCAGATCGTACCGCTGGTAGCCCCACCACTCCTTGTCCTTGCGCATCTCCCGGTGGAACCAATCGACCAGCTCCGACAGCTTGTACCGACGGGGACCCACCGCCTGGTACGTCTGGCCCTGGCTGTCCGAATCCTTGATGGCGTTCACGATGCCCTGAGCGACATCTCCGCAGTACACGGGCTGCTTGATGGTGCGCTCTCCGGAGTACCACAGCGGCATTCCACGGAACTGCCGGCGCCAGATGTGCGCATAATACCGCAGGAAGCGATCCTCCTGACCGTAGATGTCCGACGGGCGGAACACGATCGCATCGGGGAACTCCTCGCGAACGGCCTTCTCACCGGCGTACTTGCTCTTCAAGAACTTGCTTCCCTCCTTGGTCAGAATCGGTTCCGGGTGGGGAGTCGCGTTCAACGACGAAATGTGGATAAACTTCTCCACGCCGGCCTGCTTGGCAATGCGCGCCAAACGCCGCGCTCCCTCCACATGCACATCCTGGAAGGCAAAGTTCTTGGTCTCCCAGTCACGTCCCACCAGGTTGATGACCACGTTCGAGTACTTGACCGCCTTGTAGATCGATTCCTCGTCGCACAAATGGTACGGATGGAACAGCACCTGTCCCAGGTCACCGCACAGCTTCAAACGCATCGCCTCGTAATGGTCCGCACGGTACGGAATAATCACCTGCGATCCGATCTTGCCCAGCTTGTTGCAAACGTACCGCCCGAGGAATCCGGTCGCACCGAAAACAGTCGCAACAACCCCGTTGAAACTGGATCTACCACCCGTACCACGCTTCAGCGAGGCCAGGTTCGTCGTCTTCAGCTTGCGCGGCCCATCGGTACTGTAGTTGGCCCGCAGACACACGATTCCAAGCGCTCCGGATTGTTGCTCTGCAAAAAGAAAGACCCAAAACAAATTACATAACAAAACACACTCGGACCGAATCTGGCGCTACTCACTGGCCAGCTGGGCGCCGTTCAGCAGGATCAGCGAAGCCATTGCGAGCTAGTGTGGCCCTCCGATGGCACAAACTCGGCACAGGTGACGGAAAAAGCGGCTTAAATTTCGTTTAATTTCTTCGGCGAGTTCCCCACAGAAAAGATGGGAAAAATCGGACTTGCCTTCAGCAGCAGCGGTGGCAGATCGCGGTCGAGTTGCGTCTGACGGAAGAAACGTCAGCTGATGGTCGATTCTGGCGTTTGTGCTATAAAATGGGGCATTGGGTCAGCTGGGTCGAAAAGTTGGTTAAGTCACAGAGTAGTACAGAGGTTAAGTAAGTTGTTTGATTACTAATGTTCTTACAATCTGTTTTAGGGTTCGTGCTGTATCGAAAAATTAAAAAAAAAAAATGCCAAAGGGCCGTTATGGGTTTGTAAACAAAGAGTGTGTCCTGCTCACGCTAGAGAATGTTTACTTCTGGCATGAAAGGGATACACTCTTTGTTTATAAACCCACAACGGCCCTTTGGCATTGTTTTGCTAGAAATGCAACATGGTGTTAAAGTTTCTGTCAAGCTGCTGTGAAGTATTCCATGGCAGCTGGGAATGTTTCACTCCATGTTACCGGCTCACATCTCTCCGAGGGATTATGGGTTGCAGGATTAATAATATGTAATAAGTTATGTGTATTTATTATAAACATTACAAACACTCAAAGCGCAACAAAAAGGGCGCACCCTTAAAAATATGTATTGCCTTAGATTGACAGATTGCGCATTGAGCGCGAGAGTGCGCTAGCGAACGAGTACAAAGAGCGAGAAAACAGCAGAAAGCGCGCGGCTGCCGAAAGGGAGAATGAAGATTGCCAAATCAGTTTTGTGGTTAATTTGTAAGATTTGTGTTGTTTGTTAATTGCAATTACTTTGTTTTTATTATAAACGAAAGTCCCCGATCACGACAATGGCACGGTCCGGTAAGTGGAACCCTTTTAATTCATGAAAGATTATTTGTTATGCTTGAATTGTTGTGCTGTGAAATTACATGGTTTTGTTTACATGGCAGGATGAAGGTCCAAAGTTTAGCTTTGTTGTTTTGCCTGTGCTTTGAAGCAGGTATATGTTTGCTTGAAGTTTTCATGTGAAATTGATAAAAGGTTTATTTTGTTTTGAATTAGAAAGATTAGCTTTTTGTTTTGATAATTGAAGACCAAGTTGAAGACCAATGTTTTATCACAGACAAGTTTCTGCTCGAACCTAGGAGTCCGAAGGCTTGAATGGGGAGGGCACCCAAACCTCTTTCTACTCCAAGGAACCTTCCACCCAACTGACGACCTTTGGATTGTGAGTCCAACCGCCGCCAGCGATTCCACCGGAGTAGGCTTGGTTTGGTGTGTTGTTTATACTTATGGCATGGAGATGACTCCTAAACCTGGAATGACCTAACGGCCTAACAAACAAGGCCGGGACCGACATTTTACTTCCTCATCCGATGGAAGGTTGCAGCAGATGAGAATCGAACCCAGAATCATCCGCTTACAAAGCGGACAGCGTAACTATTCGGCCACGCACTGCCATGCCAATTTTATGTAAGATTTGAAAAATAACTTAAAAGCCGTACGTTTGTTAACGAACACAAAATTCAAATTTCGCGCGCAATGGATTCCGCCAAAAGCACGTGCCCTCGTACTGCGCATGTCCTTCCGGGAATGTCACTCTTGCCGTAGGTACACACACATACGATGGTGCCTCCCACGCAAAGCAACGACGACTGCAGTTCCACTGCTGCTGCTGCTGCACCACGAACTGTTTGTTTACCTCCAAAAGATTTGTGGGGTGGTATCGTGAGGTGTGTGCGAAATTGCAAAAAACAGAAAAGCGACTTCCGCGCTAGCGAATGAAGCCCTCAGACATGTGAAGCGTCGGCCAGGGGCCCGGTCCGTACTTCCGGACGTAATAGTTTCTCTGTCTCGCGGTGGAAACACGTATCAATTCCGTGTGTAGGATGCGGATCGGTTCGCTGCTCCCTCACTCTTCCTGTTGAATATGTCCAGTTTCGAGTTTCTACCCTTTGAGGTGAGAGTTTCCATATGGTTTTGGGGCGGGTTCCTGAAGGTGTTTTTTTTTCTTTTTTGCAGATAAGTTGCATGATCTTTGACTATTTGAGTGTGTCGGATTTGAAGAATGCCTCCCTTACGTGTCGCCGCTGGTGCCACATCATCTTCTCCGACAGCTACATCCGGCGGTTCATGCTGCGGATCAACCTGCACCGGTCCGATCAGTCCAAGCTGGCGGCGGTCAAGGCGAACGCGGCATCGCTATCATCCCCGAGTCGATCCCGGTTACCTTCGTCTTTTCCTTGTTCGCTTTACCAGCGATGTCGAACGGCCAAGGGAAAGTCAAAGTGCGAACTCCGCCAGATGTCGCTGGTTCTGCGAAGATCCTGTCGCCATTACAGTAACATTACGTTCATGTGCGACAACCGGAGCGAGTTCACGGACAATGTGTTCAATGTGATCTTGAACTTGCTGAGGCCCAGCGGACTGGAGCGCGTTGAGATCTTGAAGATCATACTGTCGTCAAATTTGAACGTGCTCGTCACGATTCTGAACAGTGCAATTAGAAACATGGGAAGACTGAAGAGTTTCCACCTGATCTACGATCCCCAGCGGAGACTTCAATGCGGAGACCACGTGCGACCGTGCGTGATCATCGAAAGTCAAACGATCACGCACATTGAGCTAAAGTCGGTCATACCGGAGCAGATACAGCTGCCCAAGCTGGAATCATTGGACGTGAGTCTACAGCCCGGAATTGCCACCTTAATCCAGAGCGTGTCCGATAGTTTGACCACGCTGCACCTACACCTAGACTGCACATCGGCAAACTGTGGCGAAGAAGAGATCTACTCACTGACCTTGGATCGGCTAAAGGTGCTCAAACTGACCCGCGGAATCATGAACGAGTTCAGCTTCCCAATCCCGGTCAGCTCCAACCGCCCAGGACTCAAGCTCCGATTCTTCCGTCACCTCGATCGACTCGAACGGCTCATCCTCGAGGAAAAGTACACCGCGGAAAACATCTTCCTCGCAATCTGCGAAACGTCGCGCAACCTCACCGAGCTCAAAATCGACCACCTCAAGGTCGTCAACTGCACCGTACTGGACAAGCTGTCCCTGCTCGAAAACCTTAAAATACTCACCCTCCCAAATATCTACTCGTCGCACGAAATATCCTTCCACTACGTCTACTTACCCAAACTGGAAGCTCTGCACCTTAAAATCTTCAAGGACTCCACCCACTCGTTCAGCAAATTTGTCAATTTAAAGCGTCTCACCATCGGTTCCTACACCTCGCAAACCCCCGAACTCATCGACGTCATCTCGATGCACATCCAGCAGCTGCGCGAACTTCGGCTCTTCTTCCTGGACTACGCCGACGTCCCCTCCAGAACGTTCCGCAAGCTGACCTACCTCGGTCAACTCCACCGGCTCGAACTGGTCAACGGCCATCTGCGGCGCAGTGTCTTCAGCCGGTGTCCGCCGGGGATCAGCAAGCTGGAGCAGATCGTGTTCAGCTGTTGCCACCTGGACACGCAGCACTTTGACGGACTGCGCGAAAAGTTTCCCCGGCTGCGGGATGTCCGATTTGAGAAGTGTGAGTTTGTCACGCTGATGGATCGGAGTGCCGCCCAGCAGTGGGGCGTGGATGAGTTGTAGGGCCCGGTGGCGGTGTCTCTCTATTTAAACCCCATTTGCTATATTAAAACTACGCGTTAAGGTTAATTTTAGGATAAACCAGAATTTCAAACTTTTAAAACGTTAATAAAATTTTGTTGATGCAATCTTAAGGGGGTCGTTTTCTTCAAATATATGACTGGAGGTGTAATTAACAAGTATTATACAATCATCAAGAAATAATGAGGGATCTCTTTTTCTGAAAAAATATGTTTATGGTGAGCCATATTATTATGCTAATATGGTTTGTTTCTTTATTTTAGAAAAAATCCCCACGTACAAGTAGTGCAGGAGCCACAATTATAAAACTACCTTTAATTTTTTTTTTTTTTTTTATGAAGAATACGTTTTTTTTCCAAATTTTGAGTCCTACGCCATCAAATCGGGCGTCCAATTTTACATCAAAGTTCCTTTGACACCAAATTTCCAAACCATTTAGGCTACACTTTTTGCTCGAATGTTCAAAAATAAAAGGGGTCGTACCGCCCCTCTGTCACGAGATATCGAAAAATAGACCTCGGATTCGTGATCAGGGATAAAATTTCTCCTAAGACAAAGCTTCACGCAAATCTATGAGGGGCAACTTTTTCCGATTTAATGTGAATTGGAGATTTTTTAATAAATATTTCAATTGTGGTTTGGTTGAGCGTTTTAGCAGAATGCATTACTGTGTCGTCTCTTTGTATTCACAAATATTTCAATTTTTTCAAACTATTTTTGTAAAAGAATTTTAGACTTATAGATTCTTAGAAATTTTAGAATTTTTTAAAAATATTTTAAATTTTTCAAACTTTTTTAAAATAATTTTAGACTTCGAGATTTTTGAATAATTTCCATTCTTTTTTATATAAACGTACCGTAAACTGGGGTGACTTTGATAGCCCGGGGTGACATTGATAGAAATTTGATTTGGCCACTAATTTTGATACATCCAATGTAACAGTCTCATTTATGCATATATGTTCGATAATAAGCTATCCCATAATGCTTACAAACTCAAAATTCTCAAAAATATTTAGATATTAATTTGACGGGCATTTGAAAAACCTATCAAAGTCACCCCGGGCTATCAAAGTCACCCCAGTTTACGGTAGTAGTAATATTAAGTTGAATATTTAGTTAAATAAATTGTTTTTTTATTTCAATTTTTTTTGCGGACGAGGTGGGACAGCTAGGATCAAGTCAGTTCAAGTCCGGTCGTCAACATTATCACCCTCACGCACGCTATGCGGGCATGGGCTGTGGGGAATATTAAGTTAAATAAATTGTTAAATGATTACATACTAAACAAAACTTAATACATGAATTTTTTGAGATTTTGATAAAACATATTTTACACTTTTGAGAATAGTGAACATATAAAGATTCTATAAATTCAAAAAAATAAGCTTTAAGCGGTACTTCGGAAGGAATCGGTCAAGAAAAAAAATCAAATGGGCAGCAGCGAAAGCAAGCCAGAGAGTGTGAAGAAAAGCCCCAAGAAAACGCTGCCTCTCCTTTGTTCTGCTGTTTTTTTTTTTTTCATAAAATTATTTTTATTAGGTCCTTTTCGGTACTGAGACCTGGTTAGGACCGAGTCGGCTTTTGTAATTACATTTGACTTAATAATTACAGAGGATCTTGTGTGTAAATGTTAGTGGGAGGGGAGCCGATTACCCGCGGCCTACTCGGGGTTAGTAGGGAAGGGATTGATGTTAAAGACAAGGCGTGGGAAGGGAAGGGGGATTGTGTAGGGGTCTTGGTTGGCTCTGCTGGCCTTTGCGTTTTGTCCTCAGCCGCAACTCGGTGTCCAGCTGCTGGGGCGATCTTGCTTTGCTTCCGGTGCAACCAGAAACGACGGCTTTGTGTGAAGGCGAGTTATTCTAACTGAAGGAAAACTAACTGAAAGAAAACTAAATAGATATTTTGGAATCTGAGAGGAACTGATAGATAGGATAGAGAACATCAAGGTCTAGTTGAGATAGCGCGTCTCGCATCGGGATTTCTGGTGGTCTTCCTCGGGCCCTGAGGGTATCTTTCAACTTAATTCTGTGAGCCTGGTGATCTGGACACGCCCATACGAGATGGTCGATGTCCTGATAACCCTGCCCACAGTCGCAAAGGTTCGTATCACTCATGTTGATACGGTAAAGATGAGCCTTGCACGAGTAATGGTTCGACATAAGGCGGGACATCGTTCTGATGAATCCACGCGTCAAGTCCATCCCCTTGAACCAGGCTTTTCTTTGCACCTTAGGTCGTATGGAATACATCCAACGTCCTTTGGTGTCGTCGTCCCATTGATTTTGCCAATCCAGAAGCGCACGCTGCCTCGGAAAACCGTAGCATTCTTGTAGGCTAATTGGCCTTTCAAAAATGTTTCCACTCTCAGCACCCTTCTTGGCGAGCAAGTCCGCTTTCTCATTACCCGGAATCGAGCAATGAGCGCGGACCCACACCACCGTGATGCTGAAGGACTGAGCCGCCAGGTTGTTTAAAGTCTTGCGTATTTCCGTGAGGAAAAACGTAGACTCCCTGGTCGGCTTCAGAGACCGGATAGCCTCAACAGAGCTAAAGCTATCGGTGAAGATGAAGTAGTGGTCAGGTGGCATGGTCTCGATGATTCGCAGTGCGCAGTAAACCGCGGCTAACTCTGCGACGTAAACCGAACTCGGGTCCTTCAGCTTAAAGAACAGCTGATAAGATTCATGATATACACCGAAGCCCGTACAGCTATCGAGCTTGGAGCCATCGGTGAAGAATCTGTTGTTTGGAGGAACATGGTTGTACTTTGATGCGAAGATCGACGGTACAACTCCCCGCAGAAGATGGTTTGGGATACCGCGAGTATCGGCTTTCATGGACGTGTCGAAGCCAATCAGGGTGCTGCTGGTTAACGGAGGCGTGCGCTGTACCGTTGTGCTCGGGCTCCGCTCCCACGATGACATAAAGTCATAATATAGAAGCATGCGCCGAGACTCAACGTGAAGGTTCAGCAACGTTTCAAAGTTGTCAATTACCAGTTTATTCCTGTAATCACACCGGATCAGGAACCGGTAAGACAGTTCGTAGTAACGGGTTCGCAGAGGCAACACTCCCGCCAAAACCTCGAGGGTCATGTTGTTCTGCTGTTCGTAAAGCTGTTTCTTGGCCCCTTTCCTTCCCAGCCTTTAAAAAAATAATTAAATTTGAATTGTAAAATTTTTAAGTAGCCAATTTGAAGACAAATCATTCAAGTTTAGATAACAAACTGTAAATTAATTAAATCGATGCCTCTGTGCTCTCTTGTACTAGGCTTGTTGGTTCTCCTATCTAGTTAGCATAAGAGAGCACAAAGGCATCGATACTAAATTTAAATTCAACAATAAATAGATTTTTACTTTTAACATACTTGGATTAAAAAATATAAATTCATTTTTGTATTTAACATTATTACAATTTGGAAATATAAATATTCCTGAAATCCAAAGTATTCAGGTATTTTAGATGTTTAAATTGCAGGAATCAGTATGTTTATAATTTTTGCAGTCCCATATTGTAAAAGATAGACTTTTTCAGTTTTTTTTTTGTATGTCGTTAGTTTTTAATGTATAAATTTTGAGATTATGCAGATTTTTTTGTAGAGATTTTCAGAACTCACGATTATACAGTTCGATGCCTCAGTGTGTTCTCATTGATGATTTAAAAGAAATCCCAGCGAGCAGAGAATTTATTTAGCATTCAGATCAGAAACTGTAAATTGCATGATAAACTGAATAAAAAATTGATTTTGATTCTACTATTTTGAGAATTTTGAAAAATTGCAGATTCTGGAAATTCAAAACTCCTAACCTGGGATGGGATAAACAAAGAGAAAAAAAACTATTGTCAAACTAAACCACTTTCAACATGGCCGCTTCTGTCAACCTGAACCAGTCCTTTCTTATGAGGAGAAAATTAGAAGTATTGTAATTTGAGTTGAAAAAATAAAACAATTTCAAATCAATTTCACAAATAATTGTAAATTGCATTAATAGATTGATTAAAATATTTTCAATTGAAAGGCACCGAATGTTGACTTATCAGCATTTCAAGCAAAACAATGCCAAAGGGCCGTTGTGGGTTTGTAAACAAAGAGTGTGTCCTGTTCACGCTAAAGGATGTTTACATCTGGCATGAAAGGGATACACTCTTTGTTTACAAACCCACAACGACCCTTTGGCATTGTTTTGCTAGATTTTATTTTAAAAAAACAATACATTTCATGAACTGACGATTCTTTTGCCCATTTAAAACTATTGTTATTTTTTTGCGCGTTACATAAAAATGTCATCTAGATTGAACAATATTAAACCCGTGCTTCCCGTGAAATTAAAATGTGGCGTGACGGAACAACATCGTAGAACTGGATTTAAAAAAGCAAACAAAAAAATGGCCACAGTTTAGCCTATTTGATTTTTTCGCACCTTTTCATTTCAACACGTTTCCACAAATTGAAAAACAAACTTTTGCTCTTTGAAGTGAACGAATTGGTACAAATTTGAATTTTTGCCAGCCATTTCTTTCGATTCTGACACCTTAGGTCGTGCGACCTATGGAATGTTAACTTTCGCACAAACAACATTAGTTGAGTAAAAATTGCCGCTGAATTATCTATGTAAATGCCAGCCCCGATGCTATTCAACTACTTTCTTTGCGTAACGGGACAACGACAGGAGCAGATCTAAGAAAAAATCTCCCCTCCCATTTAATGACTTGCAGGCTTTTTAGGATTTTTTTAGATTGAAGTAAGAAAACGAACATTTTGTGACTCGTCGTGATCGTATCGTATCATTTACCTCGAGTCATCTTTGATTTGCCAACCATTTCTAGTGATTTGTATCCGGCAGCTCCTTATGAACGGATCCACCGTAAAATGATGGAACATAAACTCAGGATTCTCCACCCACGTCTAACCACAAATTTTAACAGCCAAATTAAAAAAAATCTGCGAGGAAAAACTAAACAACATTTCAACCAAGGAAAAAGTCATCCGCGTGCTTGAGCACTGAGTTGAAAAACATCATCAAGAAAATTTGTACTGTCAAGCTAACTGAATCACAGATTGCTTGTTATTTGTATTTGAACACGAATTTTCTTGCAATAAAAAAACAGAAGAAGAATACAAACGCAAACACTCAAAAAGAAAACTCTATCCAGCCGTCCCGTCCCAGCTCCTAACATTAGAAAATAGCTGTTTTAGAATAATCAAATACTAAGTAATAAATAGACAGGTACAGTAGTTGTTCGGTAACTGGGCGTTGTTTAACTGGGACGCCCGATAACTGGGCCGTAGCCCAGTTAAAATGCAGACAAACGTCAAAAAACTAAAACAAACCAAAATGACCGAGGGGTTAATGGATGCAAAAATCATATTCAATAAATAAAAAAAAACTTATCTCAAACTTTAGTTTAATTTCAGGTTACAATTAAAGAAATATGAATAGTAAGAATGGTAAATATATTTGAGTAACTTTTATTTTTATACTTCATCTGGAAAATATTATTCATCGTTGGTCCCTTTGTTATTTTTTGTTCAGTCCAGTTAACGAGCAACATTCGATGACTGGGCTACGTTCTCAGCCCAGTTACCGAACAATTACTGTATTAAGCTTTAGTTCATAAATTGAGTTTTTTAAGCTTTAAATTTTTGTACATTTATGATCTTACAACTATTAAAAATACATGTTTTTTTTAAATTTGTTTAATTGTTTTAGTTTGTCTAAATTTTGAAATTTTTAGATGTTTTCTCTTTTTAATTTTGTTTTGTGTTATTAATTCTATTTTATACAATAGAATTAATATTTAGCGAAATATTTCTCAATACAGTTTTGATTATGCGAAGTTCGATTATCCGAAGGTTTGTATGAGACTTCGGATAATCGAATTACGATTTTTTTTTAAATATTTTTTAGTTTAAACTCAATTTTGATGTTTCTCGACCCCATTTTAGTCAAATTTGAAGAGTTGATTGCCCTGTAAATTAAAAAAAAAAGATTTTTTAAATATTTCTAGGTAACTTTTACAAAACCACCAATGCGAGATTTCATCACCGCCATTTTGGCCACCATCTTGGATTCAAAAATTCTGAATCACTTTAGAGAGTAGCTTAGGGGTCATGCTTAAGCTCGACAATCAAAAATAAGACAATGAAAAAAAAAATTCGTGTTTCGATTATCCGAAGTGAAATCCGTCCGAGGCCTTCGTATTATCGAGTCTGGACTGTACTTAAAAAAATGTTCTAATTTTTTAAATACACATTAAGACTGACGAGTAGGAATATAACACAAAAAAAAATAATTTCCTTGAATTAAAACAATTTTTTTATTGAGATTTTTGTAATTTTATTACCACTTACTGTTTTGGGTTGCAATAACATATTCACTACGAAACTAGTTATGTTTAAACCACGTCGAAAATGATTATGCTTTTTTAATAGTCCCTTTCGCTTGCTTCTTGATTCGTGTGAATTTCTATCAATTCAGTTCGTTTGTCTTTTATTTTTTATCTTTTATATTTGTAAACGGCTGCTTTTATCTACTTGTTCGAAAACAAGAAAGCGAAAAAACTGCGAAATATTATCTATTACATTTTTTTTTTGCATAGCCTAGCCTAGCTCCAAAGATTTTACAGTTTTGTTCGAGATGGTTCTATAAGCGTAAACCCAAACGGCGTGCCACTTTTTTGCTGCTGTTTTTGCAGTTTTGTCAGTTTTGTATAATATTGTGTTCGGCTATAATACATTCCTTTTGTGGGTTTAGTATTTCGTTTGATTATTGTTTGATGTTTTTCTGCTTAGATTCGCACCAATTTTATTTTCCGTACGAATAATTTATTTAGCTTATTTTTTTACAGGTAGGTTCTACAACACATTAAAGGATATAAAAATATTGTTTAGGATAAATTACAGATAATAACAGAAGAAAGTAAAGAGTTGATGAAATCCCTGCTTAACTCTTCAGCTTGGACACGATAATGCCGGTGACTATCACGCCCAGCACGATGGCGATGATGAGCAGGATGAGGACCTTGCGGCGGTACCGGTTCTGGTACTCGGCGGCCTTGGCCAGCTCCGTCGCGCCCGACTCCACGTTCGACACGGTGTGCTCGATCGTGTTCTCGATGGTGTCTACGACGGGAAACGATTTAAGATATTCTTGTTGGTTAGGGATGTTGCGGGGACTACTCACCGATGACCTCGGCCTGCTGGTTGGTGATACTGCTGAGCTCCTTCATGATCTGGTTCACGTCCAGCACGTCGGCCTCGATCTGGCGAAAGCGTTGCTCCCGTTCGAGCAGCATGTCCTGCTCAAACTGGAGACTTTGGGCGGCGGCTTGCTGCTGGCGTTGGAGCAGCTGGTCCTGCTGGTTGCCCTCGCTGAACGAGTCCCGGTTGATGTCGTCCTGCTGGGAGGCACTCACCAAGAAGACTTGCTTCATCTTCGCCGCGATGACCTGCAAGAAATGGGTTCAGTAGCTGCTGGAGCAGAGTTGCTTGACCATTCGTTACCTGTTGACTCTTCGAGTACATCTGCACCACGTGGGTAAAGTCCGACGTGAGCTTCTCGACCTGCAACTTCTGCTGCTTGTCGCCCCTCCGGACGACCACCGTTAACCGTTGCAAGTCTTTGCTGGTGGTCGCGACCCTCTGATTCGTGCCAGCTTGCAGGTCATGCCTAAAATTGAACAAACCATCAAGACCTTCAACTCCAACCCACCCCAACCCCCCAACTTACACCTTATCCCGCAGCGTCTGGTTGTCCTTGGCGGTCCCAATGGTCCGATTGGCCTTCTCCAGAAACTGCCAGCTCTGCTTCACGAAGATCGTGTTCGCGGCGATCGATTCGCTCAGCGAGATGAACTCGGTCGGGCTAAACCCGCCAAAGTTGTTGCTGGAATCGGCCATGCCGACGCTGCTGCTACTCGTGGCACCGTAATCGCGTGGTCCACTCCCAGATCCGGTGCGGGACAGGCCCGTTCCCTCGCGTGACATGTGTTGGTTAGACGGGGGCTCCCCTTACAGTTTAGCGCTAGTGAAAGGGACGACCGTGAAATTGAGACTGAGAGTTGAGATTGAAGGAATTTTGTGACATAATTCTAATCGCGGAAGCTGCAAGAATTTCTAAGGCGTGATAGCTTTTTGACTTGGGATGAGCGTTTTTTAAGTACCCCGTCGTCTCAATGGGTGCTGATAAGACGCCGCCGAGACCAGTTGAATGAATGGGTTTACTCAACAGAAATGTAGTTAGTTGCATTGGAATGAAAGCGTGAGATTAAAATGAAAGTATTTTTAGAGATAAAGGGTGTGTTAGTCAGGAGATAAAAGACTGCGCTGTTTTGAGTAGTTGTCTGTCGTTTATGGCTGAGAAAAAAAATGGATTTCAAGTTTTGATTTTAACTCAAAATACAATCAAACAACAAATTACACATAAAATTTATTATTAGAAATTATCCCTGCAAATAATGCAGCTTTACATGCAATGATATGAAATCATAACTTCAATTTGAATGAAAAATCTTATATTCAGATGACTTTCTATTTTGTATTTACAAATTTTACAATACTTTTACAGAATCAAACCATTTACGATTTTATGTTTACGATTTTAAGGGCAAACAGTTTAAAAAAGTTTAACAGAAATCCACCAATAACAATAAAAAAATAAACTTGAATTTTAATAATATTCTTTCTGAAACTCTTGATCAATTCTAACGTGTATTTTTATGTTTATCTAATTATCCAAATATCTATTTTTTTTATCTTTTCCATTGTGTAAACAATCAAAACAGTGTTTTATTATATAAAAAGTGTGAAAAACGTTATAAAATGTATGAAATGACCAAAATGACCAAAATGACCGAAATGACCAAAATGACCAATATGAGCAAAATGACCAAAATGACCAATATGAGCAAAATGACCAACATCACCAAAATGACCAAAATGACCAAATTGTCAAAATGACCCATAAATGACCAAAATGACCAAAATTACCGAACTGACCAAAACAACCAAAATGACCGAATAACCCAAATGACAAAATTTTCAAAATGACCAAAAATTACCGAAATGACCGAAATGACCAAATTGTTAAAATGACCGAAATGACCAAAATGACCAAAATGACCGAAATTACCAAAATGACCAAAATTACCGAATTGACCAAAATTACCAAAATGAGCAAAATGACCGAAATGACCAAAATGAGCAAAATGCTCAAAATGACCAAAATGACCAATATGACCAAAATGACCAAAATGACCGAAATGGCCGAATTGACCGAAATGACCAAAATTACCGAACTGACCAAAACAACCAAAATGACCGAATGACCCAAATGACAAAATTGTCAAAATGACCAAAAATTACCGAAATGACCGAATTGACCGAAATGACCAAATTGTTGAAATGACCGAAATGACCAAAATGACCGAAATTACCAAAATGATCAAAATTACCGAATTGACCAAAATTACCAAAATGAGCAAAATGACCGAAATGACCAAAATGAGCAAAATGCTCAAAATGACCAAAATGACCAAAATGACCGAAATGGCCGAATTGACCGAAATGACCAAAATTACCGAACTGACCAAAACAACCAAAATGACCGAAATGACCCAAATGACCAAATTGTCAAAATGACCAAAAATTACCGAAATGACCGAAATGACCAAATTGTTAAAATGATCGAAATGACCAAAATTACCAGAAATTACCGAAATGACAGAATTGACCAAAATGACCGAAATTACCAAAATGACCAAAATTACCGAATTGACCGAAATTACAAAAATGAGCAAAATGACCAAAATGAGCAAAATCACCAAAATGACCAAAATAACCAAAATGACCCAAATGACCAAATTGTCAAAATGACCGAAATGACCAAATTGTCAAAATGACCGAAATGACCAAAATGAGCAAAATGCTCAAAATGACCAAAATGAGCAAAATGACCGAAATGGCCGAATTGACCGAAATGACCAAAATTACCGAACTGACCAAAACAACCAAAATGACCGAAATGACCCAAATGACCAAATTGTCAAAATGACCAAAAATTACCGAAATGACCGAAATGACCAAATTGTTAAAATGATCGAAATGACCAAAATTACCAGAAATTACCGAAATGACAGAATTGACCAAAATGACCGAAATTACCAAAATGACCAAAATTACCGAATTGACCGAAATTACAAAAATGAGCAAAATGACCAAAATGAGCAAAATCACCAAAATGACCAAAATAACCAAAATGACCCAAATGACCAAATTGTCAAAATGACCGAAATGACCAAATTGTCAAAATGACCGAAATGACTAAAATGAGCAAAATGGCCAAAATGACCAAAATGAGCAAAATGACCGAAATGGCCGAATTGACCGAAATGAGCAAAATGACCAAATTGTCAAAATGACCGAAATGACCAAAATGACCAAAATTACCGAACTGACCAAAACAATCAAAATGACCGAAATGACCCAAATGCCCAAATTGTCAAAATGACCAAAAATTACCGAAATGACCAAATTGTTAAAATGGCCGAAATGACCAAAATGACCAAATTGACCAAAATGACCGAAATTACCAAAATGACCAAAATTACCAAATTGACCAAAATGTCCAAAAATAACCGAAATGACCAAATTGTTAAAATGACCGAAATGATCAAATTGACCAAAATGACCGAAATTACCAAAATGACCAAAATAACCGAATTGACCGAAATGAGCAAAATTACCAAAATGAGCAAAATGACTAAAATGAGCAAAATTACCGAAATGACCAAAATGACCGAAATTACCCAAATGACCAAATTGTCAAAATGACCCTAAATTACCGAAATGACCGAATTGACCGAAATGACCAAATTGTTAAAATGACCGAAATGACCAAAATGACCAAATTGACCAAAATAACCGAAATTACCAAAATGACCAAAATTACCGAATTGACCAAAATTACCAAAATGAGCAAAATGACCGAAATGACTGAAATGACCAAAATGAGCAAAATGCTCAAAATGACCGAAATGACCAAAATTACCAAAATGACCAAAATGAGCAAAATGACCAAAATTACCGAACTGACCAAAACAACCAAAATGAACGAAATGACCCAAATGACCAAATTGTCAAAATGACCAAAAATTACCGAAATGACCGAAATGATCAAATTGTTAAAATGACCGAAATGACCAAAATTACCAGAAATTACCGAAATGACAGAATTGACCAAAATGACCGAAATTACCAAAATGACCAAAATTACCGAATTGACCGAAATGAGCAAAATTACCAAAATGAGCAAAATGACCAAAATGAGCAAAATCACCAAAATGACCAAAATAACCAAAATGACCAAAATGACCAAATTGTCAAAATGACCGAAATGACCAAATTGTTAAAACGACCGAAAGGACCAAAATGACCAAATTGATCAAAAATGACCAAAAATTACCGAAATGACCGAATTGACCAAAATGACCGAAATTACCAAAATGACCAAAATTACCGAATTGACCGAAATAAGCAAAATTACCAAAATGAGCAAAATGACCAAAATGAGCAAAATCACCAAAATGACCAAAATAACCAAATTGACCAAAATGTCCAAAAATAACCGAAATGACCAAATTGTTAAAATGACCAAAACGACCAAAATGTCCAAAATGACCAAAATGACCGAAATGACCAAAATGACCGAAATGACCAAAATGACCAAAATGACCAAAATGACCAAAATGACCAAATTGTCAAAATGACCGAAATGACCAAAATGAGCAAAATTACCGAAATGACCAAAATGACCGAAATTACCCAAATGACCAAATTGTCAAAATGACCCTAAATTACCGAAATGACCGAATTGACCGAAATGACCAAATTGTTAAAATGACCGAAATGACCAAAATGACCAAATTGACCAAAATAACCGAAATTACCAAAATGACCAAAATTACCGAATTGACCAAAATTACCAAAATGAGCAAAATGACCGAAATGACTGAAATGACCAAAATGAGCAAAATGCTCAAAATGACCGAAATGACCAAAATTACCAAAATGACCAAAATGAGCAAAATGACCAAAATTACCGAACTGACCAAAACAACCAAAATGAACGAAATGACCCAAATGACCAAATTGTCAAAATGACCAAAAATTACCGAAATGACCGAAATGATCAAATTGTTAAAATGACCGAAATGACCAAAATTACCAGAAATTACCGAAATGACAGAATTGACCAAAATGACCGAAATTACCAAAATGACCAAAATTACCGAATTGACCGAAATGAGCAAAATTACCAAAATGAGCAAAATGACCAAAATGAGCAAAATCACCAAAATGACCAAAATAACCAAAATGACCAAAATGACCAAATTGTCAAAATGACCGAAATGACCAAATTGTTAAAACGACCGAAAGGACCAAAATGACCAAATTGATCAAAAATGACCAAAAATTACCGAAATGACCGAATTGACCAAAATGACCGAAATTACCAAAATGACCAAAATTACCGAATTGACCGAAATAAGCAAAATTACCAAAATGAGCAAAATGACCAAAATGAGCAAAATCACCAAAATGACCAAAATAACCAAATTGACCAAAATGTCCAAAAATAACCGAAATGACCAAATTGTTAAAATGACCGAAATGATCAAATTGACCAAAATGACCGAAATTACCAAAATGACCAAAATAACCGAATTGACCGAAATGAGCAAAATTACCAAAATGAGCAAAATGACTAAAATGAGCAAAATTACCGAAATGACCAAAATGACCGAAATTACCCAAATGACCAAATTGTCAAAATGACCCTAAATTACCGAAATGACCGAATTGACCGAAATGACCAAATTGTTAAAATGACCGAAATGACCAAAATGACCAAATTGACCAAAATAACCGAAATTACCAAAATGACCAAAATTACCGAATTGACCAAAATTACCAAAATGAGCAAAATGACCGAAATGACTGAAATGACCAAAATGAGCAAAATGCTCAAAATGACCGAAATGACCAAAATTACCAAAATGACCAAAATGAGCAAAATGACCAAAATTACCGAACTGACCAAAACAACCAAAATGAACGAAATGACCCAAATGACCAAATTGTCAAAATGACCAAAAATTACCGAAATGACCGAAATGATCAAATTGTTAAAATGACCGAAATGACCAAAATTACCAGAAATTACCGAAATGACAGAATTGACCAAAATGACCGAAATTACCAAAATGACCAAAATTACCGAATTGACCGAAATGAGCAAAATTACCAAAATGAGCAAAATGACCAAAATGAGCAAAATCACCAAAATGACCAAAATAACCAAAATGACCAAAATGACCAAATTGTCAAAATGACCGAAATGACCAAATTGTTAAAACGACCGAAAGGACCAAAATGACCAAATTGATCAAAAATGACCAAAAATTACCGAAATGACCGAATTGACCAAAATGACCGAAATTACCAAAATGACCAAAATTACCGAATTGACCGAAATAAGCAAAATTACCAAAATGAGCAAAATGACCAAAATGAGCAAAATCACCAAAATGACCAAAATAACCAAATTGACCAAAATGTCCAAAAATAACCGAAATGACCAAATTGTTAAAATGACCGAAATGATCAAATTGACCAAAATGACCGAAATTACCAAAATGACCAAAATAACCGAATTGACCGAAATGAGCAAAATTACCAAAATGAGCAAAATGACTAAAATGAGCAAAATTACCGAAATGACCAAAATGACCGAAATTACCCAAATGACCAAATTGTCAAAATGACCCTAAATTACCGAAATGACCGAATTGACCGAAATGACCAAATTGTTAAAATGACCGAAATGACCAAAATGACCAAATTGACCAAAATAACCGAAATTACCAAAATGACCAAAATTACCGAATTGACCAAAATTACCAAAATGAGCAAAATGACCGAAATGACTGAAATGACCAAAATGAGCAAAATGCTCAAAATGACCGAAATGACCAAAATTACCAAAATGACCAAAATGAGCAAAATGAGCAAAATGACCGAAATGGCCGAATTGACCGAAATGAGCAAAATTACCGAACTGACCAAAACAACCAAAATGACCGAAATGACCCAAATGCCCAAATTGTCAAAATGACCAAAAATTACCGAAATGACCAAATTGTTAAAATGGCCGAAATGACCAAAATGACCAAATTGACCAAAAGACCAAAAATTACCGAAATGATCAAAATTACCGAATTGACCGAAATGAGCAAAATTACCAAAATGAGCAAAATGACCAAAATGACCAAAATGACCAAATTGTCAAAATGACCGAAATGACTAAAATGAGCAAAATTACCAAAATTAAAAAATGATCAAAATGACCAAAATGACCGAAATGAGAAAAATTGCCGAAATGACCAAAATGACTCAAATGACCAAAATTACCAAAATGACCGAAATGAGCAAAATGACCAAAATGACTAAAATGATCAAAATGACCGAATTGGCCAAAATGATCAAAATGACCAAAATTAAGCGTTTACTGACATCAACTTCAAAAATGTCGTTTTTTCTGATGACTTTATTTTTGGACTTATTTGTTGGGCTTTGAAAACTTAATATTTAAGAAATAATCGATCATGGGAACAATCTAAAAAATGGAAAAGCTGCATACACCGCAAAAAATCCGATGGTAAAATCGCATGCAAAAGCATGCACATCACCTTCGTCAAAATAATGTACTATGTACAATTTTTGTAAACACAAAAAAATTGCAACCAATGGGATTCGAACTCAGCAGTAAAGACTGGCGCCTTAGCCCGCTCGGCCATCAGAACGAAGAAGAACGAACAGGATAAACGCAGATATGAGCTTGACATTTCGGTCAAGTATTTCTCATCAATACCTTTTACTTTCTTTTATCTTTCAATATGAAAGATACAGATTTTCGAATATTTACCTTTCATTTATGCCAAATAAAGTGTTCCGAGAAAAACTCGTTTTAGTATTTGTCACCAAATCTCCGTCAAGGAAATTTCCCATTTTTTTAAGTGCAAGAGTGGAAAAGTGCTGAGTCATCGTCTAAAAATAGAAGCGTCTTATCTCGTCCAGCAAAATAAAGTCGATAAAGTAGTCGGTTTCGATGGAGAAAAAGTAGAAAACGTGGTCTAATAATAGCGACGCCACCCCCCTATAAGAGTGGCATAAATTTGCCTCTGTAACTGCACTTCCCAAACACAGATGGAAAAATTAATTGAAAAAATCAAAATAATTCTAGATTTCTTTTTCAAAACAACCAATGCGCCATGGGTTTCCTATTATTTAAGCTGTAATTCATGATCAAAGTGCTGATAGGCCGATAATAGAAATAGGCTGAGAAAGGGTTTAGTTCCCCTACCTAAAAAAGATAATAAAAGCATGTTTTCGATAGATGAAAATTGACTTAAATTGGGTCCTAAAATAAAGCGTAGATTGCTGATATTATGTTTTACAGCGATAAAGCTTTTTTTTCTGAGTACATTGAACCGTACAACCACAAAGAGTTTAAAATAGATTTTTTAATCAATTTTGAAAAATTAACCCGCGTTCCTTCTTGACAGAAAAGTTTCTACTTGACAGCTCGTTCCAGGGGACCATAGTTGATCCATCGAAAAAATGTTGTCTTGTCATTATTTTTTGCATTAAAATGAAAAAAGTGATCAGCAATAGAGTAATCTACGTGCGTATGTATTGCGTGTACGTACACAAAAAAAAAGTGAGGTTAAATTTTGTCAGCCAGCATAATCAAATGGTGCGCTAGTGTGTGTACGCGAAACGTCATAAAGCTCTATGGTCTTTAATCGTGCGATTTACCGTTGTACATAAAAATTTACGTATGGCTTTAGTACCCAATTGGAAAAAACACAATTTGTAAATAATAATAAAAAAAAAAAATTTGGGATGTATACAAATGGTAAAATTTTATTATTAGGTTTATCTTTTTCACTCTAGGTTATTAACTCAATTCAACTTAACTCTCAGAACATGAACATAATTGGAAGGCACGGCTTAAACATAAACGTCGCAACAGCAAAGCCATACAATGTCATATCTCAAGGATAAGTACGAAGTGCGTAAAAGTGTGTAACTTAATACGCCGCAAAGCTTTCCAAGTCTTCGGTTAAGTCAAAATTAATTTAAAATTAAAAATGCCGAAACCACCGACCTTCACATGCATTAAACTAAATTGCATAGCAAATGTAACGCTGATAAATATTGTTGTTTCCTGTGCAAATTTACATCGAACAACAATGACTCAGACTTCGACTAAGCCAAATATGTCATCGAGCGACTTAAAACCTCAAAAAACTCCACTTACCTGTTTCAAATCCGCACTTGTAAGGTATCACTGGATAGCCCGTCCCTTGATCTTCACGAAATGCACAAGAAATTACACTTTTGACGCCTAAATTAGCCGAAAAACGCGTCGATTGAGTCCGCCCCAAAGCAATCACTTTGTCTCTCGGGCTCTGGATTTTGTGTCAGAAATTCAAGTCAAAATACATCAGTCGTCACTGCTGCTATAGTGTTGGGGGGTAGCACGTGAAGCAAACAAGAGAGGTGGTGGCGAGAGAAAAACAGTCGACGTCGGCTGTCTCGCTCGGTTTTTGTGTTTACTTACACGGTTTGTTTTTGTTTTGCTTTCGAGGGCAGTGAGATCAGCTGGAGTAGATTTTTATTTTACAAACCAGTTTCGATATATTTTAAAAATTATTAAGCATTTTTTATTGTGCTAAGGTTACATTTCACAAACTTTTATAAAAAATTATTTAGGTTAAAGTCAACTACATAAACATTTCAGTTCAGTTTCAGTTAGGATATTTTCTTATTGAACAAGGGGAGGGTCACTATTTTTATGAAACATTTAATTTAATTGGTCGTAAAATACATTTTCCAGCAACTCTGCCAAACCAAATACATAAACGAATGAAACAGAAAGATAACAGTTGAAGAAGAAAGAGTGAAAGAAACAAAAAGTTTATCGTCAGCTGATTTTTCGAACTGCCACTTCTGGGAAACGTCAAAGTGACAGTTCAAAATTCGAAAACAAAACAAATCCGCTTGTTTTGGTTTTATTCCCCGCAAACACAAACATGAAGTGCTTCGTTCCGTCGTGTGGAATCGACTTCCACAAGCGGAATCTGTGCGCGGACGGACTGGTGTCCAAGCACCGCTTCCCGCGGGATCCGGAACGCCGGCTCAAGTGGCTCGATGCCATCCCGAACGTGGGTCACCTCGACCCGGAGACGATAAATTACGAAACGGTGCGGCTCTGCTCGAAGCACTTCCACCGGGACAGCTTCACCATCACGGACAACAAGCGGGAACTGCTGGCCAGTGCGGTTCCGGCTATCTTCGTGGACAGGTAAATTTACTTGATTGTAAAACTTACATAAATTTCAATTTCTGTTAATTATTCCAGTGTTTGCGACACCCCGTACTATCAGGAATTTTACGTAATTTCCGATGGAAAGGTCGAAGTCGCCCAACCTAGCGAGCAGCTGTACTACCAAGACCCACCGCCCGAGGTCAAGCGGCAGAGGTTGCGTGAAAAGACCCGCAAAAGGTCCATCCGGTACGCCGGTGACATTGATATGTCCACCCTGACCTCGCACGAGGCGGTCATAATGGTCCCGAAGCTGGTGGCAAAGCTGGAAAAGGCCAACAAAACGATCCGGGCTCTGCGGTCCGCGAACCGACGGTTGCGTGAAAAGATGACGAGGGTCGAGCAGCTCATCGATAACAAGTTTCAGCAGAGCGTCGAGAAGGACAAGTCTTCGGGAGCGCCGGCCAAGACCAAAGAGCCGGGTTCGGTTGTGAGAATTGAAATCACACCGGCCGGAGCGGGTGAGACCAACGAGGAGATTACTTTTACCGACGACGATGATGATTTCATCGAGGAGGGGGAAGAGTGTGTGGTGGAGTACGAGGAAACCGTGTAGAGATATGTATTGGTGGAAAATGAGTTGATTTGAATTAATGTACCTAAGATATCTAAACAAACATTGAGTTACTTTGTGCTGATAAAACATTGTAAGTCTGAATAAAATTAAACGAAACAATTAAACGCAGATTAAAATTTCTTTAAACAAATTACTGACAGATATTTTTGCAAACTAATAAAATTGTGATGAAAATGCATATGGGACATTAGGGTGTAATGACAAAATCGATTTTCCAGCACACCAATTTTACAGATACTTTTGGGGTCCTAAACAACTTCCCAATGTTTGGGAACGATTGACTTAGTCCTCACTTTGCTCAAAGCGATTCAATTTTTTATGGGAATTTGTAAAGGCACGGTGATTTTTTTCGTATTTTCTTATCAATTTCTAAGCTACCTGGGCAAGACGATTATCACTTATACATGACGAAGTCCAGTCTGCAACCTTTAGCGATCACCATCTCCATGCGAATGCGAAATGCACGGTGTATTTTTTCGAGAACATTAGGATAAAACATCGGTATGTTTGATATTTTGCACCGTGAAAGAAGGGCTCTTTACCGACATTTCGCGGAGTGTATCAAAATACCGTTTTTTTTCGATTTTATGGGATATTTCTTCTGAAAAGTTGCTGTAAATCGGTACATTTATGTTGATATCACTCAAATTTCTTATGATTATGCCTTGGGAGACTCTAATTAAACATATTTGATCAATATTTGACATCCTATAAAAGGTTTTCGAACTAAATTTACCAGATTTATTGCTTTCTTTGAAATTACCTCAAAATCCGAGCTGAAAACCCCAATATGAATATCAATCTTTTCTTTGTACAGTACAGACTCGATTATCCGAAGACCTTGGCAAAATTTCACTTCGGTTAATCGAAAGTTTAGATCACCAAAAAAATTTTTTTTGATGTCTTATTTTTGATTGTTGGACCTTTTTCGAACTAAATTTACCAGATTTATTGCTTTCTTTGAAATTACCTCAAAATCCGAGCTGAAAACCCCAATATGAATATCAATCTTTTCTTTGTACAGTACAGACTCGATTATCCGAAGACCTTGGCAAAATTTCACTTCGGATAATCGAAAGTTTAGATCACCAAAAAAAAATTTTTTTTGATGTCTTATTTTTGATGCATTTTTTAATTTAATTGGCAAATGGGGTTGCAGAACTCGAATTTGATGTTAAAAGTAAGAAAATAAAATAACAAGAAAAACATTTTATTCGTGATTCGATTCTCTGAAGTCCCATACAAACTTTTGGATAATCGAGGCTTCGGTTAATCAAGTCTAGACTGTACATATATTATTTAATTAATGAGATGGTTGTTACCCAAAAATGTCTTCTTCAATCGTTTGCCATATTACACCATTAAATTTTAAAACATTTCAGAATCAATTACATTGTAGAGGAAAGTTTTCTTAACAAGCTCCATAAAAAAGATTCAGTTTTGGTTCAACGTAAGCAGAGATATGCCCAAAATCCAAAAAAAAAATTGCAAAATTTCTTGGTTAAATATTAATTTTATTTCACATGAAATTATTAAATAAATAAATATATTATGAAATATTGCAACTATTTGTACGATTTTTTTTCTCATTCAACTTCTCAACCCATTTTTTATATTCCAAAGAGCTGAAAAAACTATAAACGCAAAACATCAATGTTTACTGATTAACTCGCACTCACTTCCTTCTTTTTCCGATGACACCATAAATCAGTTCGTGTGCCCATTTTCCGCTCACCTCATAAAACGTGAATCGTTTTCTGCGCAAAAGGTTGATTTCAAGTGCCACCCGCGCCATCCACATCAACATCGCGCCGCCGATGACCTTCCATAACTCGACTCGATCATCTCGCACTCGGACCTCTCCCTTCACAAACTGGCTTGCTCACGTCTTGCTTTGGTCCAGCATCTTTGGCCCCGAAATAGGTCACACGTTGGACGGCGCTGGATTGGCAAAGGTTTATTTTTGGTTTGCTGGTTTTTGTCGCGGTCGCGAGCAAACGAACTCCATGGAGGATGGATTTTGTTGCTTTTAGCAGGACTGCTGTCCAAATAAATTAAAGTTTGGGTTTTATTAGTTCAAAACAATATGTGAGGTTTAAATCGCCTGCCTTTTTTCACGAATAATAGCGATCTTTGCTTATTTTAATTTTTCACAACTTTGAATATTAGTTTTCTACAGTTTCTAATCTAATCTAATCAGACCCTAGCGCAGCCAATCTTTCGAAGGGATCCTGGAGAGTGCCTTAGGTTAGATGACGCCTAGCACTCTTCTTGTCATTTATTAACATTTGCAGTGCGCCATTGCATTAGAATGCATTGAAACATCACAAGCGTTAAAGCGGCCAGGCCTACTGCGTAAAGCCGTATCGCAGAGATGATTCGTAATTGGGTTGAGTTTGAGCACTGAGTGTTCGAACAACAACACAATTCTGAATCGACAGGGGAGGAAGAAGCGTGGGGACACACCACCATACGCTTCAAGATTTTTGGTTTTATTTGTTGGGAGCACCATGCTAAGAGGGTTTGGTACTCCGGGACCCTCTGGGATGGGACATTGTATTTCCACGAATGCCCTGGACACTATTTGCCGTGGTTATAGCGCCACAACTCGCTCTCTGTTACAGTATTCCTAATTCCAGTCCACGCGCACCAAGTCGTCAGTGGCCTAGTGGTTAGCATTTTTGCTTACCAACCCGAAGGACGGGGGATCGAACCCCGCCTCGAGCGACTTTGATTTTTCGTTCATATTCATCATTTCAAATTCTGTTTACTTAACTTTCTCGTTGGGAGCAGATGGGAATCAAACCCAGAACCATTCGCTTACAAAGCGAACACCGTAACCAGTCAGCCACGGCCGCTCCAAGAATATTAGTCTACAGTTCCAAAGTAAAACTTACAGAAAATGAATTACACATCTCCTGGAAAACTCATATTCTGATAACAAAAAAAAAAACATTTTTATTTTTTTTTTTCAATTATAAAAAAATGTTTATTAATTGACAAGTTTATGATTTTTTTGTGAAGAATAAATGTTTAGATATAATTTAAACCAATAAATGTTCAAAACCCAACTCAATTCAAGACATGGAATAATCAAAAGCTATTCAGAACCGACTTTGTCTACAAATGACTGATTCATTTGATATTTCTAAACATTTTCATAGCAACATCCTTCAGCAAAAGCTTAAAAAATGTGTTGAATTTATTTTTACGATTGATTTCTTTTTCATTTTCTAAATATTTGGTTGATTGTATTTTGCACAATTTATTTGTCTCATTAGTTCGTTCCCACAAATCTTCTTACTATTAAGCAGATATTCATACGAAATGATATATTAATATTAGAGTGGATCAACATGGTCGATTTATCCTAACAAGGTATTTTTGTTTCCAACTTTTCAAACTCTTCAAAATTTGAGATCTATTAGTTACTTCCACATTTGCACATTGAATTTAATTTAATCGACCTACCTTTCATATTTTGATCAATATTTGTTATTTTCCACTAAGCTTTTTAAATAAGCACACAATTGCGTTAAAATAAATTCCTTAACACTTTCCCGAAGGATCATCATAAAAAAAATTGACGCTCATCAAGACAAAATTTGGAACGGAACAAGTCTCTCCTCTCTCGCGCATGAAAGATCGGAACAAGAGGTGGGCAAAACCGCCCTTTTTTGGTAGCCACTAATTTTCGCTCGCTCTTTAAAATGAGCCGCCCCTTTGAACGGTTCTTTCGCTGTTTTTCACAATTTTGTCTATTTTAGAGAAGTGTGGGATTTTGTATGCTTTTTATTAGACATTAATACACTATTTAAAAAAAGGTGCAGGTGGTTATGTTACACATGACCAGTATGACAAAGAACTTTAATAGAAGATTGTTGAAATTTTCGATTAGAACGTCCGATCCAAATTTCCCCATGATTCCCTTATAATTACACAAGACAACTCTTTTGTGGTCTATTTCGTGGCTCTGAAACAGACTGTTTGATTTGTAAAGTTTTAAGACATAATATCAACGTCCTATCGAACTAAGGGGATGAAAATTGCAAGTGGAGCTGAACTGCCCTATTCAGGGCTCTAATTGATTACGAAATAGTTATTCTAAAATTCCAGAAACAGATTTCAGAAGTGTAACAGTAATTTTTCCCCAACTCTTATGGTTCGGCAAATGTCCCCCCATCGGAACATCCCCGGGGCCTCCGGCCACTCCAGGTGGTGGCCACTACTGCCGAAATTTCAAATTTCATGTCCAGTATCAAAATCCATAAAGTTTGATACCCATATTGCAACAACTCTTATGATTCGGCAAATGTCCCCCCATCGGAACATCCCCGAGGCCTCCGGCCACTCCGGATTGTGGCCACTACTGCTGAAATTTCAAATTTCATGTCCAGTATCAAAATCCATAAAGTTTGATACCCATATTGTACCAACTCTTATGGTTCGGCAAATGCCCCTCCATCGGAATATCCCCGGGGCCTCCGGCCACTCCAGGTGGTGGCCACTACTGCCAAAATGTCAAATTTCATGTCCAGTATCAAAAACCCTATGGTTTGATACCCATATTGCCCCAACTCTAATGGTTCCGCAAATGTCCCCCCATTGGAACATCCGCGGGGCCTTCGGCCACTCCGTATTGTGGCCACTACTGCCGAAATGTCAAATTTCATGTTCAGTATCAAAAACCTTAAAGTTTGATACCCATATTGCCCCAACTCTTATGGTTCGTCAAATGTCCCCCATCGGAACATCCCCGGGGCCTCCGGGCTATTCGGATTGTGGCCACTACTGCCGAAATGTCAAATTTCATGTCCAGTATCAAAAACCTTAAAGTTTGATACCCATATTGCCCCAACTCTTATGGTTCGGCAAATGTCCCCCCATCGGAACATCCGCGGGGCCTCCGGCCACTCCGGACTGTGGCCACTACTGCCGAATTGTCAAATTTCATGTCCAGTATCAAAAACCCTAAAGTTTGATACCCATATTGCCCCAACTCTTATGGTTCGGCAAATGTCCCCCCATCGGAACATCCGCGGGGCCTCCAGCCACTCCAGATTGTGGCCACTACTGCCGAAATGTGAAATTTCATATCCAGTATCAAAAACCATAAAGTTTGATACCCATATTGCCCCAACTCTTATGGTTCGGCAAATGTCCCCCCATCGGAACATTCGCGGGGCCTCCGGCCACTCCAGGTGGTGGCCACTACTGCCAAAATGTCAAATTTCATGTCCAGTATCAAAATCCCTACAGTTTGATACCCATATTGCCCCAACTCTTATGGTTCCGCAAATGCCCCCCATCGGAACATCCGCGGGGCCTCCGGCCACTCCGGATTGTGGCCACTACTGCCGAAATGTCAAATTTCATGTCCAGTATCAAAAACCCAAAAGTTTGATACCCATATTGCCCCAACTCTTATGGTTCGGCAAATGTCCCCCCATCGGAACATCCTCGGGGCCTCCGGCCACTCCGGATTGTGGCCACTACTGCCGAAATGTCAAATTTCATATCCAGTATCAAAAACCCTAAAGTTTGATACCCATATTGCCCCAACTCTTATGGTTCGGCAAATGTCCCCCCATCGGAACATCCGCGGGGCCTCCGGCCACTCCAGGTGGTGGCCACTACTGCCGAAATGTCAAATTTCATGTCCAGTATCAAAAACCCTAAAGTTTGTTACCCATATTGCCCCAACTCTTATGGTTCGGCAAATGTCCCCCCATCGGAACATCCCCGGGGCCTCCGGCCACTCCAGGTGGTGGCCACTACAGCCGAAATGTCAAATTTCATGTCCAGTATCAAAAACCCTAAAGTTTGATACCCATATTGCCCCAACTCTTATGGTTCGGCAAATGTCCCCCCATCGGAACATCCGCGGGGCCTCCGGCCACTCCAGGTGGTGGCCACTACTGCCGAAATGTCAAATTTCATGTCCAGTATCAAAAACCCTAAAGTTTGATACCCATATTGCCCCAACTCTTATGGTTCGGCAAATGTCCCCCCATCGGAACATCCGCGGGGCCTCCAGCCACTCCAGGTGGTGGCCACTACTGCCGAAATGTCAAATTTCATGTCCAGTATCAAAAACCCTAAAGTTTGATACCCATATTGCCCCAACTCTTATGGTTCGGCAAATGTCCCCCCATCGGAACATCCGCGGGGCCTCCGGCCACTCCAGGTGGTGGCCACTACTGCCGAAATGTCAAATTTCATGTCCAGTATCAAAAACCCTAAAGCTTGATACCCATATTGCCCCAACTCTTATGGTTCGGCAAATGTCCCCCCATCGGAACATCCGCGGGGCCTCTGGCCACTCCGGATTGTGGCCACTACTGCCGAAATGTCAAATTTCATATCCAGTATCAAAAACCCTAAAGTTTGATACCCATATTGCCCCAACTCTTATGGTTCGGCAAATGTCCCCCCATCGGAACATCCCCGGGGCCTTCGGCCACTCCAGGTGGTGGCCACTACTGCCGAAATGTCAAATTTCATGTCCAGTATCAAAAACCCTAAAGTTTGATACCCATATTGCCCCAACTCTTATGGTTCGGCAAATGTCCCTCCATCGGAACATCCGCGGGGCCTCCGGCCACTCCGGATTGTGGCCACTACTGCCGAAATGTCAAATTTCATATCCAGTATCAAAAACCCTAAAGTTTGATACCCATATTGCCCCAACTCTTATGGTTCGGCAAATGTCCCCCCATCGGAACATCCCCGGGGCCTTCGGCCACTCCAGGTGGTGGCCACTACTGCCGAAATGTCAAATTTCATGTCCAGTATCAAAAACCCTAAAGTTTGATACCCATATTGCCCCAACTCTTATGGTTCGGCAAATGTCCCTCCATCGGAACATCCGCGGGGCCTCCGGCCACTCCAGGTGGTGGCCACTACTGCCGAAATGTCAAATTTCATGTCCAGTATCAAAAACCCTAAAGTTTGATACCCATATTGCCCCAACTCTTATGGTTCGGCAAATGTCCCCCCATCGGAACATCCGCGGGGCCTCCGGCCACTCCGGATTGTGGCCCCTACTGCCGAAATGTCAAATTTCATATCCAGTATCAAAAACCCTAAAGTTTGATACCCATATTGCCCCAACTCTTATGGTTCGGGAAATGTCCCCCCATCGGAACATCCCCGGGGCCTTCGGCCACTCCAGGTGGTGGCCACTACTGCCGAAATGTCAAATTTCATGTCCAGTATCAAAAACCCTAAAGTTTGATACCCATATTGCCCCAACTCTTATGGTTCGGCAAATGTCCCTCCATCGGAACATCCGCGGGGCCTCCGGCCACTCCAGGTGGTGGCCACTACTGCCGAAATGTCAAATTTCATGTCCAGTATCAAAAACCCTAAAGTTTGATACCCATATTGCCCCAACTCTTATGGTTCGGCAAATGTCCCTCCATCGGAACATCCGCGGGGCCTCCGGCCACTCCAGGTGGTGGCCACTACTGCCGAAATGTCAAATTTCATGTCCAGTATCAAAAACCCTAAAGTTTGATACCCATATTGCCCCAACTCTTATGGTTCGGCAAATGTCCCCCCATCGGAACATCCGCGGGGCCTCCGGCCACTCCGGATTGTGGCCCCTACTGCCGAAATGTCAAATTTCATATCCAGTATCAAAAACCCTAAAGTTTGATACCCATATTGCCCCAACTCTTATGGTTCGGGAAAAGTCCCCCTATCGGAACACCCGCCGGGGACTCCGGCCACTCCAAGTGGTGGCCAATTCCAATTCCCGCTCATGCCGGCTGGCATGTCTTGGCGTGTCCATGCCTCCAGGCTATCTGCTCCCGGGCCTCCAGGCCGTCTGCAAACGGGCCACCAGGCCATCTGCTCCTGATGTGTTCTCGTCGACGTCCAGCAACAGAATGAATTTTCGGGACCGACCTAGCCGAGTTTTGTTGATTTAGGTCGGGGACGTATGCCCCGCCTCTTTGCACCCATTCTCCTACATCTCCTTATTCGCTTTTTGCCGCGTCGACGATCCGAAAATTATGAGGTAGAGTGGGGGTGATTTTAGATACATCAATCTCACGTCTCTATATTGACTGATTGGGAAACGTTTGTTCAACCAACCAGCGTGCACCAAAAAGAGGGGAAATTTGCCGAGAGGGGAATTCGTCACGTAACGTTTTCGCTTCGCGAAAATTTTGGATTGACACCCCGTATAGAAACCTTAGGACAAAGTTCTTTGTCAAAAAACGAAGTACGAGAAGTCGCTCTATAGAATCATAGGTCTAAACGTTAGAATAATTTGATGGGGAGCGCACACAACCTTAAATCTAGGATTTTGAAGAAAATGTCTATCAAGTTTACGAAATTGCATTCATTTATGCTAAAATCAACAAATTCTGGTATTTGATTTTGACAAAATATTCTGCGAATTTTTTTCTACATTCTGGTCAACAGGGGCGAATCGGGACACATGGGGCGAATTGGAACAGCAGTTTAACTATGTAGGAGCACAATATTCTGGTTTCAGTTAGAACATACTCAGACCAACAAAATGTGTACATCCATTTCCAAATTTAATGAGCATGAGCATGAACATGAGACGCGGGTTCGATTCCCGCCTTATCCACTGAGCTTCTATCGGATGGTGAAGTAAAACGTCGGTCCCGGTTTCTCCTGTCTCGTCAGAGGCGCTGGAGCAGAAATCCCACGTTAGAGGAAGGCCATGCCCCGGGGGGCGTAGTGCCAATAGTTTCGAGCATGAACATGAGAGACCACCCATGGTTGTCCTTCTCCTTTGCTGAACAGGACCGTAATATCCTTTCAGCTCAACTGATCATAGGCTTCGACAATCAAGTGGTGTTTCCCTTATCAACAGAATGTATGAATGCGCCGAAAACATAAAACACCATGATTGCTAAAACTAGATCAGTTGCGAATAGGTAACAGTCATTGACCACCAACGGCGCCCGCCATGTCAGTTTGTAGATCTCGATTTTAAGGGACGGGAATGTTAGTTAGCGCAGGTTGCTACTAGGGCAGCTGATTTACTCTGTGCTTACACCCCACAAGTGCCAGGAACCTGAAAATTTGTTAGTAGGATAGGGTGTTTGGTCAGGATTCATCATAGAAGATCCAAAATCATAGTGTTTGTTGAAAGGTATTATGTTTTATTCTCAAGGCAAGCAATCGGATGCTGCGGATGAGACATTTCCCGTTTATCGGCTGTTAACTTTTAATTGAAATGGTTTAATCTTAGACAGACGGCTGTGGAAAGATAGAACCAAAATTATTTGTAATTAAATGATGAAGGATTTAACAGTCTGATTTTTTAATTGAGATGTTTTTACGAATTTTACATGGTTGATGTTTAGTGAGGTACTGATTAACGAAGCGAACGATGAGTTACGATGTTTATCGAGCTGAAATGGTATGATAAGGTTTTGTTGTTATTGCACACCGACGACGAACGCGAAAAAACCCTGCGACCCGACGGAAAGGCATCGCAAATCAGACTGGCTCAATTGTCATCGATGACAACCAGAGCCAGCCGCACCTTTACACACATAAACGCACGCGAAAAAAAAAACGAAAAACACACCGACGACGAACGCGAAAAAAACACGACCCGACGGAAAGGCATCGCAAATCAGACTGCGGAAATGAAGAGAAAGAAAATAACATAAAAAAATAAAACCTAATCACAAAAAACCAATCACCCCATGCACACAAACAGCGACACAAAAGAGACGAAAATGATCACGAAAAAACAGGACTGCGCGTCCCCAGAAGCACTGCACTTTTGATCTGTGTACATCCATTTCCAAATTTAAAGCCATTAAATGTTTAAACACTGCTGTCCTTATTCAGACTGTAGTCCCGATTCGCCCCAGATGACGGTAGTTTTTCGACAAAATTTTCCAAGTGAGGCATTTTAAAATGCTCATATTTGTACTCGAGTAGGGTAGAGTAGTCATCAATGAGACACGGGGAACAATGATAAAATGGCTCTCACAAGTCGTAGTTTCAACCAATCAGGCTCATATTTGGGGGAAAGGTGTATCTACTTGATACACTTCTGCTATAATAGTGGCTTTGGTTATGGACGCTCCCTTGAAAAGTTATTCATAAATGTTTGATTCTGGGGTGTAAAAGTAAATTATGTACAAAAATTACTTTTTCGCTCATAGGCTGTCATTTACACCAAAACTAATATTTCGTCATATTTCTTTCGACGTTCCATAAGGATTGAGTTGGGCTACAATGTCCTTTCTTTAGGTTTGACCAAAATTTAGAGTATACCTAGAATCCAGGGCTGTCTCATTGTTCCCCACTCATTTTAGCCCATGGGTAACAATGAGACACTTTGATTTTTCTTCATTAATCATTTCAAAATCCATGTAAATCTTTTAAAATATGAATTGAAAGTGATTTTTGGCATATTTATAGAGTTTTGTTTTCATTTAACCAAGAATACAAAGTTATTTGGAATAAATAATTGGATTTTACTAAATTTAAATACTTTTAAGTAAAACTTTTGTTAATTAAAGTTTCATGTTGGCAAAATTGCTCTAAAATGTTCAAGGCAAGTCACCTGTAATGGAACAATACAAAAACATGATGTTTTACTAGAAAAGTATTGATTTTCGTAGAGTGTCTCATTGTTCCCCAGCTGTCTCATTGTTCCTGCCAAGTGCGTCTACAACGAGACAGTTGAATAACTCTGGCTGTAGAAGTCGGATCGATCTGATATTTTGGTCAATGTTAGAACACACTAAAAGAAAGAAAATGCAACAAAAAGCTCATTAAAACATGCTGATGAAAAAAATAGAAAAATCGATGAAAGTTGAAAATCAAAAGTGTCTCATTGATGACTACCCTACCCTAACTCTTTAATGTTTGTTTACGATCAGTTGTGCAATGAAAAGTTTTTTTATTTTGTTTAGAAAATCATTCACTTTTGAAGTTATTTAAGTACATGAAAAAGTACACCATGTACACAATTCTGACAAATTTGACCTTAATTTATAAGCATTGAAAATTTTTAAACTGCATTTTTAATTCTCAAAAACAAGTTTTATGTTACAAAATTGTTGGAAACACAATAAAGAATATTTATAAACTTAAAAATATACAAAGGCTTAAACATTATTCCATCTTGGAATCCCAAGTAACATTTTAAGCTTTATCAAAGCTGTCACAACCGCTATAAAACCTATCAGCCAAAACCAACATTAAAACCACCAAGTCGTAACAGCCTCCCCAGAACCCCGATAAACTTCACTTAAAACCCAAAAGGACCTCCGCAAAAGGTTGTTACGGCCTATTTATAAAACCCACATAGGAGTTCAAGGCTTTACAACGAAATCCTAACAACCTCCTTAAAGCCTTGATAAAGCCTTTGTTAAAACCTTGTTAGGAGTTAGGGAAAATGACATTTCATACGTCTTCATGCGTTTGAAATTATGGAGATGGTTGTCAAAAATGGTGATGATGATATGATAGATATTGGAGGTAATTGAAATAATTTCAAACCTTATTTCTCGAAATTGGTGGCTCAAATTCAGCTGCGGTTAAAATTTTATTGATGATTGTAGGGGAGATAGAGCCAAAAAAATCAACTCGCTTCATCAAAAATCATTATTTTGTAATCATAGTTTTTAATGTTAAAAAATATTGTATTGCAAATCTTTGCAAAAAATGTTCAAATTATGTTTGAACTTCTGTGGCTATGCTAACGATGTCACAAATTCATCATAATTGTGTGTTTTCATCAAATTTATGATTTTTCATTTTTTTCTGCCAAGATGGCGGTCAATTATATTCAATCAGAGCACGCGTTTAGCGCCATATTTATGCACTGCTTTTTGGTCGCGATAAATGCTCTATTAGGAGCTTATGGTTTTAAGTGAGCTTATTGCATGCCTAATGGCACTTGACAGCTACAACACCCTTGGTTTTAACAAAAAACGAAGTTGACTTTATAGCTGTCGGCCACCATTGCTAGTACCAACCACTAGTGTCTTCCTTTTATCTTCAAGGACTTCGCCGCCCTGGGCTCCTAAGTGTATGAAAGTATGGCACGGAGCGACGGCGCCGAATACCCATATTTACACAAAGAATTTTAGAGCGCCCGCCGCGGAATTCGAACCGGCGACCTCTGGATTGTGAGTCCAGTGCGCGGTCCGATTGATCCAAAGCATGCGATAAAACCGTTTGGCAAGGCATTGCCATCTGGTTTTCAAGCCTCTATTAAAACTTTCATAAAACCTTATTGAAAGCCAGTCGGCTTTTATTTTCACCCGGTTTTATGTCCGAGGCATAAAACCTTGTTAGAACCTATAAATTAGCTCTTGCTTGTTGGTCTCGTGGCGCAGGGGTAGCGGCTTCGGCTGCCGATCCCGATGATGCTATGAGACGCGGGTTCGATTCCCGCCTTATCCACTGAGCTTCTATCGGATGGTGAAGTAAAACGTCGGTCCCGGTTTTCTCCTGTCTCGTCAGAGGCGCTGGAGCAGAAATCCCACGTTAGAGGAAGGCCATGCCCCGGGGGGCGTAGTGCCAATAGTTTCGTTTTTTTTTTGTTGGTTGCGGTGAATGCCCAAATAAAACTATTAAGCAATCAAGATGCTACAATAAAACCTTAATAAAACTTGGTGGTGGCTAGTTGGTTTAAAAATGTTACTTGGGATGGTTCTATCAAAATACCGGAGTTTCAAAAAGAACCGTGGCTCTTTTTTCATGAACCATGGTTCGTTCGCTCTTTTTAGTGAAACGGCTCGCTATTTTTTTTTGCCCACCTCTAATCGGAACAAAGAAACTCAAAAAATCATCATCTTTCTTATTTGGTGGAATATCTATTTCTCTACTACACTTACAGGTTTAACGTCACACATTGAAAATGGCCTGTCACTTTTTGTAGATGGACAATGTGTGTAAACTTATAACACATATAGGGGAACTATACCCTTTTTCAGCCTATTTGTATTATCGGCCTATCATCACTTTGATCATGAATTACAGCTTTAATAAAGTGTTTTTGACTGTTCCAAAGTAATAAATGGCTCTAATAAAAGTGAGCAAGCAAGTCTCCATTGTTGATACATCTGAAAATGTTGATTTAATAGCGGAAAACGACAAAAGTGATGAGAATTGGTCGAACGGCTTAGAGTGATTAAAATGGGTATATTTCCCCTAATAACTTAATCGATTTCACAATGACAAAATCCACCATGAAAAATAATTGGATATTTTTTTTATATTAACGCTGTTGAATTAAATGTTCAAAAGGAATAGAACATTTAATTCAAAATAGAAACTACAAAAATCAAAGCACAAAAAAGTAACCCACCTTCCTCGTAGATTTCCACATATATTTACATACAAAATAAATAGGAAATTGTCAAAATGTGGAAACCAAATGTGAGAAACTAATCCATGACAAATATAGCAGGTTGTTTCGAGACCCAAAAGACACCGAAAAACCCATGTTCTGGTTTGATTTGATCATTAAAAACATTTGCCATAAAGACGAGCCAGTCTAATAAATATTTTAAAATCACTGTCTAGAGAAAATATTTTCTGTTCGATTTGGTGTCTTCGATAAAGTTGTAGGCATAAAAAAGAACAATTCCGAAAAACTTGTTTTTATTTGAGTTATAAACACAAAAAATCTAATCTAAATTTTTGAAATAGCAATCTTTTGACATTTGAATTAGTTGATAAAATTTCTTTGCCAAAGTTAAAAAAGATAAAAATGGGTTGTAAAATGCAATACCTTCGGTGGGGGTAACATTGGGTCTGGGGGGTGAGATTGGGTCAATGTGACTTTTGACGGATTTTACCATTTCTCAGGTTCTTCTCAATGAAAATGAATTCTGTTGAAAGGGTTTTGTAGGGGACATCTTAAGATGACTTCGCTGAAAAAATCTCGTTCCTAGAACAAATCTTGTTATTTTGGCAGCTGTCTAAAGTTGGGGTACGTTTTTGGCCAAAAATGACCTCTCGAAAAATCATTTTTCTAATATTTTTGTTAGAATTGCTCGAAAACTACCCAAATGTTTGAAAATCTCCACTTCAAACACTGTAGCGTATCAATACGATTCCCTCGAATAAGAAACACTGTTGGATGACTTGTTTTTACCATATCGTTGTATTTGAGCATCATTTTAGTTTCATTTGACCCAATGTCACCCCCTCTAAGGGGTGAGATTGGGTCAATTTTCAAACAATAGGCATTTAAAGTGGTGTTCATCAAAATCCACCATATTTTGGGAAAATGTTAGTAAACTATCTAAGAACAAATCTACGTTGAAAGATTTTCGATGTTATTTAAATTGTTTTTGTTATTAAGAAAATACGAGAGGTGTATCGTTTTTTGACCCATAGTCACCACCACTGACGGTACCAATAAAGCTGTATCCCAGTCACAGCGTTCTAGCTGGATTCTAACAGAGTTTTCACAGAACTGGATATTCTTACAGAATTCTAGCAGAGATGTTCCACTATTCTAGCAGGATTCTGGCAGAACCAGTTCTGCTAGAAAATTTCGTGACTGGGATTAGTTAAAAAAATAAACGTTCTATAAAGATTAAAAAAAGGAAATGTATGTTTATGCACAATAAAAAATTATATACTTTTGCTTCCATTATTCAGATTTTTAACAATTAACTCAGCTATATTTTATTACTTGTTATGACGCAATTCGTCCTTCTTCCTCTTTAATTAGCTGTTCCAACTGATTATCATGAATGGATAAACCAATTCAAAAGTGAAAAGTGTCGAAAAATAACGAATCGCACGCATTTTCCGCCACAGTGACATCCCCTTAAGCCGTGCGTCACAGAGATCGAAAGTACCGTTCCACGTGACGCGGAAACCTCAAAAAAGTGTTTTGTCCGTTCCGCCCGGTGGGACCCTAATGGGGGTGGTGTTGGACATACGGCAGCACCTCCTCGACCAGACCAAAAAAAAACTCACTCTTCCATCGCAAACCGAGGGTTTAGGCGGTCATCAACCCGGAGATCGCCGGCCTTGGCCACTTGGGGCCACTCGAGGGGAGGGAGTCTGCGATTATCGCGTCAAACGAGAGGAACAAGCTGTCAAAATTTTACTTTTCCTAATTAAAAATTCCTTCCGAGCTTAATTGAGTTTCGTACAGAAAAGATTTTCGCGCACCTTATTTTGGCCTCGGCCCGAGAAATGGCTCCCAAAATGAAGCAATTTCGCTTTTAATTTTGGCACACCAAAGGCCGTGGTAAATCTAGTGAGGATGGGATGGTTTGTTGAGCAGATTTTTTTGAAACTTATGAATAAATATCATTTCATGCTGGTTTACTTTTGGGGAAAATGTTTTCCCCTGCGATGCAACATCGTTACCGAATGCATACATTATTTTTTTTGGTTTTTCTTCTGTTGGGCAAACGAAAGTGAAATTTTCACGAATTTAGTGGTTACTGGCTTTAGTACAAATCAAAATGATGTTATTCAATTCAAGATTCAATTTAAGAAAATCTTCGAATTCCATCAATAAACAACCAAAAATTATACCTACAAAAGATAAACATGAATCGGAAATGTAATTTCCTAGAAACACACCTTCACCAACTGCAATCTGACCTTGTTCAAACATCCGCTCTGAAATGATGTTGCCCTTTCTTAGCCGCACATGAGCTTCATTACACTTCTCAATCGTCTTCATTCTCTGGCTCTGACTTCAAACACAAACTCTCTTTCTCAATGAGTGCATGCAAATGAATGAACTAAGCGAGTGAACGCCTCACCAGTAATGTTGCGAGAGCTCCCCAGCAGAGGTGAGTTGCTCAAATGTTGGTGGTCACTCAGCACGAGAAATGAGAAATTATGCTAATTTAGGTTACTTTAGAATGATCTTGGCTAAGATGTGTAAATATGATACAGTTTTTTTTCTTATACGGCTAACCGTGTTCTTATCTTTGAGCTTATTCATAATGATTGTTTGATCAGCTGAATGATGAACATGTGGTTGGAATAGTACGAGGGGCACAAAGAAAGAGCGCAAGGCGATTGTTTTCTTCGCTTTGAATTATCGTTGCAGCAACGGGCACGTGCAGGTAGATTTAGAGTATTAGTTTGAAATTGAATTGGAAATAATTTCAATTTAGACAATAATTTCTAAAAAGTATTTCTTTTTAGAATTTTTGTGAATTTTGCTGTTAAAAAGTTTATATTATAAATACGAAAAGTAAAACAGAAAAAATATACAGTATGTAAAAAAAGTATTAACACCCCTTAAACACTATGCACATTTCGTGATGACACTCTAGGGTGGAATCGTGAAATCTAGTTATATGGGAAAATTGAAAATGATTAAAATCCAATCAGCAAAACCCCCCAAAATTTGGTAGCGATTGGTTAAGCCCACGATTGGCGCAAAGCGAATGAAATTTGTATGGAAATTACTATGGGGAAACTAGCATTTTCACATTTTTGAATTTACAAAATTCCTGTTTCATTATAATATGAAACCAACACCTTAGCAGTGTAGCCCTGGATGTCCTAAACAACTCTCCCACAGAAAGCATGGTGCTAAAGTGCGTCATAAAAAAAGATATAGAGTTTTCAAGAGTAGTGTATTGAAATAATCAGTGAAACTCAAATATTTTGCCAACATTGCCTATGGAACCATGAAATACAAAATGTAAATAAGGGTGGTCCAAATCGATAAGAATTTTAAAGCATTAAATTTTGTATTCGGCATATAGCAGCATTAATTTGGCTTATTAGCGAAAATTGTCAAAATTTTAGTTTACAGATCCGCAAAATGCTTTGCGCTTTAGATATTTTCTATTAAATTTCGTTATTTAAAACCGGCATCTGGAGCAAATCAGGAAAAAGTAACGAATTAAGACAGCTGTTTAAGCTATTTTTTGAATAATGTTCCGATTGTTTTGATTAATTTCGGATACAGTAATTTCCAAACTTATTGCACCTATTCAGACTGCTGTCCCGATTATCCCCAGTTGAAGGTAGTGACTTAAAGATAATTCTTAAAATATTTTTATTTCATTTATTAGGTTGCTTATTCAAATTACATTTGTGCAGTTGTTATCCTGATCTGAGATATGGACTACCTTTCAACAGCTGATTCGTTCGAAATGGGGAGAGAGTTTACTGTTACTAAGGAGAACGAATTGGACAGAGAAGATTTTTTTTTAAGTCTTCGAAATAGATTCTTAAACATATTTAAAAATAAAACATAAAATTTTAAACTTATCCAAAGTGTTACATTGGCCGGTATAATTTTATTTCTTGTTGTTTTGGACAGTTTCAATGAAACTGCTTTTGTAGTCATGCTGTTAAAATAAATAAATAAAAGAAATATATTCAACATTGTGGTTAATTAAAAATTCCAAAGCACATCAAAGATCAAACTTTTTTTTAATATGTTTTAAACTATCTAAAGCAAGGGTGCCCAACCTTATCTGATTTTTCGGAAGCAGTGGCGGGTCGGAACTAATATTTGTTAAAGGTGGAAAAATGTAAAAAGTATATCTTGAAAACACAAAGATAACTTTCAAAAATGAGTTTATCTGATATATTTGAATTTTTGTTTGTTTAAAATTATAGGGGAGAGTGGGGAGACTTGATCCCCGGAGACACTTGATCCCAAGCCTATATATCTCGTCAGCATGTGGCTAAAACATTTAGCTTTGTTCTAGAAAGTTGTGCGAAATTAACTAAAACTCATTGTAGAAAACAAAGAAAAAAATTAAAAAATGTTTAGATTGAGTTACACACATTTTTTCTAAAAAGAGCTGCAAAAAACTTCCAAGAGATCTTTTTTCTTTGTTTTGATAAGTCTGGAAAACACTCAAAAATTATTCAAAAAAAATATTGTTTATACATGAATTGTTTGATAAACATATCAACTCCAAAAGCCTTACGCATTTGACGTTAAATTTATCGTCATACTATTTTTACAATCAATTGTTTTAAATAATGCGTTTAGGGAGACTAGATCCCTGCATTTTTACAGTCACTGGAATCAGCCTCAAGATTAAATAATTGGGCTGGGTTTTCGTACATAGTTTCCTTTAGTATAGTTGTACATAACTTACTGCAGTTTGAACCATTTTTCAAAAGTTTTGTAAACAAAAATTACCAGCTTTTGTAAACATGCTCAATTTTGGTCTAAAAAAGAAAATTTTAAGTTTTTAATTTTTTTGCATGCTAAACTTGTTATATTTTGAACACAAACGTACAGGTTTAATGTGAACTTGCTGTAACTTATAAAAAATTAAAAGTTTGGATGAATAAGAAACGTTTTGCTTAAGATTTTTTCAAAATGATGAAAGGGGGATCAAATTACTCCCAACATTTTGAAAATGCCGGTTTAAAATATTTTTTTAAAACACTTGGCATGATTCGAAGAGTTTATCTGGTGAAATACCCTTATCAGCCAAACATAGTTGAATGTTTAAGCTTTCAATTCATGCAAAAAGTTCATAGTTTTGTGAGAAATTGACAGAGTTTTGTGCGATACAAAAAAAGGGGATCAAGTCTCCCCACTCTCCACTATAGTTATTGTTTTTGACGATTGCAATTAAATACCTCGATACATATTTTTTAAAAACATTCAAATTTCAATGGTCGTTGTAATTTTGTAAAGTTTAATTTCCTCATTACTACAATATGAAAAAAAAAAAACAAAAAATAATGAGACATGATAAAATTTATTCAAACGAAACTTGGATTCAAAAACAACTTCTATGTGAAATTTATACAGTTAAAATCGAAAGAAAATTATATTAAGTTTCATTTTGTACATTTTCAAGCGGTGTATGCAATTCGGAAGAAATCGGTCAAGAAAAAATTCAAATATGCTGCAGCGGCAGCGAAAGCAAGCCAGAGAGGGTGAAGAAAAGCCCCAAGAAAACGCTCCCTCTCCTTTGTTCTGCTGTTTGTAAAGCTGTTTCTTGACCCCTTCCCTTCCAATCTCCATACTAGCCTTCAGACAACAATCCAAGTTTTTTTTTCATAAATTTTTCAATTTTACGAAATGGATAATTTTGTTTTCTTGCACCATTTTGCAGTTTAAAAATATCAGTATAGAAATAATATGAACTAAATTCAAACATGAAGAATGTTTTATCGGTTTTATCGGTTTTTAAAATAGGTTAAAATTTGATCTCAAGCTTACTTTTGTTTTATTCAGACAATCAATTTATTTATTTTATATTTCATGAACAGCCTTTAGGGCCGGTCATAGAACTAATTTGAAAAGCCGTCGCGGGTCGGATGAAATGGCTTCCCGGGCCGGATCCGGCCCGCGGGCCGGACGTTGGGCAGGCCTGATCTAAAGACTGCTGCCCTTGTTCAGACTGAAGTGTAGCTTATCACCAATAAACAAAAAATATTTTTCACGTATCCCGGGAAATTCAAAACCCGGGAAAATTGGACGCCCTACAGTTAGGGCCACCAGGTCAAAATTTGAAAAATCTGGCAAAATATCGATGAAAAATCTGGAAAAATCTGGCAGACGAAAATTTTATAATTGTGAATGGCGAAGGGGAGACAGGATATGAATTGATTCAAAAGTTTGTAGAATTCAATTCAGAATTCAGGTCTAACTGATTTTATGACTTTAAAAAAGTTGAATTTACATCTTCTTTTTGTAAAACATACTCTACTTTTATTTGATTTTCAATTAAATACGTTCCTCTTAATCAAAATTTTTGTATAATATGGTCATAAAGTGAAAAATCTGGCAAAATTTGTCAATATCTGGCACTGAGAAGGGTAAATCTTTATTCTACAGTCCACGATTCAAAAATCAACCTATGTGGCATCGGAAAGAGCATAAAATGTCCGATCCTTTGATACCCAAACATCTAGATGTTTTATAAAACCCACGTTTTTAAATAACTGAGCAAAAAGAAAGTTTGATCCACGAGAACAAAAATTACGGAAGTCCATAATTTTTTGGCAGGTTGCTCAAACGAAACCATAACAATGTTTTTACCTAGGTATTTAAAAAAGTAGGTTGTATAGAAAACCTAGCTGTTTGGGTATCAAAAGATCAGAAATTTTATGCTCTTTCCTATGCCACATATAGGACAATCGCCATACCCAGCCCCCCTAAAGTGTCCACGTGGTTTGTGGATGGCCCCTAATTTTCAAATATTATAAAACGAGCCAAAACCCTACCTACCTCAAAATTAAAAAAAAGTTTTAATAAGTGTTTTCAGCTTTTTTTGAAAATTTTCAAAGGGGCGACTTAAAAACTTTTTTTCAGTACTGTTTTTTGTTTATACCACCCTGATTATTTATGATTTATTAAATCTGAGCATTAACAAAAAACATGCCGGGAATATTTTCTTCAACCTTTGCTAAATTTTACCATTTTTTCAATTGCTTACCAAATCGTTGTTTCACTTCAATCCAGCAGAATAAAAATCAAAAGTACTTTTTTGTGAGGCGGTTACGATTTTCCTAGCCTAGCTGAGTTAGGATGGTCCAACAAATTATCTTTTCTCTCCAAAACCAAAAATATCTCCCGGTTGGCTGAACCGATTGAAGTTTTTAAGTAAATAAAATACCAAGAAGTTTGTAAAATACACACCTGAATACACATGTAGGTCAAATAAATACTTTATTTTTTGATGTGAATTTTTTTGGGACCAAAAATTTGTAATACCCATTAACAGGATTTGGAGATATGATTTTTGAAAATAATTCATCGGTTTTGGGTGAACCAATCGAACTTAAAGTACCGTGCTTCTCCATAAAAATCAGTTCCCAGGACATTTTTGTGGAGACGCATGGCACTTCGTGCTTGATTGGTATACCAATATGCGATGAATTATTTTCTGAAGGATGTTTGGATATTCACCAAAGTTTATTAAAAAGTTAAAATTGTTCAACTACTGATTTTGGTTAAAAAACGAAGTGTGTTGATCATGGCTGTTTTATGAGTGAATGTATGATCAACGATACAAAAATTACTTTTGAAATACATACATGTAAATACATGTTCAAGCATTCTAAAAGAGTTTTCAAAAATTATTTTTTAAATGAGTTTACCTCTTAGTAGTTTTTTTAGTATTTAAACTGACAAATAACGTAAACTTTGAAAAATGTTTGCCATGGGCAACATAAAATTGGTTTTCCAAAAATTGTTAAGTTTTCATGTTTTTGTGTCTACAGAAAAGTAATTGCAAATGGGAAGGAATTTTTTTTTTTTGTTTGAAAATTAGGCTAGTTCACGATTAGGGCGTTTAAAATAACTTTCCAGGTACAATATTAAGATTTTTTTCTCTTCTAGAATCTTGTTGGTCCAAGAAACTTTGCTTAAAAAAAAGTTTTTGAGAAAAGTCAGCACTTTTAGAGTTCTAAAACCCACTATTTTCGTAAAAAATAGTGTCAATAGCTACAGTCATTTCTAGACTTTTTTTATTAGGCCCTATAAATATATGAAACGCAATAGCTTATAGGACCATTTCAAAAAAACTCTAGATTTGAAGGTTGAAATAATCTTATAGTAATATAAAAGTATCTCGAAAAGGCTGTACCTAGTGTTACAAAAATGTTAGATCATAAACTTTTATAGTTATGAAAATTAACAGTGTAAAAATCACGAAAAGCAAACTAGAGCTGAAGAGCAACAGCTACTTGTTTTGTAAATCAAATGTAAATATTATAAGAAACGTTCAATAAAGTATATTAAATTAAAAAAAAAACACGAAAAGGCCAAATTTTATGCACCTGGTTGCATACGAATCAGGATATCTTGCATTACAAATGCTTAGAAAATCTCAGGGGTAATTTTTGTTTAACTCGATATTTTTTCAGCCCACAGTCCTTCTTCCCAGAACCGATCACCTGAAAACTGCATTCAACGCCGTCTCGCCTGCTTTGTTTCTCCACCCCAAAAAAAAAACCGGCCCCAAAACCGCGTGAGTTCCCCACACGCACACCTTTGGCCCACCAACCAACCGGTCCTGAGTGCCCGTCTGCCGCTGCAGGCGTTCATTCAATTCTCCGTCCGCCGTCCGCGGTCTCGAGCGCACGATCGCCGGCCGTCAGTCTTGGCCACAGCGGCAAACTCGTTAGTCCAGTTGTTGTGCTGTTCGCGCGAGCACACAGCAAATTCGCGTTTAAGGGTCTTTTTTGACTAGTTTTTTTTTTTAGTTGGTACGATTCGCGAGTTTTGTTTCCTTTCTTTTTGTTTGCTGTTCTTTTTATTTCTGTGTTGTTCTTTTTCAGCGTTTTAGCGATTACTTGCATTTTAGTTTATCTCGTTTTAGTTTTTCTTAGGTTTTTTTTGTTCAGCTTTTCTTGTTGCTTTCTTTACCTTTACCGCGATTGCTTCTTTTAGAGTTTCTTTCTTAACTTCTTCGCCCGCGGAGGGTTCCCTTCGGGAAGGTTTCGCTCACCGTCGCGGGATTTATGTGTGTAAATTGCGCGCACGGTGCACATCTATTTGAGCACACACGTGTTTGTGTGCGTTTGTGTGTTTGGTGTGCACCACATGCACACCACACACTGTACGTGTGCGGAGTTCAACGTCGGAAGACGCGGGCTTTTTGGCCATCGATCTTTGAACCATCATCATCATCGTCGTCGTCTTCTTGTCTTGTGTTGGTCGCTACGACGTCCGCGGTACAAGAGAGCCTGGCAGCTGTCCGTGCAGCAGGCCATGCCGGATAATTACAACATTACAAATTTGGTCATTTTTCTTCGCCGGGGCGCCACCTTGATTTGTGAATCCGCCTCTCTCTCTCATCGAAGGTGGCCGCGACCTGCCCCGCGTAGTGACGGCCCTTGGACCTCTGAAAATTAACGGAAAAAATGCGTTTAATAAGCGCTCGCTGTAACGAAAGGCCCAACCTCCGAAAATTACAGTAAAGTGTGTGAATTTTCTCGACTTGTGGTGTATATTTGTCTTTGGATGTTTGCACGTGGAAATGTGTGGAAATGGGTCAAGCTGGCGCGCGCAGCGCGGTGGAAGGAAAAAAACAGCATAAATAATCAAAACGAAGAATTATTTCGTGAAGGGTTTTTTTTTTTGGATATCTAAACGGTCCGTTTTCCAGGTTTAGCGAACACACACCCGAGGGGAGGTCGTGCAGTGAGTGACAGATTGCAGTGTTTGTGTGTTGTAGCGAAAGGAAGTTTGAAAACAGCTGGATTAGACTGGCTTAAACAAACAAAAAAAGGTGGTTCTAGTGCGATCCAGTGACATCAACTGACCGTTAAAGTTTGGAGTTTGCTGCACAGGGAGTTGAGGTGAGTGCTGTTCTAAAGTCGTTTGTGCTTTAACCGGCGTGGGTGGGATTTGGGTGGAAGGAAGCCCCTACGGAACAGAACTGGGTAGTAATCATGTCGGCTTAAGGATGGCTTAGCTATAACATCGGCAGTGGTTTTATGGGATTAGGATGGACTTTGAAGATCGATTACACCGCGATGCAGACTGTGCATTTTATGAATGAGCGTTTAGTATTGAAGTAAAGTTCAGTTTTACCACCAATTCAACATAACTGTCAAAGTTTGCATAAAAGTGACTAACGTATTTTTGTCGAATTTCAGTATGATGTTTAAATGGCTTTTTTCTTGTGTTACAAATCCTTCACTTATAAATTTGATAACCAACGGCAATGGTCCTTATATTCAAAAACAAGATTGTATGCCAAAAAAGTACAAAAATTGCTTTAATTTAGATTCAAAGAGAAAATACTTTTCATGCTAGTTTTTATTTAAAAAAACGCATAGACTTTACAAATTTATAAAAATGGCAAAATTTTACTTGATAAAAGTTAACCAGTCCAAAAATTTGAAAAAAATTAAGATTTCGTCATAAAAAGTTAATATATTTTTAATGTTGAAAGAAGTACGTTAGCCAGGCAAAACTATTCAGCAATTCGTAACGTTTTCGCAAATCCGCTTTTCATTGTATTTCTTAGGGTGCATTGGGTGAAATATCAAAAAAAAATCTTTTTGAACTTTAAGAAAGTGTCTAACTTTGTCCATTTCTAAAAAATACATATACACTCAAACCCCGATGGTTTGACACCAACTGTTGTCAAACGAACGGGGTCACTTTTTAGTTTGACACCCCTTTTACACGGAGTTCACACACACTATCAAACGTTTGTTTTGATAGTGTGCGTAAGCGCCGTGTAAAAGTGACAGTTCGTCACTTTTTAGTTTGACTTTGACCAACCAACGGGGTACAAACTAAAAAAGTGTCAAACGAAAAAGTGACCAACCACCGGAGGTTGAGTGTACAGTCGACTCTCTGGTTGTCAATATCCATCAGTTTACAGAACGATGCAAAATGAAGACTCGATTGATTTTTTTTCTTGATACCCAGCTTTGAGAGAGAATCATGGCAACGTTTATCAAACAAAAACAAACTAATGTCAAACACCCTTCGTTTCGCCAAGAAAAATGTCTATGCAAGCCATGAGAAAGTGAACTTATTGACAACCGGAAGAGATTTTTAAAGCAAACAGAATCCAAGGGACCGTCGAGGAAGGGATCCTTCAAGCAAGGGAAAATATCGAGGAATGAAGATAATTGAAGTATGCAGATTGAAGGGACTGAAGAATTCATCGATAGATGGAGAATTATTATTCGAGAGTCAACTGTATATCTGGAAGCTGAAAAAAATCTTTACAATTTTTTTCGACATTTTTGATCCAACCTTTTGTTGACGTTAAAATTACAAAAAAAAATAGTGCGTGCTACCTATTCAGCCATTAATCATCTTGAAAACTTTTAATCCGATTTTTAATGTCAAATAATTAAACCGTTTGAAAACAATATTTTTTTATTTTTTAAATCACCACATACATTTCAAAAGGGCTTAAATCAATTTATTTGGCTCTTTTGAAATGTTAGTCGTGATTTTAGAAAACTTGATAATATTACATTGTAGAATTTTGTTTATACATTTTTATTGGCATTTTTCTCTTTGCAATTTTTGAATTTTGGGACCACAGATCGGAAAAAATGTAAAACTTTGGGAAAACACATTTTTTGTAATTTTGTTGCAAAACCATAACTGTAATACAGTAGGTACTAAGCAATTTGAGATACTTTTTGCTTTTTTTTAATTAGGAGAAATATATCCTGTAATTCATGGTCAACGTTCTGATAGGGCAATAATAAAAATGAGCCCAGAAAGCGTATATTTCCTCTATATTAGGGCTCAAATTTTTTCTGGGGATTCCTTCTCCAAAATAATTAAATCCGTATTTTTTTGCTTGGCCATTGGATAACCTACATTGTGTTAGGGTAGTTCGAAAAATGGCAATTTTCGTCATTTTTCGCAAAAACCACTTTTTTCAAGAAATCATATTTCCGCGTCATTTTATCCGATTTTAGCTGTCTTCGCAAAAGAAAGAGTATTAGTTTGGCTATTTGAGAAAAATAGTAAGAAGTTTCAAAAATCAAGCTAAACATTTGAAAAAGTCGTATGAAAACTTAAAATGGCGTTTTGACGTTTTTATCGGATTCCTCGGGAAATTTCACATAACATTTTAAAAAATGGCGATGTCGAACCGTACGTTTCCGAGATATGATTTTTAGAAAATAAAGAATAAGATTTTCGACGCTCCACGCGCAAAAACATGAAAATGACGAAATCGTCAAAAAATCTACTTTTTCACTAAAACTGCGATACACTCAACCCCCGGCGGTTGGACACTTTTTCGTTTGACACTTTTTACTTTTGTACCCCGTTGGTTTGACAAAGACAAACTAAAAAGTAACGAACTGTCACATTTTACACCGGACTCACACATACTATCAAAAAAAACGTTCGGTAGTAAGTGTGAGCTCTGTGTAAAGAGGATGTCAAACTAAAAGGTGACCCCGTTCGTTTAACAACAGTTGGTGTCAAACCATCGGGGTTTCAGTGTAACTTAAAAATTTCAGCCTATAGCCTATGACCTGTACATATTAGAGTACCAATTTTCGTAATAAAAATTCGCAATTTTTGTAACCCTATCATGTATAAGTCATCGCTAAAATTTTTAAGGTATCGCAGTTTTAGTGAAAACAGTTTATTTTTTTGTTGGTTTCGTCATTTTCCTAATTTGCCCGTGGCGTGTCGAAAAACTCAGTTTTTATTTTCTAAAAATCATATCTAGGAAACGTACGGTTCGACATCGCCAATTTTTTATATGTTATGTGAAATTTTCCGAGAAATCCGATAAAAATATTTTCAGACATTGGCTCTTTGGTCCAGACACGGTTAAAACGCCATTTTAAGTTTTCATACGACTTTTTCAAATGTTAAGCTAGATTTTTGAAACTTCTTACTATTTTTCTCAAATAGCCAAACTAATCATCTTTCTTTTGCGTCTAAGACAGCTAAAATCGGATGAAATGACGCGGAAATATGATTTAAAAAAAGTGGTTTTTGCGAAAAAAAGAAGAAAATTGCCATTTTTTGAACCACCCTAGCACGATGTAGATCACCCTAATGGCCAAACAAAAAAAGATACGGGTCGAATTATTTTGGCCAAGGAACCCCCAGAAAAAATTTGAGCCCGATCGGAGAAGTTTTTTTTCGGTTTAGGTTCTTTTCAAATGGAATCGCACAATATTATTTGGGAAGTTTTCCTAATAAATCCTAACCTGTGTTCGTTTTTTCTTTTGGTTATTGATTGACTTAAAATGTACAAGAATCCCAATCAGATACTGTGCTTTGTGCTAACATTTTCAAATCCAAACATTTCTGAAAAGAATAATGCATAGTTTACGTGACTGTTCTGCTCATGATTATGGTTTAAGAATGTAAAATACGAGCAGTCAGAACATTACACTTTGAATAGCACACACTGCAATAATTCTCACCTTAATCGACTAAAACGGCACTCCAAATTCATTCCAAGAAGTTACGTGACCCAAGCCGCGGTCACTTTTATCTGTATAATGCAACCAAGTCAGCATGACTGACTGGAAAGTGCACTGTCCAGTGGCAGTTGGCAAGCACCTGATCGAATTTGACACGCCTGTTATTTGCGCTCGAAATCCACACAGTAGCAGCAGCAAGTCTACATGATAGTCTTGCATCATGGCTTAATATACCAATCCAAACTCCAAGTCGCGGTGGTGAAACCCGAAACTCTCGTCAATTTTGAATTAAGTTTTTAATGTGCTTTTTAAAATCACATTCGTCAGTTAATTGAAGTTGTTAAAGTGATTTATTTGCGTATACATGGATATACCGCCAGCCGCCACGTGCGCGTGGCCATCAGTCGATGGCAAGTGGACATTCCGCGGAGAAAAGTCCATTTGTGTGAGAAGTTTTGTTTGTTTTGGATCGAAATGCGCCAAGGTTTGCGCAGAGTTCGAGATGAAGACGAGCCGCTCGAATTTCTGGCATTTGAGATGGTAATTGAAGGCGGTGCTGACCATGCAATTTTTCTATGTGAGTTTGAGTTTTTATATCATTAAAAATTTCTCAGAGCAGGCGAAAATCATTTTAATCTTGAAAGTTGATCATATTAAAGGTGCAGCAATAAAACTTTGAATTTATTAATGATGTGGGAAATAAAAAAGTACATCAAATGATCAGTGTTAAATAGTTGAAATGCATATTTCTGGTTATAAAATGAGTACTTACTACTAATGTTATTCATCGGATGTAGACATAAAAAATTAACGACAAAACAAAATCTGAAATAAAAGTAAAAGCAGATCCACCCAATCTGCTTAAAATGTACAATAAAAATAATTTCATTACTCCCATGCAAACATCGATTCCAACCCGTTTGGTACATCTGCCTTGGGCCTTCGTTCGTTTCGTTTGGTTTGCTGATTTCCCCCCTCGTTTTTAGGCTATTAATAAAAATGGTTAAATTATCAGCCTTTGTACCTCAAAATCCACTCTTGTAAATCCCAACTTGACCAAACCAAAAAAAAGAGAGCAAAATTAAAATCTCCATTCAACCAACATTTCGGGGGGGAAGAATCCAGACCGTAAAGTGATTTAGATTTTCGATTACACACTGAGAGAGGCAAAAAAAAAATCGCGAATTTCTGCAACAGGTGATGAACGATCATAATTTTGGCCACGGTTGAGCGCAAAACGATGATGATGAGGCTCACGAATCGGCCAAAAACAATCACCCTCTCTGCTCGAGGTGGACCAACCCGAGAAAGAAATTGAGTCTAACCTATTTGGAAATTAGGCTACTTAGCCGATTGTTTCGGTTAGCTGGTTTATTGGTCAGTTTAGAGATATTTTTTGTTTGGGATTAGGCTTAATTTGCAAACTAATAATTTTGGAAAAAATATAATATAGAGTTATTATAAGTAGTGTAGGAGCTGTCCAAAAATAAACTAACCGTTTTCAAAGGATTTAAATTTAGAATTTTTAGATTTTTTTTTTACTTTTGTAGTGTTTATGATTTTTTGGTATACCTAAGCTATAGCTTACACCAAACTTAAACAGGTCATATCTCTTACACAATGTAGATTTTGAAATTTCAATAAATCAAACCCGTAACAATGGTCATCAACCCTTTAAAGTTGAACCTTAAGCATGGGCTACGACGTTACATCAGCCCTGTTACACAGACTCGGAAACATTCCTCAAACGAACCATTGAACCACATTTCCACATTTTTAACCCACTGCACTGACCAGTTGAAGACAACAACAAAAACGCAAAATTCCCATTCATGGAATTTGACACTCTCCGTTACACCGCGCCGCCGTCGCGTGACACCCCCACACTTTCCTACAGACTTCAGGGCGGTGACGGAGCGCGTCTACCCCGTAATTGGGCGCCGTAAAAAAAAGTGCAGCGCACAAGTCAAGTCAATGAAAAACGGAAAACTATTCAGCCCTGGGTGGTGGGTGCCTTACCGGCTTATACCTCAACGGAAAAGCTCGCTCCATGCTGCTGCTGCTGTGACTTTCGATTTCTTTCTTTACGCACTCTCGGAGCCAACTCTGCTAATAGGTGGATTGTAACTAGGGGCGGGATGATGTAACACAGCAAAGGTAATTCAATATTGGATAATAATTTGCAGCTTTTGAAGGATAGACAGATAAAGAGGTGTATAGACAATTTGAGCAGTCACGAGATAAGTTCATGCTGGGTGTGATTAGAATTGGCCAAGAGACTGGCAATTAAGGCAACCAACGTTGACTCTGCTGAAACTCAACAGAAGGCATACTGCCCAATTACACGCCCTGACGCGAATCGTGGTCACCAAAATCAACCGCAATAATCTCATTTGCGTTGGCATTAGCGTCCAGGCGAATGGCCGCTACAGTCATGTTCGATCCGTTCACCAATTGGACGCTTTAGTACGAAAAGCCAGTCTAATATTAGACAAAAATGGTTTTTGTACGCGGTGAAGGTTGCCGATCCAGGCAAAGTTCATGATCACACCACCGTGTCGTACACGGTCCTCCTCGTTATAATTTGCTGGTTCCAACTGGTAGCTTGCCCAAGTCAGAACTGGACAATGAGGGGATACTGACCGCAACTAGGAAGTACGTTCACTTTAGAATCGTTGAGGTTAATTGTCGTGGAATAAACAAAAGGTTAAACTGTTTTGATTAACTAAATCGATTTAAAAAATCTTAAATATTCTGGTAAAAAAAACAATGTTAAAACTTATTTTTTGCAATCCCGTCGTGAAACTACTTACTTTTCCTGTCATTCTTGAGCGACGAAATAGCCTACTTTTCTGTACCAAAAATAACAGAATCGAATAGCAACACTTTTCAAAATAAATGCTGAAAAGTTCTACTTTTCAGCACTCAAATGGGTGCTGAAAAGTAGAACTTTTCAGCACGTGTGTCGAAAAGTAACACTTTTCATCATTTTTTTGATTTAAACGATTAATTGACAAAATACATGAAAATTTGACATAAAATTTCACTCGGTGTGTGTTTTTTGGAATTGCAAAAAATGTTGTATGGAACTCGATGCAAAACTTGATTTTTTCAGCACTCTTCGTATTTATCCAACTCGGTGAACCTCGTTGGATAAATGTACGACTCGTGCTGAAAAAATCCACTTTTTGCAACTTACGCGAAAATCGGCGACGCATATACGATTTTTTCAGATCCATTCACTGAACCGCAAAACCATGACATAAACAAACCCGACTCAGTCGTGAGTAGCCTAGCTCACTGAGCAGCTGCAATGCGAGGCAGTAGTCGACCAACGCTCAATCGACGTTGCACGCACACTAGCGTGGCTCACGGATATATGAAAAAGACAAAAGTGTTCAATTTCGAACGCCTCAACCGGAATTTTGTAGCAATGTGGACCCAAAACATAGCCTGAAATTTTGAACGCATTTGGTTAAGGTTTAGAACTTCCACCATTGACCTGAAGTTATAAAGAAATTTCAATAAATTTAATTTATTTATTTTCAACTTTTTAACATTTCTTCGAGTATATTTTCCTATGCCCTATGAATTTTTCTCAAAGTAGTAGTTTCTTATAGGTTTCGATCCGGGGAACAACTTTGTAGAACATCACAAAGCGCTAGGAATTAATCCCGGAAAGATACAGGCAAATTTGTAGAGCACGTTAAAAAAAAATTCCTAGCTCCAAAAAATATCCTGTATCTTTTCAGGATCAATTCCTAGCGCTTTGCGATGTTCTACAAAGTTGTTCCCCGGATCAAAACCTATAAGAAACTTGAGAATAAGAAAATTTGATTGGGTTTTGGGAAACTTTATCTAAGAAGAGGTTAAAAGTGAAAGTTTCCCATAGTAAATCTTTAAAAGTTCCATACTAACTTCAGGTCAATGGTGGAAGTACTAAACCTTAACCAAATGCGCTCAAAGTTTCAGGCTATGTTCTGGGGCCATATTGCTACAAAAATCCGGTCGAGGCGTTTGGAATTGAACACTTTTGTCTTTTTCATATATCCGTGAGCCACGCTAACGCACACACATAAAGAAACAAGTTTTGACACAAAAAGTTGGTATTTATGCGTGGAAATGTAATTTTGAATATAAGTTATGGTTGTTTTAAGTGTTTTGCACAGTGTAGAACCATTCAATTGTTTAAAAATAGTCAAAATAGTGTTTAGAGAGGATTTTACGAGTTTATTGCAGCTGCTCAGTGAGCTAGGGTACTCACGACTGAGTCGGGTTTGTTTATGTCATGGTTTTGCGGTTCAGTGAATGGATCTGAAAAAATCGTGTATGCGTCGCCGATTTTCGCGTAAGGACCCCTGACATTTTCAGCTCTGCTCAAATGTTTCGAAAAGTAACACTTTTCAAATTTTTTTTGATTTAAGCGATTTATTGACAAAAAAAATTAAAATTTGACATAAAATTTTACTCAGTATGTGTTTTTTGGAATTGCAAAAAATGTTGTATGGAACTCGTTGCAAAACATGATTTTTTCAGCACTCTTCGTATTTATCCAACTCGGTGAACCTTGTTGGATAAATGTACGACTCGTGCTGAAAAAATCCTCTTTTTGCAACTTGTTGCATAAACTACTATTTGACTGTGTAATGTTGTTAATAGTAGTTTATGCAACAAGTTGCAAAAAGAGGATTTTTTCAGCACGAGTCGTACATTTATCCAACGAGGTTCACCGAGTTGGATAAATACGAAGAGTGCTGAAAAAATCAAGTTTTGCAACGAGTTCCATACAACATTTTTTGCGATTCCAAAAAACACACACTGAGTGAAATTTTATGTCAAATTTTCATTTATTTTGTCAATAAATCGTTTAAACCAAAAAAAAATTTGAAAAGTGTTACTTTTCGAAACAAGTGCTGAAAAGTTCAACTTTTCAGCACCCATTAGAATGCTGAAAAGTAGAACTTTTCAGCATTTATTTTGAAAAGTGTTGCTATTTGATTCTGTTATTTTTGGTACAGAAAAGTAGGCTATTTCGTCGTTCAAGAATGACAGGAAAAGTAAGTAGTTTCACGACGGAATTGCAAAAAAATATTTTAGAAGTCGAACATTTTTTTGGAAGAACAGCTCATAGGGCTTTTGTTAATTTGATTTGGTTAACCGCGGTGGATTTTCTTGAAATAATCCGAACTGTCAAAAATCCACCAAAGCATCTACCACATTGATCGCACAAAAATCTGTGGTAGAAAAGTATCCACTGGTAGATGCTTTGGTGGATTTTTGACAGTTCGAATTATTTCAAGAAAATCCACCGCGGTTAACTAAATCAAATTAACAAAAGCCCTCATGTTTAAAAGAATGGAAATCTTTTCAAAGAATGATTTGAAAGTTATTGTTTGTTTGTTTATTATATGTTTATTAAAAAATAGATCATTAGTAAAAGGATGGATAAAGCAAGGATGAACTCACAGAAAAAATCAAATTTGTTTGTAAGAAAATATTTTTTCAAGAAGTTTTTAGAAGTTTATAATTAGAATTATTTGTTTAATTTTTTTTCACAATCGACCTTTGGTCCTTTCGACGTTTTGTCCATTCGACCTTTTGTCCACTTTCGATCTTTCGATCTAAACCACAGTTAAAATGACATTTTAAAAATGTCCGATCTTTCAAAAAACCTTTATTTTTTTTCAAATCCGTTTTGAAAGTACAAACATTACCAAAAATGACAACTTTTTAGTACTTGTATCAAGAGGTTATACTTTTCGGTACTTTTTTTAAGTTGTTAAAAAATTTCAGTTGAAAATAAAAAAAATCTCTGATGCAACACTATGCAATGCTTAATACCAGCAACAGATAGTGCGATTATAAATGCAAAGAAATGAAAATTAATAAAATGTTTTGTCAGTTCATTGAAAAAAAAAAAATTTCAGAAAAAGACATACATGAATACTCTAATCTTTTTGCTGAACTTCGGAAGAAATCTGCCAAAATCAGAACAAATTTTTATTAGTGGTTAATAATGTGAAGTTCATTCTATTCATTCTATTGTAATGTTGGTTCGACAACCTTGATGATTTTGCAGTTCAGGACATTTCTGCATAGCTTAGAGACCATCTTCAGTAACAATCAAAATCGATTTTGGCAATACGTTATTTTAATTATCAAATAAAGTCAACGAACTGTTACTGCTTCGGTATCAAATTGTTAAAAAATAAATAGAAAAATAAACAACATGCCAAAAAGAGTTTCGCTTGCACTCGACATCATCGCCAGCAGTTGTATCTGCTGTGGCACGCAAAAGTAATAATTTGGCCACGGCACATGGCCAATGTTTATATCCGTTCGCGTTCGCCGTTTACGGTTTACGTTTTATGGCCAATTCATCGTACCGACTTGTCACACACATGGCCCGGGAACTTGCTGCCTCTGATCCTGGTCTCGGATTCAGAATCGCTTACGAGTGATGGTCTGATTTAAGGAGTGTTTTCCATTTGTAGTTCGTGTCCGTGTTTTTAAGTGTCAATTGTGTACGCGCGCGTATCAACAGCATGACAATTGAAGCCTTATTTTCGAACAACTCAGCTTGCGGAGATCATTAATCATTCAATCTCTCGATCGGACGGTAGTTGCTTGTTAGTTGCGCTGACCGCCGCCATCAGTCTCGCGGTACATATCGGTATCACATTTCCTCGACCGTCCAGCAAAAAATCTGGAACTAAACCACAGTCTGGCCACAAAACTTCCTGACTTCTCTGGAGGCACACTTTTACACTTTATGACACGACTCCGGGACTGACCTACAAAACTCCGTGCCGCGCCGAAGTCGTCGATCAGTTGACTCTATTGACTCCAATCTGGACGGACATGCTGCATTTTCAGCTTCACAGCCGTCGTCTCGTCCAAGTGTCGCGCCACGATGACTGAGCCGGATTCATCGTCTCTCTGTCATCGAGTTGCAGTTTCTTCTTTTGTTGGGAGTTGATGTCGTTTTCACGAGAGTGGCACGTTCCGTTTTCTTGATGAGGCGAATTATTCATCCAATTATGATAGCTTTTTTCAGATTGAGAACGAAAAGACGACGCTGTATCAATTTGAAAAACTAACTTAATCCACCTATGTGGTTGATGCCTTCCTCACTTTTTACCAAAAATGGGTATATGAGTGATTTCATCACTTTTTTAGATCCAGAAAAAAAGAACACAATGTATAACTTATGTGGTCATAACTCGAGACAGGGTTGCCAGATCTTCAATGTTTTGGACTCTTTGGAAAGGCCATTCAATTACCTAACCAACGATGGGTCGGATGATGGATCCGGACTTAGTTTACATACATTTAATTAAGATCCGGCTTCAAAAAAGTACATAAATATCACTTAACTGGTCATAACTCGAGACAGGGTTGCCAGATCTTCAATGTTTTGGACTCATTGGAAAGGCCTTTCAATTACCTAACCAACGATGGGTCGGATGATGGATCCGGACATAGTTTACATACATTTAAGTAAGATCCGGCTTCAAAAAAGTACATAAATATCACTTAAGTGGTTATAACTCGAGACAGGGTTGCCAGATCTTCAATGTTGTGGACTCGTTGGAAAGGTCTCTTGATTACCTAACCAACGATGGGTCGGATGATGGATCCGGACATTGTTTACATACATTTAAGTGAGATCCGGCTACAAAAAAAGTACATAAATATCACTTAAGTGGTCAGAACTCGAGACAGGGTTGCCAGATCTTCAATGTTTTAGATTCGTTGGAAAGGTCTCTTGATTACCTAACCAACGATGGGTCGGATGAAGGATCCGGACATTGTTTACATACATTTAAATGAGATCCGGCTACAAAAAAGTACATTAAAATCACTTAAGTGGTTATAACTCGAGACAGGGTTGCCAGATTACCAATGTTTTGGACTCGTTGGAAAGGTCTTTCAATTACCTAACTAACAATGTATAACATGATGATGTTTGGTTCAGTTTACTGCCATTTATTCAACATCCAAAAAAATGCGAAAACACATTTTTATACATAACTTTTGAACTACTTATCGAAACTTCAAACAATTCAATAGCACCGTATGGGACCCTAAACCAAGTCGAATGCGACTGGTTTGGTCAAAATCGGTTCAGCCAGTGCTGAGAAAACTGAGTGACATTATTGGTCACATACACACACACATACACACACACATACCCACACACATACACACACACATACACACACACATACACACAGACATTTGTTCAGTTTTCGATTCTGAGTCGATATGTATACATCAAGGTGGGTTTTCGAGCTTTAAATAAAAAGTTCAATTTTAGAGCAGGATTATAGCCTTACCTCAGTGAGGAAGGCAAAAGAGTGCGAACTTTGATTGGTAGCATCACACTCACAGCAGAGTGTAGAGAGGAAAACGCTCACGCTTTAGGACATGTGTCAAACACAGAGAAAATCGCTCTCAAAATTATAAAATTGAGTTCATTTGATCAGTTAATTATTTCAACTGTTTTTGTTAAAGACAGCTCTCAAGGAGGAGAGGAAAGGGATTTGATTTAAAATTAAACAAACATAAAAAATCAGGGGTCTATGATGGCCCACTCTACCCTAACTGGGAGTAACTCGTACGCGATACGCGCGCGCATCATCACACTATATCAACTATCTGTGTCGCCCCGCAGCAGAGTGGTGCATCGTACATCCTCTGTTGACCTAGTCCTTGAGCTCTTGGTGTGTTTGTTTGTAGAGTAGAGGCATCCAGGAAGGAATCGTTCGTTCGCTCCTAGTGCAGTGGTTCACGGTTTGAACTCGATTCAACTCCACGGTTCTGAAGGTCGACACGCTTGTCGCGAGTAAAGTTCTATTGTCGTGGTGTGTGATGCAATCGATTGCAAGGATTCAAGGGCAAGTTTGCAGTTTAAAGTGATGTGGTTGAAATTAGAACAGAGTTTACTAGAATAGGTTGAAAAAAGGGAAGATTTGTTTGTGGCCAGTAACCTTTAGAACGTCGTGTGATTAGAAAAAAAGCCATAAAAATGACACAGTTGTTCAAAAACCGGCACAAGTAGGTATTCAGTCCACAGGAGAGGTAACTTCATAATAATATTATACATCTAGTGAAAATAGCAACGTAATAGTGCCCTTGATACTGATATTGATTTTTTGCTGCCTTCCGCAGCATCTCAAGCGTAAAAGCAGGTCTTCAATATGGGCATACAAGTTTTGAAATCTGATTCTTTTCGGAATGTTTTTTTTTTAATTTCTTGACAATGATTAGTTTCTGAATCAATATTTTTTTTTATTTCTTGACAATAGAGTAATTTGAAAAGCAACTCTTCATCAGCAACAATTCTCTCAGAAATCAACCTATTGCGGTTTTTTTTGTTAATTTTGGTTTGTTTGCCTTAAACCTTGCAAGGGCCTTTCCTATGACCAAAGATGTCATTTTATCTGAATATTCTAGAATCTATGTCTTGATAACGGATTTGGAACGTCATCACCTAAATTTGGGACTAAGATTGGCTGTGTCAGCATATTCAAAGTTTAATACACCACCGGTCACCGGTATTAGGTATTCGACTGAAAGTAAATACAAACACACGCAAGAAATTTAAGAAAAACTCTTTTGTTTTGTTAACATATCAAATGAATGTCCGCAAACAACATTTTTGAAAATTTTAATTTTTGATATTTTTTGAGAATTAAAAGAGACAACTGAGCAATTCTCCACCAAACCCGGAAATGGATTATACTTATATTTTTTGATTTTGCTCAAACATTGTGGGCATTCAATGTTACGACCTTTTGAAATGTTAGTCTTGATAAAAAATCCAAAATATTGTTTTCGAAAGATCGGAATAATTCACGAATGTTTCATTTATTAACACTAAAAATCGAACCATTAGTTGCTGAGATATTGACATTAGAAAATGGAGGGTTGTTCCTGTTTCTTCTTCTATTATCCGCTGCATCTCAGCAACCAGAGGTCCAATCTTCAATGTTTCTTAGACGAAACTGTAGGAAATTTTCTGAGCTCTTTGAAAAAAATATTTTCAGGAATGGACAATCATGGACACTATTTAAAAAAGTAAAAACTCGGAATTTATCGGACAAAATTTTATTTGAGTGGCCATATTTTGAAACGGTGCACTTGATCAAAAAAATGTAGAGTACTTTTCGATTGCAAATTCGATTTTGTATTAAAAATTAGGTCAAGACGTTTTAAGTACAGGATTTAAGTTTTTTTTTACAAAAATAACTATTTAAAAAAAATATAACTCGTCGGCAAAATATTGGTCCCTACTTCTGAATGGCTTAAAAGGTACGGGGTTTTGTCCCCTAAATCAAGTTAAAAAAATAAAAATATGGATTTCGGGATTTTTTGTGCAAAAAAAGTTAATTTAAAAAAACACCAATTTTTCCGTGTACCTATTTTTTATGAATAGTTCTCATCAATACCTACAACTTTGCCGAAGACACCAAATCAATCAAAATGTTCCTTAAAAAGTTACATATTTTTGAATATTTACGTACAATTTTTGTATGAACAGCTACCAACATTTGTATGGAAATTTGTATGGATGAACCAATGACACAAAATGGCTTCTTTGGTGATAGTTTAAGTTATATAAAAAATACAAAAAAAATGGTCGAAAACGCCCGATTTCGTAGAGAATTGGTCAACTTTTAACTTTTCAAATTACTATAAAAAACATTGACAGTGCCCTTTGGGCAACTTAGTCTGTACATATATTTTTCGTAAAGTTTAGAACATTTCCTTTAAGTTTATTTGGCAAACTTTAAAGATTGATCCTCTTGTTGCTGAGGAAAAGCCACAAAAAGGAATATTAAAATTCAACTTAGTAAACCAAATGTTATTTTTTGTGTGTTTTTGGTGGTATTCTACCCTGACTTTTTTTTATCCCTGACCGAGGCCGGTTTCAAAAACATAAAAAATGGTTTCAAGTGTAGAAAAAATACGGATTTTTGGAATCTAACCTTGTATGGTAACATCTTTGCTTAAGACACCGGATCGATCAGAAATCCCATCTCAAGATACATATTTTTGAATATTCACAAGAACATTTTGTAGTACACGTCCGTTAAATCAGACTGACTTGTATGAAAAACTTATTATCAAAGATTGTTTTTTGCCTTCCTCATCTTACGGAGGAAAGGCTATAAAATCACTCAAAAAATGAACTAATTAATTTGACCTCGTAGACCCACCTTCACGTATACCTATCGACTCAGAATCAAATTTTGAGCATATGTCTGTGTGTGTGGTGGGATGTTGATAAAAAAAAATTGCACTGAGTTATCTCGGCACTGGCTGACCCGATTTGGGCCGTATTGGTCTCATTCGATCCATCTTGGAGTCCCATAAGTCGCTATTAAAAATTATAAAGTTTAGTTAAGTACTTCAAAATTTATGCTAAAAAAACGATTTTGGCGTATGTCCGGAAGATTGTAAAAAGAGTGGTTTTTGCAAGATATTTCAATAAAAATTATGTCCGGGTTCATCATGCGACCTATCGTTAGTTAGATAATCAAAAGACCTTTCAATTAGCCTAAAACATCGAGGATCTGACAACCCTATCAAAAGTTATTAGCACTTCTGTGTTATTTATACACCTTTTGGAGGACGGATTTCAGATATTGTGATATAAATATTGTCTGTATCTTCCTTCGAATTATCGCTGGATAGGTTTTTTATCAGACCTTGCCGATGAGCCAGAAATATTCAAGGTCTGTGAATCCTATCAAAAGAAATGAGTAATAAAGTTGGTTTTTTGAACATGTTAAGGGGGAGTGTTGCTATTTTTACTGAATGTATTAACTTTATGAATGTGAGGAAGGCACCAACCACCTAAAGGTGGATTAAGTAACGTTTTTTTAAATTGAATTTCATCAAAGTCACATACATTGAAAATATCTATGAAAAAGGTGAAATTCTAGAGAATTACTCAGAAGTGAATCGCTGAAGTTTTTTTTTCTAAATGTCAAAATACAAAATTCAATATCGTGAAAGAAGTTCCGTCAATGTGATATTTTTTTCTATATGGTAAAATTATTGAAAATCTGACAACCCTACTTCAGGTTATTGAGAGATGAGTTATTTTTTTCAACCATTTCCCATATCGACGTCGTCGTGCTATCTTGTCGCACCCGCCATTTCGACGTTCCGAGAAAAACGCGTTTCAATGTTTGACCTTGAATATTCAAAAACGAGAGCACGCAATGTAAACAATAACAAACACGTTTTGTTTGGCTGACCATTCTGTGCATTGTCCCAAAGTTTGGTTGAAGTTGGTTGCTGGAGTCCCGAGTAATAATTACAAATGTTTACGGTAGTCTAGCTTGTACGTGCGACAAACGCATCCTGACTTTTCTGGCCTGAAATCCCTTTGGCCTTTTGTCGCACTTACATCAATTTTCATGGAGCGACAAGATAGCATGACAAGATTGAAACTACTTTCATATATAAAGTGACAAAAATGCACGGAGTTTTTTCGGTGTTTGTTGAATATCTCAGGATTGAAATCGAATTTTGGGGATCTGTGAAGGTCAAAAGGTGAGGCATTGTGAGCTGCACAAAATGGCGTTCCTAACTCAATTTGGCCCAAAATGCACGTACGACAAGTTAGCACGATGGCGACGATATGTGAAAAAAATATTTCCGGAACCGGTTTCATGAATTTCTATGAAATTGATTTTCGCAACCGCCTAACAGATTTTTTTAAATTACATTTATCCAAGGGCTCAAAAAGCCTAATAGGAAAATATTATTTTAACAAAGTTACAACCCAAAAGTGCTGACCAGTTCCGGGACAACCTGAGAACTTCTCAAGAAACACTTCAATTCCTGTTCTTTGTTTTTCCTTTCATTTTGACCGATGCTTTGTCTGCACACAAAATTTCAATCGTGATTCTCTTTGAACTACACCAACGGCCCTGGCTGGCGTTCAGTAGTCGCACTAAGCCCACCAGAACAAAAAACTTGAACAATTTGCTTTCGAGAGATATGTGGGGTACCTTGAAACAGCCCTAATTGGTACCGCGCACTTATTTGAAGCACCTCGCGCGAGTTACCCAAAAGTGCAGCACATGACCTTGCGTTGATCAACCTCACGCCTAGAGGCTCGTTAGGGTATACCGATTTAGCAAACAAATTGTTGAGGTTTTTTTTATAGTTTGCTCCACCAAATTGGTTATTTAGTAAGCGCGCGTTCAAGTGAAAGTTTCGTGCACGCATCGCTCATACGAAATCGAAATCGCATACCCTGCTAACCCAAATCCATTTGTTTAAGAATTTTTCTTTTCGATCCGATCTCTCTCACTCTGTTTGTGGATTCGAAAAGCAATCAATCACTAAATCCGACCAAAGTGCCCTGACGACGGCGCGTGATCTGGGCTTCAACGCTGCGAATCGTCCTCACTTCTTGCATGCTAATATCGACCGTCGTGAAAGCTTCTTCTCTTTCACCTTCTCTCGATTGACGATTCCGGACACATCCCGGTCGTTGATCGGTCCCGGATCAAGTCTTGCCATAATGGCCGCCGCGTTGCCATAAAAAGCTACTCACACATTTTGACAGCTTAGCGGTGAAATCTAGGCGGTTCGAGAGCGTAAGAGCATTCCAGCGACCTCTGGCTTCTTTCTCGGAAATGTACCTACGAGGTAAACCGGATTGCCTTGAACACCACTTCGTTCACTTCATTACCCAGCGCTGACCTCTTTGGCTGCACCGCACCGTCTTCCTTGAGTTGATGCTTTGGTGTGTTGAACACTCTTCATCTTCCTGCACTAGGTACATCTCGTTCGACCATGCTGCATAAATTGGCGAGGGGTTTGTTTGTTTGTTGATGTTTCTGCAACCAACAACTCGCTCGAGATGCTCAATCAGGGCATCACTTTGTAAACGACCTTGCAGGTATACCTTCTGTTTGTGTTTGCTGGCGATGATCACACCGTTTCGCCAAACATTCCAAATCGGACTTCTCCGGTGGCGGCGGCGGCGGCTTCAGGTAAACAATCAACCACTTTGGCCAAATTGGCGCCAATTGCCAAGTGCCACTAATTCGTCCAAAAGTGCTTCCCATTAGTGCCGCGGACCATCACGCCTTGGTGTGAAGCGCGTCGTCTTCGCGATGATCGATCGCTGATTGATCCGCGAATTTCGGAAACCACTTGGAAGTGCCGCGTCACATCCAGTATAGCGTAACTGTGCAGATCTTACGCGCGAAGGTCCCCGGCAATTAGGTTTCGCAAAACCGAATTGTACTGCGCTGGCATTTCTTCAAAGACAATCCTCCATTAACCATTCAAATCAAAATGTCAACGCGTCTAGGAGCGGGCGCGCGCGCAACCAACCATAAAAGTCTCGTTGCATATCTCAGCGCAAGAATCACTGACATAATACCCTACTGTTTTGTTACGCTACTTTCCTCCGTGCCAGATTCAAAGCAAGAAAAACTGGACTCCCCAAGTTGCCGCTGCCAGTTTGCGAAAACAACGAAAAAACAAGTCACTCGCGTTGTCGTCGGAGTTGTTCCAGAAACGCGGGTCATGATCTCAGTCTACACGAAAAACGAACATATCTTGAGGACGTGTCCAACAATTGGTACGTTTACCCTACAGCTTGCACCCTCCCCATAGTAAGAGACCAATCTAGTCCGGCGCATAGTTGTTATGCCATTTCTTGGCGCAGTTGTTGTAACATTTGCTAAAAATGCACTCATTCGCGGTGTAGTCTGACTGGACTCGCAAGAAGTGCGGCGGGTCTTCTTCATCTGGGTGTAGACTACAAACTGGTTTCGGACGACATGCGGTGGCCAGAGGCAGCTCATCTGCTTCTGGTTTTACAAGTCGTCGGCGTCGGTCGAGTACTTGAAACATTTTGCGTTGAAGAACATTGTGCGGAAAAAGTCTTCGGAACGACGACCGATGTGTGTCGACACCAACGACTCTTGTTGTTTATACCTACTAGCACCGTCAGATGGTCAAGCGCTGGCGCTAAAGGTCACCCGCACCACCACTGCTGGACGGGGTCGATGAGCGAATAAAAGTCGCAAATTTAAAGCAGTGTGAATTAAGGTTTTCGAGGAAACGACGGAAATAAAAAAGGAAGGAATTACACAGCAAAAATAGTAGAAATCCAGCTTCGTGTAAATGGCCTGAGTGTAAAATAAATTTTGCATTATTTTATGAAATTCTATGTAATATTACACCCTGAAATGTGTAGCCCATCAGTATAGGAAACCTACTTGACTGAAATGTCAAGCTCATATATGCATTTATCCTTTCCATTTTTCATCGGTCTGATGGCCGAGCGGGCTAAGGCGCCAGTCCTTACTATTGGTGCTGAGTTTGAATCCCGTCGGTTGCAACTTTTTTTTGTGTTTACAAAAATTGTACATGCAGTGCGTAATATTAAGTGTCTTTTTAACGATGGTGATGTGCATGCTTTTTCATGCGATTTTACCATCGGATTTTATGCTGTGTAGACTTCGAAACAACAGTTTGGCATTTAGTTCTGTATACAGTATGTAAAAAAAGTGTTTACACCCCTTGGGCACTATGCACATTTTGTGATGAAACATGTAAACAATTTAATGTTTGACATAAACCTAGTACTACGTTTTGTTCAGAAACTCATGCCGAACATTTTGTTACATAAAGCTCATGAATAGATGATTTCTATGGAAAGGGTTTGTTCAAATCTTACGTCCAGAGATTTTCGGGTATTCTGACCAACCCGGAATGACGTCGTCGGAAAATCCGTCGGCATTTAAACAGGTCCACGATTCACAAGTCAACCTAAATGGCATCGGAAAGGCATAAAATTTACTATCTTTTGATACCCAAACATCTAGGTTTTCTATAAAACCCACGTTTTTAAATACCTAGGTAAAAACGTTGTCATGGTTTCGTTTGAGCAACCTGCCAAAAATGTATGGACCTTCGTATTTTTTGTTCTCGTGGATCAAACTTACTATTTGCTCAGGTTTTTAAAACGTGGGTTTTTATAAACACCTAGATGTTTGGGTATCAAAAGATCGGAATTTTTATGCCCTTTCCGATGCCACATAGGTTAATTTGTGAATCGTAGACTGGTTCGGATGCCGGCGTATTTTCCGACAACGTAATTCCGGGTTGGTACGAAATTCCAACGAAAAATCTATTCTATCGATACAAAGACCCCCAAAACGGTATTATTCCTACTCCAAAATGTTTATTTAGCCATTCTATGGTAATATATTGACACTTAGTTAAATTGAAAGTTTGCAAAATTAAGTTTAGATAAGTTTTATATAGAATTTCCAGAGTTATATAAACTTTTATACTAAGTAGTTAGTAAACTATATATTCAATCCAAATTTTTTTTAATCAGTCAAGGATGTCTATTTGGCGTTCGGAGACTGGATTTATGGTGATTTGTCAACACATTACTTTGTTTGTGTTAATTTTTTGAAAGGTGTACAAACTTTTTTTGCACCTTTTTTTATTTTTGTAACAGTTTTTGTTATAGAACTTTTTATATAAATCATCTTTTCATGAGCTTTTTGTAGCAAAATGTTTGGCATGAGTTTCTGAACAAAACGTAGTGCTAGGTTTCTGTCAACATTAAATTGTTTTGATGTTTCATCACAAATGTGCATAGTGCCCAAGCGGTGTAAATACTTTTTTTTATGCAATGTCACTTTTTCAGTCTAAATTGAGGTAAATTTACATCATAAAAGAGGTTTAATTACTGTATGGTCAATATTTTTCGTCAAAATTTTCACCAAAAACGTTTAAATTTGCAGTCGGTTGATATACCATTTGAAATCTTACTTTTTGACAAAAGTATTAGACTTAAACGGGTGCAATTCTGTCCGGAACAAAATAAACTGCAGATGGCGTTTAATTTTTCCACAAAAACGCAATGCCGTCAATTTTAATTCTGCGTTGGCGGTCATCGTCGTCGCGTCCAGATGATGAAGATTTTATTTTATTTAGTAGTTGACGGTAAAGTCCAATGATCGCCGTCCGTTTATTTTCGGAAGCGCAAAGATGATTGACGTATGTTTTGATTGCCCCTTCTGCATGATCCAACGAAGCAGCTAAATTGTATGTCTCCGGTGACGGTTGAGCTTTATAAACTTTTCAAAGATGGTTGATTTGAATAATCGCTTTCGTATATGAAGTATGGTGGAGAGTTGGTGCGTTCTTAATTTGCCGTAACTAATAACTTGAGCCGCCAAGCGACTCCTTTTAAGTAAAGTTCTAATGTCATACAATCTTAGTCTACCATCAATTTGTGGGTGAACTATTAGCGCGCTAGTCCTCTATGGACATAGAAGACTTTTATAGAACCACTTCAAACAGGTTAGATGACGCATATTGCAGTTTTTAGCAGAATTTAGGGTTTCTTGATGATATTTTCCAGAAAATTTGAACATTTGGATTGAATCGTAGTGTTCAAAATACCCTGACATCCCCTATCCATGGTTCCAGTGCAACGGCAGGAGTCAAGGGCAGTTATGATTTGTCGACGTCGTATGTGGACACGACTGCTCCGGCAGATAATCTCTCTTAACGACATACACCGTTCATTCGTATGGTACCAGAGAACCAGAGTATAGACGACTTCCTAGACCAGCCAGTGCAATTCGCTACGGTGCATGCGTGTACTAAGTGCAAATGCGATTAAGATTTGCACCGATGCAAATAAAGGTTTCAGCGCACAGCTAGATTACTTGCAGATGTGAACAGAACTATACAGCACGACAACATAGTATTGGACTAGACTAATTTAGGTATTGCAAATTACACCAAAAGTAGCGCAGCATTTTTCTGGGAGGAAAAAGCTTTCAGACTGAGAGTAAAAAGATACAGTGAACAGACTGAGAGCATTACCCTCTCAGACGAATTCAAGACCGTTTTACTCTCAACCATCGCTGTTAGTGTAAACCATAAGATTATTCCTAATCATGACTCGAGCCATAAACCGTGTCTTAATTTGATCCAAATTATAACCCAAAATAAACCGGCCTGTCACACTCCCTCGAAATCTCTCTCGAGACCCGTGTCACATGCCTCACGTCCAACGGGGGGTACATAATTCGTCCCCCATCACGTGCCAAGAGTTGGGGAACCCGCGGTTTAGCTTCGGTGCGTTAAAACAAACACGAAAAAGCAACATGTAAGTTACGATTTGTTTTCATTTTTTGAACCCCGCAGTCGGTCTGCCATCAACCTAACGATCGGGCGACCACTGTTTTTAGAATTCACACCACGAACAGTCAAAGATTGCAGTTCTCGGACAACGTTCTGAAATAACCTTAAAAATTGTAGGAAAATCTTAAATTTTACGCCCTTCTGAAAAATTTGCCTAGAGTTCTGACGATCTCATCCGTTGCGACGTGCGTCGGGTTAGTTTTACGCGTTTGCCGTGCTGGGTTTCTAAATTTGGCGGCCGGAAATAGAACTCAACCTGTCCGTCTCAGCACCCCAGTCGATGACAGCGTAACGTCTGCAGACATGTGTCGCGCAGGAGGAAAAAAAGAACGCGCGCTCGCCGTGCCACAATTAAGAAATCCTGTCCAATTAGGACTTGACCTAATTTCAGGTCGCAGAATTTCATTCAAAGAAGATTTTCTTCCTCATTAGAGCAAATTTTGCATGATTTATTTGGATGTTACATAATTTTTCGACCTGCAAATTACAGCTAATGTTTTATTTTATTTAAACTCTTGGAAAATTGTTAAAATAATCAAAAAAGAAAAAAGTTGCGTGACTATATTTAAAAAATAGCTTGATGACGAATTTTCACATTTTAAACCAAAAACCTTATAATTTTATTTCTATATGCTATAAGATGACCGAGCCACGTAGCCCAGTGGTAACGCTTCCGCCTTGTAAGCGGTAGATCGGGGTTCAAATCTCGGCTCGAACCAACACAACTGGTGATCTTTTCACTTCTGGATACGATTGCTTAGTAAAGGGACACTATCGTCACAAACTGGACCTTATCAAGACACCTTAGGAAGACATGGAATGTTAACATTTACCTTAACATGTTAACATTAAGTTGAAATTATGAACTGTCACTGGTTCCGCTTTGTAAATGCCGGCCCCGATACTCTTCACGAGTGTTCCCCTCAGGAACAGGGAAAGATTTACTTTATAAGAATAATTTTTATTTCGCAAGTTAATTGAACCTTTTTCTTATTTTGCTTATGTTTTTTAAAAATATTTTTTTTTAAATTCGTTTAAAACATTGTTTTTTTTAATCTATTTCTTTCTATTCAAAACAAGAAAAATTATCAATATTTTTTAAAGTGCAAGTTTAACATAAACCTAGAGTAAATTTTCAGAATAACCTATGAGTCATGAGTTTCCTTTTACTTTCATCAATTATCTTTCTTAGAAAACAAGAAATAAGTATCGTATTTGCAACCCCATTTTATGAAATTGTTTTTTTACTTTTATCAAACATTCTTTTCGGCCCGTCACTACACAGTAAAAAAAATCATGGTAATATTACATTTGGGAATGGTACCTCTTTTACTCAGAAAAAAATATTTAATTTTACCTCTGAAAATATGTAATTTTACCACTTTTCTGGTGTAATGCCACTTTTTCAGTCTTAACCCTCAACCGCCCGATTTTTTTCGATTTTTTTTTTATTTTTCCCGTGTTTAGGAGGTCATTTTGAGCAACCTTTGTTTTACAAAAAACTTTACTTTTCTTGTTTTATACTTTTTTTGTTTTATTTTAAGTATTTTAATTTGCATTTATCTTGTTTGTTTTTGGTAGCATTTTCTAAAATTTTGAGAGTTTTTATTTCCAATGCTTTTGAAAGATCAAAAATTGGTTGAAAAAATTATTTTTGACGATTTTTTAGATCGAAGCCCGTCTAGAGGCGGGGTTAGGTTGTAGATGGTTAATTGAGGTAAAATTACATCATAAAAGAGGTAATATTAAACCAACCAAAATTACTCCTTCCAAATTTACACAATTTTTTTACTGTGTACTTCAGGAAAATTTATCACCTTCTATTTGTATGATGTTGCTTTATAAGAAATGTAAAGTTTTGTCCTCAAATTTGCAAATTTTCAACATCCGGGCAATATTCATTGCCCAAAATTCCAAGAAATTCTCAGATTCTGAAAATTGATCGCTCTCATCGAAGAACCGGCAAATTGGTTCACAATGTCAACGCGTTAAATTATGACGATATTGGATTGCACGCGTTACAAAGCCAACTCGAGGAAGTGTGTTGTGTGAAGAGGCATAAATTTTTCACAAATTTAAAAGCAATTCGATGTCGGCTGTCACTGCGAGGTTATTTTGCTGGCAGGTTTGGCGACCTTTATTTGCTCGTGTTGAATAGGCGTAGACGGTAATGTATTGTTTATAATAAAAAAGATTTTTACTCTTACACTTCGTTTCATCATGATATTTCAGGAAGAACAATACCGCTTCACAAGGGTCTCTTCAATTATCCCATGGAAGTGCAAAAATGGGAAAATCACGTCGAACGTGACGATCCAGATCAATCCATTTCCTCCCACACGTTCCACAAGTATCTCGATAACGGGCCAAGATTCACCGGTTGTCGTGACGCTGACACATCATTTGAACCAGCATGAACCATCCAGACCAGCAGGGAGTTCAATCTTGTGCCAGAGAAGCTGCATCACCGGCTTCATGACTTGAGATTTAGTCTTAAATGGCGTCCAAACACGTGCCATCAAGACCAGCAGCAGTAGCAGCTCTTGCCATATACTTGCAAACCTGAGACTTCTCCAAAACGGGGAAAATCTGAAGCACCTGCGAAAAGTACGAATGTTTGCTTATTACACAATAAAAGTGCATCGAAGCATGGTAACGCGCACTGGAGTTGGAGTGTTGGGGGATGATATTTAATGCCTTCCGTGATTATCCCCAGCAGAATAGAGCAGTGAAACCTGGAGCATTCTACACAGTGGGGATATCAACTGTGAACGATCTATGGCCACGGTGGAAACTCTCTCACCGTGCTGAGAACTAGAGGAGGGTAATTTAAGCTTGTACACAGAAGTTACTCGCGATAAACGTTGCGATTATACGCATTTTGAGCGCCAGTCGTCGTCGTCGTCGCGGATGAGAATTTATCATTTGGGATGAGGATTGTGTTCTTGCAACGTTCCAGTGAGAGTGTTCTCACGCGACTGGAACGTGAGACTTTTGGAGAATGGGCGGAACAAGGAAGCTTGGATTGGAGTGGAATAGTTAATTGAATATAAAAATGTGTTTAATGTGTGAGAGGCATATACATTTCAACAGATTATTCTGCTTTCAATATTTTAAGAAAATACCTATTTGAGAATTATTTAGGCATTCAGCACAAGTTAATAAAACAAGTGATAAATTTATTTTTTTTTTCTTCATATAAAACAAAATTCATAAGTAGTACCTCACATAAATTTAAAAATTTTTATCAGAAAAAAACTAAAAACTAAAAACTAAAAACTAAAAACTAAAAACTAAAAACTAAAAACTAAAAACTAAAAACTAAAAACTAAAAACTAAAAACTAAAAACTAAAAACTAAAAACTAAAAACTAAAAACTAAAAACTAAAAACTAAAAACTAAAAACTAAAAACTAAAAACTAAAAACTAAAAACTAAAAACTAAAAACTAAAAACTAAAAACTTAAATTTGCTTGCTTGTCGCAATACTAATTTCTTAATTCCCACACGCTTCATTCTGAAAAAAAAAAATATTTTAAAAAGCAAAAAAAAGTTTTATTTAAAACATAGAAAATTGAACAAATAGTTTCAGAGATATTTCGAGTTGAAAACTAAAAACGAGAAACAAATCCCAGCTTCTCGAAAATATTTTGTAATTTTCCTCTTTGATGTATTTTTATGTTGCAAAAATACTGATTTTTGTTTCGAAGTAATTTTCAATTGCATTTTTTTTTTCGTTTTCCCTTCATGAGATATTTCTAAATGCAAAAATACTGAATATTTTTGAAATTTTTTTTGACAATATTTCAGATTTATTCCAAAAATCACATCTTATTTAAAAAATCTTATGTCTGGTACCAACGTATGCTCAAGTCTAGAGAATTTGATCAACAATTTCGAAAGTATCTTCAGCAATTCCCATTCGCATGGAGATGATGATCTTAGCGGGTAGCAGACTAGATTTCGTCATGTATGTGTGATGGAATTAAAATCAATTCTACCAGAATTTCGAAAGTGTCTTCACCAATTTCCTAAAAAAAAACATTCAAGACTACAGATATCTTGAAATTGGTTTTGAATGCTCCAATATTTAACCTCTAATTGTATTAGACCAAAATTCAACGTCTATCAAACACCTTCGCCATGTGCACTTTTTAGATAAGCGTCCTTCAATTTCTCTCCGCCGACAATATTATCATCAAACTGCACATTTCCCGACAAACAAATCGCGATCGATAACTGGAGTGAGCTTAAATGTTAAATCAGCTCGAGAGCGTCATCGTCGAAGGGAATCACCAAACCACGGTGAAAAGGTGCACATTTTTATCACCATTTGGACTATGTAATTCGTTTACGTAGGTACATCTAATGTGTGTGTCGAGCTGTTCCAATATTTGTAACATTCCGATAATATTGGTTGGAAACAGATAAGCCGCGTACACAGAAAAAAAAAATCCGGTAAATTTACATCATTAATGATGTACCAAAAGTGCACGTCATTAATGATGCGAATTTACATCAAATTCATTTTAAATTTAAGTTTCATCCGATGTAATTGTGCCGAACAAACAGCGCTTCAAAACATGTAAATTTCCGATGAAATCTACGTAAATTTACCCAAGTCAAAAAATTTTTTGCTCCATTGAATCTAGAATCTGACGTAATTTTCAAATTTTATTACCATTTGATGCAGTTCAGAAATGCACACATTTAGGTTATTTTATAATCAAACTAAGCACTTTAATTGTAGATTATTTTTTTAAGATGCTATCAACACAGGAAAACCATTGCGCATAGGATCTTTTGAAAAAATACTCTAGAATTTATTCTTTGCTTGACCAAAAATAAACTAAAGTTAATCATTGTAAAATGCCAAAGGTAAAAAAAATGAAAATTTTATACAGACTCTAGATTCAACGGAGCAGGCTTGGCCGAATGGTTACGCTGAAAAGAATGGAAATAAAAAAATAAACTTACATGTGTCCAATTCACACTAGCTCGTTTGTAATCATGAGACCTAACACATCGCCGGTAGTGGTTAGCCCGGAGCAGACAGAGAGGAGTATCGTCGGTAGTCCCAGGCGTGTGGATGCTCTACGGGAACCATGGACCTGACGCGTTGCTCCTGATATCCTCGGCAGATTCGTTGTCACTGCAATCCGGATCTTCGAAGTTGTACTAATATAGTACACCAGCCGCTTCTTCTTTCTCGGAATCCGCGCAGATCTTGCGCTTCTGCCGACGATAGCCTACTTTGGCTGCTGCCGCTGTTGTCACCGTTGCAGCTCCATAATTACGTGCAATGAGACCTTTAAACACAAATAATTAGTATAGGTATTATTTTGATTCACTAAAAATTAGGATGATAGAAAAAAAACAAAACAAACCTGTAGAATTTAGGTAACATTAGATTATTACGATAGAATCCGGCGTGATCGCGGGTCTGGCTGTAATTTGGTAGATCGGCAGCTTGGCCTCAAGTTCGATGGTGTTATTGGTAATGCTGACGATCGGGTTTCTTGAATAACATTCTCCAAAACGATTTGGCAAATTCGTCGCTGGCCTTGTTCTTGGGTGTGCGAAGTCGTACTTGGATTTGGTACACTTATCCGGATCAGCTCGTTGATGGGCGTTTCACGACCTAACTCGTCCAACGAGGGAGGCCAGGTGATCGGCGGCTAGCCAGCATTTTTTAGCAACCCAGCGGCGATGACGACAATCTATAAGCTGGGCTCCATCGTTGATGATAGTCTCGTTGCCCTCCATCAGAATTTCGTCCAACCCGACCGGGCCAAGCGGAGGTTTGACAATGTTGGCAATCGAGGATTATGTCCATCACTGAAAAATAACATAATTTGATCAGTACATTACCTTATTTTTTTCTGCTTTCCCCCTAACCCCCGGATTATCATAAAATAATTCATTTTCTCACTCACTCTCTGGATATCCAAGTTCCCATGAGGGACAGTGCACTGGCGACGGTGGAAATGATGCTGATGGAATCGTCACACCAGCATATCAATTTTCACTCGACAATTTAGCGCAGCGAGACCGAGACGGTTAAAGCAATTTTGTTTTGTTTTTCAAGGTCGCAAACAGTTTGACAGCTCCGCGCGTGGGAATGTCGCGAATGTCGAGTCGACATTGTCGACTATCCCTGAGACTGAGCTTTTATCCACTATAGGCAGGGTTGCCAGAGTTGAATTAATAATCAATACATCTGTATCAATCTATCTGTATCTGTTAAAGGGCAGCGAATGACCAAGAAGGTTAAAGCTGCCAGAAATAAATTTAGATTTTTTTTTTTAAAAGGTCCTATAGGCTATTGTGTTTCATATGTTTATAGGACCTATTAAAAAACTCTAGAATTGAGCTAACAACAACAACATCTATATCTGTATTACAATTTTAAGGAAAATTTGAATAAACAAAGTATACAAATAAGACAAAATCGAAGTATTCTTCACCGAAATGTACCTTAAAATTTCGGATCAAAAAATTATTTTGAATAAGTTTGCTTTCGTTCTATCCGGTTTTTAATTCGTGTAGGTTTAAGCTGTTACAAAAACAATTTTCGAGAAATTAACAAAAGGATGTTGTTTATAGGCCTCCCTTAAACAACGAGAACGAGGAGAAAGGGTAGATGGCGATGGTTCTCGAATTGGGTTTAGATTGCTTATTCAACTACACGCAATGATTTGGCTTTTTTTTTCTGAGCACAATGACAATTTGTGTATAAACAAAAAGTTTTAAATATATTTTGAAATAAATTTAGTGCAAAGAAAAATAATTTTTGAATTTTTCAATTTATTTGCCCTAAAGCGCTCAGCTTGAAAAATCTTAACTTAGATATATCTAGAGTTTTTTTTAAAGGTCCTATACTGCCCCTGATCGCATAAATGTCCCATATGCATTTTCATCGTTTTTGAGTTATTGATGCAGTTTTGTTCAAAATCGTGAGATCTTTCAGAAAAGCATATAACATCCAATACTTTGTTCTAGAAATCAGGAAGAAATCCAGTTTTTTCGCGAAAACTTAACACATAGCCTTATGTGTGGGACAAACTTCAAATGCGTTTTTCTCAGCTTGCTGTTTTTGCATATGGGACATTTATGCGAACATGGGCAGTATAACAATATGAAAGACATTAGCTTATAAGAGCTCGTAAAAAAACCCTAGATATGTACCCTCCCTGCAATGTTAATAGGTTCTCCAAATTTTTGAATTGCAAATGTTACATCGTGGATCAGTACTGAACAATTCTTTTAAAATACTTTAGTTGATTTATTTTTTTATTTAATTGAGATTCCGGCATTTTTTGACACAAAATATCTTTATTGACACAGTTTATTCCAAGGGGACCAAGAAGGGGACTGTAGTTAATCCATCGCAAAGTGGTGAGCCATCGATTTAATTTTTCGCTTAAAAAATATATATCATAAATGGTTCTCAGATAGGCTATTTAACGTATTATGTAAAAATGCTCAAAAAAGTTTGGACCCTAAAATCCACATAGTGGTGTGGAATCTAAAATTCCGGAAAAACTATCCACGAGGATTATAAATGACCCCATGCTTACGTCCAAAGCATGTTCCTCAACACATTGTCACATAGACATTCTTAAAGTCTGAAATTTTTTTAAAAATTCTTCGGCTTTATGTAACTTTTCAATAAACTCGAAGTAAAAACCACGTGAAACAGTAAATTTAAAAATTTAACGTCATTTCTGGATGGCGCCATACCTGTAAAAAAGCTAAGAGGACCAGAAGTTTAGCCAAGCTTAGCATTCATGCGAATACCTAATTTTGGGTAATCTTGGTTTTACGCTGTTCTATGCTAATGCCATGGCTTCAATCAGCATCTTCAGTCTCAGGGGTCGAATCTGATTCTTCAGTCAAAAGAAAAACGTCAAATCCGCCATCTTTTTCAACTCAAGCAGTTCGAGCTAAAATAACGGTAAGAAAAATTAGCAAAATACCTTCAAATTAAATTATAAATATACATTGTCCCCTTCCAGCAAGATAATCTTTCGTCAACTATTATGCGCCCAGCGGAAAAAGTACCACACCGTGCATCTCGTGCCAAGGTAAGTTTTGAATTCCATCGTTGAAAGGCTTTTCTAACCCTCGAACCCCTCCCTACGACCCATAAGCTGGAATAAGCGAAAGTCGCACTCGTCGTGGAAGTCAATCTTCATGCGGCCACCGCTCGCCTCCAACAGCAACCAGAACATCAAGGAGTACAGCAAAGCGACCACGCCGATCAGCAAAGAACTACCTCAGGTGGTGATCGTTTCCAACGGGCGCGCTGCGTCCACTGAGGTGAGGACGATCAGCAGATCAAGGAGAGCCCAAGCGGGCTGCTGCAGCAGCAGGACAAGATGACCAAAAGTAAGTTTAGAAGTCGCTTGTTAATCGAAGTCACTAAAATTTCGAATCTCTTCCAGGTGTTGACATGTTTAACGGCAAGTCGCTCACGATCGACTCGTCGCTCGGGGTCGCGCCCAGTTGCGGGCGGTTCAACTCGGTGGATAGTCCTCTCACTCTTGGAACCATTTTGGGGCGGCCAAAGGAAAAAAAACGCGTTCGGAGTACATCGCAGGAGGGAATCGTGATGTGACCGGCAAGGTCTACAAGCAAGCTGATAAGCTGATCTTCGTCAAGCCACAGTTGCCAAAGACAGGGTGGATTCTCCATGGCCAAATTGGCTGAAAAGTTCTACCTGGGTAAGCTAATTACCTGTATCAGACCCAATGGGATGAGCAAGATGCCTCGATCTTGTACAGGCAACTGGGATGTTAAGCTGGAAGATGCTGAAATTAATATGTTGTTGTGCATATTAAACAAATTAAGCAAAACAATATAATTGGTCCAATGTGGATTTGGAAACAAACAGTGCATGTTTTCCACGTCTTGTTACAAACTCTCATTGGCCCATGTACATTGTTTTGCTTGAAATAATTTAGTGTAACCAACTTAGACTACAAAATCTCCCGCAAGTTGTAATATTGTGAACTAACAACTGTGCAATTGCTATAATTAGCTTTCAAATATCTTGCTTTATATCTTCATACTTACTCAAGAAGTTCTGTAGAATGTTTGAAGTTCCAATGACAACAGGTTCTGGAACCAACAGTGCTGGAAGAGGGCCAACAAATGAAATCTTATTCCGAGATCACTACATCCGCTGTAAACTGACCTGTTCTAATACGGCACTTATTCATAATAACAAATACCTGTTGTTTATGTTTTTGCACTCATATTTTCAACATAAACAACAAAATTGAGCGTCAAACTCTGGCTTGACTAGCAACCAAACACTAGCGAACTAATTTAATTGTTTTGTTTTCAGCTGTCATCCGCGGCTCTAATCTCACAATTGAAAAAAAACATGGATTTTTAAATTTCAGTTAAACAAAATTACATTAGATTTATAGTTTACGTGCTTTTCAGGTTTTCAATTTCCCCAAAATTGGTGAACAAACATTCTTTTACATGAGAATTGAACATTAAGTAGGATTTGAAGTTACGTAATGGCTCTTTACATGACATTCAACCATTTACATTGGATTTCAATTTTAAATTGAGCATGTTTACGTACGAAACACGGTTTACGTGACCGGTAAATTTACACTTTTTTTTCTGTGTAGTGATAAGATGAAATACCAGTGGTCTTCTTGCAAATTGATTGTGGTTTAGGGGCATGTCAAATTTTGGTTGAACTTGGCCATCACAAGTTGGAGAAAATTCAATGACTAGCGATTAGGCCCAAAATAGATACAACCAATCCTATTTTCATCATACTGAGGTTCTCGCCAAGAATCGAACCCAGTACGTTCAAACTTAACCTCTAAAATTCCACAACAAGAAGCAGCTGATAACACGGCGAGCTACCACAATGATAGTGAAACCGATTTTTTATTATCGGCAAGTCGGGCTCGACCATCGAAACCCCCCTGGCCACAGTCAGGTGCGACAGGTTGAACCTTCAACACCGAGACAGTCGACCGCGCGCGCGCCATCTGGATTTTGTGATTGTTATCTTTGATCCATTGATTTTTATCGTGTTTGTTTTGCATCGTGAACCGTTGGCGTCCACCACTTTTGGGTAAATAGTTCAAGGTGAGTGATGATAAAAAATACGCGTGTTTTGACAGTAATTTCCTCCCTTTTTACAAATGAGGTGTGATGGATTGAGGAAGAGTTACACCAGGCAATGATGATGTGGCACGTTCAATAACGTAAATTAAAAGTGAAAAAAGGTGTTTACCTTCGTTTATAAGAAAATTAGTCATCTCTCCGTTCCCACAATTACAGGTATCAATATAATAATAATGAATTCAAATGCAAATAGCCACTTTTTCTCCACTACCCCGTTTTCAAGCCGCACTCAACTGCATACAATTTATGCAAATTTCTTTATTCATTTTCTCGCACCTCTCTGCCATAATGAGCGCCTGCTTGGTGATGTCAAACCGTGCCATAATGGCGCGCAGCAAAACAGAATCTTTCCCCTTCCAGAAAAAAAGGGGTTTGCTCGTGGTTGATGAATCATCCGACCAACCCGCTCTGCAGAGTGGTCCACCTCAGCTTCCACAATGTGATCGTTTTGTGAGATAAATGGTCATCATCAATTTACGACTTGCTTGACAAATCGGAAAAAGGTAGCCATAAACCACATCAACATCATCAAATGAGCACTCAGTGAGCTTGAAGCACAGACAAACGGACGTGAAGCTGACAAAATGATGTTTTTTGGGGATATCATGTTTTCAGTATGATTTATTTTAGAATATTGCTGGAATCGAATCATTATGAATTTCTTAAATTATAGTATAAAAAGACCGTTATTCCTTACGATGAAAAAATCAAAATAATTTCCTATCTATTTGTCTATGCCAGAGCACTGAGTCAGCCAGAGGTCTTTCCGTGTCAGGATTGGGACGGCTGACCTTAACCATTGTTGATGTGTCACCGACCCAGGACAAAATCTCGTCATCTTAAGATATTTGCATTTAATCCAGCAAAAGGTGATTCATCCAGAACTTTCGTTGCACAATTTTAAACGGATGTACTCGAGTGCGAACAAGTGCTGTTGAATCGTCCACGTACGCTACTCAGGTGATAGCAGCACCCGCCAGGCTAATTGGAGCCCAATATCTGCTCAACGAGGACAGATTAGCGCGTTCAAGTGGCTCCAGGCTGATATAATTAATCAATTGGTCACACAATCGTCGTTGCCTCCATTATATAAGGGGGCAAAATACCGGCGCTCAATATCTGGCTCAATATTGGACGATTTTTTCTTTGAAATATTTACGGCATAAATCACGTTTCAAAAATTTTTTGATGGCTGGTGGCTTTCGTTCCGTGTGAAGTGGCTTGTTTGCATGCTTCATATTGCCTGGGAGACTAAAGAGGATCACTGAACCGAAGAAACCATTTAACACCTTATCGAGTCGTTAAACACCACGTTTCGGAGTTGTGCATTTTTGCTACGAGGAAGGAGCGCAAAAAAAACTTGTTCCGATGTTAAATCAGCTGAAAACATGCCTACATGCTTCGGAAGATGCACTTGGCGCACACTGTTTTGAAAAAAAAAAAAACAATTTAAAGTGATAACAGATTATTTATACAATTCAATTTAATTCAGAATTTCTTAAAGTTCTCAAAACGAATTAGAATTTTAAAAGCCAATATCAGTGCAACAGATAAAATCTAATCTAATCTAATCAGACCCTAGCGCAGCCAATCTTTCGAAGGGATCCTGGAGAGTGCCTTAGGTTAGATGACGCCTAGCACTCTTCTTGTCATTTATTAACATTTGTAGTGCGCCATTGCATTGAAATGCATTGAAACATAACAAGCGTTAAAGTAGCCAGGCCTACTGCGTAAAGCCGTATCGCAGAGATGACTCGTAATTGGGTTGAGTTTGAGCACTGAGTGTTCGAACAACAACACAATTCTGAATCGACAGGGGAGGAAGAAGCGTGGGGACACACCACCATACGCTCCGAGATTTTGGTTGTATTCGTTGGGAGCACCATGCTAAGAAGGTTTGGTACTCCGGGATCCTCTGGGATGGGACATTGTATTTAAACGAATGCCCTGGACACTATTTGCCGTGGTTATAGCGCCACAACTCGCTCTCTGTAAGAGTATTCCTAATTCCAGTCCACGCTCACCAAGCCGTCATGGCCTAGTGGTTAGCATTTTTTCTTACCAATCCAAAGGACGGGGGATCGAGCCCCGCCTCGAGCGACTTTGATTTTTCGTTCATATTCATCATTTCAAATTTATGTGTTCGTTGGGAGTAGATGGGCATCGAACCCAGAACCATTCGCTTACAAAGCGAACACCGTAACCAGTCAGCCACGGCCGCCATAATGTCAGTGCAACAGATAAAGAGAATGAACTTGCTTTTTTTTCTAAAATTTGCACAGAATTGTTCAGATTTACTTTTTGCATTTAAATGATAAGTTGTTTTAAAAATTATTAAAACACATTTTTTTCTGAGACTCAATTTCGCTGAAACAGTGAACATTAAATTTTCAAAATTTTATTCCTGTGTTTTGTATTGAAAATAATAATTGGAAATTCAATTCAAAATCATTATACTAAGCGTATCACAAAATGCTTATGGAATAACTATCAAAAATTTGCAAATAAAAAATGTACAAAATCTTCAGTATTTCATTTTGTGTTCAAATAGTGTAAAACTGATTGTCAACATTTTATCAAATATAGTTTTTTTTTTTGTAATAATTTGTTTTGCCTGCTTGTTTCAAATATTTTGAAGGGAGGAGGAAAAAAAATAAAACAAGATTTTAATTGGTTAATTAACTCGGTAAATAAATAATCAGGTTCATCTACCAACATCTTGCTCAAATTAAGTGTAAATTTGTTATCACAGAAAAAAGGTTGGAATTTTTGCTTTATAAAATTGAGCTATTTGAAATATTTTCTATGGCATTTTTTTTAGCAAAGTTATAAAAATGAATATCATTGTTTATTTAAAATAAAAGAGCCAAATCCTTTAAAATACATAAAAAATGTGAATATGTTTTCACTTTTCACTGCCACTTTCCCAATTATTCAACTCAAGTGGTCTCACTGAGAATCAATCATGATGCGATAATAAACATTTCGGCCGTAGCCCTCTATCCCAATCGAGCCATTAAAACAAACGATAACTAGAATTATTGAATTTTCACGAATTTGCTTAAAAAAATAAAATATTTATAATAAGTAAAAATAACAACATTTTAAACAAGATTTTAAGGTTCAAAAATCAAGGTTAGCCTTTTTTTTATTTTTTCCGATGCATAAACCAAACTTTAGATACCGTCATCAAAAATTTGTATGACTCAATTTAACCCTCCAGACCCCATGTTACCCCTAGCCTAGCCCTGATGACTGTATTCTTTTACTTCTTTATTTACTTTGGAAAGTTAATAAACTGTTTTGCTAAATTTTCAAATATTTTGATTATCTTTAAACAAGAGAAAAACTTATCTTGTTTTTTTCTTCAAAGTTTATCAAAGTCGAAATTTAGGTCTTGCTCTCAAATGAAACCAAAAGAAATATTTTATTTTTTCACGAAATTTTCATTCCTAGTCGAATGAAATAACTTTGCATTCTGTCGATTCATTACAAATTCAAAGCTAATGGAAATCCTCTTCTGTCCATTATTTCAATATTGTTTTCATTTTTCCTGTGTGCAACTGCAGGTCTTCGAAAAACTTTACTTATCTTCAGGAATGGAATAATCGCAAAAAAATCAATTTCGCTTGGGAACTTTCTTCACCCGCGAAAAAGATAGGAGACACATCACGCAAAAGAAAATCGCTCCCGAAATTCTCGAAGAAAATCGATCTGCTGATGATTTTTTGTAAATTTCCTTGTCAGCACCACTTAATAATATTTATTTCACTTTGTTTACACACATTGCCCATCTACAAAATGTGACAGGTCATTTCTTGACGTGTGACGTTACACTTGCAATTGTAATAGTGAAAAGGATATTCCACCGAATAATCAAGATGATGATTTTTTAGATTCTTTTTACCGAATATAAAAATAAAACATTGGGCAGTAGAGGTTTAACCTAAAAGCTAATAGTCGCAAAAAGGGTTGTAACATAATTTTGGACATAGAGCAATTCCAGCCCAAAACAGGAATTTTTCAGGTACTTTTTTCTCGACCCTCTCCGATTTCAATGAAACTTTGTAGACATGTTATCCTACGCTTATATAAGCCATTTTTGTGTATATGGAGCCAGTTCCACACGATAATGACATTTGAGAAGGGCGTAAGTGTTTTACATATTTTTGTAATTCGGAATTTAAATATTTCTGTATCTCGAAGCCGTTGCATCGTATCAAAAAGTGGTCAAAGACAAACTTGTAGGAAATTTGACGGGTTTTTCGATAAAAATACACTGAAAGAAAAAAACACCCAACTTTTATGAGATTTTTTTATTTTTAAGTTTAAAAGTCAAATTTGAGGGGGAGCCCACGATTTTTTTTCGTTCAAAATTTTTGTGAAGATAGCCTAAGATGTTACAAAAAGACTCACGAAAAATGCAGGATGGAGCAACTCACCTAAAAAAATACAAAAATTATTTACTGAAACTGTTTTTTTGAAAAGTGCTCTAAACGTCAAAATTTTCAAAAACCGAATACGGGAATCGATTCTCCAGACAATTTTACATAAAAGTCTCCATATTGACCATTGTCCTAAGTCCAATCCTTGTAAAGTTACAGCAGTTTTAAAAATAAAAATGTTGAAAAAATAGGTTTTTTGATGGTTTTTGGCAATTTCTATATGACAGATTTAATTTTTCAGTCTCGTAAATATTTTTACCGGAAAGCTCGTCAAATTTCCCATAAGTTTGTCTTTGACAACATTTAAATTGGATGTATGAGCTTGCAGATATAAGCTTATTACATTGCTCATAATTGAAAACATCATATTTTTTCAGTGTAGTATAGTAACCTGGATAGTAAATTAGCTTATATCTGTAAGCCTATACATCCAATTGAAATGTGGTCAAAGACAAACTTATGGGAAATTGGACGAGCTTTCCGGTAAAAATATTTACGAGACTGAAAAATCAAGTCTGTCATATAGAAATTGCCAAAAACCATCAAAAAACCTATTTTTTCAACATTTTTATTTTTAAAACCGCTGTAACTTCACAAGGATTGGACTTAGGACAATGGTCAATATGGAGACTTTTATGTAAAATTGTCTGGAGAATCGATTCCCGTATTCGGTTTTTGAAAATTTTGACGTTTAGAGCACTTTTCAAAAAAACAGTTTCAGTAAATGATTTTTGTATTTTTTTAGATGAGTTGCTCCATCCTGCATTTTTCGTGAGTCTTTTTGTAACATCTTAGGCTATCTTCACAAAAATTTTGAACGAAAAAAAATCGTGGGCTCCCCCTCAAATTTGACTTTTAAACTTAAAAATAAAAAAATCTCATAAAAGTTGGGTGTTTTTTTCTTTCAGTGTATTTTTATCGAAAAGCCCGTAAAATTTCCTACAAGTTTGTCTTTGACCACTTTTTAATACGATGCAACGGCTTCGAAATACAGAAATATTTAAATTCCGAATTACAAAAATATTTAAAACACTTACGCCCTTCTCAAATGTCATTATCGAGTGGAACTGGCTCCATATACACAAAAATGGCTTATATAAGCGAAGGATAACATGTCTACAAAGTTTCATTGAAATCGGAGAGGGTCGGGTACAACCGATTCCCTATTTGGCATGGAATTGCTCCATAATGAAAAATACTGCATACTTAACCCTCTAACGCCCAGAGCTGTTTGCTTACCGTAAAAATAGTAAATAGCTAAATTTTGGGTACAATAATGCAGGAAATACTTTACTTTGACCCACAAACATCGAATTGGTACAAAAAAGTCAAATTTGAAAGGGTGCACCAGAGCACCATCAAGAAGATGAGCAACTTTTTTTTTTAAATCACAAAAACTTGTTTTCTTCAAATCTATTGGTTCAGTAGTATGTGTTTAAAACTACTTATTCTTTGCTGCAAGAGCATATTTCTGAAGTATGAATTACAAATTCTAAAATCTCTGCATTTTTAGATTTCTTTGATTGGCTCATTCAAAACTCACAAATGCCCATTTACATGAAAAATGAGGAAAATAATAAAACCATTGGTCTAATAACAATGTTATTAGACCGATGGTTTAATCAGGAGCACCAAATGAAAAAGGTTGAAAACACTCAAAATCAGTACAAACTCACAATGCTATTCACAGGAGTTTTTGTCCAAGGTTCAAATGATAGCAAAACATTTTATATTTCGCAAAATAATTTTGTGTTTGGTAATTTTTACGGGCTTTCGAAAACAGATCTTATTTATTTCCCTAAAATTGGCCCATTTTTGTTTACATTTCGTACTGTAACTTTGCTTGTGATTAGCCAAATTTGGGGAGATGTTAGTATACAATCTACATGAACACCTGCAACTTAAAGCTCCACGAAAAGTTTTGTCAGTTCCGAGATATTTGAGTTCAAATTTTCGGTGCTCTGGAGTTTAAAGTAGGAACAAAATATTTTATTTCAAAACATTGGAAAATTCATATGAAACAAGTAAAATTATTAAACCCATGACTTTCTAAAACATGAAAATAAGAGCTTTATATACTTTGCATCGATTTTTAAAGTTTTGAAAGAGGTGAAAAAATGTTTTTTACGAATGTTTAGATCGAAGCCCGTCTAGATGCGGAATTGGGTTGGGCAAGGTTAAGCACTCACTCCTAACTCCATCCAATTTGCTGATTTTCACTATTTAAACGACTATTTTGCAAAACTTTTGATCGAAACTTGCTTGCTCACTTCTTATCGAGCTATTTATCACTCGATTTCAGTTGAAAACGCTTTTAATTAGCTTTAATTGTATGTCAAAGTTCTAACCTGCCAACATTAGAGGCACGCTGGAATTAGATGCTGTTCCCCTAGTTATGTTTCAAAAATTACAGCTCAAATACGAAAAAAATAAATCAAAACGAATTGTACAATCGATGATTACATAAAACCGTTTTTGTCGAGTCCAAAGCTAAACATCGCTCAAGTATGCGATACTGGCAATCTATTTAACGACTATCGATTATGATAAGTGATTATCAAAAATGTCATCGGTAATCGCAACGATATGACCACTTTAACCTTTTAATTGTCCCGAAATGTCCACTTTCATTAACGAAAAATCCGTCACAAAAAAAATCACCTCACAACGTGACACCCGAGTCACGCTCCAATTTCGCTCCGCTCACCACTCGAAACCAACCAGCGAACGCATTGATATTGACAGTAGAGATTAAGTGATAGAGATAGAGAGGTGGTGGTGGTTTGTTTGCACTTTGCCTGGCTCTGTCTACCTTCCATCAGCGGTCCCAACCCAGCTAGGATGGAGGAAATATCATCGCCACTTTGGCCATCGAAAAACAATAAAGAAATAAAAACTGTCGGTCCGAAATGTCTTATCTGGAGAAGAAACCATTTTGTTTGCCCATACCGACGACCACGATGGCGATGGCAATCGATCGACAATAGGTCATTATCACGAAATCAAACATTAGAAGCGTTACACTAATTAGACCTCCATCCATCGAGAGCTTCGTGGAGCGGAAACTATACTGAAATATATAGCAAGACGGCGATATTTAAATGCCAATACAATCAATTTATATACTGCACAGTGAAGATCTTTTTATCACACTCAAGTGTGACTCTATCAACACAATTCTTTGGAAGAGCAAATAATGTGACGGGTTCTCTTCTTCTTCGCGACGGCTCGACGACTTCGACAAACGGACTTTGTTTATCAGTGCTCACGCCAGGGCTCAATTTGTTGTTGACGCACTCGAATTTGGTTGCAAAAATGTCTTATGAGTTGAAAACGCTTCAAAAGACTTCTATATTTGATTTAGTTTTGATAATTGCACATGTATTGTTTGGTAGTTTTGGCTCTTCAACAAATTTAACCTCTCTTTTAACGCGTTTTTTTTTTAATTTTTTGGTATTTAATACATTGATTTCTTAAATTGAAGATCAACAAATAGAATAAATCTTTAAACAATATTCTAAAGATCACTTCGGACTGATTTGCGATCAAATGGCATTCAATTTTTATTGAAGTGCCTATGAATCGACAATTGGAAAAAGAAAACACACGCCAAGAAACTACTGAAGCCTGCTAGGGTGATTGCTCACTCGGGAGATGTAAACTTTGCGAAGAACAAACACATACACCACAAGTTTTGCGAGAAATCACGGCACTCATCTCAGTACTGGAGCAGCAATCGGCGAGTGAAAAGCAATTTGTCATGTTATAGTTGGAAATACACAGATTTATAGTGTGCAGTCGGATGGTGATAGCTATTTTGATAAGCTGTGCGAAGTTGGTCTAAAAATAAGTTGTTTGGAAAAAGTGGACAATTTTTCGTGAAGCGCCAGAATATGGTCGGAGTTTAGTTTTGCCAAATTGAAACGGTTTGGTATAGTTCAAAGATTTCTGCGTTGAAAACCCAAATTAAAAATGCAAAAAGTCAACAGAATATCGTAAGTGGAATCTTGTGTACCGTCATCAGTGCTGAAATTGGGTCATACAAATTTCTACATTTTTGTATGACCCAATCTCACCCCCAGATCCAATGTCATCTCTGATGACGATATATTTTTTTTAACTGTCCCTGGAAGTTGAAGAATTTCATTGCAATTGATATTAAATCCTGTGTTACTAAAAATAACCATGCACTGTGATTACTCTGGGAAATAATGGTAAACTGTTTAAACTCAAATGTATTAAAAGGAAAAATTGAATTATTTTAAATTAAATGAACATAAAGAAATGAACAAACATTTTCTCTATAAAATCAACCTTTGTTTTAAGAAATAAATTTTGAACATATTTATTAAATTTGTATGATAGGAGCGGCCGTGGCTGACTGGTTACGGTGTTCGCTTTGTAAGCGAATGGTCCTGGGTTCGATTCCCATCTGCTCCCAACGAGAAAGTATAGGAAATATAAATCTTGAAACTCTGAACAAGTACGAAAAATCAAAGTCGCTCGAGTCGGGGTTCGATCCCCCGTCCTTTGGATTGGTATGCAAAAATGCTAACCACTAGGCCATCGCGACTTGGTGAGCTATGACTGGAATTAGGAATACTGTTACCACCATCAACTATATACGCGCTGGGTCCTTGTCCATTTTGACAAGGGTTCGGAAGTTCTAAATAACTTTTGAATCCGATTGGTCCAAACGTTCTTCAGGGCGGGGCTTGTCGATAAAGCTGAAGTTCCTCGCGCTTGGCTAGCCAGCGTAGAAATAGGGACGTGGCGTTACATCGTGCTGCCATCTGGTTTTTTTAAGCGCAAGAGTGGAAAAGTGCTGAGTCATCGTCTAAAAATAGACGGCGTCCTATCTCGCCCAGCAAAATGAAGTCGATAAAGTAGTCGGTTTCGATGAGAAAAAGTGGAAAATGTGGTCTAAAAATAGCGACGCCATCCTCCTATGGGTCACCGAAGCTCGGCAGAGCTAACACCTTCCAAATGCATATGCGAGTTATTTGCATGTATAGAATGAGAGCTAAAAATACATGGAAACAACTCAATTTGTAAGAAGCGACCGCGTGGTCCCGTTTGGTTGGTTGCACACACTCACACATATTTATTAAATTTGTATGATTGAAAACAATTGTTAGAAGTTACACAGTAAAAAAGGGCAAAACAGTAAAGGGTATTCAATCACTGATTAAAAACTATTTTTGCACAGGCCCTACTTCCCCCACACTAGAATTCTTAGAATGAAGTTTTCCTTTTTATGTAAGTTTACTTCAGTTTATTTGAAAAAGTAAAAACAAAAAAATCTAAATTGACACTTCCAAAACTTACCCAATTTTAAATAAATCAGTCCACACCTTTATCCACAAAATTTAAAAAATCAATAGATCTTTTATATTTGATTTTTTTAAAGTCTAACACTGGTTAGTTACAGTTGATTCTTAGTCCAGTGCCAGATTGCCAGAAATAACAATAAACTAAAAACAAATGAACTTCTAAGGTTTTAGTTAACTCTCACTCAAGTCTGTATGCAAAGCAGTATGTTTTTAAACAGTCTATAAGTGCATCTCCAGCGCTGGTGCCAAACATCGAAGCAAATCAAATTTGTACCCGACGTTAACCCCACCGCGGTACCTGTTTGCTACCGCATCAAATGGAATTATGCACGAAAAAATCGAATCAAGCTAGAAATCGGACCGGAAAAAAATAAAAAATCATAAAATACAAAAAAATAAAAAAATCAGTTTTTTTTAATCAACAAATTTAAAAAAAAAACAAATTTTTCAAAAAATCTAAATATTAAACAAATTCAAAAAAAATTAAAAATAAAAAAATTTAATTTAAAATTTAAGTTAAAAAAAAAGATTCAAAAATCAAAAAAAAAATATATACAATTAAAAGTTTAAATACAAATTTATAGCTAAAAAAATAATTAAAATATTAAAACAAAAAAATCGTAAAAAATAAGAGCTTGAAATAATTTATAAAATTGACGAAAAAATAAATTTAAAAATTAAAATCTAGGCTTTTTTGATAACGTCCTATAATCAAATGTAAACATTTGGTGTATCCCGCTTATTCCGATGAAGGTGTGAGAGGTACATACTCAATGTTTGCATTTGTTTACAGGGCCTAATCAAAAAAGGCTAAAAATCAAGAAATAAATAAAAAAAATTAATTAGAACGAAACAAAAATTAAATTTAAAGAGATAAAAAATTTAAAGAAATAAAAAATTTAAACAATTTGAAACAGCTAAAAAATCTATCAATTAGACAAACATAATTTATAATTTTCGATTCTTAGATTTTTTTTTAATTTTTTTTATGTTGGTACTTTTTGATTTTCGGGATTTTTAATTTCAGATTTTTTGAATTTTTGATCATGTTTGCTTTCACTAACCAGAGCAGACATCCAAAAATCTTCAAAACACGCATTCAAAACTTTGCTCCCGGCTTGCCGGTACATGTCGAGTATCAGAAAATGAGTACCCGACCGGTATCGACACATATTTTTCTTCTACAGATGAACTTGAGATCAAATTTGGTACCTGCTTTGCTACGCGCGGTGGAAGACTCGGTGGCAAACTCGGGAGTAAGTTTGGTGGGAATCAAATCGGCTAGCATATTGTAAAACTTTCGACATTTTCGAAAAATGATTTTTTTTTAATTTTCAATAGGATTTAAAAGTTTTATAATTTTTTAGCATTTCTAGGCATTAATCAACGCGTAATTATTGATTTTGAAGGTAAACGAAAGCAAAAAATGAAATAAACCCATATTTGACCCCGCGGTGGGCCTGTTTCGGTGGCAAATTTGCTACCCTAGCGGTGGGGATGACGGAGTTTTTTCAAGGTGGCAAATTTGATCTCGGTATTCATAAGCCGTTGCAAATAAAATTAAAAGTGCTTTCTCAATTCTCTTGTTGATTTTCCTCTTGAATTATTTGTACATTTTTCAAATTAACAAACATTTTTAATATTTTAATTGACAGTATCGTTACAAATAAATTTTCAACTTATCTTTCGTATAAATTCAAATGTTTAGAAAAGAATTATTCGCAGCTTATTTCTTTATATTTTCTGAATAATATTAGTTTATCTTTAATGAAGCGTGCTAAATTTTTCAATAATAATATTTTCAAATATTCATATTCACGGTGCACATCAACGAGAGCTTTTAACACCCAGATTGGTATTACACACTTTTAAGTATTTTGAAAACTACGCAGACTATGGCGATATGACGATGCATTCACCAAAATACTGTGTACCAAATTATTTACAAAAAAAAACAGTCAGATTGTTGCAGGATTAGGTCCGTAAGTTCTACAATTTAAAACGATAATTTCAACAAAAAAACGATACTTCAAAGTTTTATGAAATTATTTTTTTAAATTAGGTGTAATTCCAGAAATACAATTTTCACTATCACGCACGCCAGTGCACTGTTGCGTAAATTATCTTGAAAAATGATTTTTTACTATAAGTAGTATTAGGTAGTTGCAAAATTGGTAAAATTTAGAGTGATCGGTGAACCATCTGTCATTATGTAAAACAAATACCGAAAATTGGTTGTAAGGTGAACAAAAATTAATTTATTAACAAATTTCTTTAGAAATTCACTAAGATTTAGATCATTTTACCAATCATTGTATTTTTTCTAAATCTGTAAAATTTTAGCCAATTTGTTTCATCGTCATGATAATATAACCTTCGGAAATTGGCACGTATTTAATAACAGACATAAACAAAAATACTTCAAGAAATGTAACATTTCCAACAGTATAATTCCACGTTTCTATCTAAATTGATGCAATATTGCATCATTGCAGAGGTAAAATTTTACCAAAAAACAACATTAAGCTGGTACAAATATTTTTTTTAATGTTTGTAAGCCGCTTCTTAAAAATCGGCCTGAATATTCAGGGGGCAAACAAATAGTTTTTTCAAAAACTAGAAAATTTCAATCGAAATTCAAGTGCAATCAGCTGTAGCATATGTGGGCATAGCATAGTGGAAAATGCATTTTAGAACACTTTTTTCTTTCAAATGTTGAATTATTTGAAAATGAGTATTTTTTCAGTGAGACTTTTTCCTGAATAGTCCTAATCAACGAAAAACGACAACTGGTAGTATCAAGTGGTTAAGAAGCGAAAAAAAAAATCACCAGATCACAGACGGGATCCCGTCTTGTCGTTTTTCTTCGAATATCGTCTTCCAAGTAAAAAGAGTCATGGCCTAACTCAGGGTCAATAATAAAAAAGTCTTAATCAACACTTACAACTTTGCACAAAAAAAAAAAAAAAAAAAACATTTACACCGATAAAATTTACTCCTTCCAAATTTGCTTTATTATTTACTATTACGAATAAATATTTAAAAAACTTTTTCAAAATGATAAAAAACGGCAAAATACATAAATAGACATAAAAACTTAAAATTTTCTCATTTCATAGCTTGTAAACGTCACACCTTCGCACATCCGCGCGGCTTAAGGCCTCATTACGCGCAAATAATGGATTAGTGGACCATCGCACTAGCTCATCTTTCATCTTATCTAGTTTGGGAGTGGGCTCTTACTTTCGTGCTCATGACCATTGGTCTCTCCCAATGCCTAGCTCCTTCAAGGCCCTGTTTTAGGTGCGGGTGTTGACCGAAGCGTTAATTTTAATTTTTAGTACCAGCAGCTGCAGTACGACTATAGGTAGCTAAGAGGTAGTTTTGTGGTCACACCAATTTTGCGCGAAACAAGACGCCTCCATAAAAGTGGTCGACAATGGGGTTTTTTGTGTCTGTTATTTTTTCTACTGTGGGAGAAATGTTTAAGGTGCCGGTGCGGTAGCTTAAGAGTTGTGTTCTTGGGAAATCTAATAAAAAGGTTGCGGTTTTGTGGTCTAACCCACTTTTGGCACGTACAATCAATTAATGATTTAAGTTTTCTTTTTTTTCTGCTTTTTTTACAGAAACTCGCCAAAATTCGGCATAAACATGGAACGGGGACTCCATGATCGCGACAGGGTCGGGCTGCAGGATCAGGTCCTGCTTGAAAACTACCAGAGCGAGGACGCGTTCATCGACAATCTAAAGAAGCGCTTCCAGGAGAACCTCATCTACGTAAGTCTGAGTTCACCAATTGGTAGCATTTGTTTGTTTTGTTGGTACCAACTGGTGCAATACTGAAGTCGGAGGTCATCGACACTCCTCGGATTTGTGCAATTCGACACCGCAAACCTTTTGCCGACCGTTAGACCCTCGACTTGATTTCAACTGGATCGAATTTCCCCCCTTCGATTGACTGACGCGGGTTCAACCCTTTTCTTTGTTTTTTTGCAGACCTACATCGGCCACGTACTGATTTCCGTCAACCCGTACAAGGAGCTACCGATCTACACGGAAGATGACGTCAAAGAGTACCGGAAACGACACTTCTTCGAAGCACCACCCCACGTGTAAGTGTTCAAAATAAGACTCTGGCTGGACTGTCAACGCTGCAGCGAGACTTGCGAGACATCATGCACAAGCACTATTTTCGTTACTTGGTTCAGAACTGTTCTAAAAATAACCCCAATCATCTCAAATCCCCCGACAGCTTTGCCTTGAGTGACAACGCGTACCGTTCGTTGACCGAGGAGAACCGCGGCCAGTGCATCCTCATCTCGGGCGAGAGCGGCTCGGGCAAGACGGAGGCGTCCAAGAAGGTCCTGCAGTTCATTGCCGCCGCCACCGGGCACACGACCAGCGTCGAGGGCGTCAAGGACAAACTGCTGCAGAGCAATCCGGTGCTGGAGGCGTTCGGCAATGCCAAAACCAACCGCAACGACAACTCGTCCCGCTTTGGCAAGTACATGGACGTGCAGTTTGACTTCCGGGGCGCGCCCGAGGGCGGTAACATCCTGAACTACCTGCTCGAGAAGAGCCGGGTGGTGCACCAGAGTGGCGGCGAGCGGAACTTTCACATCTTCTACCAGCTGCTGGCCGGCGCGGACGACGCGTTGCTGCAGGAGTTGCACCTGAAGCGCAAGCTGGACACGTACTACTACCTGTCGGACGGGGACAACGGGCACAGTGCGGGCATCCGCGACGCGGAAAACTTCCGCCAGGTGCAGAAGGCCATGGCGGTGATTGAGATTCCGGACGAGGAGCAGCGGCTCATTCTGGACATTGTGGCCAGTGTGTTGCACATGGGCAACGTGGGCTTCACCGAGGAGGAGGGTCGGGCGAAGATTCTGAAGCCGGAGTCGGTGACGGCGATTGCGAAGGTAAATGATCTTTGTTTGATGTTTAGAGATTGAACATAAACACATTTTGGTTTATTTTCATCTCCACTGGACATTTTTATATTTTCACAAAGTATCGTAATTTTCAAAAATCAATCTGTTTTTTTAACAAAATAACATTTTGAAACATTCAATTTTCAGTAAATTATCACTACACTCAATTCAGTTGGATTGGTTGATATTCAAGTTACAATATTTTTTCCTAGTACTGCTGTTTACTAATTGTTTACCAAGAGAAGGAAAAAATACTAATTAATAATACTTTCACGAAAAAATATGAGAGTGTGAACAGTTTGAAACCAGTATTTTGTAAAAAAAAACAGGACTCGTGCTACACTTCATTTTTATATGTATTAAAAAAAATAGTATCAAGAATACTATATTTTTTTAAAAACTATAGTATTTTGTACAAAAAAAAACTTCATAGGTTTAAAATCATACTAATTTTCGTATGCCATTCATACTGAAAAATGTAAAAACCTAGCATTGAGCAGTTCTCCACGAAATCGATCTTTTTTTTTTATTTTAATTTTTGTATTTTTTTATCCAGCTGAAACTTTTTTGGTGGCTTCGGCATGCCCAAAGAAGCAATTTTTCATCATTAGTTTGTCCATAGAAATTTCCATACAAATTTGGCAGCTGTCCATACAAAAAGTGATGAAAATTCAAAAATCTGTATCTTTTGAAGGAATTTTTTGATCGATATGGTGTCTTGAGCAAAGTTGTAGGTATGGATAAGGACTCAACTGAAAAAAATCACTAAAACTTGATTTGCAAAAAAAAACTATTTTTTTATATGTTTTAGGGAACATAAAATGCCAACTTTTCAGAAATTTCCAGGTTGTGCAAAAAATCTTTGACCGAGTTATGAATTTTTGAATCAATTCGGATTTTTTTCAAAAAATCAAAATATTGGTCGCAAATTTTTTTCAATATCATTTTTCGATGTTAATTTAAATTTGCAATTAAAAAGTACTTTATTGAAATTTTCATAAAGTGCACCGTTTTCAAGTTATAGCCATTCTTAGGTAATTTTTATGAATATAGTCGCAGTGTTTCATTTTTTTTTAATTAGTGCACATGTTTACCCACTTTTGAAAAAAATTTTTTTGAAAGGCTGAGAAAATTCTCTATAAATTGCTTTTTTGAATTTTGTTGATACGACACTTAGTTGCTGAGGCGTAATATTGAATGTTTAGCCCTTTTGAAATGTTAGTCTTGGTTTGAAAATTTTGAAAATATTTTTTTCGAAAAGATCAGAAAATTTCACGAATGTTTCACATTTTAATATTGAAAATCGGACCATAAGTTGCTGAGATATCGACATTAGAAAATGGTGGGTTGTTTGGGTGAGACTTATAAAACATCAATTTTCCTGTTTTTAAACCTTTGCTCAGCAACTAAGGATCGTAGCAACAAAGTTCAAAAAAAGCAAAATATTGAGAATTTTCTCAGCTTTTCAAAAATAGTTTTTTCAAATGTGGGCAAACATGTGCACTAATTAAAAAAAATGAAAAACTGCGACTATTTTCAAAAAAGTTACCTAAGAATGGATTTAACTTGAAAACGGTGCACTTTATGAAAATTTCAATAAAGTACTTTTTAATTGCAAATTTAAATTAACATCGAAAAATGATATTGAAAAAAATTTGCGACCAATATTTTGATTTTTTGAAAAAAATCAGAATTGATTCAAAAATTCATAACTCGGTCAAAGATTTTTTGCACAACCTGGAAATTTCTGAAAAGTTGGCATTTTATGTTCCCTAAAACATATCAAAACATTAAAAAAAAATAAAAATAGTGTTTGTTTTTGCAAATCAAGTTTTAGTGACAAAAAAATAAATAAAAAATCACTATTTTTTTTACCTTGTATCATTCTTTTTAGTGTAGTCCGTATCCATACCTACAACTTTGCCCAAGACACCAAATCGATTAAAAAATTCCTTCAAAAGATACAGATTTTTGAATTTTCATACATCATTTTTGTATGGACAGCTGCCAAATTTTTATGGAAATTTATATGGACAAACTAATGATGCAAAATGGCTTCTTTGGGCATATCGAAGGCACCAAAAAAGTTTCAGCCGGATCTGAGAGAACTGCTCGATTTTCAAAAACAGTGTTTTGGAAAAAAAATAAGTGTTAAGTAAAGAAAATGTAGAGTTTTTTTTTAACTTTTGTACAGTAGCTCCCCACGAAAACAGCATGGTTCGAAAAAATGTTCTCTAATCGGGCTTTTTGCCATTAGGGCGAACTACGCCATGTTGGAGTGTCCAAAAAAATTTGCCATTTTTGTCAATTTTCTCAAAAACCAAAAAGTATTTAAGGAAAAATAGTTAAAATGTTCAAAAATCAAGCCTAACATTTGAAAAAATCGAAAGGAAACTTAAAACAACAACAACAACAACAACACGCGGAAGTGACAGCAGCACGAAAACTCGCTGCAAAAGTTTCGTTATTTCCTGCATCCGGCGAAGTTTTTTCGGGCCGAAAAGTGTTCCCCCAAAAGCATTGGAACCGGTTCTCGTCGGATAAAGTGTTTGTGGCCGTCTGTACCGCGGAAAATCGGACTTTTCGCGATTTTTTCACCGCGTTTGGCAAGCGGTTCTATGTGCTAGTGTGTGTGTTTTCTCGAAACGTCAGCGTCGTGTCAGTGTCGTAGTGTGCTGTATCACAGTGAAACATGGATGTGGGTGATGACGACATCAAATGCAACATCTGCCACCGCAACTCCTCCCCGTCGAAGGGTAGAGCGAAGAAGGCAAAGAAGGCGAAGAAGACGGACTGGATTGCATGCGATGCGTGTGATACCTGGTTCCACCCCGTCTGCGTCCGGATCAACAAGGAACAAATGGAAAAGGTCGACGATTTACATTTCCTCTGTGAAAAGTGCTGCGTCCGCGGATGCCTCTTTCCGAAAGTGACCCCTACTCCAACCGTTGGTGGTGATCTGGACGCGCTTACAAAAACCATCCAGGAGTTGTCTTCACAGATCGCCAAGCTGCAAGCAGAGCTAGAAGCCGTAAAAGTCTCCAATAAGAAACAACTGGACAGGTTCCGGAACCAGCTTCACAGCGAGGACCGAGTCGAGACTCAACGTGCCGCCCAAGATCGCCTCGTCAACAACATTGGCGAGAAACTCGATATCATCGAAAAAGGAGCAAAACTGGCCAGTACCTGCTCCCAGTCGGTGAACTCATTCCGGCTCGCTGTCAACAAAATACCGTTCAAGGAAGGCGAATGTGTCCGTTCGCTTGTGGAGAACGTCCTTGCTCTTCTCGACAGCCAGAATGAGTCGAAACACGTCACCAGCTGCTTCCGGTTACCGGTGAAGCCTTCAAAGTGGACGGATCGAACCATCTCGCCGACGATTGTGGTCGTCTTTGACAACGTTGAGGCGAGACAGGCAGTTCTCCGAAGGTATTTCAACATGCACCACGAAGCTAAGCTATGCAACCTCAGAGGCGGCCCTGAACTCGATTACCGGTTTACTTTGAACGAGATGTTATCGGTGAATACCTTCAGGCTGCGTAACTTCGCTCTACGGCTGAAGCAGAACAAGGCGGTGAAATCGGTGTTCATCCGGAACGATCGGGTCTCGGTGCTACTTCCAGGCCAGAAGCGGTACATCCCCATCGAGACAGCTGATCAACTCTGCGAGCTTACGAATGTGTTAAACGTTGGAGATTCGTCGTCTGTCTTCTTCGACTGCACGGCGAACGTCTCCACATCCTCGCACTGCTAGCTGCACACTGTCGCTGACGTTTCCTCATGTAAGCATGCCAAACAACTACACACACTTCCGCGTCGGGCATTTAAATGTCCGAGGCCTAGAACACCATATCGATGGTGTCAAGATCGAGCTAGACAAAACTCAGTACCACGTTTTCGCGGTGACTGAAACGAAAATGAAGACTTCCTCCCCGGTGGGACCAGTTCGAGTTCCTGCCTACAATTTCTTCCGGCACTCTCTCCCCGCCGGACGCGGGCGTGGGTCGAAGGCCTGTGGAGGAGTGGGACTCTATGTACGCCATGGCCTCAAAGCAACAACAGTCATCAAATCTACCCACGACGTCGCATCTCCGATTGCTTCGAGGGTTGAGTATATGGTGGTCCAGATCAAGGTCAACGAGCTGAGTATTGGGGTAGCCGTGCTGTACAACCCGTCGTGTACAAATCCAAACTTCAGCCAGCACTACGAGAAGGTCCTGCTCGACATGCTGGATTTTGGCTTCGACAGGACGTACATAGTCGGAGACTTCAACATCAATGTGGCGGCAGGCTCGCCGTCAGTGAATCTAACCGCCCTCCACCGTATTCACGCTGCCTTCAATCTCACAGTTCTCCACACCGGTCCTACTCGAATCACCGATACATCGTCAACCACGATTGACCTTTTGATTACGGATGGTCCCCAGTACATCAAAAAGGCGAAAGCAACGTCGGTCAGCAATATCTCCGATCACGAAGTCGTTTATCTGGTTGCCGACATTCGGGTACATCGCACGTGTCAACGGACGATTCGTGCACGAAATTTTCGTAACATCGACCAGCTGCAGCTGCAGGCGGACTTCCAGGCCAAGGATCTTCGACGACTTTTTGGGTCGGCGGACATAAACGAGAAGGCTACGGTGTTGAACTCGGAGCTGACCTCCTTGCTGGACGCGCACGCTCCTGAGCGAACCGTTACCATTCGAGACGAACGGACGCCGTGGATCACCCAGCAGATCAAAGAAGCCGTTGAGTTGAGAAATCTGGCTCTCAAGCTCTACGCACGCAACCCGAACAGAACAAGAGGCGACGTCCAGTGGCTTGATTTCGAGCGCAAACGAGACCGCGCGAGCTCTTTGATCTTCGCAGCGAAGAAGCGATATGCAGAGCTCAACTTTTCGCACGATCTCCCGGCAAAGAAACTGTGGTCGAATCTGAAGCGAGATGGTATCCACAACTCAACAAAGCAGTGCTCATCGTCAGCAGATATCAGCGCGGACGAGTTGAACAACTTCTTTTCGGACGGTCACCGTCGACTGGGACCTGCTGCAACCCAACGAAGCGCACCAAGAGCACCTAATCACAGAACAGCGATTGATCACGGTGCAAACGGGTTCAGTTTTCGCCATACCAGCGTGGAGGAAATCTGCAGGAAGATCTTCGAGATCGACACGAACGCAACCGGAACAGATGGTATCCCTATCTCGTTCCTCAAGATGCTGTGCCCGTTCATTCTGCCAGTACTCTGCCATCTGTTCAACGCCATCATCGACTCTCGGACTTTCCCTGCGCTGTGGAAAACGGCGATCGTGACCCCCATCCCGAAAACGTCCAACCCAGCTCTGCCAAAAGACTACCGCCCTATCAGTGTTCTGCCTGCCGTTTCCAAAGTGCTGGAAAAGATCCTGCTCAACCAGATCACCGAACACTTGGATAACCCTAACAACCGCCTACTAGCGCGCAACCAATCCGGCTACAGAAAGGGCTACGGAACAACAACTGCTTTGGCAAAGGTCACCCACGACATCTACGGCAACCTGGACGCGGGTCGCTGCACGGCTATGGTGCTGGTGGATTTTTCGCTGGCCTTCAACTGTGTCGACCATCACCTGCTGGCAGCCAAACTCAACCGAGAATTTCAGTTCTCCGGGCCTGCTTGTGAGTTGGTTTCGTCGTTTCTGCGAGGAAGGAAGCAATCGGTCCGGCACGGCAGTGCGCTATCTGCGGTGCGAGAGGTTACAGATGGTACTCCCCAGGGGTCCTGTCTAAGCGCACTTCTCTTCAGCCTTTATATAAACAGTTTGCCAGCCTCCCTCAAATGTAAGTACCAGCTCTACGCTGACGACTTGCAAATCTACATTTCGGGGGAAATCGCCGAAGTCGACCGACTGATCGCTGCGATCAACGTGGATTTGGCTACCATCGCAAGTTGGGCTTCACGGAACCACCTGTACCCGAATCCGAAAAAAACGCAAGCTATTATTTTTCGCCGAGCTGCTGAAGTTGTGCCCCGGACGAACATCTTGTTCTGTGGGGAAGTGGTGCCGATCACAGACAAAGTCACCAACCTTGGGCTGGAAATGGACAGTTGGATGACCTGGGAGCATCAGGTAAACAGCGTCGTACAAAAATCCTACAACACGCTGAGAACTTTCCGCCGTTTTGCTGGTGTGCTTTCGAGGCCAACACGGCGCAAGCTGGTGCAGGCGGTAGTGGTGCCGTTTTTCACTTACTGTGACATCGTGTACTATCACGGACTGTCGGTAGCGCTCAAGAACCAACTGCACCGGTGCTACAAGTCCGCAGTACGCTTCGTGTACAACCTGCGACGCCGTGACACTACAGCAGATGTACGGCACACCATCCTCGGACACGACTTGCCTGCGAACTACTACTTCCGGACCTGCTGCTTTATGCGGCGGGGCTATAACAACGACCTGCCGGAGTACATTCTGGATCACCTTGTCCACGGCCAGCAGCAACGAACGCGATCGCTGATTGTCCCGCAGCACACGACGTCAAGTGGGAAAAGTGTGCTAATTGCTGGGATCTCAAGCTGGAACAATCTACCAACAGAAGTTAAGGTCAAACCAACTTTATCAGCATTCAAAAGTTCTTTGAGAAGTCATCTACAAAACTAGATCTAGGTGTTAATTTGTTTCGTTTATTTTGGATCTAAAGTAATCATCACAACGTCCTTCCTTAACCTGATAAAAAGTATTATACTAACAGGCTATCGTTTCCAATAAATTACAAATTACAAATTAATTACAAAATGCTGTTTTGAAAGTCTCGGGACCAAAGAGAACATGCCTGAAATGATATTTATCGAATTCTCAGTTATCGGATAAAAAAATTGTGAAGTTGTTATTACATGATTCCGAGATACCATTTTTAGAACATAAAAACTGGGAAAAGAACGAAAATGTGAAAAAATATTATTTTTTTCATCAAAACTGCGGTAACTTTAAAATTTAGATCTTACAATAACAGTCATACTGTTTTCGTGGGGAATTGCTGTATAAATATATCTAGAGTTTTTTTTAAAAAGATCCTAGAAGATATTGTGTTTCATATGTTTATAGGACCTATTCAAAAAAAGAACTCGAGATATGAAATACAATAGCTAGTGATTTTTCACGGCAAAAAAATGAAATTTCGGTACATGCCAATTTCAAAACATTGAAATTTCACGGTACTCTAAAATCTACAAACAATCAATGCAAAAATGTGTTCTTAATGAATTTTCATCTGCAGAAATTTAATTTGATAAAATATCTTATAAACGAAGCACATCCTGAACAAATTATTCACCAAAGGCAAAATCTGTAAAATGAAAGAAATAAAATTTAACCTGTTTTGCTCATGGTTTTTCGGCAACAGTGAAAGTGAGTTATTTTTTAACATTTTTATGTCCTTATGATCTCTTCCTAGCAAGCCTAGTACAAAAGAGCACAGAGGCATCGATTTGTTGTATTTTAAACCAAATTGAATAGTAAAAACTTCATTTATGAATAAAAGATTAACTTCAGTATAACTTTCCCTGCGCTTGAAAAAAAAAAGTTCAAAAATGTGAATACGGAATAACCCTAACTACTCTGCATTTTCATTCACTGCATGTTCATTCACTGCAGATTCTGTTTCAACTTTGTGTGATATACTATTTTATCCATCCCGAGCAGACGGAAATAACTTGGGAATAACATTTTTTGTTATTTGAAAATACTAGGCCAATAACATTTTTTGTTTTTTATAACAAGATTTGTTATTCGACGTTTGTAATAACAGACTAGTAACATTTTTAGTTATTCTTCGAACAAATCTTTGTTATTATTTTTTGTTATTTTAACAACTAATCCGATCATCCCAATAACATTTGGAGATATTCTTCAAACAAGAAATGTTATTCCAAAGTTGTTTTGGATTTCAACCAATATCAGACCAATAACAAATTTTGTTATGATAACATAAACTGTTATTAATCCCTTATGCAAAAATGGATTTTTCAAGAAGTTTCCATAACAATTTCTGTTATTTTAACAGTATTTGTTATTGAAATGGCATGCATTTTGTTATTACCGTCTGCCCGGGATGGCATGTTATAACCAAAGTTTATTTTGCTTGAAATTTACAAACAATTATCAATATTCTTTAAACATTTGCATAAACAATATGTTCAAAAATGAGTTCCTAATTGCATGTTAGAAATGTTGCGAATTGTTCGTATGAGCAATTTTACACCAAATAATTTCCAATTTCGCGGCATTTCGCGGTATTTGCAAAATTTCACGGCCGAGGGCCAATTTCACGCAGCTTCCGCGAAATCGCGAAAAATCACTGGCCTTAAAAATAGCTTATAGGACCTTTTAAAAAAAACTCAGGAAATGTTCAATAAATTCATAAATTGGCGTCACTAGACAGATAGTAGTAGAATTATTGTGTTTTCGAGAAAAGTTTTTTACAGAGAGAATTTTATAATCTTATCTAATAAAACCCTAACGCGGCCAATCTTCCAAAGAGATCTTGGAGAATGCCATAGGTTAGATGAAACATAGGATTATCAAAAAGAGGATTCGTTGAGCTGAGTTAAGCTTGAGCATGAATGTTCAAATAACACCACATTTCTGAATGTTGAATACATTTTATAGATTCTTAGAAAAAAAAATCATAAACCTATAAATGTCCTCTGAAGCCTCTAAAGAAAATTAATTCAAGCTTAATCATCCCCCTTTCAGCTCCTGGGCTGCGAGCTGGACCAGCTGCGCAGCGCCTTCACCCATCGGACGATCGAAGCACGCGGCGACATTGTGACGAGCCCGCTGAACCGCGACATGGCCATCTACGCGCGGGACGCCCTGGCGAAGGCCGTGTACGATCGGCTGTTCACGTGGCTGGTGTCGCGGATCAACACGTCGCTGCACGCCGCCCACATCGCCAAGAAGAACAGCGTGATGGGCATTCTGGACATTTACGGGTTCGAGATATTCCGGAAGAACAGTTTCGAGCAGTTTTGCATCAACTTTTGCAACGAGAAGCTGCAGCAGTTGTTTATCGAGTTGACGCTGAAGCAGGAGCAGGAGGAGTATTTGCGGGAGGGTATCGAGTGGGAACCGGTGCAGTACTTTGACAATAAGGTGATTTGTAATTTGATTGAGGAGAAGCACAAGGGTATTATTGCGCTGATGGACGAGGAGTGTCTGCGTCCGGGGGATCCGACGGATTTGAGCTTCTTGCGGAAGATGAATGATAACTTGGGTGAACATGCGCACTACATCTGTCACAGCCGAGCTTCGACAACGGTACAGAAGACGCTGGGTCGGGATGAGTTCAGGCTGGTTCACTATGCCGGGGATGTGACGTACAATGTGCATGGCTTCTTGGACAAGAACAACGATCTGTTGTTCAGGGACTTGAAGGAGGCGATGGCGAGCTGTAAGAATGAAATCATTACCAAGTGCTTCCCTTCGTCGGACATTTCGAGCAAGAAGCGTCCGGAAACTGCGGTTACCCAGTTCAAGAACTCGCTGAACAATCTGATGGACATTCTGATGTGCAAGGAACCGTCGTACATTCGTTGCATCAAGCCGAACGACATGCAAGCTCACGGACACTTTGACGTGGAGTTGGTTCGTCACCAGGTTAAATATCTTGGATTGATGGAGAATCTGCGAGTTCGCCGAGCAGGTTTCGCGTATCGACGCACGTACGAACTGTTCCTGCAGCGGTACAAGTGTCTGAGTAGACAAACTTGGCCCCACTACCACGGTCCAGCGAAGGAAGGCGTCCAGATTCTGGCCTGCGAGTTGGGTTACGAAAAAGACGACTACCGCATGGGCAAGACGAAGATCTTCATTCGATTGCCCAAAACGCTGTTCGAAACCGAAGATGCATTCCAAGCCCAGAAGCACTACCTGGCGTCCATCATTCAGGCCCGCTGGAAGGGCCGCCGCCAGCGTCAGATCTACCTGGAAACTTACGCTAAGATTGTACGCGGCCAGACGTACATCCGGCGTTACCTCGCCATCCAAGAGCGCAAACGCCGCCGAGCTGCCGCCGACAAGATCCGGTTCTTCATCAAGGGCTTCATCACCCGGCAGGACGAACCCAGCGAGTGCAACAAGTCCTTCATCGAGCACACCAAGCGTCACTGGCTGAACAAACTGGCCAAGAGCCTCCCCAACACGTTCATGAACCACACCTGGATCCCGGCACCGAAGCACTGCCTGGAAGCGTCCTCCATTCTGCGACGGCTGCACAAACTCCACCTGGCCCGACTGTACCGCGTTGCGCTCTCCCCCGAAAAGAAGAAACAGTTCGAGCTGAAGGTCCTCTCGCAGGACACCTTCAAGGGCCACAAGAAGAGCTACCCGGAAAGTGTCGGCCCGTGGTTCATGGACGACCGGATTTCCAAGGCACACGCGACCCCCATCGGAAACTTTGTGGTGACGCAGATGAACAGCGAAAAGTTGCACGTGAGTATCAAACCATATTTCTCCATGATTCTTTAATACCTACTCCCCCAACCTTCATTCTAGTACTCCACCCCGGTGATCAAGTACGACCGGCGCGGCTACAAACCGCGCGAACGGTTCTTCCTCCTGACGGACAAGGCCGTGTATCTGCTCGATGGCAAAACGTACAAGCAGAAGCATCGCCTCCCGCTGGACAAGGTCGATTTCTGCATCACCAGCGAGCGGGACGGCATCATGCTGATCAGGATTCCGCTCGAGCTCAAGAAGGACAAGGGCGACCTCATCCTGGACGTGCCGGACATTATCGAGTGCTGCATCTGGATCCTGGACGTCACCAAGAACCGGACCATCGTGAACATCGTCGAGACGGGATCGTGAGTGGAGGCGAATGTTGTTTGAATCGTTGATCTTGTCTAATCTTTTGTTTTATTTTTTTAGACTTTCGCACAATCTAGTCAGAGGCAAAACCGGTGTGATCGAGATCCAGACCGGACCGCAGCCCAGTATTACCCGAGCCAAGAGCGGAAATCTGTTGGTTGTAAGTATTGTAGCTGCACGACAACTTTCGATGTTTCAAAGGAATTTTGAGCAAAAAAAATCATATTTTTTCAAACATAAAATTCCTAAAATTCTGATAATTCTCAAAATTCTTTAAATTCTTTAAATTCTTTAAATTCTTTAAATTCTTTAAATTCTAAAATTTATAAAATTCTTAAGATTCTTAAAATTCTTAAAATTCTTAAAATTCTTAAAATTCTTAAAATTCTTAAAATTCTTAAAATTTTTAAAATTCTTAAAATTCTTAAAATTCTTAAAGTTTTACATTTTAAAAAACAACAAACAAATTTAAAAAAATGAAAATAAAACTAAAAAAATTAAGAAATGCCGCAAAAGAAACAAAAAAAGTTATAATCCTGGAGTTTTACCAATTTTTTTGCTTATTCAGTCTCCTGTGATCAAAATATGATTTTACGTAACTTTCTCCATACAATTTGCCGGAATCGGTTCCAGAGTGGCCAAAGTGTCAATTAGTTAGCGTAAGAACCTTCCTTGGGCTTATACGAACTCAACGCAACAAAGAGCAACTCGATCCGACGTTCCGTGTTGAATTGATTCGCGTTCGAACAAAACCGTCGAAATTTTATATATAGATAAATGTTAATTTGCACAGTGAATGTTGTGTAAATTTTGAGGGTTGAATATTATCTTTTTTATGATGCAATTTTACCTCAATTTAGACTGAAAAAGTGACATTACACCAGAAAATAGGTGAAATTACACATTTTTCTGACAAAAGATGTACATACTTTTCAATATCCCCCACAGATTGCAGGACAATGAACCAGGGCCAACCATTCTTTGGAACAAACCACAACGAGAGTGTGAGAGAGAGAGCAAATCGTACTTCATCAACCGAGCCGGGTTTCAAAAGTCGGAGCTAGAGAGCATGGCTGATCTACAAACAACAAACACTACAAATGTACTTCAAAACCTGTGTGTACTTAGGCCTTAACGAAAAAATTGTTAGTTAAGCGAAATTTCAACCTGTTACATTTAGGAGCTGTGCGCAACGAAGAAGTTACAAAATTTTCGAGTTAGGATAGTAGCATTTTTTTTAAATCGGTAGAAGAGCTATCAAGTGCCATGCGATGGTAGAAGGGGTGAATTTGAAACCATTATATTTTCTGTCTATTTAATACATATATCCTTATGGAAACGATTCTTTTAATCTAGTTTTACCTCGTCGAGCAAGGCACACACAAACACAAATTTACACGAAGCAAAAGATAAAACTTTCAGCTAGCCAGTAGAATTTAAATATCCATTCACACAAATATCCCAACAAATAATCCTTATCTGCTAACCTCTATCGATTGCTCTGTTATTTATTCCGTGCGGAGATTTTGGGCACGCGAACGCGAACCTTTATGATTTTAGTTAGTCTCAGTCACAGAAGAAGATGAACAAAAAAAATTGAGTCCCCTCGTACGCGCAAATCTTGAACAACCCTTCTCAAATAATAATGAAAAAAAGCAACGCGCTATGATTTGCCTGCCAATTCGACAAGATTTTAAAAACGGGCACGAGCCAAAACTCCATGGACACGGAGAGAAATATCACTTTCAGCCGGTGGAATCCCTTACCACGTTCTACCGCAAACGATTTTCCCTTCGTGTGCCGCGCCCCTCTCGCGCAATACCATTAAAATGCAGAAGCCACACGCGGCCAAAAAACCAATATTCCCAATATCAATAAATTCAACGTTTTTCACCCAAAAAGTGGGATTTCTAACCCTAAAACTAAGAGCAAGGAAGTCAGTTTGAGTTTGAGAAGGGATGGGTGCGAGAGAATTGATAAAGAACAAAGCAAAAATCCTGCCTTTAGATGAAGGGGACACATTTTTTTAAGCATACATACACACTTACAATTACACACACACACATACATAACGTAACATATACCATTAGCTGCCTTCACTGAGCGCGCGCAATTGTATACTTTTATGAACCATAACAACCATTAATTATTACGTCTGAGCCGGGCTGCTGTCCTCTCGTTCTCTCTCTCGCTGACGAGGCGACTGAAAGGATGTCATTTCCGGCAGCGAGATTTTAATCCTGACGTGCGCGATGCAGAAGAAGACGAAATCGAAAGGTTTATTACAACAACAGCCGAAGGTCTCCAAGTGTAAACACGAGAGTAATCCTGAAGGAACCATTTTTTGGAGAATGTGGAATCATCTTTTTAGTAAAGTTTTTGCACTTGCATCGACACAACAGAAGAGAGGATGAGAGATGACAGCATTTTTTTAAATTCCACTTACAAATTAGATCAGCAACTGGAGAAAACTTCGATAGCAGTAAGATAGATTTGTAAATAAAATGTTTCAAAGTTAAAATAGATATTTCATTTTTGTATTTAGTCCGAAATATCCCAGAATATTGAAAACTGTTCCATCTGGTGCGACAAAAAACATCATTTTCCACAATAACAATCAGGTTCATTTGTAAAATTTCAGAATCCTATCAGTTTGCTGATGAACTTATGGTAGAAGCCTCTTTATATCTAAATCCAAAAAATCATAAATTTTTAATATCAAAATAATTGTAAAAAAAATAATTTAAAATCTAAAAATCTGAAAATCTAAAACTCTAAAACTCTAAAACTTTAAAAATCTAAAAATCTTAAAATCTTAAAATCTAAAAATTTAAGTACCGTAAACCGGGGTGACTTTAATAGGATTTTAATTTATTTTTAGAATATTATACAATAGGTAAGGTTTTTCTCAAGATTATTATTTTTAAAACATGTACTGGGATAGACCACACAAAGTCCATGCACTATTTCGGAAAAAAGTTTTTTCCAATAATGTTTAGGAAAATAGTTACGTTAAAAATTCTTAGTTTTAATTCCGGGGTGACTTTGATAGTCATAGTTTTTCTTGTTAAAATCATATTTATGATGTTCAAACTTTATTTGTACGCTAAATGTACCATCACCATAATGTTTATATTTACTTAACTAAGTGTATAAGCTTTTTAGCAAAATACATATAAATTTTAGGTAAAATTGTTAAAAGTCGAATTTTGCCTGAAATTTGCTAAAACTAGTTTTGTTTATAAAATTATCGATTTATATTGCATTTTATACTAAATTCGAAGCACGAATCGCAAGCTTTCACATTTCACATGAAATTAGTTCAACTGAAATTAAGCATAAGCATAAGCATAGGTGCCCACCCGCAGTTGCTACTCCGTTATTGACCAGGACCTCCAGAAGTTACATCCACGAGCCGTGGAAGATAAGTGGGTGCTATCTTTCCTCGCTTCGCAACTTCTCAAAGGCCCATGCTGATCAATACCGGCGCCGGCCACGACCAGTGGTAGGGTCACGGGGAAGTGGATGGGAATGTTAGTCCGATACTTGAGTGATAGAGACCGCCCAATCGACTGCTTCTCCGACAAAGTATCACATGAGTTTTGAGGGGGTTAGTAGATGGGTATGAGGTCAGGATTCACGAGTGGCAGTGATGTGACCATGAGCATTTTGTTTATCGGTTGAAATTTTAAATCTTAGGCAGCCGGCTGCGGAAAGATAGATAATTGATTATTTAAAAAGTTTTTTTTATCGAACGCGTGCCAGCCGAGCAGTAGTGCTATGGGTTGGACTTATCAGTATATTTTTACTGTTGGTACAATTAAGATAACGCGAGCAAATGTCAAAAATAGTAGATGAGTCAATACTAAAGCTGCCAGTTGGAATAAATTATTACGATCAACGAATATAAACGAAAAGAAAACAGGACACCACGTAACCGATTGTAATGAAATTAAAACAATAACTTAAACGAACTTAACCGGCGGCGTGCCTTCCTATCAACGATGATAAAAGAAGGACTTATAAATTTAAAATATAAAAAGACTCCAAAAAAACACGTTGCATAGTAACCGCGAAGTCCCGCTACTCACAATCGAATCCGAAAGATAGCTATCTAGAATTTTAAATATAGTATTAATTCGACCGCGATCCTCCAGAAATTCTTCGTCGACGTGCCTTCCGATCAACGGTGATGTAAGAAGGGCTTTATTCATTAAAATGATTTTATATCATAAGCCTTAAAACATATTCGTCGGCGTGCCTTCCGATCATCGATGATATAGAAAGGACTTAATCCAGCAATACGACTTGCTTGTCTCGAAAAAAAAAGAATTCGGATCGTTTCTATCGAAAACTATGTAAAGAGAACAAAAATAAACTCATTGGCCAACGAACGCGCGAACTAAAAATAAAGAAAAAAGAAGAAGAAGAAGACCAATCACCCCATGCACACAAACAGCGACACAAAAGAGATGAAAACAACACGAATCAGAAGAAATCCAATCACCCCATGCACTCGAACAGCGACATAAAAGAGACGGAAAATAACACGAAAAAACAGGACTGAGCGTCCACACAGGCACCGCACTACTGATGCCATTATTTAATTATAATGACCAATCACCCCATGCACTCGAACAGCGACATAAAAGAGACGGAAAATAACACGAAAAAACAGGACTGAGCGTCCACACAGGCACCGCACTACTCGAAATTAGTTCAACTGAAATTGCCTATAAATTTGGAGATTTTTTTTAAATTGTGTTTCAAAAACACATATTATTTATAATTTACAAACTTTTTCAACTTTTTTTGTCCAAAGAATCCGCAAAAGCATTCCGTTTTCCGATTAAAAATCATGTTCATTGAGAAAATCATGACACTTTGAGAAGTTTAAAATAATGACGCCTAAAAATTTAAAAATCAAAAAAATTGAATATATCTAAAAAATTTAATATCCTGAAATTTAAATATCTGAAAATTTAAAAATCTTAAACTTTAAACATCAAAAAAATTATATATTTAAAAATTTAAATATCAAAAAATTTAAATATCAAAAAATTTAAATATCAAAAAATTTAAATATCAAAAAATTTTAATATCAAAAAGTTTAAATATCAAAAAATTTAAATATCAAAGAATTTAAATGTCTAAAAATTTAAATATCTTAAAATTTAAATATACTAAAAATCAGATATCTGAAAATTTAAATATCTGAAAATTTAAATATCTGAAAATTTAAATATCTGAAAATTTGAATATCTGAAAATTTAAATATCTGAAAACTTATTCATCTAGAAATTTAAATATCTTAAAATTTATATATCCAAAATTGAATGTCTTAAAATGTAAATATACAAAAATTAAAACATCTAAAAATCAAAAAATTGAATATATCTTAATGTACCGTTTTTATTTGGCTGTGTAAGCGCCAATGTATATTATTTGTTTAAAAGCAACGATATTAAAGTATTACAACAACTGCTAATAATGTTTCAGAGATGGCGAAAAAGAATATATCTTAAAATGTTAATATCTAAAAAAATTAATATCCTGAAATTCAAATATCTAAAAATTTAAAAATCTTAAACTTTAAACATCAAAAAATTTAAATATTTAGAAATTTAAATATCAAAAAATTTAAATATCTTAAAAATTTAAATATATGAAAATTTAGATATCTGAAAATTCAAATATCTGAAAATTTAAATATCTAAAAATTCAAATATCTGAAAACTTAATCATCTAAAAAATTAAATATCTTAAAATTTATATATCCAAAAATTGAATACCTTAAAATTAAAACACCTAAAAATTTAAAAATAAAAAAAAAATAATACATCTTAAAATGGTAATATCTAAAAAAATTAATATCCTGAAATTTAAATATCTGAAAATTTAAAAATCTTAAACATTAAACATCAAAAAATTTAAATATTTAAAAAAAATAATATCAAAAAATTTAAACATCTAAAACTTTAAATATCTAAAAATTTAAATATATGAAGATTTAGATATCTGAAAATTCAATTATCTGAAAATTTAAATATCTAAAAATTTAAATATCTTAAAATTTATATATCTAAAGATTTAAACATCTAAAAATTTAAATATCTAAAAATTCATATATCTAAAAATTTAAATATCTAAACATTTAAATATCTAAACATTTAAATATCTAATAATTTAAATATTTAAAAATTTAAATGTTTAAAAGTATAAAAATTGATATTACGAGCCATGTTTTCAACATTTTAATGAAAAAAGGTCCAATTGTTTTGCTATTATTAGTTTCCAAAATATCTAAGTATTCAGGATAATTTTTATTTTTGCGAAAAATTTTATTTTGCGGAATTTCATAAAAATTCCACACATTTAAAAAAACCCAAACATGCTAAATATGATTATCAATGCAGAAAAATGCATTTTAGATTGTTTTCAGTTGATTAGACCTGGAAATTGTATTTTTGCCTCCTGATTTTTCGGACCAATTTTGAAGGGGGGGGGGGGGGGGGGCGACATAAACTTTGAAAAATATTTGCAACGCCCTTTAATTTGAAATAAGTCTGAAAACTTTTTTTTGTTTGGCCCCTAAACTATTCTTAAGTGAATTAGATTTTTTTAAATCCGAGATGGCGGCCAAAATATCGGTGATGAAATATTGAAATGCATTTTTCAATTTTTTTCATCCATTGAAATTTGACTAAAATGTGGTAAGAAAATAAAAAAAACGAAACAAAAAATGTTGCTCGTGATTCGATTATCCGAAGTCCCATACAAACCTTCGGATAATCGAACTTCGGATAATCGAGTCTGAACTGTAATATATAATATTGGTAAAATTTGTATTTAAATTGTATGCTGTGGTGAAAAAAAAACAAATTATAAGCATTGAAAAAAACTTCTAGAGGTTAATTGATGAAATTTAAATAATGAAATAATACCGGGACCTTTTTTGTTAGATAGATATCTGCAATACCTTTTCGATAAGTCATAAACTATGACGATCTGGAAATACTGACAAGACTTGATTGGTAAAATTTATTTATGTTTTATATTCAAAAAAATTTAACGCCGTTGTAAAAACGCACTATGAATTTTCGTGTATGTTATTTTACAAATCAAAAAAAGCAAAGGATTACAAAACGCATTGCATCATTTCCGATCAATCGAACTCCACCCGCTTTGAGTTGCTGCTCATTGCCACACACACGTTTTTTTCCCTCGTTCATTCAGGGGGAGACAGTTGTGCCCACGATCATTAAAAATAAAATTTAACGACATCGACTGCAAACTGTCGCCGTTTCGCTATGGTGACACAGTCATTCCCGCTGACGCACAGGCTGCTGCTGCTGCTGTCGATTCCCACCACTCCGCACAGCACACATCGAGAAAAGTGCATTAATTTTTTTTGTTCCTCAACCCTCGCATTAACAAAAAAAGCACGAACGAACCGGAGCCTTAAAAATGCATCGAAATTAGAAACCTAGGCGACCAAAACGGGAAGACGACGAAGGGGAAAACCTCGTAATTAATTCCCTGATGAGTTCGACACTGGCTCCTGGGCGATGCAGGCCGAACTTGAAGAACAATAGGTTTTTTTCTCGTCCTTTTCCACACCACTATCGCTTCGTCCTGCGAGTATCGGTGTATGTCGATAGTTGTTACTTCGAATGAATGATTTGCTAGTATTGGAACTAATGGAAAAGACTAGGATGGTAGGGTAATGGACATATTTTGGGAAATAAATTATACTATATCTAACCATTATTGGTAAAAGCATTTTTTTAAATAAAGATTCAAAGGCTCGTCCAATAATTTAAAAAAGAGGGGTTTTCAGGATACGCCATAAGCAAGCGATACGACCTACCTTTAGATAGACTAGCACTCTTTGATTCTTTGACCAGTTTATCCAAGAGATTATCGGTCCAGTTACCCTACCATACAGTGCAAAGAATACAATTTCGTCACCGTTTCCACACCGGCTACTTTCGCAGAGGTGTTGGAAGGGATCGGCCCAAAAACAGAAGAACGGATAACAACAAAACTCGGAGTGGAAAAAAAATACAGAGATAGAAAAAAAGGTTTCTCCTGGATGCTGCTTCCTACACACATTATGCACAAAACAGAAAACATATTGATGAACGATTCCGCCCGATTTCTTTTTTTTTCGGTCTGCGAGTGTGGTTGTGTGCCGATGATGATAATTAATTCTGGCTGGCAATATTTTAAATGTTTGCACGGGAAATGCTTGGCTGTGTGTGTGTCTGGCTGGCTTCGAAAAAAGGATGCTGCAGCACATCAGTCACATGCTGAAAGAAAATCAGAACCATGGAGAAATGTGATGGATCTCAAGAGATCAGAAACAAAAGATTTCTTACTTTACGGTGAAGACTCTTCGCTGTAGTGGTACTTTGTCAGAGGGACGAGTTTGATTTGGGATCGTCATTGGAGATAAACATGGAATCGTTACAATTTCCTTTCGTCCTAGTAAATTTTGAATTCTGAACACTGTTGAATCATTTTTATACTGAAAATTATGCGAATTGAAGCAGATTTTTAAAGTTAAAGGCTGGGATACTTATAGTAATTCAAAATTATCAAAATTTACCGCACCTAAAAATATTCAATGAAAATTTTGTATGAACCTCGTTATAAAAATATAATAACGAAAATCATGTACGTATACTTGAAAGGCGTTTCTATTTGTATTTTCTATTAGCTTTCTATAAGGATCGGCAAAAAAATAATCCTTAGATCAATATGAACATTCAGTGGTCGATTTAATATGCAAAAATTGGCCGATGGCCAAAATTTGAACAAAATCCATGCATAACCTATCGGCCTAGGGATTTTTTTTAATTTTTGGCCTTGTATGAAAATCGATAATAAAAATTTTTTAGTTTTCAATCACAGCAGGCTCCTTATGGGCCAAAATATGACCCTGGTGTTATGTTTTTAAGATCCTTACACGGCGTGTTTCCTAGAACAAACTTATGATAAAAAATTCGGCAAGTCTGATATTTGACACCTTTCTCGACATTTTGCAAGGTCCGGCGAAATAATTCGTCGGGGGGTCTAGAGCAACTTTTTTTTTGAAGATTTTATAGGAATTTTCTTCAGATAAGTCGATGTAAATCGATTGGTTTGTGTTCATATCCATCAAATTTCTTATGAATGTGCCTCAAGAGACTCTAAATTACATATTTGACCTCAAATAAAAAGTTTCCAACCCAAATTTACCAGTTGTCTAGCATTCTTTGAAATAACCTCAAAATTCAAGCTGGAAACCTCAAAACGATCAAATAAAAATCTTTTCTTTGTACAATTTGTCATAAATATACATCAACAGTTTGCCCGGATACAAATTCGAGCATAAAACATTGCTAAACTTAGAGTAGTTAATTTAGAAGCTACTTATTACCCAAAAGGTACTCAACATTTTTTTTTCAATCCTCTGCCATACAACACTATAGTATGTTAAAACATTTTCGAATCAGTCAAATTGAAGAGAACAATTTTCTGAACAATTTCCATAAAAAAGTATCAACTTTGGTTCAATATAATCAGATATATATCCAATTTCGTAAATTAAAAAGTGACTTTCTCTAAAATTTCTGAATTTAATTCTTATTTAAACGATGAACACCGCCTACTGAGTTTTTTTTATGATTCTAATAAAGTAATTTCCATAAATTTCATCAAAATTTTATTTAAGTTTTATGTTTCAGCTAAATGTTTTCATCCTTAAAAATATATCAGTAGACAGTGTTCGTTTTTTAAATGGGAATTAAATATGGTTAAGTATAAGCAGAGTACTAAACCAAAACTGTTACTTTTTTTGGAAATTGTTCAAAAATGGTTCTTTACTATGTGATTGACTCGAAAATGTTTGTTTTATAGTGTTTTAAGGCTGAGAATTGAAAAAATAATGTTGGGAACCTTTTGGGTAATAAATAGCTTTTAAATGAAATACTCTAAGTTTAGCAATGTTTCATGCTCGAATTTGTATCTGGGCAATCTGTTGATGTATTTTCATGACAAATTGTACAAAGAAATGATTTTTATTCGGTCGTTTTGAGGTTTCCAGCTTGGATTTTGAGGTTATGTCAAAGATAGCTAAAAAACTGGTAAATTTGGGTTGGAAACATTTAGTTTAAGGTCAAACATGTAATTTAGTGTCTCTTGAGGCACATTCATAAGAAATTTGATGGATATAAACATGAACCCATCGATTTACATCGACTTTTCTGAAGAAAAATTCTATAAAATCAAAAAAAAATCTAGCTCTAGACCCCCCGACGAAATATTTCGCCAGACCATGCAAAATATCGGGAAAGAGCCCTTCTTCCATGGTGTCAAATATCAGACTTGCCGAATTTTTTATCATAATGTTCTCGGAAAAATACACTGTGTCTTCACTGCTTATGGGTCGGCGCAAAATTTGATCACCGTCATTTTGGTCGCAATATTGGATTTAAAAATTCTAAATCGTTTTAGAGGAGTTTAGGGGGTCAAACTTAGCTCGACAATAAAAAAAATCTTAGTTCAATTATAACTATCCGACTATCACAAGTGATATTATTCCAAGTTCTTCGGATAATCGAGTCTGGACTGTTTTATCCGAAAAATATATTTTTTTTCGCAATTTAAAAAAATTTGATAGGACTGCTTGTTTCTCAGATAAAGCCAAACATAAAATTTAGAAAAAAAAATTATCTCACTGTCCTATTTTTCAGCAAAAAAAATTAAAAAAATAAATTTCAAAAATCCATCTAGCACCGTTTATTTTAATCAACTTAAAATACATTGTATGACGAATATTGGCTTTATATCCAAATTGAGCATTTTAAGACATTAAAAAAAAAACTGAAATTTTGTAACTATGGGTCGAAAAAATACGCTAACTTTACAAGAACAAAATGTTTTCCAGAATTTAAGAATACAGTCCAGACTCGATTATCCGAAGGTTTGTATAGGACTTTGGATAATCGAACCACGACCAATTTTTTTTTTCGTTTTTTTAATTTTCTTACTTTAAACATCAAAATCGAGTTCTGCTACCCCATTTGAGTGAAATTTAACTAGGGGAACAGCATCTAATTCCAGCGTGCCTCTAATGTTGGCAGGTCAGAACTTTGACATTCAATTAAAGCTAATTAAAAGCGTTTTCAACTGAAATCGAGTGATAAATAGCCCTATAAGAAGTGAGCAAGCAAGCTTCTATCAAAAGTTTTGCAAAATTAGTTGTTTAAATAGTGAAAATCAGCAGATTGGATGGAGTTAGGAGCGAGTGCTTAACCTGCCAAACATACGAGAATTTCCCCTAGTTGATTGCTTATTAAATAAAAAAAAAATGCATTTTTTAAATATTTCATCACCGCCATTTAGGCCGCCATCTTGAATTTAAAAATTCTAAACCACTCTAGAGTAGTTTAGGGGTCAATAACAATAACAACAACAATAAAAATTAAGACAACGCATAGCATAGCATAGCATAGCATTGATGCTCAACAATCAAAAATAAGACAACGGAAAAAAATATCCAAAGCGAAATTTCGACAAGGACTTCGAATAATCGAGTCTGGACTGTACTTCTATCTTCCACAAACATATGAAAATATCTATGGTGTCAATACTATTAATGTAAAACATGAAATCTAGTTTTTTTTATCAAAGTCCTATGAACTATTGGGTTTATAAACTTTTAAAAAACTCTAAAAATTACTCCAACAATGTGCGATTAGAACAAAAATCAATTATTTTTGGCTAATTGCATAAAATCTGAAAAAGTTATCATACCAATGTCAAGGAATATAATTTGATTTTAACCAATTTTTGATTGTCAATAGGTTTTGAAAAATTTAAATAAATAGAATAATATCGGATTTTCATTCGATATAAATTTGAGTTTTTTATGCGTCTCAAACAAAATATATTTTTTTATGGTTTGAATCTAATGTGTAACAAAGAAAAAACTAAAAAATCCGAAATATTTCAATATAATGATTGGAGACTGTAAAATATCAGAAAAGGCTATAAAACAAGTAAAAAGATGTTAACATACTTTAATTGAAAGTGAAATTAAAGAAAGTAAGCCAAAGAACATAACAAGCACCGAAAAAAATATAAAAAAATATTGAGGCAATGGAACGGTTTCAATTATTTAAAACTACATACAACCAGAACATCGGTAAAAACACAAATTATTTGAAAAGTTATGCTGAAAACATAATAATGAATTTAACTTCCTTCAGACAACCTCCTATCCATAACCCATCAAATCTAGTTGCCTCACTGTCCACCAGAGCAAACACTATCATCCTTCTTTAATCAAAAATTCTCTCTCTCTCAACCCAATCCAAAATTCTTCTCCCAAAACCCATTGTTTTGCTCGCTCTCCCTCTCTTTGCGATACATCAATGAAACCCTCTCGATGAAACTCTCTCGCACTCTCTCACCATCTCCATTCAATCATCATCGACGACGACACTGAGCCGCCTCAGTCAAGAATGTACAGTTAATGGGTTCGGTCCTGTTTCTGCAACTGTCGGTTCGTGGTCGCGCGAGTGTGTGTATAAAACGCAATCAAACTCGAACCGCAAGCCTGGACTAATTTCGAGTATCGCGCGAGTGATGATCGCGAGTGAAGTTTGAAATTCGCCAACGGTTTCGTGAGCGAGCGTCACCGCTGAACCAAAAGGTGAAGGAAGAATCCAACCAACAACCACAAAAAATGTGCCAAAAATTTGCACCGCAAAGGTGAAATACTTTCTCACCGGAGACACCGGAGTGGTTCCATGAATGAAAACCAGTATTCAGAGCACACACCACAAAAAAAATACACAGCTGCGCTCTCGCTCTAGCTGACTGAGATTGCGTGAGCAAGAGTGCTCTCCCACTCTCTCTTTTGAGCGCTCTCTTGCGTTTTGTGCGATTCTCTCTCACACCTCGTTTGGGTGTACAACGACGACGACGACGAGAAAGAGTTTTTTTTTGTTAGTGCGTCGTCAATGTGTGGCATTTTTATCTCTTTTCGATAAATGGTTTGGTTCACGCGATGATTTTTATGTACGTATGTTACTGTGTTGTTTGATAGCACCTTGCCGTCCCGCTCTGGCGTGCGACACATTCGCGGGGCTCAGACGTGCATGTGTTGGTGAGCAGTCGCGCTCGCGAGAGAATCTTCTTCTTTGGTGTAATTAAATCGCGGAGATAAAAAAAAATCTCCGGGAAAGGCTTCAAGGCGCGCGTAAGGGAAATATGCAAAATGGCTTTTTTCGGCGAAATTTGCGAAAATCCGGTGCATGTGGGGGTGTGAATATTTTGCGCAAAATCGGTACACGAACACATAAAAGAGCCGGGACAAAACACAGCCGGGAAGAAGAGAGCGCGTGGTGGAACAAGAAGAGAGCCGAGGATGCTGCGAGAGTCTCGGCGGAGACTTCCACGGAAAGGATTACTTTTACCGCTACAAGTCGCGTCGTCGCTCGCGAAAGTTTGCATAATGAAGTAGGCGACGAGGAGGAGGAGGAGGATCAAGAAGAAGAAGAAGAACGCGTTCGACACAATAACAACAACACTGCGGGGGATCAAGGAGCGAGAAAAGGACGGCATCCAGCACAACTGACCATGGATGGGTAGCATAAGGAGTTTGAACGATTCACGTAGCAGAACGAGCGTGTTCATGGAATCGGATGAGTGGAATTAAAGGAGCAATCAAAGCAATTTCAAAAAGAGATTTATGGAGCGGAGCTTGGAATACCTACATTAAGTAGAAAAGACAACGAGCATGTCATATACAATTCAGTTCTTCAGTCTTCATTCTAAAAAAGTTTGAAAAGTTAAATAAATTTTCTGTGTTTTTTTCAAAGATACCTAAACCCAACCCATTTTGGCAACACAGCTCAACCGTTTCGCAGATATTGCAGTTTGATAGTAAAGTTGGTTTTCCTTATAATTTTTTTAAATTGCATTTTTTTTAATTACTTTTGGAAAAAATACCCTAAATAAAAAGGTATTTCATCAAAAATAGTCATGACCTTACTTCTGGAACAACACGAAAAAAGAGCGGTTAAGGTGGTAGATGGTGTCCTTCACTTTTGTAGCAATGACTGTCAATGATGGTTCTGAATTCAGGGTCCAGAAATAGTAAATTGAAATGAAAAAATAATCACTATATGTAAAATGATTCTACAAACAACATAAAAAAAAATTGATTGAAAACTTCTGAATTGTTTTTCTAAAACAAACATGGCCGCCTAATGGCCAATCAGGAGTGATGCCTTTAAGAGCCTTAAGCATTTTGAAAGCTGGAACTGGAAGACCCCGAGAGTAACTTTTTCACAAAAGTCGAAATATAAAACAATAGCGGGCCTCCCTGACTTCATTTTGACACTACGGGGTTTGTTAAATAATTACCTGTTGTCCCGAAATTTGGAAAACAGTCCTAGCTGTCAAAATGTATATGCGCCCTTATCAAATGTTGCTCCGGACTTGACCGATTCTGAAAATTTTGTTTTGAAGGATAAGAAGATAAATTGACCGAAATGCCAAGCTCATATATGGCCGAGCGGGCAAGGGCGCCAGTCCTTACTGTTGGTGCTGGATTTTAATCCCGTCGGTTGCAACTTTTTTGTGTTTACAAAAATTGTACATGCAATGTGTAATATTAAGTGTCTTTATTAATGAAGGGGATTTTGCATGCAATTTTACAATCGGATTTTTTGCTGTGTAAATATGAAAATATGATTAGATTGAATGATTAGAAATAATTATTTAAGGCCGCGGTCAAGGAAGATTCAATAATAATTAAATCTCAATTAAAAATTACAATCTGTATTATAATTTTCATTAAAATGCTTCAACAAAATTACAGTTTAAACTACTATCAAATTGTCAATGTTTCCATACAATATTCTAATAAAAAAAGATTTCCCAAATTTTTCATAGATTGTTGCATTTGGTATTGGATTTACTATTGCTGAGATACAGTGCCACCCAGGCTAGTCAACACCCGTTTTTTGTGCCACCGATTTTGGTAACACCCGATTTTGGCAGAACACAACAATATTTAATTTTTTCAGTCTGTTAAATCTATCGAATATTAAGAATATCTCAAATCATTAGACATTAAGGCGAGAAAAGAGAATGGAGTCGACGTAACGTTCTGAGAAATTTAATTTGGCAAAAAAAATGTCTGTTCCAGTCATTACTTAATTCATAGAAGGTTCCTAAACCTCATAACTCTGAAGGGTTTACTCTGTTTATGGATGATTTAGACGCAAATGTAAAATAATTCTTTATTATACAAAACATTGTTGAAAAACTCTCATGTTGAAAAAAGCTGGAAAGCTGCCTCTGATATAAAAAAATGCAAAATTCGAATTGCTAGTTGCTGAACAATGGTTATAAATTTAAGAACAGTCCCCGAATCATTTTTCCCCGTTTTCTCCATCACAATTCGATGACTTATGCGAAGAAAAACGGATCATGGAATCATGAATCTTAATTCATGAATTCGTGAATATTTTCATTCACGATCACGATAATTTTATGATTCAATGATATTTTATTGTTGAAATCGATATTTCAATTCATGATTTAACAAATATCAAAACGAATGTATGCTATACGAATAATATAGAATATAAAGTATACGAATGTATAGTATACTCGAAATTTAAAAAGGCCCAATTTGGTATCATAACTCTTCGTCGATTCATCCGATTTTGGCCCTCTTCGACTAAAATGCAAAATACAATGAAAGTTGTACTTTTTTAAAGAAAAAATAGCTGAGGATTCAAAAATCCAAATCCACACTCGAAAAAGATCTCATGAATCTTCAAAAATGCCGTTCGGAACCAAAGAGGGTAATGTTTGAACATATTTTTATCGATTCTCCGTAAAACTTCAGACAAAACACTCATAAATGGATGTAATTGTGAAAAAAAAACTTTTTCCCGTAAAATGTCCATAAATTTTCAATTTTTACAGTTACCTACACATTTTTAAGGCGACATTTTTTTTTCTTTATTCATGACTAACATTTGGCACTCAAAATGTTTTGGTTTCCAAATTCATTAGTCGAATCCAAAAGAGCTAATATCAAAAAACAAAAAGTTATGATTTTTGGAAAAAGAAAAGTTTTTTTTTCCAAAAAAAAATAACTTCTTTATTTTTATTTTGGTTATGACCACCCTAGTGGCCATCCAATAAAGAAATGGTTTAATATTAACACCAATTTCAGGTCATTTTAGAACATGTAATAATGCATAATATGTAATTCTGTATGCCAGAAAAAAAAGATATATTCATTAATTTAAGTACAAGAAAACGTGAGTAATACTGTTCAAAATTTTATGAATATTTTCATGAGATAAAAAAAAGCAGGCCAAGGATTGATACCTAAGAGCATGCAATGGCACAGACCTTGTTGCGTGCTCTTCGGTTGACGTCCACGTAAGGAACATCCTGGAAGGAGCGTAACTAACTACATCCGTAGTTCTGTTAGATCATCCGAATTAGCTTGATCAGAACAGTATAGCTCTGGTTCCTTGCGAGTGTCCTATTTTCTTACCTCCACGTTGGCTTGGTTTTCATGATGACCTAGCTGGTGGCCTGTGGAAACGGATCATAAACCTTTGACCACCGCGGGTCAGAGTCGAGACGGCTAAAAGAAAGGGGCGCGACAATGTGGGAAAGGGAAGTAATTTGTGATTGTAGACGGTATTGTTTTGATTCGCAGTATGTTGAGTCAACTGCTGTGGATGTACCTGAAACATCGCACAACGGGGTTTCTCTTCTCTTCATTCTCAGCTACCACCTATCTCCTATTTTTATGTTGCTCTTCTGATTCCCAATTCTTCACTGATTCTTCTATTTAATATCCAACTTTTTATTTTACTTTTACTAATTTTTGATTCTCTTATCTCTCAAAGCTTTGCCACTCTTTTCTATCAATTGATACTGCTGTAACAAACTTTGTTTTGTTTTTTTCCTTAAAAATATACTTTTCCTTAATGTACTAGTAATATCAAGGCTATTTATTATTCGCCTAATCTTTTTTGATTTTATTGCGAATTTATTTTTTTTAATAATCCTTTATCTGTCCTATAAATTATCATTACTATAATCTAAGCATGTTTTGTATCTCTATTTATTAACTATTGTCTAATTTTACATCTAATACATTTTATTCTTCAAAATACGCTCATCATTCTCTTACTATTGATACTTGATTTTTATAAAATAAATTCTCTTTTACTGTCAATTGTTTTCAATCTTCACCCTTTTTTCAAACAAGTGAGGTTTGAGCCCTTACTCAATTTATGGAATGGATTAACACAAATATTACTATTGTATTTTTGGTAAACTTTTATAACATGCTTAGGACAAAAAAATTGTAACAAAACACCGCGACAAAAGAAATAGCAACATATAAACACGACTCAACAATAGGGAAGATTTCAGGAGAAAAAATACACAGTAAAATAACAACTAATTTTTGATTTCAAACTTAAAAATAAAACAGTTTTGGCTTTAATGAAAGTTGATAGGCACACTTTAAATGGTTAGGCGCTTATACTTACATCAAACCCTACTTAATGTACCACCCCCGGCCGAGTTAAAATGCGTAACCGGAAAAGAAGGTGTGCATGCCTGGCACGAACACTCAAAGCGTGTTCTAGCGTGCTGCTCGTACTGACTCAGAGCAAGGGTGAGATGTAGGTGTAAGGGCAGTGCGTGTTCGTCGGGAACCTGGTGCATAAGATCGGTCAAGGCCCGTTCTTACACTGAAAATTGCGAATTGTGAGTAAAAATATTCATGATTTCATGAATTGTTTGATTTTTTTTAGCAAGGCTCATAAAAGTAATGTTGGGTTCATTTTGCAAAGAATTACGACATTTATGAACTTTTTTGTTGCAGAATGAAATACTTATTTACTTCAAAATCTGCATGGATTCTTTTTATACTGGCTTCTGTTGATATAAAAAAAACTAAGGTTTAAGCATTTTTATACCAAATACAGTCCACAGTCGAGTATTCGAAGGCCTCTGAAAAATTTGGCTTCGGATAATCAAAACTTCGGATAATCGAACCACGGAAAAAATTGTCTTCGATGTCTAATTTTTGTTTGCTGAGCTTAAGTATGACCTCTTAACTATGCTAAAGTGATTTAAAATTTGTAAATCCAAGATGGCGGTGACGCAACATTGAAAAATGCATTTTATTATTTAATAGGCAATCAACTATTCAAATTAGACTAAAATGGGGTCGCAGAACTCAAATTTGATGTTTAAACCAAGAAAAAACAAATAAAAAGAAAATATTCTGTATACCTGAAACGTTTTTAACAGGCGACATTTGTAGTTCAAATAATCTTATTTTGATGCAATAAAAGAAATATTATCTCTTGATATTTTAACCGAATAAAGTAATCTACAAAGAAGTTACACTAGTTTCGTAACGTCAGTGTCGTTTTAAACAGAAGTTAACGCACAAATCTTAGTCACCTGAGCCACCTGCCGTCTCTACGCCTCCCACATGCCAATACCTTTCCCAAACCCTTACACCAAACGGTAATCCACCGAACAAACGACGACGATCGGACCCTTTCGCATCGTCAACGTCTTCAGAGAAAGAACCTTAGCTGGAAGGGAAGAGAAGACTGGGACAACAAAAAAAACCTCCGAGGGTGCAGGCACACACCGTCGTCGTCGTCGTCGTATTGATTGACAATATCGAGAATACATTCATTTTTTTTCTTGTTCAACCCGTCGTCCAGAGACAAGCAGAACAACGGTCATTTCGAAAATTCGAGTAGTTTGGACAACGCTCGCGCGATCAGCGTTGGCGCTGCGCGTTTTGACGTTTCCCAAGACGTTTCTAGTCGGTCTTCTCCAGGGTGTTTGTTATTCAACTGGTCGTTTGACAGTTTCGCGTCTGCTTTTCTGTGACCGGGTCTTTGCGACCGTATTATTTCGCTTCATTTCGTTAATATTCCTCCTTTCAGCAGTGTCGCGTCGCAGGAGAGGCCGAGCCCAAGCGCTCATTTAAATTAGTATGCTCGAAAACGCGCAACCGAGAAGACTGACTCGCTGATCGGAGTCGCCGCTAAGCCGTTTCGTGTTTGGTCCGGGAGTTCCTGCGTGGAAACAGTCGCCGCGCCGCGCCGGCTTACGGGTTCAGTGAGTTTTATTGTGTACTACATCGACTGTTAATTGCGCGGGACTTAATTTTCCGTGCGCTTGCGGAACGTAATTACCTGCGGAGGTAATTGGAGGTTGGGTAATTTTTGTACAATGGGACAACAATTACACGCAAAGGTTGTGTCGTCAAGCTCCGGGAACTCCACATCGGCGGGCTGAACTTGTAGTGGTGATGTCTCGTTACCGGCCGGGTTGTAGGTGGGAGGAGCGACTTTGGGAGGTCGGAGGTGACTGCCGTGCGCGGTGAAATAAAGGGAAAATTTTCTACATTTATAATATGCAATATGCACACACGACGGCGAAGACGCCCGACGATGGAACCCGAAGAGACGATGATAATCACGGTCGTCCCCCCGGAGTACTCTTTGGGGGAAGAAGCAGAAGGCACGAAGGAGTTGGACACAGGGACGCGACGCGACGCAAATCTGCAAAAGAGGAGCTAAAGCAGCGGATCTTCTTGCAGAGAGTGAGCAAGCAGACCGCAAAGCCGACCAGAGGAGAATAATGTTTTAAATTGGGAGCCATTTTAGTGTTTATAGAAAGCGCACTGTTCACAGTTGTAAATTTTTGTTGATCCCGTCTCCTCGCTTACTCGTGCTGAGGCCGAGCCCCAAAGAATAGGGACACTTATGGGCGGCAAACTGGTTGTGGCAACCAGGTGCCCAGGGACCATACCGAAAACAGATGCAGATGACCGGCCGCACGACGATGAAGAACCGGTTGAAGGCATCAGGATCTGAAGATCAAGAAGTGAGAGGGAGGTAGGGCTGGGCTGGGCACCCAAGAAAACAAGATTGCCAAGGTTGACGAAGAATCAAGGTGTGAAAAAGGTGACGACTTTCGAAGCCGTGTTTTGTGGAAGCTTAAATTAGAAACCACCGCGACGGTGTTTGAACAGTGATATCGAGGCAAAAAAGGGGATCGAAACAGCAGGACTTGAAGATAGTGTTTCTTGGGGCGGACTTTATCGAGAGGTACACGAGGAGTTGCGCTGCTAATAATGAAGTTGATTGAATTCGATTAATTGCGATGTACAGGCGAGAAGGCAGAGAATGTACCAGTGTTAATGTTTGATTAAAGTCCAGCTTTGAACAAACCACGTTTATTTATATCGATTACGAACGGAATGTTTCGAGTAAATATCATAAAGTATATGGTGACTTTTGGTGATGGAAGCAGGAAAAAAATGCTAATTTATTTTTAACGTCCCCTAATCTTTTGAGGTGGTTGGAGCTTTCCTAAAATTCAAATGCCCTATTTACCTTTACAAATTTCCTTAAAACATTAGTTGACATTGTCGTTGAAGGCCGGTAGGTATTTCGATAACTTCCAGCGACGACTGACATGATTTTTTTTTGCCAATATCTGATAGTCACCAAACATTTATAATGTCTTTTATACATTTTTCGATTCTTTCATTAAACATCCTTTTAACAGCATTCCAGAGTTCAGTCACATTTGACATTCAAACTACAAACTGGAGCATTTGGTACGGTATGTCCACGCATCCTTCCTCTCTTGTAGATTCTGTAAAATTTGATGTGATTCGTTCTCAGTATCCTCTCTGTGGCAATCATAAACATATGCCTTGTTTTACTACAAAAAAATGGTTTAATTTAATTATTACTTTTGGTGTAATTGGTTTGGTTTATTATAATTTTTTTAAACAGATTTCATGAGGATTATAGAATATTTTTGTTACAATTTGTGAGAATATTAAAAAGCAGTTCGACTATGACATGAAAACATGTGTATTAATATAATTTTCAAATATTTTTTTTTTAACATGAAAATAAGATATTTATATTTGCTTATTTGTTACTTTTAAGCTTTTTATAATTCACAAGCCTAACCCGACAAACTTCGTCTTGACTTTTTTTGTTTATTGACGTTTTTAGCTTGTTTGCTTATTCAGCCTCCTGTGATCAAAATTTGATTTGAAAAATTAAGTAAAGGAAAACAATGTAGTTGGGCCGTTGCGAGATTGTGAACAAAGAGTGCATCCTGCTCGCGTCAGTGTATTTTTGCATTAGGAGTGTGTAGATACACTCTTTGTTTACAAACTCACATTGCATTTACATTGTTTTTCTTGAAATCATAAATCATCAAAAAATTTAAAAGGCTATTAAAACATTAAAAAATCTGTATCATGACGACGGATTTTTTATTCAATTTGATGAATCCGGTAAAGTTGTCGGTATTGAATTCTCAGAAAAAAAAAGCTGCACTCTTAAAAATACCCTTTTTGCAATTCCTTCGTGAAACTACTTACTTTTTCTGTCATTCTTGAACGACGAAATAGCCTACTTTTCTGTGCCAAAAATAACAGAATCGAATAGCAACACTTTTCAAAAAAAATGCTGAAAAGTTCTACTTTTCAGCACTCAAATGGGTGCTGAAAAGTTCAACTTTTCAGCACTTGTTTCGAAAAGTAACACTTTTCAACATTTTTTTGATTTAAACGATTTATTGACAAAATACATGAAAATTTGACATAAAATTTCACTCAGTGTGTGTTTTTTGGAATTGCAAAAAATGTTGTATGGAACTCGTTGCAAAACTTGATTTTTTCAGCACTCTTCGTATTTATCCATCTCGGTGAACCTCGTTGGATAAATGTACGACTCGTGCTGAAAAAATCCTCTTTTTGCAACTCGTTGCATAAACTACTATTTTCCACTTTTCACTCTAAAAAAAGAATTGCGCGAAATAACCATTTCAAGAATTATTGTTTTTGAATGGTTTTTTTTTTATGACTAAAAATTATATCTTGAGCTTTCACACAAATTGGTCAAAATTCGTTTAACAGTGGTGCCAACTTTACGAATCAATCTTTATTTTAAGATGTAAAATCAAATTTGCAATCGAAAAGTTTATTACAGCAATTTTGATATCCTGCACCATATTCATGTTACAGCCACTAAAAAAAGGATTTTTGTTACGCACATTTTATTATCTTCAAAACAACTTGAACTATCGTTATAAATTTTGATTTATTCCCTAAAGTTTCCAGAAAAATTTCCTTAAAAATTGAAGACAGGACCAATGATTGCTGAAAACAACCTCTGAAAGAAAATCAAACTGGAAGGACTTTTTAATCACCAAACATTGACGTAATTTTGAGTGACGAGAACTCAACAGCTATCCTTCCGATTTTCATTCAGCCTTAACATTTGAACAGGCCCAAAAATACTAATTTTCGACCACATCAAATGTAAGGGTTGATTTAATAGTTTTTAAAATATCGATTTTTTGTAAAGTGCTTTTTGATTCCAAATTTAGTTTTAAACCTCTAATCCCCAATTTCTTTTGTTTAGAAAATTTGAATCCTGAAAAAAATACATTTTTCTAAATATTGGCAAGTCACACAAACCAAGTCAAATTTCCAACCCTAAAATTTTCTAATGCTTTAAGAGTTCTTCTTTTCAACGCTTTTAAAACATAAAACATTGGTTTACAGTTGGATTTTTGGCGAATTTTTAGATCACAGCTCGCCTAGAAGCGGGGTTGGGTTGTAGAAGGTTAACTTTAAAAAAAAGTTTGAAAAATCTACTTTTTCCCACGGTTTTTGAAAATTATACATTTTACGAAAAATTGTCATATATATCCGAAAACGACGACAATTTTCAAAAAATAGTTATTGTGCGCAATTTATTTTTTGTGTGAAAAGTCAAGTTTAAAAATGGGTTAATTTTTTTAACATTGTATCTTTTTTTCTGAGAAGTATTAAGCAACACCTATAACTTTGCCGAAGACACCAAGTCGATCAGGAAATCCGTTCTCATAAGATTTTTATAGCCTTTTTATATGGACAGCTGCCAAAATTGTATAAAGACTGGTATGGACGAACTATTGTTTGTTTTTTTTTTGTTATAGAATCCAAATTTAAAATACCAAAAAATAGCTGCCTCAGAGAATTCCAAAATATCAATGAATTCAAATTTTTAAGATCACAGAAAATTCAAATTTTGTATTAAGGCTTCAATTATCCCATTTAATAAAAAGGCAAAATTAAACGTTATGTTTTCAAATAAGCTGTACTGTACGAGTTTTTTCAAAGAAAATTTCTTTTTTACTGTATTTTCACATGATTTGGTTAGATTAATTTAAAGGTGGAGACAAAAACTCTCAACAAAATGTGCTTGACCTGACTAAAATTTGTAAAGTCCTTTAAATAGTTTTCTGAAGGCAATGAAGACCTTTTTTTAACGAATTCTTTTTTTTTATTTCTTTTAAATGCACTTTTTCTGTGCTTTTCTGTAAATGTATTTAATGATATTGCCTGAAACAAAAAAAAATCAAACTCTGTAAGAAAAATTCAACGTTACGCACCGTCCCATCCCTACAAATACAAACGTTACTTAAAATTTCATCAAATCTGTACAGCCCGGTCTCGGAGTATGCGCTTATAGCTAAACGACTTTTAATTAACGGCTCCCCTCCTGCTCGCCAGCGCAAGTCCAAGTCCAAACGCTCACAACTTCGAGCGGGCGTTAATTATCCTAATTTTATCAGTTAATGAACAACATCCGCCTCATAGACACATATTTTCTCACTCACTAACAACAGTCCAGCCTCGTTATGCCCAATATGAAGAGAAGTGAAATGTTTGCTTTGTAACAATCCCGGCGTGTCAGAGAGTGAGGAGAGTCCGTCGAAAAATCCACGCTGAATACACAAATCGTGGTCATCACAATCCATTATGAATAGAATCCGTTCGAGGGTCGTTAGTTAGTGGCCGAGGCAACCAGGCACTCATTTCAAGTGTCCAAGTGTACTGAACTTGTTAAATCATAAAAATAATTAAGTCAAATACAAGTCGACGCAATGTCAACAGTCGAAAAGATTTCAAAAGAGTAACACATCTTCTTTGCCTTCGTGTCATTACAGTTGTTCCAGTTATTTTGGGGCCGAAACTTGGACCGCGAAGATTTGGTGTTAATTTGGTCATCCAACTAGACGCATCACGTGCTAGCTGCTCCGAAATTACGCGAAATGATGACAGCCTGGTCACGAGAAGCACCGAATCGAACCTGACAGAACAGAGCTCAGCCCAGGTAAGGAAATCAAGCCTACTCCGTTTCCAATGTTTAAGGGGGTAAGGGAAATTCTCCACGGTATACAATAGGTAGAAGCTTCGAAAAGAGTTGGATGGTTTTTTGGAAGGTTAAGGGTCTAGGATACGCTCTAAGCAAGCGTTATGACCATTGCCATCAAAACCCTACTAATCAGAAACATTTGACACCCCAGTAGCCACCCTGCCCTGTCCACTTCACATGCTTGTAACGTACACGGAAAATGTATGTTACCTCTGCCCATATCTTTGTTTCCGATCTCCATGGCGAGTCAAACACGGTGTCTCGTCGAGAAACAACATCAACAGCAGGAGAGAAGAAAAAAAAGTAAACAAAACCTCACGCTATCACCTCGTAAAAAAGGCTCAAAATGGTTTGTTACACACGACTGCGACTCTTCCACCAACCCTCGTCTGTCTCGTCCAAGTCATGATCATCAACGAGCCGTATAACCGTTTCGTCGACCTCCTCTTCTTCCTCTTCTCGACCACAGTCCTCCGTCCTGATGATCCCTTTTGCCCACGTTTTTTTTTCGAAGACCCGGTTTCCAATCACCAACACACACATTTTGTTACCTGTTTCCCAAAAAATAGCAGAAAAATCAAGAAGAAAAAACGTCGAGTCCTTTTTGGTTGCGTCTTCGACGACCGGCCGGCCGGCCAGGAGTTGGAGAAAATTTATGACCTATCCCAGGGGCCTCCGTCACAACAGCACAACCCAGAAGACGAAGGAGGTAGCGCAGTGTGTTAGACCGGAGTTTTACGGCTCTACTAATTGATTATTTGCTTCTGGATGGTTTTGAGGGAACCACCCACACTTCTCGGTTCGAGGCCCACGGGGAAGTGGACAAGTTCTAGGGGGAGAAACAGATGGCATATGCGACTTTTCGGAGGCCAGCATATGGGCAGTATGGCAGGTTTTGAGGCAATCTTTGGAAATGTTTTAAGAATCATCGATAGAAAACGATGGATACCTGGAAATTAATTTACTTTAAGCGACTTTAAGATCCAAATTTTCTTGACTTGAAAAAAAGAAAAAAAAAATAGATCGGCAATAGCTATGCGGAGCCGCAGATAACCTCAAAATTTGGTCATCAAGTTATCTGCCCTCCTTAAATGAACAATTGGAAGCCAAGGGCTGTCACCACCTGAAGATAAGAAAATCCAAGTCTAATACAAACTAGACTTTCCCATAATTTCGCTGCCGGCCAAGCGAGTAAAAGAATGGACGCATACACCGAGATTCGAACCAAAATACTCTGGATGAGGAGTTTGTCTATGCATTCCCTATGTCAAAAGAAGTAGAGCAATTCTCTCAGGTTTTGGACATTCGATTTTTTTTTTTTGTATTTTTTAATCCGACTGCAACTTTTTTGGTGCCTTCGGTATGCCCAAAGAAGCCATTTTGCATCATTAGTTTGTCCATATAATTTTCCATACAAATTTGGCAGCTGGCCATACAAAAATGATGTATGAAAATTCAAAAATCTGTATCTTTTGAAGGAATTTTTTGATCGATTTGGTGTCTTCGGCAAAGTTGTAGGTATGGATACGGACTACACTGGAAAAAAATGATACACGGTAAAAAAAATTTGGTGATTTTTTTATTTAACTTTTTATTACTAAAACTTGATTTGCAAAAAAACACTATTATTATTTTTTTATTTTTTGATGTGTTTTAGAGGACATCAAATGCCAACTTTTCAGAAATTTCCAGGTTGTGCAAAAAATCTTTGAGCGAGTTATGAATTTTTGAATCAATACTGATTTTTTCAAAAAATCGAAAAATTGGTCGCAAACATTTTTCAACTTCATTTTTCGATGTAAAATCAAATTTGCAATCAAAAAGTACTTTAGTGAAATTTGATAAAGTGCGCCGTTTTCAAGTTAAATTTTTAGGTGACTTTTTTGAAAATAGTCGCAGTTTTTTTTTAAAGATTAGTGCACATGTTTAAAAAAGCGTAATATTGAATGTTTGGCCTTTTTGAAATGTTAGTCTTGATTTTAAAATTTTGAAAATATTTTTTTCGAAAAGATCGGAAAATTTCACGAATGTTTCATATTTCAACATTGAAAATCGGACCATTAGTTGCTGAGATATCGACATTAGAAAATAGTGTGTTGTTTGGGTGGGACTTAGAAAACATCAATTTTTCTGTTTTTAAACCTTTGCATGGCAATATCTCAACAAAATTCAAAAATGCTAAATATAGAGAATTTTCTCAGCTTTTCAAGAATATGTTATTTAAAGTGGGCAAACATGTGCACTAATTTTAAAAAATGAAAAACTGCGACTATTTTCAAAAAAGTCACCTAAAAATGGATTTAACTTGAAAACGGTGCACTTTATCAAAATTTTACTAAAGTACTTTTTGATTGCAAATTTGATTTTACATCGAAAAATGAAGTTGAAAAATTTTTGCGACCAATTTTTCGATTTTTTGAAAAAAATCAGTATTGATTCAGAAATTCATAACTCGCTAAAAGATTTTTTGCATAACCTGGAAATTTCTGAAAAGTTGGCATTTGATGTCCTCTAAAACATATCAAAAAATAAAAAAAATAAAAATAGTGTTTTTTTACTAATCAAGTTTTAGTGACAAAATGTTAAATAAAAAATCACCAAATTTTTTTTTTACCGTGCATCATTTTTTTCAGTGTAGTTCATATCCATACCTACAACTTTGCCGAAGACACCAAATCGATCAAAAAATTACTTCAAAAGATACAGATTTTTGAAATTTCATACATCATTTTTGTATGGACAGCTGCCATTTTTGTATGGAAAATCATATGGCCAAACCAATGATGCAAAATGGCTTCTTCGGGCATACCGAAGGCACTAAAAAAGTTTCAGTCGGATTAAAAAATACAAAAATTAAAATTAATAAAAAAAAAGGCCGATTTCGTAGAGAACTACTCTAGTCTAGAGTAATTTAGAATTTTTAAATCCAAAATGGCGGTGATGAAATATAGATAAAATGCATTTTTTCATTGAAATTTAACTAAAATGAATAAGCGAAACTTCGGATAATCGAGGCTTCCGATAATCGAGCATGGGCTGTATACATTTTCGATAGATTTTTTAGGCTTTTTAGAATTTAAAGAATAACTCTTGGAAAAAAGCACAAAAAAAAATATTTTTAAAAAGCTGAGAAAATTTCCTATAACTTTTAATTTTGAGCTTTGAATATCGAGCAGTTATTCGAATCAATGAAAATTAAATTCTCACCTGATCAGCCTGTAATTTCCAACTGTAGGTTGGTTGGTTCAAACTATTGGTCCGATTTTCGATGTTGAAAATTAAACTTTAACGAAATTTTCTGATCTTTTCAGTAAAAATAATTTCAAAATTTTATAATCAGTTTTTACTTTTGAAAATGTCTCAATAAAGATAATTTTACATACTTCATATTTTAGACCAAATTGTAAATTTTTTGCAATATTTTTATTGAAGAGATCAGACAATTGCTGGAAAAACATGGTTCATAACAAATTACACATCTCTTCTAGGTTTATGCACAAGCCTAAATAAAAAAATATATAATAATAAAAATTCATGAAAAAATTATAAATAAATGAAATTAAAATAAAGTGATAAAAAAATCCGTATTTTTAACATTAAATTAGGAATAACATCAAACAGCTATTAAAATGATCATTTTCCTAAGATTGCCGAATTGGCTCATGCTCATGCTCATGCTCATGCTCTCATTTTCCTAAGATTGCCGAATTGGGTTTTCATCTCAGGCTTAATTTTGACGGCTTGTTGATGGCTCAAAATGGCGAGGGTAACCCAGGAGGGGCCAATGAATCAACGCACCCGTCTATAGATGTTAATTAACTAATTTAAAAATAACCTCATGGCGAGAGAGCTCCAGAAAGGCACCGGGGCCAAACGCAAATTGTGGATTGCCGCGACGAATTTCGATTTATTTCGCCGTGCGCGCTTTCTCGGCGGAAGAAATACCAAAATTGATGAACAAAAAAAAAACCCCGTAAGAAGAAGCTCAAGCATCTTTATAAGTTTGTGAGTGTGTACGTGTGCATGCCCTGACCAAGCTCGCAGCTCTCCTTTTGAGTACCAATTAAACTTCATAATCGTGCGATGATATTCCCCATTCCTCACCGCTTGTTTCCCTCCGTGCCACGCTCAAATCAGCCGTGACAGAAAAACGAGAAATATTTGATTCAGTTTTTTTCTCTCAACTTTTTCTTCTTCTTTTGTGAGTTGGTGGTTGGGGCGATTCCGAGATGGATTTTCGTTGTGGTTGTGCGATTGTTGGTGAGAATTAATGCAAATGAGTCCCGCCTCTTCTCCCCTCATGGCATTGGTCATCAAGGGAGGTGGTGGTGAGACCAGGGGAAAGGGTCGGATCATCACGATCAGGGAGTTCGATCGTCCAAGTCCATGAACCGTTGCGATGCTGAAGGTAAACTTTTCCGATAAAATCGCGATCGGGTTTGAAATATAAAGCGATGGATGTATTGATATTGGGCAGGCTTGAGGTTTTTAAATATTGTACAATGTGTACAATCAGTCATGAGTTGAACCTATTTCTGCATCTCAAATTCATAATTTTTCATAATTTTTCATAATATTTCACATTTTTTTTCCCTTTCGAAATGTTAGGCTTGGTTTAACAATATTGAAAATAATATTCGACAAAACAAAATAAAAAAAAATAGAAAAAAATATTAAAAAGAATGTAATGTTCAGCATCTGTGCCTGTTAATTTCCTCTCCTTCATTACACCAAAATCTTACCAATCTTGCCAAGGTTAAGTTACAGTTGCAAAAAAGAAGCAAAACCCTCTTCACACGCTCCTAAATTAACCCTTTCGAGTATTTCTTTTAGTTTTTAATTCAAAACGAGTCCAATTTCATACCCAACCAATCCCCTTCTTATTTTTCAATTCGCATAAAACAACGCGCGAATTCCCGTTAAAATAAAGCACCTTTTCTCCCTCCGTGTCCGTGACAGATCTACAACACACATGCACACATTTCGAATACAACATAGCAACCCGATTCCGGTGACATACATCCTTCTTTTGTCTTTTTTTTCTGTGGTGAGCAAAAGATGCCCAGGATATGAGGGATCATCATCGAACCGGTAATTTTATAGAAAATGAATCCATTTTGCTCCGCATTCACACAGATTTTTTTCAAACTGTGTTTTTCTTTTGTTTCCGTGTACAGATGTGTTAGTAACTATGAATTTAAAGCAAACTAAAATTGTAAATTGGTCATATTTATTTGTTATGTAGAATTTTTAAAATTGGCATCGTTTTTGCAGACCGTAAATTTTTGATACAAACAAATTTAGGCCACTAGGCCTGTGGTATACTCTAGAAATCAGTTCATTTTCATTTCACTCAAATTTTCTTTCTTAAGCTTAACAATTTATCATGGTGACTCATGACACAAACTTTAAGATAAATAGTCTTTTTTTACCCAAAAACCCAAAAAAAATCACTAATTAAGCTCAAATCCAGCGTGCGAATCCAATTGATTCCCCAGCCATAAAAAACACATGAGAGCACCCCTCGTAAATAGGACTTTTATCTCAAAAACCCAGTCTTCTTCGGACTTAAAAAAAGTACACACATGTGTGATGGAGGGAACATCGAGAGGGGGAGGATGGAAAACCACCCCATACGTGAGTTTTTTTTTCTTTCTTTCTTTTTGGCGGAAGGGTCGCGACGTCGGTGGCAAATATGTATATTATTTCCCATCGGCAATAACAACAACAACAGCAACAGCAACAACATTGGTAAAATGTAATAAAAAGGGGCACTCAAACACGCGCAATTTTTTTTGTCGAAAAACTAAAAAAATGAAAGGGGTCAGTGAGGTTCAGACTTCATGTTATTTTAAATATTTTTGGGTTAAATTTCAACTATCTATCGAACAACAACCGTCTTAAATAGTAGTTGGGGAAGTTAGCTATTGCTTAACACTTAAAATTTTGTGAAAAAGTTACCTGATGCCTGAGAGAATTTGCAAAATAGTTCTAGCTGTCAAAAGCTTATGTGCCCATTTTAAATGTTGCTCCAGAAATACTTGTCGAGGTGAATTTTCAAACATTCAAATGGACCGTTAAATTTTTGATCAACGAAACAAACTCACGTCTAATTGTCTGTGGCTTTAAATTTACAAAGCTCATTTTAACCCACCTCACCAAAAAAAAAGAAAGGACGAGAAGTAGCTCTTGCCTTTCCATTCCGGCGCACACGCGGCGGCGGTGGCGTCGGCCATAAGGATATTCGCGTGGTACTTATACATGTGTGGTCCCGTCCGTCCCGTGCAAATGTGGTGGGATGTATGCAAAAAGGAAAGGAGAAAAACAAAAAAAAAACATATATCCCAAAAGGATCCTGCGAGTGCAGCACCAAACGTCGTCGTCGTCGTCCTTGCACAGTGGGGCTGATGGCGGCCAAACTTTTTTTAATATCTATTCAAAAGGAAGAATTTTATTGCGCAAAAAAAGATCAATAACTGCTTATTTAAATAAAAATAATGAACAATAATTGAAATTATTTATTGTTGCTTAAAAAAGTAGTTTTCTTTAATTTCTGTAAGTATTTGTAAACTTTAGTTCGTTTAGGTTTTGCATTCTTTCAGAATTCAGCAGATTTTTTTTTTTGAAAATAGTTATGTTTTCAATTCTTCTAAACAAGCTACAGTTTTTTTGAAGATTAATTTTTTGAAAACTTTTAATTTTTTTTGTTTAAATGTTTGCAATCATCAAACAGGCCTTTAAAAATAAGAATATGTTGTAATTAAATGTTGTAAGTTTTTGCATTATTAAAAAACAATTCTACAACAAATTCGATTAAAAACACAAAAATGTATCAATCCATTAGTATTAGATATTCTATTTGCTCGTCTTTTTTGTGAAATACACCAATTAAGTTGGCATTCAATCATTAGTTTAAATTCGAGATATTTTGCAAAAAGGTTTCTATGTGGAAAAACCACAAATCTTTTTTTATAATTTTCAAGATTTTTTTCAAACCTGCTGAAACATGCTATGAATGAAATGTCGAAAATGAAATGAAGAAAAAAATATTGTTAATTGTAAAAACTGTGTTCAGCTGGTTGCACTGTTTATTGAAACTGTCAGAAACTGAGACGAGTTCATGAAAATATGTTTCTTTCTAAAGTTTAACATACTTTTCTTCTAGGAAAACTATTCTTGGCTTTCTTTCTGTTTATAAAATCACCGAAAGTTCGAAAACTGTCTGTAACAATTTTACGTCGTTTCCGTTTTGTAGTCCTTGAATTAGAAATTCATGAATCACGTTAACATGCCCAGTTTGACAATTTCATTAAAAAAATGTTGGAAAAGGTCAATAAAAAACATGGAATTAAAATTTCATTGGGAAAAAATATTTATGTTTTGGCTTAGTGATTTTCGTCATCTTTGGTTGTTATAAATTTTACACAGTAAAAATCGATTGACATTTTCAATTCAAAATTTCTATATTTAGTCATATTCCTGAATTTCAAGGAAAAAATGAAGGCTGGAAGCCAAGCACCTAAAATTTAATTTTTGTGAATTTAGCGGAATGCTCCAGATCCTGTAAAAATTTCAATTTAAAAATTTATTTTATTTTATCAGCTATAAATCAAATTTAAAAAATGCAATAATAGCGATAAAAATTTACTGTATTCATGTACACCCACCCCCCACACCCCCCCCCCCCCCCTTCGAAAGTTGGCTTGAATAATCAGGGGGCAAAAAAATATTTTTTTCGAAAAACTTAAAAATTTTAATGAAAATTAAAGTTTAATCAACTGAAAACCAGTTAAAATGCATTTTCCCGCGTTGATATACAAATTCAGCATGTTTGAACTCCTTTGAAAACATTTTTAATTTTCATGAAATACCAATGTACAGTCCCACGAAAAGATTTTTTTTTGGAAAAAAAATCGGTTGATACCTCGATATTTTCCAAACTAATCATTAGAAACCAACTGTTACGCCTGTAAAATGCATTTTTAAACACATTTTTTTCATCCAAATGTTGAAACCTAGGCTTGTAATTTAAATTTTTATTTTTTTTTTGCCCCCCCCCCCCCCCTCCCCTCTCGACTTTGGTCAGAGCCAAGGGACATAAACTTCAAAAAATATTGTCCACGGCCTAATTTCGTAAAAAACAATCAATAGAAAAACAATATTTCGGAAAATGTTAGTAGATAGAAATTCGAAAAAATCTCAAAATGTGACATTTTTCTAAACTTTAATGAAATTGGATTGGCAGTTGATTCTGCAGACAATTGTATACTATAATAGAGCAATTCCAGCTCAAATCATGAACTTTTGTACCCTACCCTCTCCGATTTCAATGAAACTTTGTGACATGTTATCCTAGGCTTATTTAGGTCATTTTTGTGTATATGGAGCCAGTTTCACTCGAAAATGACATTAGAGAAAAGCGTAAGTTATTTAAATATTTTTGTATTTCAAAATTACTGTATTTCGAAGCCGTTGAATCGAATCAAAAAGTGTTCTAATACAAACTTGTAGAAAATTGGACGGGCTTTCTAAAAATACACTGAAAGAAAAATACACTCCACTTCCATGAGATTTTTTGATTTTACTTAAAAAGGTAAATTTTAAGATGTAGTCACGATTTTTTTTCGTTCAAAATTTTTTAGGAAATACCCTTAAATGTTACATAAAGACTCACAAAAAATGCAGGATGGTATGTTTCTCTCAACAAAATACAAAAATCATTTACTAAAACTGTGTTTTTTTTTAAGTTGTCTAAACGTCAAAATTTTCAAAAGCCGATAGTGAGCATCGATTTTCCAGACAATTTTACATAAAAGTCTCCATATTGCCAGTGTCCTAAGTCCAATACTTGTGATGATATGGATTTCCTTAGTAGCAGCGATTTTAAAAATAAAAATGTTGAAAAAGTTGCTGTTATCTTGTACAATTTCCATTTTGAATATTCTGTCCACCCCAACTCCCACCGTGCCGCGAGGATTCGCGCTTCTCGTCGTCGTCGTCGTCGTTCACAACCCGGCGACGGACGAAGAGCGTCTTACTGCGCAATCGCCGTCCAAGAAGCGCCGGGAGAGTCGGGTTCGTTCCTCCTAGATTTGCCTTCCTTTTTCCTTTTTGCCTTCCTCACTGAGGTAAGGCTATAATCCTGCTCTAAAAATGAACTTTTTATTAAAAGCTCGAAGACCCACCTTCATATATACATATCGACTCAGAATCGAAAACTGAACAAATGTCTGTGTGTGTGTATGTGTGTGTGTGTGTATGTATGTATGTGTTCAAAAATCTTGCCAAGTTTTCTCAGCACTGGCTGAACCGATTTTGATCGAACCAGTTGCATTCGACTTGGTTTAGGGTCCCATACATCGCTATTGAATTGTTTGAAGTTTCGATAAGTAGTTCAAAAGTTATGTATAAAAATGTGTTTTCACATATATCCGGATCTCAATTATATGCATGTAAACGATGTCCGGATCCATCATCCAACCCATCGTTGGTTAGGTAATCAAAAGACCTTTCCAACAAGTCCACAACATCGAAGATCTGGCAACCCTGTCTCGAGTTATGACCACTTAAGTGATATTTATGTACTTTTTTGAAGCCGGATCATACTTAAATGTATGTAAACGATGTCCGGACCCACCATCCGACCCATCATTGGTTAGGTAATCGAGAGACCTTTCCAACGAGTCCACAACATTGAAGGTCTGGCATCCCTGTCTTGAGTTATGACCACTTAAGTGATATTTATGTACTTTTTTGAAGCCGGATCTCACTTAAATGTATGTAAACGATGTCCGGAACCATCATCCGACCCATCGTTGGTTAGGTAATCGAGATACCTTTCCAACGAGTCCACAACATCGAAGATCTGGCAACCCTGTCTCGAGTTATGACCACTTAAGTGATATTTATGTACTTTTTTGAAGCCGGATCTCACTTAATGCATGTAAACGATGTCCGGATCCATCATCCAACCCAGTTAATCGTTGGTAAGGTAATTGAGAGACCTTTCCAACGAGTCCACATAATTGAAAATCTGGCAACCCTGTCTCGAGTTATGACCACTTAAGTGATATTTATGTACTTTTTTGAAGCCGGATCATACTTAAATGTATGTAAACGATGTCCGGACCCACCATCCGACCCATCATTGGTTAGGTAATCGAGAGACCTTTCCAACGAGTCCACAACATTGAAGATCTGGCAACCCTGTCTCGAGTTATGACCACTTAAGTGATATTTATGTACTTTTTTGAAGCCGGATCTCACTTAATGCATGTAAACGATGTCCGGATCCATCATCCAACCCAGTTAATCGTTGGTAAGGTAATTGAGAGACCTTTCCAACGAGTCCACATAATTGAAAATCTGGCAACCCTGTCTCGAGTTATGACCACTTAAGTGATATTTATGTACTTTTTTGAAGCCGGATCTTACTTAAATGTATGCAAACGATGTCCGGATCCATCATCCGACCCATCGTTGGTTAGGTAATCAAGAGACCTTTTCAACGAGTCCACAACATTGAAGATCTGGCAACCCTGTCTCGAGTTATGACCACTTAATAAAAAAAATAGCTGAAATATGTGTCCAAACCACTCATATTACCCATTGCTGGTAAAAAGTGAGGAAGGCATCAACCACATAGGTGGATTAAGTTTTTTCATATTATTTTAATTACTTCTGCACCAGCCCTAAATTAAAAATAGTCGCGGTCAGCACGTCGTCCTGTCGAGCTCGTCCGCCGGAAGTTGAGTTGGTTTAATACCGATGTGACGTTTGTATTGCGAATTTCGTTCCTTTTTATTGCGCGTTATCGCGTGCGGCGTTAAAAAATTGCGCGGATTAGAAACGGGCGAAGCAGGCTGCGAGATGATCTGAGTGTGTGATAAAGAAGCAAAAAAGGATAAAAAAAGCAGGGAAAATCCGAAGCCATTTCTCGCCCCCTTTCCCTAATCGAGAAGGAAGGGGAAAGAAAGGAAAAGGTAAAAGAAGCAAGGAGTCGCGTTCAAGTGAGCGAGAGTGAGAGAGGGGTTCGCGAGATCCTTCCTTGCTTTTTTGCATACAAGATGAAGGAAGTTGAAATTTTCCATTTTCATTCAAATTAAACGTGGCGCGGCGCGAGGACCGGGCAAAATTTGTGACAAATTTTAATGGCTTTTTCTGCGGCTCTCTCGCCTGGGCCCCCATTTTTAACGATCGAACCTCGTGAGTGAGTAATGGTTTGTTTTGAAAGCCCATAATGGGATGCTTAAAACTGTCAACCTGTGTGAGCGTGAAGCGCGTGTGAGTGTGATAATTAATGATGTGCTAAGGAAAATTTACATATTTTAAAAATTGACACCAGAGCCCGAAGAGCTTCCAGAAGGCAAAGAAGAGAGGAGAAAAACTCAATCAACATTCGAAGCGATTAAGTTCGTAAGCTCCGAAACCTCTATCGCTCATCAAATAAAGTAGATTTAAATTTAAAAAAAAAATCTTCGTCGGCGGTCGCCATTTCTGCATACTAATTATACGTCTCGTCGCTCTCGGTTGGATTTTCTTGGCCAGAGGGGTATTGGGATAAGTTATTTTACAGAAGTGTCTGTGCGTCGGTGGGAATTGTGTGAATCGGAATTCCTTACCCCGTTGGATACTTCTTGACACTGAGAGGAAAAAAAAGTGCACTGTGAAAATTAAAATTAATTTAAAAAGGTTGTAGGGAAAAAAACCAAAATTCAATGCATTCTGCAAAAAAAAAATTCAAAAAGATAAAAAATATCAAAAAAAATTAGCACTTTCAAAAATTTACAAAATAAATGAGAGACATTTAAACAAATATTTCAATGAAATTATGAATGAAATTCAATTTTCATAAATTTCAGTATCAGCGAACAAACATTGCGAGAAAAAAAACTACATGAAAAATCCATTAATTTCAACGTATTTTTTACACAAGCAAAAAACATGCTTCAAATGCTTTAATTAAGTTTTTTTTCTGTTGATTACACGTCATTTTTATTTTCGATTTTTTTTTGTTTTGATATTTTTTATTGTATCGATTCCATATTTTCAAATAAGCCATTTTGCATCATTGCACAGTGGTCCAGATCGCAAAATTAGGTGGAAAATTGATTTTCCGAAAAATGGTGACGTTTTGGAGCTTTGGTACCTTCAGAAAAGTTGTTGCAAATGGAAAGGGGCAACTTTTGGTTTGGTTAAAAATTAGGGTGGATCACGATTAAAGTGATTTTAAAAATTTAAATTTACAGGAATATTTTTGGTCTGCTAGAAAGTTGGTGGGCTTGCCAATTCAAGCAACTTTGTCGACTTCCTACGCCTTCTATGACCAAATTTAAAGAAAGCATCTAAGCAAACCTTCAAAAATCAGTTTTTTGAACGTGGCATGCGAATTTTACATGGAATCCCAAAAGATGACCAAAATCGATTTTTCGATACTTTGGCTCAATTCTGAGGGCAAATTCAGATTTTGCGTTCAAAATTACATGGAAAAACATATATTTGTTCAATTTTCGAATTTCGTTGGGGTGGTCCCATATGGGTTTCCATTGAAAATTAGACTTTTTCAAATGAAGATATCTCGAGTTCAAAGAAAAACACCCCAGAGATTTTTTCAGCGTATGTTGTGCTAAATCTCCTCTTTCAAATGCATTCTGGTGCTTAAAATTTGGCTTGCGCCTTTTCGAGATATTTAAGTTTTAAATTTGCATCTCTTTTACCTAAAAATGGCTGTAACCTTTGACCCTTAAATCCAATTTGACATGTCAACAAATAAAAATGTTCGTTTTTTAGAGCTCTAAAAGTACTAACTTCACTTTTCTTATCTTATCTTATCACTTTTCTCTAAAGCTTAACCCTGAAATGCCACGTTCAAAAAACTGATTTTTGAAGGTTTGCTCAGATGATTTTCAAAACCACCTTAATTGTGAACCACCCTAATTTTAAGCCAAACCAAAAGTTGCCCCTTTCCATTTGCAACAACTTTTCTGAAGGCATCAAAGCTGCAAAACGTCACCATTTTTCGGAAAATCAAATAAATATTTTTTGTTATGTTTTAGAGGACGAAATGTGCCAACTTTTGAGCAATGCAAGATGGACTTTTTATTTTTAGTTATATTTATTAAATTTTCAATCGAAAAATACTTCAGTGCAGTTAAGATAAAGTTCACTGTTTTCAAGTTAAAACCTTACTAAAATCATTAAAAAAAATCTTTTTACACTGTCGATCCGAAAAAATGATTGAAAAGTGGAGGCGGATAGGGTCATAAAGCTCTGTTTTTTTATTTTTTATTTTATTTTTTTGTACGACGTTAAAAAACACGCTTAAAACCATTTCGGATCACTTTTTAATTTAATACAAAAAAAAAATTGACAAGACAACATTTTACGATCCATGAACTATGGTCACCTTGCATTAGAATTACATTTTTTCCGAATTTTAATTTTTTTAATGGCCGTATCTCAGATTCTCAGAGTTACCAAAGTTCAAATCGACAATGTCGAAAAAATATAATGAAAAAACAAAAAAATTCAAAAACAAATACTTTAAAAAAAATTTGACTTTAAAATTACGCACTTGAAAAGTTCGAGTGTTGTCAGAAAATTTTCCAAAATTAAAATATCTGTTCAAAGTTGTGGTCCTATTTAAGGATTTGATCTGCTATTTTTTCCGTGTCCAACTTCAAATTGAGGTTAAACAACTCCTAATCTTAATTTTATGCCCAACGCCTCGGAATCATTTTTCAATTTGTCTAATGAATTAAAAAACTGGATTGGACCCACACCGCCTCAGGAATGCCAATGGAGTGACGAGGGTACACCTTAACGGAGCGAGTGAAAGAGCTAGAGATAAGCAGACTTAACCTAACCTAACTGCCAATAAACGGCCCCGCTGATCACCGTCCGCGTCTTCATGGCCAATAAGTAAAGTAGTAAATCTTTCCCTGTTCCTGAGGGGAACACCCTTGAAGAGTATCGGGGCCGGCATTTACAAAGCGGATTCAGTGGCAGTTTCATTCTCAACTTAATGTTAACATGTTAAGGTTAATGTTAACATTCCATAGGTCGCCTCCCTAAGGTGTCGTGATAAGGTCCAGTTTGTGACGATACACTACCTTTCCTTTACTAAGCAATCGATTCCAGAAGGGAAAAGATCACCAGTTGTGTTGGTCCGAGCCGGGATTTGAACCCCGATCTACCGCTTACGAGGCGGAAGCGTTACCACTGGGCTACGTGGCATGGCCAATAACCTCTATAAAAAAAAGCTCGATGGACGACGATGGCAAGAACCCACAAATAGACCTCCAAGACTTCCAATCCATCCATCCATCCAACGCGTTCGATTGGAACCCCCCCGTACAAGGCAAGGGATAGAACGAGACGCCCAGATGAAGCCCATAAGCCACGACTCTCTTTTCCTCCTGGACGAGGAGCATTCCCGGGTTTCGTCTTGGACGACGACGCGATTGACATGATAAAGACGGCCACTCGTCCGTTTCTCCCCGATGACCTCCACCTTCCCCCCCGTGCAATTTGAATGGGGACGCAATCTGGGGCGCGGAACCACCCACCGCGCGAACCCTGGGTGGAAGAGGGTGGTTCAGAGGGGTGCGAATGTTTGTGCCCGTCCATCACGCCGGCGAATTAGATGGGTTTCTGCGTAAAAGGTCGGAGCATGAGATTGGCGGACTTTTTTATTTTCTCGGAGTGTAAACATGTGTGAGGAATTAATTGAGTCGACAAACGACCAAAAATATAGTTTTTAAAAACGTGTTCATATTTATATTTTCAAAAACTTGAAATTTACAAAAAAAAATCCTTTCTTTTGAATTTGTTACCTTTTAAACGCGAGTTGGTCTTTTTCATTAAAAATAATAACTTATATTTTAAATGGAAAAAAACTCAAAATTCCCTGAAAATAAAATCAATCAAAAGTTCTTGTTAGAGCAAAGGAGAACTAAAATTTCTATCGAGAAAAGATTTTTTTTTTTTTTGATGATTATGATATTTATTTATTTTGAAATATTTTTGATAAAGCTATACTTCCCCATTCATGATTTATTTCAGTTTTTTCGAATGAATTTCTTCAACAACAGTCAGCGATGGCAAAATCATCATCAAAAGAAAATCTCTGAACGTTCATCAAGAGAAAAAATCCGAAGGGAGCATGGCTCTCCTCTCTCGCGCACGAAAGATCGGTAAAAAGAATCGATAAAACCATCATCTTGTTTATTCGGCGGAACATCTTTTTCAATACTACACTTGCATGTGTAACGTCCCAAGTCGAAAAATGAACTGTCACTTTTTGTAGATGGGCAATGTGTGTAAACAAATTGAAATAAATATTATTAAGTGGTGCTGACAAGGAAATTAACAAAAAATCATCAGCAGATTGATTTTCTTGGAGAATTTCGGGAGCGATTTTCTTTTGCATGATTTGCCTCCTCTCTCTTACGCGGGTGAAGAAAGTTCGCCCCTGACAACAGTACACTGCCTTTGTTTGTTGCATAATCACATAATCACTGTTGAGCAACGATGAAAGAAGCTTCATCAAAAGAAAATCTTTTTACGCTTAACAAGAGAGAAAATCGGAAGGGAAGTTGGCTCTCCTCTCTCGCGCACGATAAATCGGTAAAAGGAAACCGAAAAAATCATCACCGGGATTATTCGGTGGAACATCGATTTCGCTACTACACTGTCAGGTGTAATTTCATAACCGGCTCCGTGGCTTAATGGTTACGGCTTCTGTCTCCCAAGCAGAAGGTTCAGGGATCAAATCCCGGTCGGTACCTTTGAAATTTGGAATCAGGAATTTGAATATGAATAAAAACTAAAATGAATCAGGTGGGATTCGAACTCACACCATTGGATTGGTGGTGTTCTGGGACGCTAAGCCATCAGAAGGTTTACACTCTAGCAGTGAATTGATCCGTAGTGATGAAACATGTTATCTCTTCTTCTTCTTATATTATTAAATACGCGCTGATCCCTGATTTGCCTGAGGGGATTGGAAGTCTAAATATAGATCGAGTTTCCTTCAGATGCTTGCTTCTATGTTTAGGCGGGGCCGAACAATGCCCAGCGACCTCGGAATTGGACCGCAAGGAGCTCTGTCATTCTGAAATGGGTCGTTGGAAGCAGCGCGAGGGCTATCACCACCTAATACCCGGGACTGAGATAAGCTGTATCAGCATTCGGCATGTACACAGTCTGATACAAATTATACTTTCCCATAATTTCGCTACCGGTTAGCGGGTATTGGATTGGACCACACACACACACACTGTCAGGTGTAATTTCATGCTTCAAAAATTTACCTGTCACTGTTCGTAGACAATCAATGTTTGTAAACAAAACTAAATTAATTGATTTAAGTGGTGGTAACAATGAGAATCACAAAAAAAATCTTCTGCTGATTGATTTTTTCGAAAAGTTTGCGAGCGATTTTCTTTTGCGTGTTTCGTCTCCACTCTGTTTCTTGGGTGAAGAAAGTTCGCAAGCGAAAATGTTTTTTTTTTTTGCATTTATTCCATCCCTGCTTATTGAGTTATTGGTGCAGTTTGGTTAAAAATCGTGTGCTTTTTCAAAACAATTTTATGAAGTCAAAATAACACAACCAAAAATTGGACTGAGGGTTCCACATTCTTCAAAAATCGTAACTCCGAACCATTTCAACCGAATATAGCTGATTGAAAGCTGATTTCAAAGAGCCTTTGTTTGACAACCTTTTTATCGAATTCCTCTCAAAATTTTACAAAGCGCACTAAAAAATGCGAGGAGTTCATCAACAGGACTATGGGATATGATTTTTGAAATTCAAATTTAGGTTTGTCGACGCCCAAAACGGGAAAAAGAACAAAATCGAGTTTTTTATTAACATTAAAATTTAAACTTTGGGTGATAAAATTTTCCTAATAGATATTTTTGGCACCTAAAAAAATAAAGTTTAAGTTTATGTCTAACATTGATGGCATAAATGATGTTTAGTGTTAATAAAAAGTTTTATAAAAGAACATAGAATATTGCTTTAAAAAAATCTCTGAATTTCAAAATTGTTATGACTTTCACAGGCAAGTGTTATTTATTAAACAATGTTTAACAAAAACAATACTTAGTGATTCTGAGAGTTTTCACTTTTATTATGGGGCATGTACTTTCTTGGAAAAACTCTGTATTAAGCTTAATCTAACCGATTTAGCCACTAAAAAAGAAACAACTATAAAAAAAATCTGTGTTACTGATAATAAATTTGTACAAGGAGCGAACCGCCCTAATTCAACCATTCGGCCCTGTCTAAATATTTCTGAAAAATTCATCGTATGTACTCGTGTTCCTGGGGACTCCAACGTTCATGCTTCCCCTCAAATTGATCCTGTGTAGTCATTGTTGTAGGTCAGTGTTTTCAAAATTAAAAATTCTGTAAAATGCAAATTTATACAATTAGATTTTTTTACTGAATTCGGTAAAATTTACGGATTTTTCAACTGCTGAAGAGTTCGGTAAACTAAAAATGACCGAATTCGGTAAAATTTACTAAAAATCGGTAATGAAGTACATTATTGATATCGTACCGTCAGTGAGGGTGACATTGGGTCTGGGGGGTGAGATTGGGTCAAAGTGATTTTTTACTTTGACCCAATCTCAATGGATTTTACCATTTCTCAGGTTCTTCTCAATGAAACTAAATTCTGTAAAAAGGGTTGTGTAGGGGACATCTTAAGATGACTTCGCTGAAAAAATCTCGTTCCTAGAACAAATCCTGTTATTTTGGCAGCTGTCTAAAGTTGAGGTACGTTTTTGGCCAAAAATTACCTCTCGAAAAAAAAATTCCTGATATTTTTGTTGGAATTGCTCGAAAACTACTCAAATGTTTGAAAATCAAGCATGTCAAGACGATTCCCTCTAACAAGAAACACTGTTGGATGACTTGTTTTAACCATATCGTTGTTTTGAGCATCATTTTAGTTTCATTTGACCCAATGTTACCCCCTCTAAGGGGTGAGATTGGGTCAATTTTCAAACTATTGGCATTTAAGGTAGTGTTCATAAAAATCCCCCAAATTTTAAGAGAATGTTAGTAAACTATCTAAGAACTAATCTACGTTGAAAGATTTTCGATGTTATTTAAATTGTTTTTGTTATTATTATCCGCGCACCACCAAACCGAAGTGCGCAACACTTCTGTTGCGCAAAAAAATCTGTTGCGCCGAACAAAAATGTGGTGGTTTGTCGTTAGCGTGTACATCAGCCTGTGGCGCAACAGCTTTGACAGGTTGCGTTCGTATTTTGATTTTTGTCTGCTTTCACAATAAGAAATTACGAGAGGTGTATCGTTTTTCGACCCATAGTCACCCCCACTGACGGTACAACCGATATTTTGCGAGTATTCCCGAAAAAGACACGCGGCATATCAGCCTTGAAACGTCAAATCCCATACTGCGCTTTTTGTTTTTGTTGATAATAAAATAAATAAAAGTTGATCTTCTTCTTCAAATCGCCTGGCATTGTCGGCAAGTATGTTTTTATTGCACTAAAAGTGCTGAAAATCGCTGGCAACAATGTCTACGGCACAGTCAGAAATGCCGCGCGGCGTGTACTTTTGAGAGAAACGTACAATATTCGGTGACATATTGTTCATTTTGGCAGATAGTTTACCAATCTAAACTTCACCGATTTTCAACTACCGAAAACGGTAAAAAAAAATCTAGGTTTATTTCATGAATAGTGGTGAGGGAAGAAAAAAAGATCATTTTAATAGATTTCGAAAAAAAAAATCTTTATGCAAATTTCAATGCTTGAAAATAAACAAAAATTGCAATTCGTTGCAAAGCGATTTTCCTCGCTCAAGGAGAGAGGGAGGGGTCTGAACTCTACAAAAAAAGTGCCAATGTGGTTTATGAATTACCCCAAAGCGAGCATTTTGAAAAAAGACATTTGAAAAGTTTAAAATTTTGCGTTTTGTGTTTAAACAATCAGTATTTGATAAAGTTGTTTTCTCGAAATCAGTCATCTCGTTAATCACATTTCCACGCAGACGACAGAGCTCCACTTTCGAGAAATTCTTTCTTTGCATATCAACGACCAACTACGAACATGCAAGCATACCAATTGATGCTCATAATGTGTATCATTACCGCACGCTATATGAAACAAGAACAACAAAGACACACACGGCCGGCCGACCTGATCGATCCGATCCGTCTGGCGAAGAACTCATCGACGAGGCAGAGGGGGGTCAGCCTGAAACAAGATCTCCGGACCTTGAAACGCAAACGAGCTTGAAGCGTCCACGGAGTAATCATGAAGAGATCTCGAGATAATAAGGTCGCGTTCTTGTGAATTATCCACAGCTTGAGCAGGGAATGTTTCGTTGGGAATATCGTTTCTAACTTGATTATGTCTTATATTTTATGGTTTTTCCAAACATTTTTTTTTTTCTCGGATTAAGATGCTACCTTGATATTCGACACACCTCCAACCCATCAAAATTTCAAAATCTTTCATTACCAACATTCTTCAGATGATTTGGAAGCTGGGCTACCTCTCTTTGCTCCCGAAACCGAAAGGCGTTAATTAATCCACCTATTCAATCAAACAGATATTTTCCGCTAGGCTAACATGTAATTTTTACGCGCTTGTTAATGAGCCGATGATACACGGTCCAACAGTACACCTCTTCCAACGTAGTCGAAGATCGCGTTGAGCCACCAACATAATGGGCGCAAACAGTAATGAAGAGAAAGAGAGGTATTTGGTGGATGTTGAGCTGTTTGTTCCATCACGTTTGCTTTAGGGTAGTTGGTGCTACTACTTAAAAAAGAGTACACACACATGATGGATCTCTTACAGTTGATTTGATGTAATTTGTTATTTGAAACAATCGGACTTCTCACCAATCTATTTTTTTGATTGACTCGTCGATTGAGCTTCCTAAAAGGCGTATTAGACTATGACAAACAAACAAACAAATAAAATTTCTCACAATGTAATACCACCTTAAGTTTTCACAATACTAAAGGAGGTATTAGACTACAGCAAATAAGGCCAAACTCGCAAATAAGGCAAAATGTATGCAGGCTGACTGTCAAAAAGCACGAGTTGTTTTGTTTGTTTGCCGTAGTCTAATACCTCTTTTAGTATTGTGAAGCTTAAGGTGGTATCACTTTGCGAGAACTTTTGTTTGCAAACAATATTTTAGCAATGGAATACCACCTGGAAGAAATGTTTAAAATTGGTCATCTTTGCAGGTTTCTTGCAGATGCAACATAGAATTAAGTCCTCCAAGTCCAACAATCGACCACCTACCCCACGGTTCAACTCCACAATTTCTCACTCCTCCAACTACGCGTTCAGCACCTTGTCTATTCGGGTCTACCCCGGGTGCGAGCCGCCCAGGCTTGTTGGGCATCATCAGCGTTCAAATTTACCCAAAACGCCCCTTTTCTCTCATTCTCCAGCTCCACCGCGCGGTGGAGTTGGAGTGACCACGATCGTGGAAAGTTTAACAGCCAGCCCCGCGCTCCTCCGACCCCCGCGATGATGATCGATTTGAGTGTTTGAATATGACGAGGGGGTAATTTGGATATCTGAAGCCTCTACGGTGTACGGCCACACCTAATTTGCCCCGCTGAATTGGAAGCTCTCTGAATGAGTTGGTGTTACTAATTAGACGATCGCGGCGCTGATCGTTGGTAACAATTTCTCTGCTGTGGTCACTCTAATGAGAAACTTGTTAGGTTATTTGATTATCGGGTACAACGATACATGCAACGATGTACGACTTAGCGTTCAAGAAGATCATCCGCGATCACCTACACGATCATGTAGTGACCTAATAACCCGTAACCGAAACTGTTGAATGTCACACTAACCGTTTGTTTTCTCCGTTTCCTTCTCTTCCAGATAAAATCTTAACCCGCTAAAGTCGCACGAGCCAAACAAGTCCAGCCGACGAGAACGAGCTACCGTCAAGAAAGCAGAGAAGAGAGAAAAGGGCATTAAATTAATTACAGCGAACCTCCCCAATTTCGCGGAAGGAGTGTCCTCAAATGAGGTCGACCCAGTCGGCTACCACCTTCAACGGGGAGGTGCTGCTGCTGTGCGCAGAAGCCTCGCTATGAAGCGGCGACCCCCGCGGTTTCTCCAAAGAAAGCCACGATCCTCGAGCCCCCGAGTAGTGAAGTTGCCGGTCATCGCCATGCGCCGGAGAAGCTGAAGGAACGGAGGAGGTTTTCTTCACCATCTGTGATTTTTGAACATTCCACGCAAACCTCGCACACGATCGCGTAAATTAGGGAAGATCTTTAGATCGTAAACAAAACAAATTGAAAAAATGGCACAGGGCAACTATGTCAGCAAGTACTCGGGCGAGTTCTGCAAGCTGGTCGTCGAGGGTGACCTCGCCAAGATCAAGTCCAAGTTCAAGGACTTTGTGCTGGACTACCAGACGCCGGACGATCTCAACACCCCGCTCCATCTGTCCATCATTGCCCAGCAGAACCGCAACGAGATCATGCAGTTTCTCATCGAGTCCGGCGCTGACTGTGATCTGCGCAACTCGATGAACCTAACGGCGTCCGAGCTGGCCATTAACCTGAACTTTCTCGACGTGACCAAGTTTATGCTGGCGATCGAGTTCCGGAATCTCTCCGACTATCGGTGCTTCTACCGGTTGATTCGCCGAGGTTCGGTACCACTGCTGCAGCTGTTCCTCGAGCTGAAGAGCTTCGACGTCCACCAGCAGATCCACTTTGTGTCCAGCGTGTGGCACGAGCTGTACGTCAAGAACGTGCAGATCTCCAAAAACATGGAAAACTTTCTCGAATACCAACTGCTCAACTACAGCTACGCATATCATCACCCTCCGAGCCAAAAGCCCGATCGGCTCAAGTTCGACAAAGAGCACGAGAACCGCATCGATCTGATCGTCGAATACACCCGGTACCTCACCACCAACTACGCCACCGACAATCTCAACGACTTTGACGACAAGTTCCTCCTGGCAATCAAAATCATCTACGACAACCTGTTCTTCATCAAAGACAAGCACGAGTTCGCCCACCTCCCCATGCTGGAGCTGGAACGCTGCCTGGCGATCTTCCTCGCCATCTTCAAGAAAAGCCCAGAGTACGAAATCTACAAACTGATCATCAACAAAAAGCAGCTGCTCCAATTCCTGACCGCATTCTGTGACGAACTGGACAAGATCAAGAACGAACTCCTAGACAAGGAAAACCGCACCGCGCACAAATGGACCAACGATCTCCTGCTACACCTGATCAACTGCATCCGTGACGCTGCACCCGCCAAGTCCACCAAAGCGATCAACGCGCTGTGGACGAAAAAATGTCCCCTCAAAAAGAAACTCATCTACTACATCAAAGCCCGCCTAAAAGCCAACCCAGAGCTCAACTCGATCCAGTCCCGACTAATCAACAACCTGTCCAAAGCGGAACTAGAAATCATCCGAGCCGAAATGAAAACTCCGCAGTTCCTCAACCTGACGCGAACAATTTCCCGCAAAAACTACGTCGTGTTCAAAAGGCTCCGTAATATCTCGGACCACCTGTCCCAACTGTACGCGATCAAGAAGATCCTCCGCTACCTGGACGGAATCGCCCGCGTCCAGCTGCCCCAGTACCAGGTTTCGGGGACGCTCGCCCTCAAACGCACCCTCCAAGTTCTGGCGGACACCACCAGCAGTACAAAATATGGCCCGCGGATTCAGCGCAAGCTCGAGTACGTGGTGCACAAGATCCTGCCGCTCAACCTGGACATCGAGCTGCGGGACTACTACACGCCAAACGTCACCCTGTACAAACTATGCTCGGACAAGCTGGAGAACCGCCTGATGCCGTTCGCCGAAGTGCAATGCAGTCTCAAGTCGGTGCGGCGATACTTTTCGTACATCTTCGACCTGAAGATCCTGGAAGCGTACAAGTGCTATCTGGGGAACGTGTATCAGCTGAAAGATCGCGCCCAGGTGAAGAGCTACAACCAGTACGTCGGGGAGGCAAATCGGCTGTACTTTGAGAATCACACCCTGGATGATCTGTACTTCGAGCTAGAAGACTGTATACGAGTGGTGGAGGAACTGCAAGACACGTTCAACCAGCAACACGACGACAAAATCAGCGACCTCCTTAGGTGCATCCACAAACCGCTGAACCAACGGTACGAGCAACTCCTGCGCGAAGGCAAGACACTTCTCAACACAATCAGTACAAACTTCAACACGTGCATGCTGCTCGGATCTGCCAACCAGGACATGTCCAGGGTGAAACGAATCGTGCACTCGTTCCTCGCCGAGCAGTACCCCAAGTACGACATCAGCACCGACAGCCAGCTGGTGACGGTCAACTTTGTCCTGCAGGAAATGCTGCATCTCTTCACCAACTATCTGTACCAGTACCAGATGGACGATCGCGTCTCGAAGAACTTCATCACCATGATCAACGTGCTGAACGTCGAGCGTTACTTCGCGATCGACCACTTTATGCCCCAGCGGGGCAAGGAGTACGAAAGTCTGATCCACCAGAACTACACCAACGAAATCCTGAAAAAGTTCAACCTGCAGAATCTCAGCTCGATCGAGTTTGCCGTACTGCACGAGCAGCTCGCCGTCAACTACTACGACAACTGCTTCAACCTGGACAAAAAGTACGCCGTGCTGACGATGTTCCTGAAGACGACCAACCGACAGATCAACGACGCCATCATGAAGCGCAACAAGCGCATGGATCGCGAAGAGTTCCAGTCGTACGCGGAGAGCAAACTGAAGCTGATCGGGCAGTTCCTCCCCTGCAGCGACTTCAACGAAGTGACGCAGTTCATCAACGAAGCCGCTCCACACGTCGAGTTTGCGCTGGAGTTTTGCCTGCTGGAGATCTGCGAAATCCTCACCGATCTGAACGTGTTCCAGGACAATGCGTACGTGCTGAAACTTCAGTCGTCCATCATCAGCGGAAAGAACCTTCGGGAATACCTGCTGCACGACCCGCTGGCGTACGACATGCTCACGCTAACGCACAGCACCAAGGTGAAGGTATTTCTGAACGGGTTGATATTCAAGAGCAACGACTTCAAACTCTACCAACCGCCGAACAACCTGAAGGTAAACGTGAGTGATCTGGCCACGATCAACGAGAATCTCATCAACAGTTACAAAACAAAGTGGAGCTGGGTCGAGCAGCAGGAGCGACTGTTCAAGTCGGTGGAGAACATCGACCTGAAGCTGTTGCAAGCGCTGACGCCGGACTACGCCGATGTTCGTGGGATGAGGTTGGGAGCGCTGCAGGACGAGGCACCGATCGCGGAGTACGAGATTATCGACTACACGATCAAGAACAACCTGAAGGCGATGATCGACTTTTTGGCGGAGGACGTGCAGGCGATTTCGTTCGAGAAGCAGCAGTTCTTCCAGTACTTGCTGGTGCGAAGTTTCGGCTCGTTGTTCGTGGATGCGCACATCAACCTGACCGGTCAGTACGAGCGACAGGCGACGATCCTGTACATGGCGCTGTACTTCCGCGCGTACGAAGTGTTTCTGGAGAACGTGAAAAAGTTCGAGCTGAGCATAAATTTGTCCAAGATCGCCCGGTACATCAACGCCGAGTTTATCGACAAGATCGCCAAGCAGATGAAGGACATCAGCTGGAACTGCCAGGACGAGAACGGGATGACCGTGCTGGATCAGTGCATCCAGAAGGGGGACGTGCAAGCGGTGAAGAAGCTGATCAAGCTGAACGTGGACGTGAACCTGGGCAATGCGGACAGCACGACGGCGCTGCATCGGGCTTGCAGTTTGGGGTTGAACGATATTGCGCGGTTTTTGGTTAAACAAAGCGGACAGCTGAACGCTTGCAACGAGCTGGACTACCTGCCGGTGACGTACGCGATTCAGTACCACGAAAACGAGCTTATTCCGATGCTGATCAACGATCAGGTGGACGTGAACGAGGAGCGGTACGCGTTGGTGAGCAGATCGATCCGGTATGGGAACTTGGACGCGTTGAAGTATCTGCTAGAGACGCGACAAGTGTGTTTGACGACGATCGCGAACCAAGAACACAATACGCTACTTCACCTGTGTGCGATACACGATCAGGGTGAGATTTTGAAGTACTTGATCAGCAGCCACTCGCGGTACGTGCAGGACAATCTGAACAAGCAGAACTACTACTCGAAGACGGCACTGCACATTGCGGTCAGCGCCGATCGGTACCGGATCGTGGAGTTGTTGCTCCAGCTGAAGGCTTCCATTGCGGTGGTGGATCAATGCGGACTGAACGCCGTCGAGTGGGCGATTGAGCGAAGCAGCGTGAAGATGCTGAAGCTGCTGGCAAAGTACGGCTTCGCGCAGCAGAAGCTGTCGATCCCGTTGACGATCGCCGTGGAGAAGAAAAACGTTCGACTGCTGAAGCTGCTGAAACGGATGGGCTGTGGGGTTGGTTTGGAGCCGCTGTGTCTGATCAAGGCCGTGTACGCGCAATCGGTGGAGCTGGTCAAGTTTTTGGTGGAGAGTAACAAGCAGTGTTTGAACTACAAAGATCCTTATGATAGCTCGGCGCTGCACGTGGCGATCGCAATCGGTTGTAACGAGATCGCGGCATTTTTGATCGAGAGTGGTTCGGAGATCAACGCGGTGACGAGGTTTGGCGATACGCCGCTGCACGTGGCGGCGAAGCACTGTAACATCATAGCTGCACGGATGCTGATCCTGAAGTATGCGGCGATCGACGAACGGAACTCGTCCGGGTTGACGCCGCTCATGCAGGCGATGTACTCGAAGAATTTGGACATTATGAAGCTGCTGATCGGGGCTGGTGCGAACATCGACCTGCTCAAGATCCACCTGGCGGAAATCGAGCAGATGTCCAAGATCCCGACGATCCACATGTTCGCCGACAACTACGGCCTGCTGGAGTTTATGATCCTGCAGCTGCAGTACGATCCGAACGTGCGCGACGGCCGCAACCAGCAGAACCTGCTGCACAAGGCGTGCTACGGTAACAACCTGCAGATCGTGCAGTTCCTGGTCGACTGGTGCCGCGTGCAGACGGAACAGCAGGACACCAACGGGCGGACGCCGCTGGCGATCGCCAACGAGTGCAAAAACTTTGACGTGGCCGAGTTTCTGCGCGGCAAGAAGAGGAAAAAGTCCCAGATAACTCCCCAGCGGTACTTTGACCCGACGGGGATGATGTGAGGAACGTTTCCGTTTCTTTAAGAAGCCCGTTGATTTAGAATTTCAGGTTGACGTCCTCCGTACCCAGCTGAACGATCGCTGGGCGAGCTAGCTGCCAAACAACTCTCTACTGCAATGGATAGTGTGTGATTCTGTCACAGCGCGCCGAACTCCCGTCCAAGCCTGTTCAGCACCGTGTGCTGCTGCTGTCTCGGGATGTCCGGTTCCAGCGATCTCGTCCCAGCGTCGATCGCCAAAGCCGGTACGGAAGACTTCAACTCCAGCTGAATCGACGCCACGTGCGGTCGGTGTCCACTTGGAGTGCGATTCAGCCGATTTTGACCGAAAGTTCCTCTTTTTTAACGCGTGAGACTAGCACGAGATCGTCACAACGGGACTCGCAACATCTCAGCGGAGATGATCGCGACTTTTTTTAAATACAAACTTTTACGCGCGTGAGTCCCACAATCGTCACGACTCGTGGTGGCCTCCCTCCACTTAGCATTACAAAAATTCGAGCTGAATCCGCTTCAGGGACGCGACACTGCTCGCACAGAATCCCCGTTTCGAGGTTAATCTCCGTTCTAGTCAGTGCGTGGGAGATGTGTTTGAGTGCCATCTTTCCCATCCATGATCCCGGCGAATCAAAACGAACCGCTCCAGAAGCCTTAAGGAGGTGTTAGACTACGACAAACAAACACGCAACTTTTTCGGGTTTCGCAGTAACATAACAAAACTTTTCCCGGATCGCTTCCGGAAAAGATTCGGAAGCAATTTTGTATGGTTTGACGTTTGCGAGGAAAGTCGAAAAAATGTAAACAAATCACTTCGTGCATCAGCCAAGGCTAAAGTTTCTGCAAATAAATGCAGGCAAACTTTTTGTTTGTCATAGTCTAATACCTCCTTTATCGACATTCTGAAACAATTAAACTCTCTTGCAGCAAGTTGCAACTCACTAAAATCTCAGAGATATTCTTTAAAAAAACACTCTTTTCGTTTTATCTGTTTTATCTATTGAACGTTTGTTTTCTTCGTCTACTAAATCCTATCGAGCGCTGGTAAAGTCCGCACAGATGGCAACCACGTCAGAGAAGGGGGCAGTGTTGCCAAAAAACTATTCCTACTACACCTAACGACTAAAACACTATACTATTACTACTATTACTAGTGCGATACACTATTAAATCGCGCGATCAGAAGAGTTTATATATCAGTGTAATAAGAATATATCTCCCAGAAGTCTAGTTTTTTCCCGGAAATTAGAAACTACAAACAATCTAGATTTTAATCGTGATTTACTGTGTAAAAATGTGTGATTTTGCGCATAAACAATTGATCGTGAGTAGATCAGTTTTAAGAGAAACATCAGCAAACAAGATATGAAAACTTAGAACAACACAACTTTCCTTTTAACAAAAAAAAACTCGCAGAAGTATAGCTCTAAGAACATTATTTTTTGTTTAGCATGTAGGCGTAAACAACAAACAAGATAGACAACTACACTTAAGATAAGGTAAACAAAACAGAACACTAACACATTTTATCGTACCTTTAAGTAACGAAACCTCGCATATTCTTTCGCCATGGCAAATCACAGACGATTTCGGAAAGTTCCCCTACGCAATCTCCCGAACCATTAGAGAGTGAAACAACTTCCAAATAAGAACAAAAACCTCGCATAAATAGAATAACAAAAACAAAAGCACCACCAGCACCAACTGGGTGGTGACAGCTCGAAGCTTCGGGAGCAACGTTGGGAACGCCGAAACGTCGTCGGTGATGGCTGCCGCGGCAAGGAAAAACTATAAAATATAAATTATTTATTAGGTAGACACTTGTTATGCATGCACCAAATTTAATATAATATATTAAATTTCAATGCATCATAGTGACAAACACAAACAAACAAAAAAGAATACTAAAAACTCGCAATCAGACTCGCATCAAAAAGGAAGAAGAAGTAAAATAGTCTAAAATCAAAATCCAAGGACAAACAGAGCAAACAGAATCACTAAAAACCCTTAAAAAAAGGGTCCGCAACAATCACTCAAGAAGCAAATACTTTGAAGGAAGGAAAATAGACTGAAATCACAAAAAAAAATCGCAAGAACATGCCAAGCGAAACAAGAAGAGAAATGGAAATCATAAATGAAACGTAAAGTAAATCAACTTTATAAAGCAAAAAAAAGTCATGCAGGTGTCTCTGTTTAATGTCTAACGTTTAAAACAGAAATATATGAAAAAAGGCAAACTATAAAAAAAGAAAAAGTAAACAAAATAAAATCCTAACCTCCAAAATGTCACCAAAGTTGGAGCTGTTTATTCTCGGTCGGTGTTCAAAGGCTCGCCAAATGAAGTAGAACGACACTGCCTTATGGGCGAGTCTTTGTGTAAAAATCTACAATTCCAACTCGGTGGCGGCGGTGAGGAAACAAAAAAATCAGAAAACGCACAATACATTCCATGTTCGAGAGCAAGTGAAGAACAAAAGTTTTCGACTTATTTGTAAACATTCCATAAATAGTTTAATATTTTTGTTTGAACAAACAGCAGCAGCACGAAGAAAAACATCAACCGTACAAACACAAAACCCCCCGTTTTATTTCGCAATAACCAGTGTCAACTTTTTATTTTGTTGAATAAAATTTATCGAAATTTGGAAATATCGTGTGCACTTACTGAAATCATCCGAAAATCCTTCCCTTGTGCATGCAAATTGCGCGCTCGCGCGCCTTCGATAATTTGGCCATTAATATGCAATAAAAAGCACCAAAAAAGTTCGAGACACTAATCTTCGTCAATTCGATCGGCGAAGCCATGCTTTGGCAGCATCACGTAATTTTTCGCACGCGGAAAGGTAGGTTTCGATGTCGATAAATTTGTCGAACTGAATTATCATTCATCAGGAGTAATTATCAAATTTAGCCGGGTTCGTGCGATGGCGTCGCGTTGAAGTCACCCAAGCTTTAATTTTTGGTCCAAGACTTCAGGGACGTCTCATGTAAATCGGCATGTTCCAAATTTATAAAATTCTGAAATTCTAAAATTTTAAAATTCTAAAATTCTAAAATTCTAAACTTCTAAAATCCTAAAATTCTAAAATTCTAAAATTCTAAAATTCTAAAATTCTAAAAATCTTAACATTCTAAAATTCTAAAATTCTAAAATTCTAAAATTCTAAAATTCTAAAATTCTAAAATTCTGAAATTCTAAAATTCTAAAATTCTAAAATTCTAAAATTCTAAAATTCTAAAATTCTAAAATTCTAAAATTCTAAAATTCTAAAATTCTAAAATTCTAAAATTCTAAAATTCTAAAATTCTAAAATTCTAAAATTCTAACATTCTAAAATTCTAAAATTCTAAAATTCTAAAATTCTAAAATTCTAAAATTCTAAAATTCTAAAATTCTAAAATTCTAAAATTCTAAAATTCTAAAATTCTAAAATTCTAAAATTCTAAAATTCTAAAATTCTAAAATTCTAAAATTCTAAAATTCTAAAATTCTAAAATTCTAAAATTCTAAAATTCTAAAATTCTAAAATTCTAAAATTCTAAAATTCTAAAATTCTAAAATTCTAAAATTCTAAAATTCTAAAATTCTAAAATTCTAAAATTCTAAAATTCTAAAATTCTAAAATTCTAAAATTCTAAAATTCTAAAATTCTAAAATTCTAAAATTCTAAAATTCTAAAATTCTAAAATTCTAAAATTCTAAAATTCTAAAATTCTAAAATTCTAAAATTCTAAAATTCTAAAATTCTAAAATTCTAAAATTCTAAAATTCTAAAATTCTAAAATTCTAAAATTCTAAAATTCTAAAATTCTAAAATTCTAAAAGTCTAAAATTCTAAAATTCTAAAATTCTAAAATTCTAAAATTCTAAAATTCTAAAATTCTAAAATTCTAAAATTCTAAAATTCTAAAATTCTAAAATTCTAAAATTCTAAAATTCTAAAATTCTAAAATTCTAAAATTCTAAAATTCTAAAATTCTAAAATTCTAAAATTCTAAAATTCTAAAATACTAAAATTTTAAAATTCTAAAATTCTAAAATTCTAAAATTCTAAAATTCTAAAATTCTAAAATTCTAAAATTCTAAAATTCTAAAATTCTAAAATTCTAAAATTCTAAAATTCTAAAATTCTAAAATTCTAAAATTCTAAAATTCTAAAATTCTAAAATTCTAAAATTCTAAAATTCTAAAATTCTAAAATTCTAAAATTCTAAAATTCTAAAATTCTAAAATTCTAAATTTACAAATACAAAAAAAAAACTAAAATTCATAACTACTAACATTATAATATTATAAAATTCAAACACGACATTTAAAAAATACTTAAGTTAAAAATTCAAGAACTCATTTTTTTTAAATCAAAATTATTTAATTCAATAAAATTTCAATTCTGAATTCTCAAATTTTAAAATTTTAAATTGGGAATGTAAGTATGTTTTTGATGGCTGAATTGTAGATTTTTTTAAATTTTTGAATTTGCAATTTTGGAAGTGTGGAATGCTAAGAACTATTTGGAATTTGAGAATTTTGTAGTTTTAGAAAATTGAATTTATGAGTTTTGGAATTGCAGAGAAAAATTTTTAAATTAAAAATTCTGGAAATATTATTAGAATTTTAGATTTTACAATTTTTAGAATTTTATGATCTTTAATTTTGTACCAATAATTTTTTTCAGTTTTGGAATTAGTTAATATTTTTTTATTGTAGATTTTTGTACTCATTAGGTCGATGCAAATATTTTTCAAAGTTTTTTCGAGAGGGCTAAAAATATATAAAAAACATATACCAGAATTTCAACATTTCCATGAAAAAGTTTTTTAAAAAGATATTCAGCAATTCCCCACGAAACAGCATGATTCGAAAAAAAAGTTCTCCGATCGGGCTCAACATTTTTCGGGGGGTTCCTTGGCCGAAATCATTAGACCCGTATTTTTTTTTTGTTTGGCCATTAGGGTGACCTACGCCGTGTTAGGGTGGTCCGAAAAAATTTCAATTTTCGTAATTTTTCACAAAAACCACTTTTTTCAAAAAATCATATCTCCGCGCCATTTCATCCGATTTTAGACGCAAAAGAAAGGTGATAAGTTTCGCTATTTGGGAAAAAAGTAAGAAGTTTCAAAAATCTAGCTTAACATTTGAAAAGGTCGTATGAAAACTTAAAATGCTGTTTTGAAGGTTTCGAGACCAAAGGGATTCCTCGGAAAATTTCACATAACATATAAAAAAATGGTTAAGTTATATTTTCAATACTCTGAGATACGAATTTTTGAAATAAAAACTGGGATATTCGACGCGCTACGCGCAAAAATGGGAAAATGACGAAAACGGGAAAAAAATCGACTTTTTTCACTAAAACCGCGATAACAAGGGTACCAAAATTTTCATAATTGAAATACGTTATTAATGTAATTTAACGTTTCCATTGCTGTTTAACGAGCGAATATGTAGCGTGACGTTACAACGAAATTTTGTTTCTTCAATATTTTTTAAAAGGCTGTGATTCGGCTCGGATAATCGACATAAACTAGAATTTTTTTTACGTAAAATTGGTTTTTGAAAAGAAAGTTAAGTATTTAGTTGCAGCAGCTTAACATTTCGTGACGTTACAACGCAGACTTTTACAAAAAGGGTTTTCTGCGTGCTTTGTAACGTCACGGAAATTCTCAATGCTGTATCTTTGCAAAAAAAAAATATACCAATTTCGATCCAGCCAGTTGCATTCAACGGGAAATTTATACTATTTTCAGGATATGATCAACTTTGGAAAAATATTCCTGAAAATTTTTGCGGTGATTTACATTATAAAATCTCTAAAATTTAAAATATTTGTAAACAAACTTAAACATATTAAAAATGATTGTGAACTCAGGGGAATGCATTTTAAATTGTTTTCAGCTGATTAAACTCAAAATTTAGTTGAAATTTTCAAGCATTTTGATTTTTTTTTTTAATATCATTTTTGAAAATTATATAATGCCCCCACCACATGCACCGCCCTCGGATGGCACATGTTTGCTCTCAAAACGATACGTCACACGTTGTTTACAAAACAGAGAGTGTGAGAGGAAGAGAGCTCTCGTAAAAAATAATGCAAGCAAACCGAAAACGTCAACAGCAAAGACGTGTAGTGTTTTTCTGGCTGATGACGAGTTTTTGACCAAGTTGTACCTCTGTGTTTGTTTAGTAAAATTTTGTAAATTGCACTGTTTGTTCGGTAGTTTAAAAATGCTGAAAGCAGTAATTCTTATCGGCGGTCCCGAGAAGGGTAGGTTGTTAATGATTTCAAGAAGATTTGAGAGTTAAGAGTCAATCTTACAGGTACTCGTTTCCGGCCGCTGTCGCTGGACACACCGAAGCCGCTGTTTCCGGTGGCGGGGAAACCGATCATCCAGCACCACATTGAGGCATGCGTGCGCATCAAGGAGCTGAAGGAGATCCTGATCCTGGGCTTTTATCCGCCCTCGCAGATGCAGCAGTTCGTGAGCAACATGCAGAACCTGTACGACGTGAACATCCGGTACCTGCTGGAGTTTACCTCGCTGGGGACGGCCGGTGGCATGTACCACTTCCGGGACCAGATCCGATCGGGGAACCCAAGTGCGTTCTTCGTGTTGAATGGGGACGTTTGTGCGGACTTTCCGCTGCAGCAGCTGTACGATTTCCACGCTGGGAAGGGAGATCGCGCGCTGGTTACGATCATGGGTACGGAGGCGACTCGACAGCAGGCGGTCCACTACGGGTGTCTCGTGCTGGGGAAGAACGAGGAAGTCACGCATTATGTGGAGAAGCCGCGGTCGTACGTATCGACGTTGATCAACTGTGGCGTTTACTGCTGCTCGATGGAGATCTTCTCGCGGATGGGCGCGGTTTTCCACTCGAAACAGCTGGATTACAACAGCTTGAACAATGGAAATGGGAAGGACTCCGGGCACATCCAGTTCGAGCAGGAGATTCTGACTCCACTGGCTGGGACGGGGAAGATGTTTGCCCTGCAGGTGAATAATTGGTGGTCCCAGGTGAAGACTGCGGGCTCGGCGATCTACGCCAATCGACACTACCTGGCACTGTACAAAAACACCCATCCGGAGCGGTTGGCCAACGCCGGTCAAAAGACGTCCGAGCATAGCCAGGGTAGTTTGATCTGTAACATCGTTCCGGATGTGCACATCCATCCAACGGCATCGGTGCACCCAACTGCAACAGTGAGTTGATTGAATAGTGGTTCGACTGGTCTTTGGTATAACTGTTTCGCTTGCAGCTCGGTCCAAACGTCTCCATCGGTCCCGGGGTGGTGATTGGGCCTGGAGTTCGCATCCGTGAGTCGATCATCCTGGAGAACGCCGTCATCAAGGATCACACGCTGGTTCTGCACAGCATCGTGGGTCGCGGTTCCCAGATTGGAATGTGGGCTCGCGTCGAGGGCACCCCCAGCGATCCGGACCCGAACAAGCCGTTCGCAAAGATGGAGAATCCGCCGCTGTTCAACAACGACGGCCGGTTGAACCCGTCCATCACGATCCTGGGCTATGCGGTGAGCGTCCCGTCCGAGATGATCCTGCTGAACTCGATCGTGCTGCCGCACAAGGAGTTGAGTCGGAGTTTCAAGAACGAGATCATCTTGTAGGAGGGAGGGGAGGCTCCCTGCGTGTGCCGGTGCCAGAAATGATGTGTTACGAGAAGTGGACCTTTTTTGATTTCAATAAAATTTCGGAAGTTTAAGGAAAGTTTGTCAAAATGACCAAGTCTCAATCAGTCGTGCCATCACGGAGTCGAGTGTCTATTTTGACGAAGAACTTCGTCTGAGGGTTCTATACAGGGTGGCAATCCAAAATTTCGCGAAGCTCGGGGGAGTGCTATTCAAGTATCTAAAGTTCTTCGTCATGATGGTTATCCTTGTAGCATTAACACTGCACCTTTTTAGTCCCAAAAACTAATTATTTTGCATCTAAAACAAGTCCTCCCAACAATCCGCTGTCCGAAAGATGGTCTTTGCTCGATTGCTTTGTCTTTGTTTTCGTTCTCGCATCAGCTGTCAAACACATTGATCAAGGTTCATCCACATGAGGTAGTTAAATTTGCGTAACACTCCAAACTGTGTTTAGTCAATCATTGGGTAAAATCTTACAATAAAGATCATTGAAAATGGTGCACCAAGGAGTTTCGGCATAAAGAAAAAAAAATCAAGAACTAACCTTTTCACATGCGTCGCCGCTCGTCTATTCTGGTTCCGGTTTCACCGCGGCTTCTTCCTCGGACTCATCCGCACTTACCTCCCCCTCCGATTCCTCGCCTCCAGAACCAGCCTCTCCACCTTGGTGAGCCTTTTCCACGTGCGCCTTCAGGCGGAAGTTTTGCGCAAACCTTTTCCCGCACACGCCGCACTCAAACTTGGCCTCGTGACCGAGCATGTGAACCCGAAGGTACTTTCGGTTCTTGAAGGTGGCCTTACACAGCGTGCACCCCACCTTCTGCAGCTCCTTGCCGCAGTAATCCTGGTGACGTTGGCGCCCGTCCGGCGTGGGGAACGCCTCGTTGCAACCCTCGGTTTGGCAACGGTACGGAGTATTTCCGGTGTGCCGATTCATGTGGTATCGCAAGCTGTGGCTGTTGGTGAAGGTGTCGTTGCAAATCTCGCACGAGTGCTGCCGGGAGCCGGTGTGCATGTAATTTGAGTGTTTGACTTTGGCTCTTTTGGTCTTGAAGCCTTTTCCGCAGATTTCGCAAGCGTGGTTACGCTCATCAGTATGAACAAACGAGTGAGTCCGGAGGATTGCCTTCGAGGCAAAGTCACGGTTGCAGACGGGGCAAATGTGGCGCCCCTTTTCGTGCTGAACCATGTGCGCTTTGAGGGCCTCAACGGACTCTGCTCGCTTTCCACAGACTGGACAATCCAGGATTGCAGGGTTATCAACGGTTTTCTCAACCGATTGAGGATCTATCTTTACCGGAATAAATCCGGTGCAGAAATCCTTGTGTCGCTTCAGATGTTCTTCCACCGGGAAGCTCTTCCCGCATAACTCGCAAAAGTGAATCTTTTCAGGGTCTTTTTGATTGCTCGGCGCTGGCTCTTCAGACGGTTCTTCCTCATCCGGAGACTCACCCTCTTCGTTCATACTTGCCATGGCTTGTCCACCGGCAGCTGCAGCTTCCGCTTTGTTCTTAAAGTGGGTCAACCAGTGCTCTCGAAGATTTTTCCTGCACATCAAAAGCATTCAATTAATTCACAAGCCCCAAAAAAACCCTCAAAATTCAAACCTGTGAAAAAACTTCTTGTTGCAAATCTGGCACTCGAACCGGGGCGCCTCGTGCAGCTTCATGTGCGACCTCAAACTCCGCGAAAACGGGAACGTGGCCCCGCAAACCGCACACGTCGACGGTTCCTTGTTCCGGCAGTCCTCCTCGTGGTTGTAACGCGTCTCCGGAAAATAAAACGCCTCCACGCAGCCCTCGTTGCGACACTTGAACGTCTTGTTCCCCTCGTGCGTGTTCATGTGGTACCGCAGCCGAATCACCTTCTTGAACGCCGCCGGACACAGCTTGCACGGAATCAACCCATCGGCGTTCCGAGGGTTGCAGTACTGCTTGTGTCGCCGCAGGAAACCCGCCGACGTGCAAACCTTGTTGCAATCGGGGCACGCCATCTGCATCCGCCGTGGACCGGGTTTCGGTTTGATGGTTTTGAGAATCTCCGGCGAAACGAGCTTCAGCGTAGGTTTGGAGCCGGATTCGGAGGGGGGCGGTTCCTGTGCAATCACCGTCGGTTCCAGCTTGATTTCCGAGAGCAGCGGGTCGCCGTCGTCCGGTAACTGCGGTTCCGTGTAAGCTGGATCGTACGGGATGCTGACCATTTCCGGTGGTTCCGCTTTGATTTGGGTGATTAGAGCTGCTGGTTGGTCCATTTTCGTTGATGTTAAGATTTATTAATATTTTGATGTTGGATAAAAGTTTAATTCAAAAAACGTTTCATTTCGCATGAGCCCAATTCAAGTTAATTTAAATTATACTTTAATTAATAATTCAATGTAGAAATTTTCTACCAAATTAAAAAAAAATCTCACGAATCAAAACACAGTTTATTTAACATGCATACACGTGAAATTCAATTTGACTAACTTTGTAGTAAATTTTAATCAGGACGATCAACCAAAATTATTTTTTTAGCAATGTACTCAGAATAGGGTTCTGAAGAGCTTTTGCGTCGATTTTAGAATAACCCAGTTGACCTGTGGGTTCGGTCTCAGTCAGCCCTACAGATTATCTATGGGAAACAGATTGGTCGATGCAAAATAAATCGGCACTGATAACGTATGTTTTGCGCTTGCAACACTGCCAGTTTTGCTGGGCGTAAAGGGCGGTTGGTGTCCAGCGCGTTTGGATCTGTCAAACATTGGCCAATCTGTTTCCCTTGACAATCTGTAGTCAGCCCCGGTGGCATTTCTGATCACTTTTTTTTTATTTTAATGCAAAAATAAATAAATTGACTAGACAATATTTTTTGGATGGATCACCTATAGAGCTTTATAACGTTTCGTGTACGCACACTAGCGCACCATTTGATTTTGCTGGCCAGACTATATTTAACCTCACTTTCTTTCGTGTACGTATACGCAACACATGCGCACGTAGATAACTCTATGGTCCCCTTGAAATAAGCTGTCAAACACATCATATTTTATATTCTTTAAAATTGATATAAGTTTTAAAAAAAATCAGGCTTTCGGTATACTCTACACGACATTTCTTAAATTCTTAAAATTTAGCCTGATTTTTTTTTTAAATTTATATCAATTTTAAAGAATGACTCATATTTAGAGGATTTAGAGATTTGAAATTTTGACGAGATCTTCGGATAATAGAGTACGAACCTAGGTACGAACTGTTTTTTTATATTTGAGTTTTTAATTTTTTTATTAACAAAATTGTTTACTTTTTTCAAATTATATTTTTTTAAATTTTTTAAATGTAGATTTTGAATTTTTGATGTTTTGAACTCTTAGATATTGAAACTTTTGATTTTTCGCATTTAAAATATTTAAATTTTTGAGGTTTTAAATTTTTAAAATCAGGATTTTTTTTGTGATATACATATTTGCATTTTAAAATTTCTCAAATACCTGATTTAATTTTTTTTAATATTTTTATTTATGAATTTATGAATTGAGTTTGTGATTTATTTACTTTTAAATTATTATTTTTTTCAATTTTGCTGCGTCACCGTTGTTCTTCCATGTGACATCCATAATTTATTTATGTTTATCCTGAATAAAAAATCATTCAAATGTTCTGCTATCAAAACATGTATTTATGATCCCTTCTATAAGGCTTTCTAGTCAGAAAATTACCAACCCATTCAAAGTATGTTTACATGACAGCTGGACATTTGTTTGCATCAGGTTTCCTATCTCTTTCTAGCAAAAGTTTTTTGTCAGGCAACTTCTAGCTGGTTTATATTTTTTTCACTGGGCCTAGAAAGCCTTATATTACATCATTGTTTGCCCTTTTTTTAAATTATATTTGTTAAACGTGCCTGCAACTCTCATTTCTATTTTTTATTTTACATAATGTAAATTTTTTGAATTGTTTCTAATGTATAATTTCTACCTAAGCATAACTAATTTCGAGTTACCTAATGCCTAACATGCTTGATCTTTCAAATAAAATGTTGAAATGCATAAAAAAAATGCCCCCGTTTTAGAAGTAAACTTCTTTCAATTACTTTTTTTCTCAATTCCTTTATTTTAATGTTTTGAAATAATTAAAAAACTTTAATACCCAATTTGAGTAAATCCACTCAACTGCAGAAAAAGTATTGGAACGCGCTACCCAGGCAAAAGTTTTGCGGCTTCTCTCCTTGCAGAACTTCTGCAAAAGAGAGAGAAGAAGAGAGCGAGCTGAAAAGTACGGAAACGTGCTGCAAAAAAAGTGACTCACGCTGGCTGCAGAATTCTGCAGAAGCTGCAGAAACTCTACAATTCTGCAAGTACGGGAATAGACCTAAAATAAACTGTCACTAGAGCAAGTAGGAAAGACCGCTCGGACCACTCTGTAACAGAAAATCGCACTTTTTTATGCGAATTTTTCAGTTAGACTTCGATTTCCAAAGACAAGTTTGATCGTATTTATTATTTTTAACTAAAAACGTTACTTAATCCTCTCTTAGGTGGTTGGCGCCTTCCTCACATTTAAAGGGTGCTATCCAAAATGCAAAAAGTGCGTCAATAACACTTAAGTGCTTATAACTTTTGATAGGGTTGTCAGATCTTCAATGTTTTGGACGCATTGGATAGCTATTTTGAATACCTATCCAACTATAGGTCGCATGAGAGATCCGGACAACGTTTTCATCAACATATCTGAGATCCGGCTCCAAAAAGCGTATAAATAACATTTAAGTGCTTATAACTTTTGATAGATTTGTCAAATCTTCAATGTCTTGGACACGTTGGAAAGGTCTTTTAAATACCTTTCTGAAAATGTATAGCATGACGGGTTTTCTTGCAAAAACCACCCTTTTTACAATCTTCTGAACTTTTGCTAAAATCGTTTTTTTTTTGCATAACTTTTGAAGTACTTAACTAAACTGCATAATTTTTAATAGCGACTTATGGGACCCCAAGACGGATCGAATGACGTCAAAACGGACAAAATCGGTTCAGCCAATGTCGAGATAATCGAGTGACAATTTTTTGATCAACATCCCACCACACACACAGACATTTGCTCAGAATTTGATTCTAAGTCGATAGGTATACATGAAGGTGGGTGTAGGAGGTCTTATTGAGAAGTTCATTTTTCGAGTGATTTTATAGCCTTTCCTCAGTAACGTGAGGAAGGCAAAAATAGTATGGGGAGGTGCGAAATTAATCTCAGCAAAGTGCAATTTGCAGTTAAAGTGCAAGATAACGCCCTTTACTACGATACAAGCAATTTAAAAAAAATAAAACTGAAATGAGATACTTTTTCGCAACGACTGTCAAATTTCAGTTTTCTGCATATTTGGCTCTTCAGTCCGTCGACTAGAAGTAACAACCGTTTCCCTTTGTTACCGACGTTTCGGCTTATATTTTGAAGCCTTCCACACTGGATCAAAAGATGTTGTTCTTTGTCAAGTTTTGAAAAAGAACAACATCCTTTGATCCAGTGAAGAAAGCTTCAAAATATAAGCCGAAACGTCGGTAACAAAGGGAAACGGTTGTTACTTCTATTCGACGGACTGAAAAGCCAAATACATATAAAGAATACTGAAATGAGATATTCCGAATGAGCGTGTACGAAACACTCTCCAAAGGAACTCAACAAATCTCTTAACAATTCTACAGAGTGCCCGTTCACACCAACCCGCAACTGATAACAGACCGGAGCACGTTCACCGACCTACCTTTGACAGCTCCGCCGATGCGAAACCTTTTGCGTGCGCGCATCAAAACCAAAACATTACTCATCCGATCCGCGAGTGTTTTTTTTTTCTTCTTCTGACCCAGATTTTCCCCAAACACGCACACCCCGTTCACAATCCGGATTTGTTACCCTTTTTCTAGTGCGCGGAACCATGGACGAGGACCTGCCGACCGAGTTCGACCTGATCGTCGTGGGAACGGGTCTTTCGGAATCGATTGTGGCCGCGGCGGCCAGCCGCATCGGGAAAACGGTTCTGCACCTGGACAGCAACGAGTACTACGGGGGCTTCTGGTCCTCGTTTAATCTGGAGGCGCTGCGCAAGTACGCCGAGGAGTGTCGCGACCGGACTCAACTGGGGTGTGAGAAGGTTGAGGAGGGGTTTCTTCCGTTGGGGAGGGCGACGTTCGTGGAGAACGTTGCGGAGGAGTGGTTTCCGTTTGAGGAGGGGGCTGAGGTTGATGGGTGGAACCGGGAGAAGATCTTGAAGGAGTTTCGCCGGTTTAACGTGGATTTGGCACCGAAGTTGCTGTACTCGAGAGGGTCGATGGTGGAGCTGTTGATTTCGTCGAATATCTGTCGGTATGCGGAGTTCCGGGCGGTTGATCGGGTGGCGACGATCTGGAATGGGCGGATTATGACGGTGCCGTGCTCGCGGTCGGATGTTTTTACTAGTCGGGATGTCAACGTGGTGGAGAAGCGGCTGTTGATGAAGTTCCTGCAGAGTTGTGCCAGCTTTGAGACTGATGGGAGTGGGACGGACGAGCACCGGTTGGAGGACATTGAAGGGAAGACGTTTTTGGAGTATTTGAAGAGTCACAAGTTGACGCCGAACTTGATCCACTATCTGCTGTACACGATTGCGATGGGGAATGATCGGACCAGTTGTAGGGAGGGATTGGAAGGGGTTAAAAAGTTCTTGCTGAGCTTGGGCCGGTACGGGAACAGTCCGTTCCTGTTTCCGATGTACGGCTGCGGTGAGATTCCGCAGTGCTTCTGCCGACTTTGTGCCGTTTTTGGAGGAATCTACTGTTTGAGCAAGTCGATCGAAGGGATAACTTTGAAACATTCCAAAGGAGAGCGGAGCTTCCAGTCGCTGCGATGTGGCAAGCAAACAATCGAAGCGAAGAGCATCGTCATCGGTCAGGGCTACGTTTCGGCTGGAGTCTTCTCGGGAGAGCCTGACCAGCAGGACGCCAATCACAAAGGTTGTGGTAAAATGGCTCGCGGAGTCTTCCTCGTCAACGTTCCCCTCGGGGGCGCCTCCCAGAACACCGGAGGTGGTGGCGTTTCCCTCATGAAACTTCCCCCCGTAGAAGGTCACGAGGACGGAGCTACCATCATCCAGCTGGCCCACTTTAGTGGAACGTGTCCGAAGGAAATTTGTGAGTATTTATAGAAATATATAAATTGTTTCAGAATAATTCAACTCATTTCCCCCATTCCAGATTTAATCCACATAACGGCACGCGCCATCAGCGACGACCCTCAGGCCGACCTGGCCCCGTACGTGACGCAGATCCTCAGCCGTGAGGCCCCTAAAACCGCCCCCTCCCCAGCCGAAGGCGAAATCTTCGAAAACACTCAGGAAAACACCGACTCCACCATCCTCTACCAGCTCTACTTCACCATTCCGGCCTGTGTCTCCTGCTCCCAAGGCCGCCCCTCCACCCTCCCCCGCGGCCTGCACCTAGCCTGCGGACCCCTGCTCGAGCTCGACTACGACGAAAGCATAGCGCGTGCCCAAGCCATCTTCAAAGACATCTACCCGGAGGAGGAATTCCTCCCCCGCGCCCCCGACCCCGAACAGATCATCATCGGGGACGAGGAGGACCAGCAGCAGCAGCCGGAACAGGCCCAGGAGGCACCGAGTTCGGAAAAGGCCACTACCGGAGACAAAGTCGAAAGTGGGCGCGAATGTCGCGAAAGTGAGTCGTCTTCCAGCGTGCCGGTTACGCCGTCGTCGGTTGGGGTGCCGCAGGCGGAAGATGATGCCCAGGAGGCGAAGGAGGACGCCGTGGAGAAGGCGGAGGAGTGCGTCGAGCAGAAGTAATGAGCACAAAAATACACATTTCAGAAAAGGAAGGGTTTGGGCGGATTTCAGTTTCGAGAAAGTTTGAAAAATTTAGATTGCATGAGAAAAGTTTGATTCCAAAGAAAATTGTGTCTTTTAGTGAGAAACTGAAATTGTCTTAAAACCCTTGAAATCAGGCATTTTGCAAACCGTATCGATATTTATTAAAATCTAATATACACGCTACAATGTAATCGCAACGCTGTTCATTTTCAAGTAGAGGCAATAAACTTATCACGTCTGCTTAAACAGTTCCGACGCAAATATTTGTACTATGGACACTTCGAAAGTTCTTTTGACGTTCTCATAATCATACACATCATTTCTGAATTTACAGCAAAACTTCACTTTAAGTCATATGTAACATTTTGTTTTAAGAAAATTCAATTGCAAACCTATTAAATAAACTTAAAACTTCCTACTCGATATTTATTCATTTTTTGTCCAATAAGTTGTGCAGCTGCCCTTGTAGGGGAAATATACCTATTTTAAGCCTAATAAGCGGTCGTTTTTGAATGATGCTGGATAATCTGGAGTGTTCCTTGAAATTTACTAAACACCAACGAGTAGAGGTGGGCAAAACCGCTCTTTTTCAGGAGCCGCTCATTTTCGTTCGCTCATGAAAAAGAGCCGCTCTTTTGAACGGCTCTTTCGCGCTTTTTTCAAAATATGGATGAAAAGGTTATTTTTAAGAATGGTGTGATTTTTAAAGATTTTTCAAATTGGAATTATAAAAATTATTTGAAAAAAAAAAAACAAACTAAAAACAAGAAGATGCCCTTGAAAACCATAGGTCTTGTGCGGTCTCTATGTCATTATTTCAAAAAAAAGTTGATTTTAGTAATAAGTTGATTTTTAGTAATATTTTGCAAGTTAAGAAATTTGAAATGCTAAAATTGTATTCGGCTAATACTTTAATGTAAGATCAGTTGTACAGTGAAAAGTTTTTTCATTTTGTTTAGAAAATCATTTACTTTTGGAATTTGAAAATAAAATAAGAACTGAAAAAATGTATTTTAAAACTATTAAGTGGTATTCAAATATTGGCATCAATGCTATTGAAAGTCTTTTAATATATATTGATGAGAAAGTTGCTATGGACACCCTAATGAAATATTAAGATTCAGCTCTGAAAATGTTGGCAAATAGCCCCTTTTGAACTGCCATTTTTTATCCTAAAGTATTTGAAAAAGTTCATAAAGGGACAGTGTTGGGATCAATGTTTGATTAGCATTGAAATTTTTAAAATTGCATTTTCACACGGAAAGAAGGTTTATCGTGAATCTTACTAATTTTCGGTTAAAAACCCTAAAAAAATTGGTTGTTTTTCCAACCACGATTTTTTTTAGCTGGAAATCCTAAAAAAAATTCCTGGATTTGACAGCTGGATCCAGGTCCTAAAAATGATAAATCTAGCTAAATTTTTAGTAAATTTTACTAATTTGCAAGCTGGAAAAATGCTGTCAGTCTCAAAAGCTGTATGTTTTGAGAAGGTCTGTTAGCTATTTTAGCTAGATTTTATGGTATTCTAGGAAGTTTTATAGTTAGCCCAGCAAGTTTTTAGGCTGTTTCAACTAGTTTTTTTGGAATCATTCTCAAAATTTTCCATTGATGGCTGCGAAGCCAGGTATTTTCACACATCTTTTTAGCTAGTTTAGCTAACTTTGCCACTATTCTTGGTAGGTGTTTTGGTTGGAATAGCTAATTTTTCCACTATTTCTACAAGTTTTCTTTCAAAAGCCTCCGTTGCTGCCTGCAAAGCACGCATTCTTCACCCAGCCTTTTGGCTGATTTGGCTCGTTTCTTTTTTGTTCTTGCTTCGTTTTTCGGTAAGTCCAGCTAATTTTTCGACTGTTTTAACTGGAAATTTCGAAATCATTTTAAAAATCCCTTGCTGCCTGTAAAGTTGTTTTTTATTTTCAAAAAGACTTTTTGCTGGTGTAGCATGATTTTCCGCTATTCTTGGTACGTTTTTTGGTAGTCCAGCAAAGTTTTTTGGATGTTTCAATAGTTTCCAGGCTTTTTAAACTATGTTCTAGTTGATCATCCTTATAGTACGGCTTTGTTATTCTATTGACAAATTAAAAAATAAATAAATACAGTAATACAAAAATACAAAAATACAAAAATACAAAAATACAAAAATACAAAAATACAAAAATACAAAAATACAAAAATACAAAAATACAAAAATACAAAAATACAAAAATACAAAAATACAAAAATACAAAAATACAAAAATACAAAAATACAAAAATACAAAAATACAAAAATACAAAAATACAAAAATACAAAAATACAAAAATACAAAAATACAAAAATACAAAAATACAAAAATACAAAAATACAAAAATACAAAAATACAAAAATACAAAAATACAAAAATACAAAAATACAAAAATACAAAAATACAAAAATACAAAAATACAAAAATACAAAAATACAAAAATACAAAAATACAAAAATACAAAAATACAAAAATACAAAAATACAAAAATACAAAAATACAAAAATACAAAAATACAAAAATACAAAAATACAAAAATACAAAAATACAAAAATACAAAAATACAAAAATACAAAAATACAAAAATACAAAAATACAAAAATACAAAAATACAGAAATACAAAAATACAAAAATACAAAAATACAAAAATAAAAAAATACAAAAATACAAAAATACAAAAATACAAAAATACAAAAATACAAAAATACAAAAATACAAAAATACAAAAATACAAAAATACAAAAATACAAATTAATTTTACTTAATTTTACTTAATTTTACTTAATTTTACTTAATTTTACTTATTTTACTTAATTTTACTTAATTTTACTAAATTTAACTAAATTTTACTTAATTTTACTTAATTTTACTTAATTTTACTTAATTTTACTTAATTTTACTTAATTTTACTTAATTTTACTTAATTTTACTTAATTTTACTTAATTTTACTTAATTTTACTTAATTTTACTTAATTTTACTTAATTTTACTTAATTTTACTTAATTTTACTTAATTTTACTTAATTTTACTTAATTTCACTTAATTTTACTTAATTTTGCTTAATTTAAATTTAATTTATTAATTTTACTTAATTTTTTTTAATTTTACAAAATTTAACTTATCTCAACTTAATTTTACTTAATTTTACTTAATTTTACTTAATTTTACTTAATTTTACTTGATTTTACTTAGTTTTACTTAATTTTACTTAATCTTACTTAATTTTACTTAATTTTACTTAATTTTACTTAATTTTACTTAATTTTACTTAATTTTACTTAATTTTACTTTATTTTACTTTATTTTACTTAATTTTACTTAATTTGACTTAATTTAATTAATTTTAGTTAATTCTACTTAATTTTACATAATTTTGCTTAAATTTACTTAATTTTGCTTAATTTTTCTTAATTTTGCTTAATTTTATTAGTTTTACTAAATTTAACTTAACACAACTTAATTTAACTAATTTTTGGCAAATTCAACTAAATTACACTAAAAATAACTTTTTTCAACTGAATTTATCTGAATTAAACTAAATTTTGGCTTAATTCAACTTATTTTTATAAACTCTTCTTAATTTAACTAAAATTAACTAATTTAATAAAACTTAAATTGATTAAACTTAATTTCACTAAATTTAACTTAATTGAACTTCATTTAACTTCGTTTCTAACAATATTTAACACTATTTTTTGATGTGCTTTAAAGGCGTTAGGTGCCCTATTTGTTCGGAATTGTCAAACATCGGCCAATCTATGTCTAGACATTCTGTACCAGCCGCCCCTCCAGGTGGACAGATGTCCATACAAAAAAGTAGAGTGTGGACAATTGCCAGTCTCCCCTTTCCCCTGCCAATGTTTTCACGTGGTTTAGGGATGCCCCCACTTTATGTTAAGTACATTTTTTTACCTACGCATCGTCCAAACAGTAACGAGAGGCTCAACTTCTAACCACTTTCCCTCAACACAAAAAACTTCTCACCTTATCAACTGAAACATTCCTTCAGGTGCCGATCCGCAGAAAATCTTCCTGGCTTTTAATTTATTCACTCACACAACACATTCTATCACCTTTTGCACTTGCACTCAAACAACACACATAATCATCAAAAAAAAAACTTCACGAACTGAGCGGCTCAAACAGGATCGAACACGACACAGGACGTTGCTTTGTTTTGTTCTCGAACTGATGATCTGTCAAAAATCCATGCTGCCGGTTCCAGCTAGTTTTTTTGGTAATTTTACGCAAAATTGTGCTGAAACACCATTATTTTTGGTAAAATCTCTCCTGTCATTTTGGTTTGGGCTGTCAGTTTTGGAATGCAAATCAGCAATCAGGGTTAGCTATTTCACCAATCCCAGATTGGTAAATTTAGCTGAAATTTTAGCTGATTCAACCAAAAAAATCACTGTTTCACCAATTTGAAGCCAGCTAATTTGAATTGTTAAATTTTAGATGGAACTCCTTTCCGTGCAATTCTCAAAACCAAATTCTACACTGCAATTTGCTGGAAATTCAATAAATTATATTTATAACAAGTTTAAAAATCATTCCATCTTGGAACGGTTCTTTCAAAAGACCGGGGTTTAAAAAAGAACCGCGGTTCTTTTTTTGTGAGTCATGGTTCGTTCGCTCTTTTAAATGAGCCGGCTCTTTGAGCGGCTCGCTCTTTTTTTGCCCACCTCTACCAACGAGTAGAGCAACTTTCTGTGAACATTTCTGTTTATTTTCACTTTTACTAAAAGTTATTCTATTCCTTTTACAAGCATTTAAAAAAAAGTGTTTCCCGAATGTATTCTAATCAGACGAAAATGCATTGAGCCACGCCCATTTTTCTATTTCCAGCTTAGTTCTTTTTTCTTCCAGCGCTTTTTTGGGTCTGCTTAGTGCTGCCAATTGGGTCCTAAAATGAAGCTTAGATTGCTGATATCTAGAGTTTTTTTTGATAAGGTCCTATAAACATATGAAAGACAATAGTTTATTGGTCCTTTTAAAAAAAAACTCTGGATATCATTGTTTACAGCGATAAAGCTTGTTTTTCTGAGTACAATGACCCTTTGTACGACCACAAAGAGTTTAAAATTGATTTTTAAATCAATTTTGAAAAATTAACCTCGCGGTCCTTCTTGATAGAAAAGCTCCTACTTGACAGCTCGTTCCAAGGGAGCCATAGTTGATCCATCGAAAAATGTTGTCTTGTCAAAAAAAAAATTGCATTGAAATGAAAAAAAAAGTGATCATAAATGGTTTTTAATCGTGTTTTTAACCGTTGTACATAAAAATTTACATAGGGCTTTAGTACCCAATTGATTCTATCCCATTCCCCAGAATGCCATTCCCCAAAAATCCATTCCCCAGAATAAAAAAAAATATATTTCAATAATTTCAAAAACAGTTACAAGTTACGAAGGGTGCTTTACATCAAAATTTAAAATCACCTTTTTTTATTTTTATTTTTTGCAGTCAATATTCAATGATATTTTTGCATATATTTATTAAAATTTTATAAAAATCATTCATAAAATATTTCTTCCCATTATTTTTTTCTTCAAAAATTGGAAAAGCTTTCAGAATTGAATTGGCGTTTGAAACATAAATTTGTCTTATTGCATGATAAACACGTTTATTAGAACATTTTCACAGACAACTACATTGTAAAATAAATTCTAGTGCGCCTACTGTTATTTAATGCACATGGTTTGTTCGAAACTAGTATTCAAAACAACTAAAAATTCAAAATTCAGAAAATCTCAAAAACAGGCAAATTTGTTTTATAATTTTGAAAAATTATAAAGAAATCAAACATTTTATAATTAAAATTTTTTTTAGAAGCTTTAACTTTCGAAGCAAGAAGTATCACAAAATGCTTTATACGTCGGTTAGGTTAGTATCAAAAAATTACAAAATATCAATTGGGTCCTAAAGCCCTTTGTAAATTTTTATGTATAACGGTAAAAAACACGATTAAAAACCATATCTGATCACTTTTTTTTTCTTCATTTTAACGCAAAAAAAAAAAATATTGACAAGATAACATTTTTTCGATGGATCAACTATGGTCCCCTTGGAACGAACTGTCAAGTGGGTAATTCTCTACCAACTCACACGAAATCGGGAAAAGTTGCCCCCACCCCTCTTCGATTTGCGTGAAACTTTGTCCTAAGGGGTAACTTTTGTCCTTGATCACGAATCCGAGGTCCGTTTTTGATATCTCGTGACGGAGGGGCGGTACGACCCCTTCCATTTTTGAACATGCGAAAAAAGAGGTGTTTTTCAATAATTTCCAGCCTGAAACGGTGATGAGATAGAAATTTGGTGTCAAAGGGACTTTTATGTAAAATTAGACGCCCGATTTGATGGCGTACTCAGAATTCCGAAAAAACGTATTTTTCATCAAAAAAACACTAAAAAAGTTTTAAAAATTCTCCCATTTTCCGTTACTCGACTGTAAAAAATTTTGGAACATGTCATTTTATGGGAAATTTAATGTACTTTTCGAATCTACATTGACCCAGAAGGGTCATTTTTTCATTTAGAACAAAATTTTTCATTTTAAAATTTCGTGTTTTTTCTAACTTTGCAGGGTTATTTTTTAGAGTGTAACAATGTTCTACAAAGTTGTAGAGCAGACAACCACAAAAAATTTGATATATAGACATAAGGGGTTTGCTTATAAACATCACGAGTTATCGCGATTTTACGAAAAAAAGTTTTGAAAAAGTTGGTACCGTAATCTGGGGTGAATCGGGACTGCAGTCTGAATAGGGACAGCAGTTTTTAGAGCACTTAAAGCTTTTAAATTTGGAAATAGATGTACACATCTTGTTGGCCAGAGTCTGTTCTAACCAAAACCAACCAGAAAAATCAAAATATTGTGCTCTCACATAGTTAAAACTGCTGTCCCAATTCGCCCCATGTGTCCCGATTGACCCCAGTTTACGGTAGTCATCGATCATGGCCGTTCATGTTCACCCGCAACAGACACGGACGACGAAACAAAGAGAAACGCAAAAAGTAACTTTTTCAAAACTTTTTTTCGTAAAATCGCGATAACTCGTGATGTTTATAAGCAAACCCCTTATGTCTATATATCAAAATTTTTGTAATTGTCTGCTCTACAACTTTGTAGAACATTGTTACACTCTAAAAAATAACCCTGCAAAGTTAGAAAAAACACGAAATTTTAAAATGAAAAATTTTGTTCTAAATGAAAAAATGACCCTTTTGGGTCAATGTAGATTTGAAAAGTACATTAAATTTCCCATAAAATGACATGTTCCAAAAATTTTTACAGTCGAGTAACGGAAAATGGGAGAATTTTTAAAACTTTTTTAGTGTTTTTTTCGATGAAAAATACGTTTTTTCGGAATTCTGAGTACGCCATCCAAATTTCTATCTCATCACCGTTTCAGGCTGGAAATTATTGAAAAACACCTCTTTTTTCGCATGTTCAAAAATGGAAGGGGTCGTACCGCCCCTCCGTCACGAGATATCAAAAAACGGACCTCGGATTCGTGATCAGGGACAAAAGTTACCCCTTAGGACAAAGTTTCACGCAAATCGAAGAGGGGTCGGGGCAACTGCTGTGTGAGTTGGCGGAGAATTACCCAAGTAGGATTTTTTCTGCCAAGAAGAACCGCGAGGTTAATTTTTCAAAATTGATTTAAAAATCCATTTTAAACTCTTTGTGGTCGTACAAACGGTCATACTCAGAAAAATAAGCTTTATCGCTGTTAACAATAATATCAGCAATCTAAGCTTCATTTTAGGACCCAATTAATCAAGCAATTAATCTAAGAAAAAAATAATGTCCCGAGCTTTTACTGATCCGTGATCCAAACATTCAAAATTTGTTAAAATATATTTTAAAAAAATGATTGACTCTGAAAAGTATAATATCAACGTGGTGATTATTGCATTCGATCGTAATATTACCACGCAATTTTAAAAGTTTGTTGAATGCAAATTTATATTTTAGTCAATAATTTTGTTTGCCCCCAGATGTGTTGGAGTAAATCTTTTTACATAAAAAATAAAAAAAAACATTTTTTAAGATTTAAAAATTTAAAATTACTAAATAATAAAATTTTGAAATTTGTGATTTCTTTTTGAGTTCTCGAATTTTTAATTTCATATTTTTTTTTGAGTTTTTGAATTTTTTTTTTTCAAAGGTGTGATTTTTTCTTGTTAGGAAAATAAAAAATTAAAAAATTCAAAAACTTAAAAACCTGGATGCAGAATAGTGGTTCGCAAAGCGGCCTCAATTTAGAACTGTCAAAGCGGAACCAATTTACTGTTGGCAAGTATTGTGATCGAACTATAATTTATTTTGTTTTTTTAATCACGTGGAAAACAAAAAAGGCCTCTTTTGGCCTCCCATCGTTTAGTCTACGAAGAAAAAAAAGCGCGAAACACTTAATTTTTCAGCGAAAACATCAACAGATCCAAAATGTTTCAAAAGAATTCACTTCAGCAGCAAAAAATATGTCACGCTTGTGCTTGAACATAGCCTTCCACTTTGTTTATTTTTACAGCTGTAGTGCAGTTGTATTAGCGGGGAGCTTTCGAAAATCACATTACGCATTCTGTCTTTTCAGCACCCAGTTAAAAACTACAAAATAAAAAAAACGTAGTAAATATATTAAATTTTGAAATTTGTGAATTTTTATTTCTTGAATTAAAAAAAATGGGAATTGTTCGATTTTAGAACATCAGAGTATTGGGATTTTGAAATTTCAGAATTTTAGAATACATAATCTGAAAAAAAAAAATCACTTAAGAGTGTTTCATAAATAATCATATTTAAGCTCAACAATCAAAAATAAGACAATAAAAAAAAATCATGATCCCATTATCCAATGTAATTTTTTTCTAAAACCTTGTAATGATCGATGCTATTGCAAACAACGGAGTAATTGCGGTTTGTCGATCGTAGATGTCGAGATCGAAGAAATCGATATCGAGAAATCTCGATAGTGAATCGAGAAATTACAATCGAGTGCAATAATCATCATGTAAAGTCTAGACTCGATTATCCGAAACCTCGATTATCCGAAGGTTTGTATTTTCGTATTTTTTTCATTTTCTTGTTATAACATAACATTTTAGTTCTTCAACCCCATTTTAGTCAAATTTGAGATGTTAATGAAAAAAATGCATTTTTTCAATATTGCATCACCGCCAATTTGGCCGCCATCTTGATTTAAAAAATTCTAAATCATTTTAGCGTGGGCCACCCTTGGTTTTGGGCTTTAGAATGGAATAAGACACACGGTAAGGCAAGGGTCTTATAAAGGACGACAAATAACATTACCACACCGAAAACGACGTTTGAATTCATTGTATTTTTCAAATTATGAGCAAAAATGTAAATTTATTGAAAAACCACGCAAATCTTGTTTATTTCGAGGTTCTGAAATAAGCTTTCTCGAAAGTTGGATTGTTTGAAAAAGTTTGTTCAATGCTTATAATGTTACTAGATGTTGCTACCAATGTAAATAAACAACAACGGATCCTTCAAATCATTTAGAGGCTTGGTGGTGGAAGTGTTAAATTAAAATCCAGTTGGGGACAGAATGGACCACTCTTTTACTGCCTTATAAAAAAAAGTTATGAAATTTTGGTTAAATGGATTATGTTGCTCCTGGTAGGTTCACAAGTCACGTTTAATGCAACATTAGTTGAATTTTTAGTTGTTTTGATGCTTATTTGTAAAAATAGTGTCTTATTTTGACATATTTACACTATTTACAAAAATGTTTGTTTTGGTAAGTGACTATTTCTATTAAAGTGGTCTAACTTCATGGAAACTATGTTAGAAATGTCCCTAAAGTCATTTCTTACCTCCTTTCATCGTTGTATTAGACGAAATGGTTTGTTTTCTAAGGTGGCCCATTCTTCCCCGCACCCTGGAAAAGTAGTCGAAAAACTTTTATTTTTTTAAATTGCATAAAAAATAGTTTTAATATTTATAAAAAACAACATTGAAGGGAACATCCAAAGCGTAAGCCTACTACACTGAATTCATAAATTTGTATGTTTTTCTATGTTTTTTGGCGCATTTTACTTAGGCGGGCCATTCTGCCCCCCCCCCCCCCCTCCCCCCTGCCCCTACTTATCCGGTTTCACTCTCCTCTATCTCAAGTTTGCTATCGGAATTTCCGGTCGATAAGATGACCACTTCAAGTTTCCCGTCCTTTATATAAAGTTGTAAAGTGTCTCAGCGTGACTTGTAGTGTTCCAGCAGATAATCGTATCGGTTGAAAAAATTCAAGTGCAAAAATATTTCATAATGAAAGGTACTTAGAACATATTATTTTCTGTTTCTAACGGAATAATTCAATTGATATTTTCAAGTTTTCCCTACAGGACTCGTAATTTTCCTGCTGGTAACCGCAACCGCCCTCGCGCTCGATTACCCCCGCGAGTGCCCATCAGCAGCGGAAGAAGATCCCTGGCATCCCGTCCATCTACCGCACCCAACCGATTGCAGCAAATTTTACAAATGCTTCAAAGGACAAAAGCACGAGCAAGTTTGCCCCGGTGGCCTGCACTGGAACATCGAACGGGACTACTGTGACTATCCGGAAGAGGCAAAATGTGTGCGGCCGTTGCCGTATTTGTAGAGTCGGAATTTCTTTTGGTTCTACAGTTTAAAGTGACTCGAATAAAGATTTGTGTTGAATAATTGATTTTAAATAGTTTTATCACAATTTGCATCACTGTCGACCGGGGAAAAGACTCGGGAACCAGTAGGATTCCTCGTCGCCCTGCTGGTCCACCCACGCGAGCCCATCGGAAACGATCTTATCGACGGCCTGTTTGGCACGTTGCTCGCTCCAGCTAGAACAACGTGGAGGTTCAAATTTTTGAACAAATGGAAAGGAAATTCAAAAAGAGACTTACCCAAGCTCCGCCATCAGCGACGACTTCGTCACGAATCCCTGACCCTGGTTGGCGGCCGCACTCAGCACCGACGTCTCCTGCAGGCTCAGCTCACCCGGAATTGACTGCACCATGTGGCGTCCCTTGCCCACCGGATAAACCGTAAATCCATTACCAAAAATGTTCAACTTCTTCGTCGCCATCAAAATGTCCTCGTTGGTTATTTCCTGGTGGATCTGCTTACGCCCTCGCGCAGCCACCAACCGATTCCTCAGCTCCTCAAGCTCCATCAAACCCCCGGTGCTGTGATTCGCGGCCAAACAAACCTCCACCACTTGCACTCCCAGCTCGTAGTAAAAATCTCCCATCCCCAGCACACTCCAAAAGCCCTTCCCCGAGGCCAACGGATCCACCCCAATCGCGGCACACATCTCCTGGAACTGCCGCCGGAACTGGGCATTCTTCCGGATTTCCGCCTTGTGCTTCGCGGCAAACTCCTCCAGGCCCTCCTTCAGCACCTCCATCTGGCGCACCATCTGCTCGAACTGCGAGTCCTGCAGCTCGGTGCCCTTGTCCCGGTACCGTTCCGCGTCGAGCTTCTGCTTCTGGATGGCACCGACGCCCGCGCGACGACGCATTTTTTGTTTTTGGTTGCTTTCGCGACGATCCGGATTTGCGACCGAGAAACAACACTCTCGGAATCTGCGATGAAGGTGTATAAACAAAAACAGTTTGGGGTGCGTTCGCAGAGCATTTGACAGCAAAAAACGTTTGTGTTCAATTTTGCTTTTTCAACATAATCGTGTAAATGTCAAGTCGAATGTGAAAAACTAACAAAAAAACTGGATTTCCTGAAGTGCAGTAAATTTTTAACGTAAAATAGTATTAAACAGTTAAAATTCATACAAGTTTCACTTTAAAATCAGAACAGTGTCGAACGTCTGTAGCTCAACATAAAATCGACCGGTTAAAATACAAGACTTTGTAGAAAAAAGTGGAATTTAGTTCAAACACTTGAGCATTGTTTTTGTTTTGTTTGGTAAAAGGTAGGTATGCAGTAGTACAGGTGAGCAATAGGGTCCTTAAGTCCTGTAAATTTTTATGTACAACGGTTAAAAACACGAATAAAAACATTTCTGATCACTTTTTTTCATTTTAATGCAAAACATAATAAATTGACAAGACAACATTTTTTCGATGGATCAACCACCGACACCGATGTAACACTCCATGTAAAAAATCTGCTGAAATGTGTCCCAGCAAGACTTACCCCTTGCCGATAATAGTAGTTTATGCAACAAGTTGCAAAAAGAGGATTTTTTCAGCACGAGTCGTACATTTATCCAACGAGGTTCACCGAGTTGGATAAATACGACGAGTGTTGAAAAAATCAAGTTTTGCAACGAGTTCCATACAATATTTTTTGCAATTCCGAAAAACACCCATTGAGTAAAATTTTAAGTAAAATTTTCATGTTTTTTTCCAATAAATCGTTTAAATAAAAAAAAATGTTGAAAAGTTTTACTTTTCGAAACAAGTGCTGAAATGTTCAACTTTTCAGCACTCATTTCAGTGCTGAAAAGTAGAACTTTTCAGCATTTATTTTGAAAAGTGTTGCTATTCGATTCTGTTATTTTTGGTAGAAAAAAGTAGGCCGTTTCATTTCTTCAGAAGGACAGGAAAAGTTGACAGTTTCACAGCGGAATTGCAAAAAAATATATTTCGCAACACTGCTCGACCTATTGTTTGCAAACAAATCGTAGTTTAGGAATGAATCAGCTGATTTGTGTTTACAAACAAAATAGAATCAGTGTTGCCTTGCTGATACATTTTTCGAAAAACCGTTTGACAGCTCACCGGACTTACCGGAGGGGTGATGCAAAGAAGGGTCATCTTTTTTACTTGAGTGTTACGTCGGTGTCGGTGGATCAACTATGGTCCCCTTGGAACGAACTGTCAAGTTGGAGCTTTTCTGTCAAGAAGGACCGTAAGGTGAATTTTTCAAAATTGATTTAAATATCCATTTTAAACTCTTTGTGGTCGTACAAAGGGTCATTGTACTCAGAAAAATAAGCTTTATCGCTCTAAACAATAATATCAGCAATCTAAGCTTCATTTTAGGACCCAATTGATTTAAAAATCATTTTTATACCCTTTGTGGTCGTACAAACGGTCATAGTACTCAGAAAAACAAGCTTCATCGTTGTGAACTATATTATCAGCAATTTAAGCTTAATTTTAGGATTCGTATTGTACGCCATGTTAATGTGTGGTCCAAAAAATAGCTTTTTTTTTAGAGAACAATTTTCTGAACAAGTTCCATAAAAAAGTATCAGTTTTGGTTCAATATAAGCAGAGATATGCCCAATTTCCTGAAATAAATAGTGCCTTTCTCCAAGATTTCTTGATTCAATTACCTTTCACATGATGGGCACTGCCTACTAAGATTTTTTTATGATAATAATATTTTATTGAAACATAAAAATTATAAAAAGTTTTGACGGAATTGAAAATGAAATTATTCTATAGCATTAATAACAAAGCTCAGTAGGCAGTGCCCATTATGTGAAAGGTAATTAAATTAAGAAATTTTGGAGAAAGGCACTATTTATTTCAGGAAATGGGGCGTATCTCTGCTTATATTGAACCAAAACTGATACTTTTTTATGGAACTTGTTCAGAAAATTGTTCTCTACAATGTGATTGATTCTAAAATGTTTTATAATGTAATAGTGTGATGTGGCAGAGGATTGAAAAAATAATGTTCGGAACCTATTGGGTAATAAACAGATTATTTATTAAATAATCCATGTTTTGCATTGTTTGATGCTCACATTCGTATCCGGGCAATATGTTGCTGTATTTTCATGACAAATTGTATAAAAAAAAAATTTACTTTCGGTCGTATCGGGGTTTCCAGCTTGGATTTTGGGGTAATTTCACAGAATGCTCGAAATCTGGTAAACCTGGTTCGATTTTTTTATTGGAGTCAAATATGGGTCTAGTATAGTTGGTTAGAGCCCTCAAGGCATATTCATAAGAAGTTTGAGTGATATAAACATGAATGCACCGATTTTCTGTGATTTTTTTGAGCAAATATCTCATAAAATCGAAAAATAATCTTCAAAAAAATAAGTTGTTCTAGACCCCCCGACGAAATATTTCGCTGGACCCCGCAAAATGTCGGGAAAGAGCCCTTCTTTCACGGTGCCAAATATCAGACATACCGAATTTTTTATCATTAGTTTGTTCTAAAAAACACACCGTGAAATAGTCAAAACAGACCCGATTTCCATCTAATAACAATGTCGCATTTTTTTATGAGCCATACTGTAAAATTTCTAGAGGAATAAAAATATGTTAGGACATAAGCTCTTTGGTCCAGACACCGTAAAAACGGCATTTTTAAGTTTCATACGACCCTTTACGACCAAAAATTTTAAAAGCTTTATTTCAGTAAATAGTAGTCCCAAAAAAAATGTCTCTACCTTTTTCCTTCAAAAATAAAATTGTAGCAAGGATGCTTTTCTGTCATGAAATATTTTTAAAAACTTGAAAACAATGCACAGTATGAAAAAAATTAAGTAATTTTCAATTTCAAATTTGACTTTGCATATACCAAATAATTTGAAGTTTTCTTTGACAATATTTTCAATTTTTTTCAAAAATCACATTTTGTGAAGATGCATTTTTGAGTCTTCAAAAAGATATAAGTTATATTTTTTCAATAAGTGTTTTATTACAATTTAACAGTTATGCTCCAAGATGTTAAATTTGCCATTCAGAGACTTGGAGTTTAGATTTTGCTAGTTGAGTGCTTTTTTAGGGAAAATAAATTATGAGAAAAACAACCCTACATAAATTATGTGGTTTATGGATGTCCTTAACCTACAACTTTGCCGAAGTCACCAAATAGATCAGAAAATTCCTTCTCAAGATATTTACTAATTTTCGAATGTTCACATGTCCATTTTGTATGAACAGGCCGCAAAATTGTATGGAGTCTTGTATGAAAAAAAAACTTACAATGGAAATTTGCCTTTTTTACATAAAATGCATGTGAAAATCACTACATAAATACATCTTTTTGTGAAATCTTTTTCGATGTGAAAAAAACGAAATATTAATATTCTGAAATGTAAAACCAAAAAAATCTAAGCCAAAAATAAAAAAATAAATAAATATTCATAAATTTTTAAATTTTGAAATCTAAAGTTTTAAAATCCTGAAATTCATAAACTCTGAAATAATAAAACTAAAATAATTAAATAATAACAACTTTCGGAATTATGTTTTTTTTAAATTAAAAAAAAAGATATTAAAATTGAAATACGTGAAATTAAAAAAATCTAAATTAAAAGTTCAAAAATTCTTAAAAATAAATATTTCAAAAGTCAGAAATTTATAAATTTAGTTCGATTCAATTTGTTGTTCACATTTACACAACTAAACAAATGGGCATCAATTGAAAATTAAAATTTTGGAAGAATTATTCGGCAGCACGAAAAACCTACAAATTATGCTTTAGGAACGGGGTAGGAAAAGGAAATCTTATGTATCTTATGTATAGTGCATTTTCAGGTAGGTCTTAAAAACGTCGAACTAATATCAAAAATTTTAAGATTCAGAGATTTAAATTTTTTTAAATTTAAAGATTATTTTTTTTATTGAAATGCTATATTTCCTTCTTTTAATTTGTCCTATATCGTTACAGCGGTACAGCAAGTAATCCGACCCGGCAATGACTAGAACGTGCGTCGTGCAGCAGTGCCGATTACATAGGAACCTTAACAAAACCACGAGAAGATATTTCGCATTTCCCCCGACCAGTGAGATTATTCACACCAACCGGTTGAATGCCGAACGGCGGGAGAAATGGTTGCAGGCCTTGCGGCTGGAACCCGACTTTACGTGGCGCCACAAGGTCGTTTGTGAGGATCATTTTGTTTCCGGTAAATTTTACACATTCTTTGAAAATCTAGACTAAATTTTTAAAATCTACAAAATTGTACAGGAAGGCCGGCAAAAAACACCGACAAAAACAACGTCGACTGGGTGCCTACGCTGAACCTACCAGGCTGTGAGGAAATTAGAGATTCCAGCGACAGTGACGATGAAAAACCCACCAGTTCCGCCAATTTAGAAGCTGCGAGTGCGAGCAGTCAATCAACCGGGCAGAGCGCGCAATTACCAGCCGATGACGAATGGATTGATCCGAAGGAATCATCTTCCGATTCCGGTGGCAATGTAACGTTTGATAAGGTAAGATTTACTAATTTAGTAATTTAATGGTTTAATAATTTGTTAATTCAATAATATAATAGTTTAATCATTTAATAATTTAACGATTTCAAAATTTAATGTTTTAATAATTTAATAATTTATTAACTATTTAAATAATTAAATAATTGAATAATTAAATAATTTAATAATTCAATAGTTTAATAATTTAAAAATTTAATAATTTAATAATTTAATAATTTGATAACTGAATAATTATATAATTGAATAATTTAATAATTTAATAATTTGATAATTTAATAATTTAATATATTAATAATTTAATAATTTCATAATTTGATAATTTAATAATTTAATATATTAATAATTTAATAATTTCATAATTTAATAATTTAATAATTTAATAATTTAATAATTTAATAATTTTATAATTTAATAATTTAATAATTTAATAATTTAATAATTTAATAATTTAATAATTTAGTAATTTAATAATTTAATAATTTAATAATTTAATAATTCAATAATTTAATAATTTATTAATTTAATAATTTAATAATTTAATAATTTAATAATTTAATAATTCAATAATTTAATAATTTAATAATTAAATAATTTAATAATTAAATTATTTAATAAATTAATCATTAATTAATTTAATAATTGAATAGTTTAATAATTTAATAATTTGATAACTGAATAATTTAATAATTTAATAATTTAATATATTAATAATTTAATAATTTAATAACTCAATAATTTAATAATTTAATAACTCAATAATTTAATAATTTAATAATTTAATAATTTAATAGTTTAATAATTTAATAATTAAATAATTTAATAATTAAATTATTTAATAAATTAATCGTTGATTAATTTAATAATTTAATAACTTAATAATTCAATAATTCCCAGGACTGCAAAGTCGAGCTCGGCGACACTATCCTGGACGGCACCGACGAGGACCGGTGCGAGTTCTGCCTCAAACTCCCCGAAGAAGAGGATCAAATAGTGGTGCCCTTGACCGGCGAGCCCACCATCCGGGGCACGATCGAGTTTGTGCTCGGGGTCAGCGTGGGATCGCCCGTTACGGCCGCAACGCTCAACTGCTGCCTCAGCTGCTGGGGGACGTTCGAGTCGTACTATAACTTCAAAACCAACTGCCTGGCGTCGATGAAAACGCGTCGGAAGATTTTGGCGGACTTGAAGCCGGAGTTGGAGGTGGAGCAGCGGCCGTCCGCCGTTTACAGCGGGTCGACCTTCCGGTGCCAGCGTTGCTTCGAGCAGTGCTCGTCGCAGGTGGAACTGGTTGAACACATGACGCGGTACTGCTTCGAGTCGGAGGAAGACGACGACTTGGTGGAGGAGATGGTGAAGAAACCTGAGTTAGAGGTAGAGTTTGTGGAACATCCGGCGGACGACGACGATGATGAAGCTGTGAAGGAGGATCGCACGCAAAACCGGATATTCCCGAAGAATTTCATATTTTGCTGCCCGCGATGCAAGAGTGTGTTCAATCAGTTGGTCTTGCTGCAAGATCACAAGGAGAAGTGTACCGTTCCGAGGAGGATTGAACAACCGGAAATGGGCGTGCAAAATGAGCAAGGTGTAATCGTGTACGGCTGCAAACTATGCAAGTGCACCTACAACTCGGCCAGGTTGCTGCAGTTTCACATGAACAAACATTACGGTTAGTACTTCCACCTCCTGGAGATATTCGTAGACAACCGCCTCTCTCGTTACAGATACGCCCGAGTGGGTTTGCCGCAAGGGGTGCAACCGGACGTTCTACTTCCCCAGCAACCGAATCCGCCACGAGAAGAATTGCTACGGAAGAAACCGAGTTACGGCACGGCTGCCCGAGCCCGTCGGCAAAAAGCGAAAACGGTGTACGGATGAAAAGCCCCGCAAGAAGAAGTTTGACTATCCAGCCGGCTTTGTCTGGTGCTGTTCGGGCTGCAAGGCGCAGTTTTCCGTACTGGGCGTGCTGAACAAGCACAAGAAAATCTGCGGAGCTTGGAACGCCAACAAAGACTTGCCGCCGCGCACCGATGAAGTGGTCGAGCAAGATTCGGCTGGGATGTATCGGTGTTTGTTGTGCACAAATTCCAGCTACAAAACGGCCAGTTTGTACAGTTTCCACATGAATCGGCATTATGGTAAGTTGGAGTATCGACCCTTGCCTTGTCGTAAGCCCATTCTTTAACTCTTCCCTAACACGGACGTAAACTTAAAGTACCTAATTTAGCATAATGCATAAAAATCTAGCATTTACCAGTCACATGCCTTTCATTTGGTTTGACCAAGTTTTAAGATATGTATGTAGACGTTACGGACTCCAATCGGAAACAATAACTTCTCTTCAAATCGAGACCGATTTTAAGTAATTAGTCCAATCAAATCAAGCTTTCCCACTTAAAAAACTTTCATTCGACGCGATGCCATTTCGGAGTTTGGGTTAAATGAAATTGTCTTATTGTGACGGACTGAATGAAAAAGATAGGCGAACCTATTCCGGCGTTGGAACCTAGCGGCTACACTTCCAAGGAACCTTTGGCTCCTGTCGGCGATCGACGTCTGCCTCCGAAAAATATTTGACACAAAAGGAAAAATCGAGCGAACCGGCCACACTGGTTGCTGCGATCAAGCAACCCCTCGACGCTGCCTGCTTTGACAGCTGAGCAACGGTCGTTGCGGTGTGGTTTGGCGCGCAACGAAGCGCGCGCAAAGAAAGGAAGGAGAGAGAGAAAGGGAAAATGTTCACTCCCGTTTGAGACGTGATCGAGTAAAGTTCGCAGTTTGTAAATACGATCGGAAATACAAGTTTGTTGCAGTAGAAAAGGAAATTTCCAAGTGTTTTAATCACACCCCAACGAAAGACGGTAAGAACAATCCTTACAGTCCACCTGCAGAAGCGATGTTGGGGAATTTGGCCCCAACAGCTCCTTCCAGAAATACTTTGTTGTTATGATTTGATTCTCCACCTTCGGCACTGTTACTTTAAGCTCTTTTTCCGAGCTGATTCACCCGACAGCACAGGGATTGACATAGCTGAATAATTAGGAGAATATTTTTTAAATTATTTTCCAAATTCAATCGTAATCTTAATTACCTACCTGTTTCTGAAGGATTGAATATTACCTAAAAATGTTCTCGAAATCGCTTGACCGGAAGTGGAGAGGGAAAACTGATTCTGACCTTCACCAGCAAAATATTAACCACTCCGCAAATAGCCATAAGCACGGCACAGATTCATCAAAACCAACTCAAAATCGCCCATCTGACACTGAACTCGAACGAAAAACTAACTTTGTTGACTTTGTTACGTCACTGTGTTCGTCGCCAACGGTGCACGGAGATAAAAAATGTCAATAAATGAGACTTCATGGGAAAACTGATAAAATATTTTCTGCTTGTTCGCACCAAAACAGCCTTACAAAAACAACCTGTATTACAATAGTAACCTTGCTCAAATATGACCCCAAAAACAATCTAAAGCAGTGTTGGTATTCTCGTGATTCTCGCGCTCTCGTGAGAAATATTTCTCTCTTTCGAGTTCTCTCCCCGAGTCCCGAGCTGTCAAGAGCAACTCGCCGATTGTCCGTGCTCTGCTCGCGAGCCGGAATTGTCCGCGAGCGAGAAGTAAAACGTGTAAGAAAGGAACAAAAAATACAATACAGCGATTGAAATTGCACCTAGGGTATATGACCCTATTTTGGACCTAGTACCTATTTTGGACCTATTTTTTTATTAATCGAGGTAGTTCAGGCTTTTAAAGTACGAATTCACTGAATCCCACCAACAGAAAGTGTAAGCAGGATCGTTTTGTAGCTTACCTCTTCCAAAAATGTTAACATTTTTGATTATTTCCGCTTTTTCAGCCACTTTTTCCAATGCCATTCGTATTTCCTACCATTTTCCTAGCACTTCGATTAGGTCCAAAAATTCCGACCTCGTTGCTTATCATATTTGGCTCGCGACACCTCGATGATTTTTTCTGTTTTACACTGACACCAAGCAATTTTGTCCGGTTTCCGAGCAATGTAACTGTTGTTTATTTAATTCTTTTATGTTTTTCGTCACTAAACCATTGAAATAACTATTCTATTATCGAAAAAAACTCAATTCAAAATATTTTTTCAAATCAGCCGCGTTAGATCAGTTTTTGGAGCTACTTTGCCGTCGGTTCGCAATTCGAGTTGTCCAAATTTCAACCAATCAGAGTGTGGGTCCAAAATAGGTTCAGCGATGTCTCCAAAATACATTCTATAAGTCCAAAAAGCATCCAAAAAATGTTTTACTTGAAATGCTTATTACAATGGAATGGTTAAATTATTTTCAATTTTCAATAGTACACTTTGTTAAGCATAAATTAAGGCACAAAACAATCATGAAACGAGCCAAATTAGTTAGACCGTTCCTGAGAACCATGCGAAATATGTTGACGCTTTGCATAGTAGGTCCAAAATAGGGTTCGAATTCCAACCCTGTCTAAAGTGATCATGAAATTCTTAATCCAAGATGGTGGCCAATAAGATAATGAAATATTGAAAGAAAAAAACATTTATTAATTTGAATTTAATAATTGTAAAGATAAATTAGATTTTTTAAACATATCTTAATTTTTTTTTGTTTTAAAAGTTTGAATATAGTTAAAAAATTAAAAAAAGTTATCAGAAATTTTAGAATCAGGAAATTTAATTATTAAATTATTAAGGAACTCAATAATTCCAGCATCAGATTCTCTATTTGTTGACATTATATTTTGCAAATTCTAAAAATAACAGTTTAAGAATTTTATGTTATGATTATTGCGATCACGATTGCGATAGTATGATTTCGATTTACTATCAAATCTGTCATCGACAAATTTGACTTTCCATGGAGAAATTACGATAGAAATTTTACTATCGAAAAATCTCGATCGTGGATTGAAAAAGTACGATCGAAATTTGAAATAGAACTTTAAAAAAAAAAAAATAAAAAATCAAAACTCAAAAAAGCATAAGTAGTGTTTGCTCTAAAATGTCTTATCAAAAAATGATTTTTTTTTATTTTTTTTAAGTTCAGGGTTAGCAATTTTTTTTTACATTTTAATATATTTTTTATAGTGTTTCACAATTTTTTATTAACGCCGTTGACATTATTTTTTAATGTCGCACCCCCTTTAAATATTTAGTATTTAGATTGTTTTCGCGAAAAAATAACTTTGGTCTGAGTCGACGGAAATAAACTCCAAAAATGTCTGCAGCGGTCTTATTTTTTTTTTAATCTAATCTAATCTAATGAGCAATTCTCTGAGTTTTCGGTCATTCGATTTTTTTTGTATTTTTTAATCCGGCTGAAACTTTTTTGGTGCCTTCGGTATGCCCAAAGAAGCCAATTTGCATCATTAGTTTGTCCATATAATTTTCCATACAAATTTGGCAGCTGCCCATACAAAAATGATATGTGAAAATTCAACAATCTGTATCTTTTGAAGGAATTTTTTGATCGAGTTGGTGTCTTCGACAAAGTTGTAGGTATGGATATGGACTACACTGAAAAAAAATGATACACGGTAAAAAAAATTTTGGTGATTTTTTATTTAACTTTTTGTCACTAAAACTTGATTTGCAAAAAAACACTATTTTTAATTTTTTTTATTTTTTGATATGTTTTAGAGGACATAAAATGCCAACTTTTCAGAAATTTCCAGAATGGGCAAAAAATCTTTGACCGAGTTATGATTTTTTGAATCAATACTGATTTTTTCAAAAAATCGAAATATCGGTCGCAAAAATTTTTCAACTTCATTTTTCGATGTAAAATCGAATTTTCAATCAAAAAGTACTTTAGTGAATTTTTGATAAAGTGCACCGTTTTCAAGTTATAGCCATTTTTAGGTAACTTTTTTGAAAATTGTCGCAGTTTTTCATTTTTTAAAATAAGTGCCCATGTTTGCCCACCTTTGAAAAAAATATTTTTGAAAAGCTGAGAAAATTCTCTATATTTTGCTTTATTGAACTTTGTTGATGCGACCCATAGTTGCTGAGATATTGCTATGCAAAGGCTAAAAAACAGGAAAATTGATGTTTTCTAAGTCTCACCCAAACAACCCAACATTTTCTAATGTCGATATCTCAGCAACTAATGGTCCGATTTACAATGTTAAAACATGAAACATTCGTAAAATTTTCCGATCATTTCGAAAAAAATATTTTCAAAAATTTAAAATCAAGACTAACATTTTAAACGGGCCAAACATTCAATATTACGCCCATTTGAAATGTTAGTCTTGATTTTAAATTTTTGAAAATATTTTTTTCGAAAAGATCGGAAAATTTCACGAATGTTTCATGTTTTAACATTGTAAATCGGACCTATAGTTGCTGAGATATCGACATTAGAAAATGTTGGGTTGTTTGGGTGAGACTTAGAAAACATCAATTTTCCTGTTTTTTAGCCTTTGCATAGCAATATCTCAGCAACTATGGGTCGCATCAACAAAGTTCAATAAAGCAAAATATAGAGAATTTTCTCAGCTTTTCAAAAATATTTTTTTCAAAGGTGGGCAAACATGGGCACTAATTATAAAAAATGAAAAACTGCGACAATTTTCAAAAAAGTTACCTAAAAATGGCTATAACTTGAAAACGGTGCACTTTATCAAAAATTCACTAAAGTACTTTTTGATTGCAAATTCGATTTTACATCGAAAAATGAAGTTGAAAAATTTTTGCGACCGATATTTCGATTTTTTGAAAAAATCAGTATTGATTCAAAAAATCATAACTTGGTCAAAGATTTTTTGCCCATTCTGGAAATTTCTGAAAAGTTGGCATTTTATGTCCTCTAAAACATATCAAAAAATAAAAAAAATTAAAAATAGTGTTTTTTTGCAAATCAAGTTTTAGTGACAAAAAGTTAAATAAAAAATCACCAAAATTTTTTTTACCGTGTAGCATTTTTTTTCAGTGTAGTCCATATCCATACCTACAACTTTGCCGAAGACACCAACTCGATCAAAAAATTCCTTCAAAAGATACAGATTTTTGAATTTTCACATATCATTTTTTTATGAACAGCTGCCAAATTTGTATGGAAAATTATATGGACAAACTAATGATGCAAAATGGCTTCTTTGGGCATACCGAAGGCATCAAAAAAGTTTCAGCCGGATTAAAAAATACAAAAATTAAAATTAAAGAAAAAAGACCGATTCCGTAGAGAACTGCTCTAATCTAACACAAACGCAGCCAGTCCGATGAAAGCATGCTGGAAAGTCTTGTGATTAGATTACGCCCCAAGCACTTTTCTTGTCAATATTAATAATTGTAGTACATCCGAGAACACCCGAAAATGTAATACAAAAATTAAAGCGGCCAGCCCTACTGCGTTGTGTTTACCGCAGAGAGGCAGCGGTCTTAATTTTTTTTTAAATATTTTAAATATAGTTGTTTAACTATTTAAGATTTTATTTATTCGTTTAAAAAAATTTATGTCTGAACATTTTAAACACATTTTAAACTCTTATTTTTTATTTTAGTTATTTTTAAACTTCTACAATTTGTAAAGAATTGTTTTATAAAGGCTTTCTAGTCAGAAATTTACCAACACATTCAAAGTATGTTTACATTACAGCTGGAGGTTTGTTTGCATCAGATCTCCTATCTCTTTCTAGCAAAAGTTTTTTGGCAGGCGACTTCTAGCTGGTTTTTTTGACTGACCGCCCGATATGTCAGCCAACATACTTCGAAGGGCTGTGACAGCTACAGCTCGATCATTGTTTGCATCAGGACACTGTGACGAGAAGTTCGTCATTTTTGGGTTAAATTATAATTTTTCACTGGGACCAGAAAGCCTTATTAAAAAGTAATATTAAACCCAATAGTTTATATAGGACCTTTAAAAAAAAATCTCGAAAATTTAAAATTTTCTACTCTATTTTTTTTTAATTTGTAAAAAAAATAAAATCTGTGCATTGTAAAATTGTAATGCCTCCAATTTTTTCTTATTTTTGGTTTTTTAAAGTTGAATGTTTTTTTTTCTTCCGAATTTTAGCTTTGAATTTTTTTATAATTTGAAATTATGTACCTACATATCGAAAATGTATCGACCCTCAACCCGCAGCCGTGATTTGTCGATGGCAGTGTTGCAAAAGAGTGATAGAAAAGCTATCAATAGATTATCTCTGCACCAAAAATATCCGAGAGTATAGCGGCCGTCACTATAGCTTGTGAGATCTCTTCTTGTGTCTCCTGATTCCCAGCGATGTCATTCTCTCTCTATCACTCCTTCCCTTTTCCTCGACTATGCGCTCTCACCACTGAGTCTCTCAATCTCTCCGAAAACTGCAATGAGAGAACGTGAGATGGCGATTAGGAGCCGACCACGCATGACGCCCCTTCAAACTGCGTTTGCAAAATTGGTTTTGTGGCGGCTTTTGTAGTTAAACGCTGTTGCGGTAGGATGATCGTGGAAGCGAGAATGAGAGAGAAAAGGAAAATGTCAATCGCGAGTGGGTAAACACGAAAACGTGTTCGGCTTTGTTCGGCGCTGAGAGTTTCAATGAAGAGAGAAGAGCAGCTGTATTTGAGGCATGAATATTCAGGCGAGATAATTGTAGTTGCTGAGAGCTGATATTTTGATATTTTAACAACCCTGGTCGATGGTATAGATCGAGAAACTACTATCGAGTGATCTTAGTCTACTACTATCGACAAGTTACGATCGAAAAATCTCGATCGTGGATAGAGAAATTACGATCGAGTGCACTTTAAATTTAGCTGAAGACATCAAATCGATAAGATCATAGCAGCTGTGTAAACTTAAGGTTCTTTTTCCCCCTTTCCAGATGAGCGCAAATTCGAATGCCGCATACGGGAGGGTTGCCCCCGGGCGTTCTTCAACCCCGCGTTGCGCAACATTCACGAGAAAGACTGCCAGAAGGATTGCGGCTATGTTTGCACCATTTGCGGCGAGATGCTAAAGTCCCGCGACACTCTGCGCCGGCACATGGAAGCACACGGCCAACGGAAGTGGGAGTGCATGATCTGCGGGAAAAAGTTCAAAACCCGAAACTGCTTCAAGGGCCACTGGGCGCGGCACTGGTCGGGCGCGGACCCGGTGGCCAGCGCCGAGTCCAACCTGGCCAACGTGGAAAATCTTCCGCGAAACATCATCTGTGAGCTGTGCCAAACGGGACTGCCGTCGCACGGAATCTACGCCCGCCATCGGCGGTACTGCAACCAGCCGGAATCACCCCCGCCGGAGAACCGACTGCAGTGCCCGGAATGTCCGAAGAGTTTCGTCTCGCAGGAACGCTTCCAGGAGCATCGGAACAGACATGCGGGCATTCGGGCCGTTCCCTGTCGGTCCGAGGGTTGTACGGCAAAGTTCTACAGCGTTCATACCCGGAACACGCACGAGATAAACTGCGGCAAGCAGTGGGTCTGCAGCGAGTGTGGACTTGTGTTTCAGCAGAAGAACTCGCTGTCCCAGCACATGGAGACGCACGGGGAAAATCCGCCGACGTGTGAGATTTGCAACAAGCGGTTCAGTAGCAAGTATGGAGGATCTCTAGCTAGATTAATTTACGCACCAAGAGGTTAACTTTGTCTACTCTTCTCCACAGGACGGCTCTCGGGGTTCACGCCGTCACGCATACGAAGGAGAAGAACTACGCGTGTCCCATTTGCGATCGGAGATTTACGCAGAACTCGTCGGTTAAAACTCACCTGAAAACGCACTCGGATGAGGAGAAGCAGGGGCTCGATCCGAATGTGCATGTATTTTTGGCTAAGGAAGGGTAGATTGTTAAATTTGGTAGAATTTGCTGTTTATCTCTGGAGCCAAGAAAATTTAAATTAAAATCATCCAACACTGAATTAAAAATAAATCTCTCAAAAACTAATTTCTCTGTAGTTATGTTTTAACGTAATTAAGGCTCGGTTTTCAAAATTAAATAACCAAAAAGTATCACAAAATGCCTTGTTACAATTGTATTACTGTATATTATCTTAAAATTCACGAAAACATTTATGAACTGGCTTGTGTTAATAATCGAACTCTTAGTTCTCAGTATTACAGAGTGGCAACTCAAAATTTAAACAAATTTTCGAATTCCCTGCTTTTTCCCGACTTTTCCAAAAAATCCTCGAAAAAAATCAAAAAATAGAAATTTATCAACCAGAAAATTATTGAAAAATCAGGGTGACCACTCAAGTCGGGAAAGTCGGGAAAAGTCTGAACTTCGCTGAAATCCACAAAAAAAACGGGAAAAAGTCGGGAATTTGTGATTTTTTGTGTTAAAAATGTAGATAAAGGTTTTATCTTGGTTTTGATTAAGGTTTAGTTTAGATTTATCAATCAACAATTTAAAAACTTTTTTGCATTTTGGAAATTTCAGAATAATATTTAAATTGTTAAAGCTAAATAGATTTAAGACGCCATTTAGGCCATTTCAAATATGTTTAAAAAATTGTCTCTTTAAAAATATCGCATAAAAATAAAGGTAATAAATATAAATTGATTTATAGAATTAAAAAGGAAACTTGAAAAAAAAAGTGTTTTGGTTGAACCGAAGCTTGGACTTTTGGAAATTTTGATTCTTTTTGAAAGAATAAAGTTGTACTTAGGCGTTTCTTGAAGAAAAAATATAACCTTAAATATTTTAGATCAAGTTAAGTTGTTTTGAGTTTTCTATTTATTTTAGATCGATTAAATTTTCTTCCATGCCTCAAGTACTTTTTTTATAAAGTCTGGAAAAAGTCGGAATTTCGAAAATGGGATTTGAGTGGCCACCCTGAAAAATATTAACAGCTTTAGTAAAAATAGAAACCTAACAAAAAAATATTTAAACAAAGTACTTGAGTCAAATGGTCATGTAAGCACTAATAATTTCGACGAAAGGAGAAACAAAAACAATTTTAAAAACTCAAAATACATAAGATGTTATGTTTCATTTTTAGCATTATTGACAAACATTAAGTTTTTGTTATTTGGTTTCAACAGGAATAGTAAAGAGAATGCCAAAAAATATAAAATAGCTTACTTTATAAAGTAAAAGTAAAGTAAATCTTTCCCTGTTCCTGAGGGGAACACCCGTGAAGAGTTCGGGGCCGGCATTTACAAAGCGGATTCAGTGACAGTAATTAATCAACTTAATGTTAACATGTTAAGGTTTATGTTAACATTCCATAGGATGTATTCCTAAGGTGTGATAAGGTCCAGTTTGTGACGATACACTACCTTCCCTTTACTAAGCAATCGAATCCAGAAGGGAAAAGATCACCAGTTATTTTGGTCCGAGCCGGGATTTGAACCCCGATCTACCGCTTACGAGGCGGAAGCGTTTCCACTGGGCTACGTGGCTCGGTCTTACTTTATAATGTTATTAATGAGCAATTCCATGCCAAATAGGGAATCGGTTGTACCCGACCCTCTCCGATTTCAATGAAACTTTGTAGACATGTTATCCAACGCTTATATAAGCCATTTTTATGTATATGGAGCCAGTTCCACACAATAATGACATTTGAGAAGGGCGTAAGTGTTTTAAATATTTTTGTAATTCGGAATATAAATATTTCTGTATCTCGAAGCCGTAGCATCGTATCAAAAAGTGGTCGAAGACAAACTTGTAGGAAATTTGACGGGCTTTTCGATAAAAATACACTGAAAGAAAAAAACACTCAACTTTTATGAGATTTTTTGATTTTTAGGTTTAAAAGTCAAATTTGAGGGGGAGCCCACGATTTTTTTTTCGTTCAAAATTTTTGTGAAGATAGCCTAAGATGTTACAAAAAGACTCACGAAAAATGCAGGATGGAGCAACTCACCTAAAAAAATACAAAAATCATTTACTGAAACTGTTTTTTTGAAAAGTGCTCTAAACGTCAAAATTTTCAAAAACCGAATACGGGAATCGATTCTCCAGACAATTTTACATAAAAGTCTCCATATTGACTACTGTCCTAAGTCCAATCCTTGTGAAGTTACAGCGGTTTTAAAAATAAAAATGTTGAAAAAATAGGTTTTTTGATGGTTTTTGGCAATTTCTATGTGACAGACTTGATTTTTCAGTCTCGAAAATATTTTTACCGGAAAGCTCGTCCAATTTCCCATAAGTTTGTCTTTGACCACTTTTCAATTGGATGTATGGGCTCACAGATATAAGCTAATTACATTGCTCATAACTGAAAACATAATATTTTTTCAGTGTAGAATAGTAACCTGGATAGTAAATTAGCTTATATCTGTAAGCTCATACAACCAATTGAAATGTGGTCAAAGACAATCTTATGGGAAATTGGACGAGCTTTCTGGTAAAAATATTTTCGAGACTGAAAAATCAAGTCTGTCACATAGAAATTGCCAAAAACCATCAAAAAACCTATTTTTTCAACATTTTTATTTTTAAAACCGCTGTAACTTCACAAGGATTGGACTTAGGACAATGGTCAATATAGAGACTTTTATGTAAAATTGTCTGGAGAATCGATTCCCGTATTCGGTTTTTGAAAATTTTGACGTTTAGAGCACTTTTCAAAAAAACAGTTTCAGTAAATGATTTTTGTATTTTTTTAGGTGAGATGCTCCATCCTGCATTTTTCGTGAGTCTTTTTGTAACATCTTAGGCTATCTTCACAAAAATTTTGAACGAAAAAAAATCGTGGGCTCCCCCTCAAATTTGACTTTTAAACCTAAAAATCAAAAAATCTCATAAAAGTTGAGTGTTTTTTTCTTTCAGTGTATTTTTATCGAAAAGCCCGTCAAATTTCCTACAAGTTTGTCTTCGACCACTTTTTGATACGATGCTACGGCTTCGAGATACAGAAATATTTATATTCCGAATTACAAAAATATTTAAAACACTTACGCCCTTCTCAAATGTCATTATTGTGTGGAACTGGCTCCATATACATAAAAATGGCTTATATAAGCGTTGGATAACATGTCTACAAAGTTTCATTGAAATCGGAGAGGGTCAAGAAAAAAGTACCTGAAAAATTCCTGTTTTGGGCTGGAATTGCTCTAATACATTTTTTTATGCGAAAAATATGTTTATCAAGTTGCCTTTTTAATTGTGTATTTTATATTTAATTCTAAAAAACAATGATAATTTATTGAGTTGTCTATTTTTCACATTTAAAATTTTATTTTTTTGAAAAATCCAGTTGAATAAAAACTTTACCTCTAACATTATGAAACATGTTTTTGATGGCCTAATTTAAAAAAAATATGCAATTTTTTATCATTTTTACAATTTCAATATTTTGTTGATATTTTCAAAAAGATTTTTTTTTCAATAGTTTTTCATTGAACACGAATAACGATTGGATTTGAACTAAAAAAAATACATCATTCAGTTATATATGTTTTTTTACAAATAACAGGTATTTTAGGACAATTTCGCCGTTTAGATGGTAAAAAACAACGACACGGGATTTTCCCAAAGGTTGTGTTTAAAAAAAGCTTCCAATCAAATGATTCAAAATTCAAATCAAGAAATTAAATCAAATAACCTTAATTTTTTTGTTGACAGCTCTTGGTTTCATTGAATTGATACTGAACAAAATATTTCAAAATTATTCAAAAGATAGAAACAATGGAGAACCCGACGCGATTGGTAGTAAGCAATGTATTTCTTATGGAGCGAACTGTCAAACTACCACTCGAATCGGGTATTCCATTTTCCAATGCAGGACGTAAGGACTATGACAAACAAACAAACAATCTCGTAAATAAAAAAAAACTGTTTTGACAGTTTGCCTGCTTTGTTTGCAGTAACGTCATCCTGCATACATATGACTTTGTTTGCGAGTTTGACAAACTGTAAAACACGAAAAAGTGCGAGTTTGTTTGCCATAGTCTAATACCTCCTGGAGTATAATTCCAGACTTAAGAATTATTTCGACTTAACCGATTTCCCGACATGAGTGGTATTCACAAAAAGGTCCAATAAGCTATTGTGTTTTATATGTTTATAGGATCTGATAAAAAAAAGTCTAGATTTAAAATCAATTGACGTATTTTTTTTCTTCGAAGCAATAAAATAAGCAAAACTTGGTTCTGCTTAACTAAAAGCAATCTTTATTAAACATGATACTGTGAAAATTGTTCACAAATCTGTTTTATAACATGAATTTCTATCATTTCCATCATGATACAAACATGTGCTCGGTAGAATAGTTTAACACAAAATTTCAAACGGTCCGCCTTCAACCCTCAACCTTGAGCTTCTTCTTCTTGGCCGAACTCTTAACCTTGGGCGTCACGGGACTCGCCTTCGGCGTTGCCACCTCCTCCGCATCAACCTTCAGCTTCTTCTTCTTCATCGAACTCTGGCTCTTTGCCGCGGGTGGACTCGCGACCTGGGGCGTCTTCACCTCCTCAACCACCTTCTTCTTCTTGGTTGAGGTCTGCGCTTTCAGGGGGGTCGAGACCGGCGTTGCCACCTCTTCAAGCTGTTTCTTCTTCTTTTTGGAACTTTGCGTTTTCGCTGGGGCTGGGCTCTGTTCCGGTGTTACGATTTTCGGCTCTTCCTTGTTTTTCTTTTCCTTCTTGACGGGTTTCTCAAACACCTTGACGACGTGGTTCGGATCTTCGCGTGCCTTCTTCCGCTTCTCGATGATGTCCTTGTAGTACCAGTCGCGTTTGTCGATCTTCTTCGGGAGTGGCTGTTCGGTCGCTTCGTCGCTGCCGAGGTCTTCGATGCCGGATTCCTTTTCGTCTTCTTCTTCGGCTTCCTCGTCTTCGTCCGGCTGGGTCTTGGGAATGGCGTCGGAGAACTTTTGCAGCTTGGCGACGAAGAATCCGTCCATGTTGAAGGTGTGCGGGTAGAAGCGGCGGGTCAGCTTCATCGAGGGGTGGTACTTTTGGCCGCAGAAGTTGACGAGGCCTTCGGCGCCAAAGTCGAGTCCGGTGGGGACCAGTTTGACGTTGCGTTTTCGCAGGGCGTAGTCGATGACCCATTCGTTTTCCTGGGGGAGGATCGAGCAGGTCGAGTAGACGAGGTAGCCGCCGGTTTCGGAGTTGGCGCTGAGGCAGTCGATGGCCGTTAGGAGCAGTTTGCGCTGGAGGTTGTAGCAGCGCTGGATGTCGATTTCGGTTTTGGTGGTTTTGACGGACGGGTCCTTGGAGATGACGCCAGAGCCGGTGCACGGGGCGTCGAGCAGGACGCGGTCGAAACCGGTCATGATGTCGCGGTACTTGGTTCCGTCCTCGCTGGTGACGATGGCGTTCTGGATGCCGAGACGGTGGAAGTTGCCGACCACGGCCTGCAGACGGTCCTTGTTGACATCGTTGGCGAACAGGACTCCGGTGTTGCGCATCAACGCGGCGATGTGGGAGCTTTTACCTCCCGGGGCAGCGCACATGTCCAGGATGCGTTCGTTTTCCTCTGGGGCGAGGGCCATTACGGGGAGCATACTGGACGCGCCCTGGATCATGTAATGACCGGCCAGGTACTCCGGAGTGGCGCCGAGCGGAACCTGGGAAGAGTACACGACCAGACCTTCCTTGGACCACTTTCCGATGGGGTCCAGGTTGACGCCACGATTGATCAGGGCTTGGGCCAGATCGCGCCGACGGGTTTTCAAGCTGTTGGTACGGATTGTCAACGGTCGCTGCACTTCCGAAGCTTCCAGGAATTCAAGCAATTCATTCGGTGAAAACAGCTTGATCAACAGTTGCATGAAGAACTCGTTGTAGCTGTAGTACAGACAGAGATCCTTCTGCAGCAGCTCCATGTACTCGGACCGGGATCGGTTCTTGTCCCGATTGACGGAGAAATCCGAAAGCACTCCGATGACCTCTTTGATGCGCATGTGGACGTCCTGAATGTTGGTCACCTGCTCGTTCTCATCCGGAAATTCAAACGGTGCCTTGTTGGCCATCTGTTCTTCCAACTCTTCCCGGGCCAATCGCTCGTCCTCGCTCTGCTTCTTCCGAAGCTTTTTCCCCGCCCGTTCAATCGGAAGTGCATCCTCGTCATCATCATCGTCTTCTTCCTCATCCTCCTCCCCAGAATCGTCATCCGAATCCTCCATGAAACCCTTCAACTTGCCAACCTTGGCCTCCGGCTCGGCATCACTATCGTCATCGTCCTCCTCCTCCTCCTCACTATCATCGCTGGCCAAAATATCCCGCTTCCGTCCCTGCTCCGGCTCGTCATCACTCTCCTCCTCCTCCTCACTGTCCTCCTCAACCTGCTGCGGCACCGGCTTCGCCTTCGCCAGCTTCGCATACTTTTGCTGCGCCTTCTGCACGTTCATCGGCAACCGCTCCGGCTCTACCTGCGGCGAACCACGTCCCTCATCCTCTTCCTCCTCATCGTCACTTTCATACTTTCGCTTCTGGGCCTTCTCCTTCTTCTGCTGCCGCTGTTTGCCCTTCTTCTCCTTGGCCTGTTTGTTCTGCTCCTGCTTCTGCGCCTTCAGCTCGTTGCGCTTCTTGGCGCGCACCTTTTGCCGGTGGGACAGCTTCTTGCCCTCGGGATCATCTTCCGTGCCTGAAACGGTTGAAATTGAAGGTTATGTCGTCGCTGCCTACTGCGCTCAAAACAACAAACCTTTCAGCAGGTTCTTGTCAAAGACGGGATCCTTTTGCTTGCGGGCCTTCCGGCCGGGGCCCTTTTTCGGGCGCTCCTCGAAGTTTATCTTGCGGCCCATGGTTCTTTTCGGGGGGATCCGAATTCGGAGCGGAGTAGTTTTGACCGCGGCGCACGACACACGAGCGACCTACCACGAGGGGGACTAATGTTTACAACCACGGCGATTTGAAAACAGCAGCACGCGTTTTGTGATTGAGGCACGGAAAGAAAAGCGCGATTTGACAGTTGAGTGGGTACACGTTACCGAAAGAAGGGGAGGAACAATTCAAAACTTTACACGTTAAAAAGATAATAAACTTATTTGCACGCAAAACTGATGAATTACCCATTTTAAGACTTAAATTAATGTATCGTGTATTGTTTTGAATTACCTCCGATATAAACAAAACAATTTTGTGAGCTGTTCAAAAATACGAAGGAACGTGATTGAGTCCGTTGTAAAATTAAAGTGAAACAATTTTAATATAAATTTAAAGTGAAAATGAGTGAAAATTTCAACCCTGATCCAGCATCCCAAGGGGCTCTAACCCTACAAGACTCAGAACTAAGTTCAGAAAACAGCATGTTCGTGTACGTAGAAACGGACATCAAACCAGAACCGTTCTTCCTGGAACGATCATCCTCGACCATCCTACAGAAACCCTCGGAACCTACTACACGCCACAAAAAACCTCCAACCTACGAACGGTGCGATTTCTGCTTCCAACTGCTCCAGCCCGAAACAAGTGTCCACTTCGACGGGAGCGGCCAGTTCTCGCTGGAAAAGAAAATCGAGTTTGTCCTCGCAACCGACCTGGGCCAAACCCCACCACGGTGCTGTGCCCACTGCTGGCACATGTTCGAACTGTTTGCCGGCTTCAAACGGTCCTGCCTGGTGGCCCTGCGCAAGCAGGAAGAATTGCGCGCCTTCGAAGTGCCCGGCGGTGCCGCCCAAACCGTAATCCGAGTCGTCGCCAAAGATGCTCCAACGCGGCCGCCAAAGCAGCCCGAGCAGACGCCCAAGGTCATGCCGTCGGGAACGGTGACACAGGTGCGATACCCGTGCGGCTCGTGCCCGCGAACCTTCGCCAGCAAGGCCGGCCTGAGCATCCATCGGCCACAGTGCAAAAAGGTCGACAAGCCACGCTTCCGGTGCAAACTGTGCCCGGCCTCTTTTCCGCGACCGCCTCTCCTGCAGAACCACATCAACTGGCACAATAGTGAGTGCATGAAATGATCACCTTGAAAGCATTTCTAGCTAATTTGTGTAAATCTTTCAGACTCGAAACCGTTCCGCTGCCGGCTGAACAACTGCATCGCCACGTTCACCAGCGATGCCAGGCGCAACAAACACGAAAAGGAGGTTCTCAAAGATCCGGAGCTGCGCTGCACGATTTGCCACAAGAAGGTGCGAGTCGCTTCGTCGATGAAGCGGCACCTGAGGCAGTATCACAAGGACAGGTGACAGAAGTGACTTAAATGCATTTTAATGCGAATTTAAAAATCGTATTTTTTACAGAAATAAGGACAGCAGTATCGCCACCACCGACGATACCACTTCTGGTTCATGCGATAGCGGAACAAAAACGTGACTAAGCTGAATATCATTTTGCGAGTAAATATTCTATAAGAAAAGGGATGATTGCAATGTGCGTGTGATAAGCCGTTAAACGCACAAGAAAAAGGATGCTGTCATGTTACACGCTTACAAAAAGTTGCACAATTTTGTTTTTGTTTAGTTTCATTAACTGTTTCAATCATGTGATATCCTAAAAAAAGATACAACGTCGTCAAAACTGGTCTAAAATGTGTTTTTTGCTCTAAAATTAATTTCGTTTGTTTACTAAAATCAAATTTACGACTTTTACACTATTCAATGGAGCACCGGATTCGAGTGGTAGAAATGACAGTTCTCCCATAAGCTAAGTATGCAGATCGGAAGGAACGCGGTCAAGAAATGTTGCGTGTTCTTTTCGTGACCCCCCAAGAAAAGTTGACAGTTCGGTATGAGCGCGTTTGACGGTGTGCGCGCTTTAGGTTCTTTGGGGGGAAAATAAAAAGATTAAACATATTCAAAAGTTAAAATTAAATAGATTAAAAATGTTTATTTAAAAAACTTTGAACAACAATTATTATGGATAAACAAAATTAAGAAATCAATAATTTAAAATTTCTTTAAAAAAAGCTGAAAATTAGAAAATATTGAATTTTAAAACTAGAAAAACTAAAAAATTATAAAATTATGAAATAATGAAACTAGGAAATTAAGAAATTAGGAAATTTGAAAGTTATGAAGTTAGGAAATTATGAAATAAGGCTGGTACAAATGTTTAATTTTTCTCTTAAATTCCTAAATTCTTAAATTGGGTACTAAAGCCCTATGTAAATTTTTATGTACAACGGTAAAAAACACGATTAGAAACCATTTCTGATCACTTTTTTTTTCATTTTAATGCAACAAATAAAATTTACGAGGCAAATTTTTTTCGATGGATTAACTATGGTCTCCTTGGAACGCGCTGTCAAGTAGGAGCTGTTCTGTCAAGAAGGACCGCGAGGTTAATTTTTCAAAATTGATTTAAAAATCCATTTTAAACTCTTTGTAGTCGTACAAAGGGTCATTGTACTCAGAAAAATAAGCTTTATTGCTGTAAACAATAATATCAGCAATCTAAGCTTCATTTTAGGACCCAATTGAAAAAATACACCTCTTAAACTCATGTGTCAATTTCAAGTTTAAAAAAAAATGTTTTGAAGTACCTGTCTACTGAAAACATTGCAGGGCTTATAAATTAAATAAAATTCACTTCTTTTTTACATGTTTTTTTAAACATTTTTCTCTTTCATAAAGCAATCTACTGTTGGGAAATTTTGTCAGACATAACATAATTTATCTAGGTATGTGGCTTTTTTGTCCTCGGGTGTATCTAGAAACTCTTTCGGATAAACTCCGTTCTCATCTTTGGACCGCGACAAGTGCACACAGCGTTCTAACATCATTATTTAACAAAAGTGTGAGTAGATTTCAGTGGAATGGATGGGATTTTTGTAATGGATTTTTGTTTTTTGAAAATATTTGAGAGATCAAGATACATATGAAGTGTTATTTTAGACGAATCTTAAAACTGAATTAGTGAAGTTCATAATTTAAGATAGAAATTATTGAAATCCATGAGAAACAAAAATGCAGAACCATTTATAAATCTCGACTGTAAATGTGCATCAGATTGTATTTGGATTGATGGTGATATAAATGCAGTGGCAGATATATTTAATAGGGAATGATTTGTAAATGAAGGCTATAAAATATATAACTATACATATATTCACAAAATATAACAATTCTGTTCTGCGATTTATATTTTTGTTCACGTCAGTTTAGTTAATGTCAAATGCAACGGATATCTTTAAGCAAAGTGGATAGGTACTTGAAGTTCACGTCCGTGTTTGGGAAGCGCAAACGGATCTTGTTAAAAGTATGATAGAAAACTGATGATGAAATTTTGTTTTGAATGCTGCATAAATATTGCTTATTGATTTTGTCTGGACGGAGATATAAGCGTTTGCAATATGACAAGTTTTATTTTTGAAACGGCAGACGTTAGACGTTATTCGACGTTAACAAATTTGTATGTTCCTAATACCCTATACAGAAAATTTAAAAAGTTACCTGGTAGTTTGATTTTGCGAGAATAGCTGTGATATTAATCAAAAAGTACTTAAACACGTTTGAATTGATTTCATTTGATAATAATAGTGATTATTATTATTGTTTTATTTCCATACTTTTCAACTTTTTGTTCCTACGATGTACTTTTTCCCGGGCAATTTGTCTTCTCCTCTGAAACGCTATCGTTTCTTTCTTCTCTCTGCTTCAAATGTAAATGTATATCGTAATAATAATTCTACCATGTACTAAATTCCACTTATTTAGTGATGCCTAGTGAATGTCATCGAGTCCTGCTGTTCTCCTTTTGCTCTTCGGGAACAAATTAACAAACAATCTGCTTCTTCTCCTCTAACACAATTCATACAAAATCTTCGCACGGCGTTTGCATCTTTGTTTTGTACAACTCAAATACACAAAATCTGGAGTTTTCAATAAATAATAACTAAACAGCGGCAAACTCGCGTCGCGGCGCGACGCGACAAAGAAAGTGGCAAAAAATAAAAACGACGGCGGCGCGAATGTTCAACAAGCAACAGATTGACACCTTCCTTTTTTCTTGCGTGCAAAAAAAAACTGATTTTAAAATAATGAAGCAAACTTAACTTAAACTGGGTCCCACTCGCGCTCGTTCACTAACTCCGACTGGCGAACAGATGCGCCAGCCCCGTGTCCTGGCCGTTGTCCATCGGGTTGCTGCACGCGCTCCGTGGCACCTGTGCGATCGGCGGCAAATTCACGATCCGAACCTCCTTCTTGCCATGCTGGCCAACGCTGCGTCCGACAATGTTCGACGTGATCTTCTTGAACAGGTCCTTCTTGGCCTTGTCGATCTTGTTGCCCTTGGTGGTGGCCGTCAGGGTGATTTTTTCGTCCAGCTTCTGGATGTCGGCGGCGCTAATGTTGGGGATCTGCTGGATCACCTCCAGGATGTTGGGGAACTTGGGCCGCAGGATCTCGTACGCCTGGACGCCCAGCGTGATGAGGGAGGCCTAGTGGGGTGGGGGAGAGAGCGTTGTTAGAGGGGAACTTTGTTGGTGATTGAAAGGGGTTTTGACGAACCTGGTTAGCTTCATGCTGGCCGTGGAGTTGAAGACCTTGCAGCACGGCAATGATGATGTTGGAGGCTAGCGTATCCGTGATGAGTTGCTCGGACGCGAGGAATCGAATAACCGGTCCGCTGAGGAGGGTGGCCTTCAGGCTGGAGTTGCTGTCGTTCCACGATAGGACGCTGTTCGAGGAGAAAAGAGTTAGAAATGTAGGTTTGGAAATATTGCGCCTTGCAGCAATTTCTAGAGTTTTGTGTCAATCGTGTTAGGCCTAGATTTTTTCATCACACTGCTTTGCAGGACTGAGAACTGTCAACTTTGCGCACTTTGCACCTCAGTAGAGTGCTGCGGGAAAATTTTCATCACAGTTGGCAAACTGATTTTCCATCACACCATCAAAACAAAACAAGTGTAATGCATTGACTTCTGACCACAGTCTAGTCACCAAGCTGTGGTAGCCGAGGCAGTAGGTCATTGAGATGGTCTGCTAAAGGTTCCTGGCTCGATTCTCGTAGTTGGAACTTTAGACATTTTTTTGACAGGTTATTTTGTTTCTAACGAGTTCGAGGGCATAATTCTATCAGCCACCTTAACATGTGTTCGCTGAGTCCGTAAACGGTACCATGAATTGGCTATAAAATTAACAGAGTTCTGGCTAAAACCAATACTTCGTAGACGAAAGAATCCTTTACATTTTTCAGTAAAAACAGTTATTTCCCTATTGGTGCTAGAACCGAAAGAACATATTTTTACAAGACTTTATTAGAAATGATTACATGTATTAAATGGCATTGGTACATCGTTCAAGCTCCAGGGTAGCGAAGGGTAACGAATCATCCTCTCCATCGACGAAACTCCGAGCACTCGTCCATCTCGTATTGATCGTACTGATCGGTAGCATGAATCCCAGGCAGCTTCCCTCCGCCGCTGTCTGTCACCTCCCCATATGAGGACCGTAGAGGACGATAACCCTCAGACCGCTGGCCTTCATCGCCATGAAGGGGCCCCTCTCGGCAGCGCAGGATCAGCGGGTACTGAAGATGCCTGTCCGCAACGTATCCAGCAACGCCCGCTGGTTGTCCAACATCCGTCCGGCAAAAAGTCAAAGATCCATTGTAAGCCTCCGCAACACCGCTGCATCCCGACACTGGAGACCACGATTCCGGAACAAGTCTTCGTCCCTTGAATCACTTAGCCGGCCCGTAAAACTTTCTCTGGGCTGGACGAGCCAATAGTCTAGTGCTCAGAATTTTAATTAATTTTTACATGAGCAATTCTCTACCAAAACCGGAAATGGATTTTATTTGTATTTTTTTATTTGGCTCAAACTTTGTGGGGGCCTTCCCTATGACCAACGAAGCCATTTAGTGTCATTGGTTCACCCATACAAGTCTCCATACAATTTTGGCAGCTGTCCATACAAAAATGGTTCGAAAATATTCGAAAATCTGTAACTTTAGAAAGGAATATTCTACTCAAATTTGGTGTCTTCGGCCATGTTGTAGGTACTGATGAGGACTATTCAGAAAAAAAGATGTACACGGAAGAATTTGTGCGTAATATAGAATATTTGGCCATTTTGAAATGTTAGTCTTGATCCAAAAAAAAAAATTGTTTTTGAAATGATCGGAAAATTTCACGATTGTTTCATTTTTTAACAATGAAAATCGGACCATTAGGGTGTGTTCTCATAACTCCAGAATTGACGTAAATTCGCAAAAGACGTCTTTGAATTAACGTCGAACCGATTGGTTTGTGTCTTCGGAAAAAGTAAACCGCTAACGTTTTTTATACTGGAAAACCCCGCCAGATGGCAGTGACCGCACATTTTTTGTAAAGGCTTAACTTTAGAAAACGACGAAACTCTGGAATAAATTTTGAAAATGACTTATATTTTTAAAGCCAAATATAAAAATTAACAATTTTACTGATTCGGGTGTTTAGGGTATTATTGCGACTGCTCAATTTGCGTTTAGGTGTTTTATGCCAAACTGAAGCTAGTTAGTATCAAGGAACTCTAGGTTAGACCGAATTTTACATTAATTTCCCCGTCAACGAGTTTTTTTTTTTTCTAAAAGGCATTTTTGTTATCCGAGCTCCTTTTTCAGTTGATTTACATTTTTTTTTTTGTATAAATGAATGTGTTTTTAAGATGATGCATAGGTTCAGAGTAAAGTCAGTATGTATTTGATTGCACAATTGCACAGAGCTAAGTTAAATAATTGATAAATATATTTTCATTTTTAACACTTTGGTAGTTATGAGTTCTGAGACGATCGTGTTAAGCTTTTTGAAATTTAAAAGGCATATATTTATTATATTTCATCAATTTTTAATACAAAGGCGAAAATTTTTTACCAAAAAGGTAGCCGAAACAGCTTTAAAAATTTGCTCCAAGGACGGTAAAAGTTATGCATTTATTTTTCAAAATTACTATGTTTCATTTACCGATGATCTATATTTTAAAATTGTGTGAAAATATTCTCTTTTGTTAATAGAAAATCCACCCCGAATCGGGTCACATGGGGCGAATTGGGACAGTTTTAGCAATGATGCAGCCTAATATTTTGCTTTTTTAAGTGGTTTCGGTTAGACCAGATCCAGAGCAACAAAATGTGTTCATTCATTCTCAAATATAAAGTTTTCAAGTGCTCTAAAACGTGTTGTCCCTATTTAGACAGTAGTCCCGATTCGCCCCAGTTGACGGTATACCGATTTGCATTGCACTAAAACATTTGTTAAAATTTCCTGAATTCAGTCCAAACATATGTTAGTTTGTGTATTTTCATTTAAAAAAAAACTATCGCTTAACCAAAGGTTGGACACCCCTGCTATATTGATTTTTATATGCAAATCACCTACTTGTTGATTTCAACTTATCTACATTTGCAGATGATTTGATATGAAAAATTATGCTTAAGTCGTTTAACTCTATTTTTTATGGCAAACTATATTTGCGACTTCCATAATGGAGACTTGCATGCAATATACGTCCGACGTTAAATCATTCACGTCACGACGTCAATTCAAGTGAAAGACGTATTTAGCCCTGAAACGGTTCTTCCACCTGGAAAGTTTGAGGTGGAAATTTTCAAGATTTTCCGGGAAAATCCTTACAAAAACAACTTCAAATATCTTTTTTAAAGTGAGCAAGCATGTTTACAAAGATTTTGCATGAAAAACATGCGTGAATTGGCGAAAAAATATTTACGTCTACAGATGAACCGGTAACGTAAATTCAACGACGTGAATTCAGGAGTTATGAGAACACACCCTTAGTTGCTGAAACATCGGCATTAGAAAAAGGAGGGTTGTTGGGGTGCGTCTTAAAAACTACAATTTTCCTGTAAGCTGCTCAGAGGCCCAATCTTCAATGTTTCTTAAACAATTTTATAGCTAATTTTCAGAACTTTTAAAAAAAATCAGAAATGTTCACGCATGGTCACTATTTTTAAAAATCAAAAAACTTCAAATCTAGATTTTTTCGTTTTTTTTTTTTTTAAAGAAGTCCTTTAAACTATTTTCTTGTATATGTTTATACGATTTATTCAAAAAAAAAAAAAATTATCTAGAAATATTTCACTGAAATCTTACTTCCGGTGGCTATATCTTGAAAACGAGGTACTATCACAAAATCTGCAAAGTATTTTTCGATTGCAATTTCAAATTTACTGAAAAAAAGTCAAACAAATTTTATGTATGAAATTTCTATTTTACCCAAAAATCACAAACCCGGCGGCAAAATTTTTGACTGCATATACTTCTCTATGGCTCAAAAGTTGCGAGTTTTGGTACCCTAAAACATATCAAAAAATGTTGAGAAAAAAAATACGGATTTTGGAAAATCGAGCTTTAATGAAATAAAGTTAATTAAAAAATCGGCAATTTTTTTTCTGAGTATCGGTTTTTTTCTGAATCAGAATCATAATATTCCTTCAAAAGTTACAGATTTTCGGCGGTTTTAAAAACACCCAATAAGCAAAAAATCAAATTTTTGTTTCTAGGACCTTCTTAAAAAAAAACTCGAGAATTCGACGGTAACATTTCAAAAGGCATCATGTACATTTTTACACTTTCTGGGTTATTGCATATTCTTAAAGTACTCCTAATAAGCTACCTCTCCACCAAAAATGAGCAAAAGTTACTTCAGTAAAGTCTGTTTAATCATGATTTTAAATAAAGTAACATAAACAAAATCTCTGCCATCAGCAGTCCCTGTTTATATAGCCCTGTCAACCTGTCAAACAAAAGACTACATGAACCTCGTGGCGAAAAAAAAGCATCATGAACAAAGCGCCATGTACATTTGCCGACGAAAAGCGAACCATAACAAAGCTTCCCCTTCAATGACAGCAGGGTGATATACTGCCCCTGATCGCATAAATGTCCCATATGCATTTTCATCGATTTCGAGTTATTGATGCAGTTTGGTTCAAAATTGTGTGCTCTTTCAAAAGAGGTTATAACATCCAGTACTTTGTTCTAGAAATCAGGAGGAAATCCAGTTTTTTCGTGAAAACTTAACACGTAGCCTTATGTATGGGACAAACTTCAAATGCGTTTTTCTCAGCTTGCTGTTTTTGCATATGGGACATTTATGCGAACATGGGCAGTATAGACGTTGATGATTTTAAAAGAAGTTATGTTTGTTTTTCTTAAATATAGAGCCGGAAATCATGTTTTATTGAATATGGATGATCAAGTATCAATAAAAGCAACGTTTTTCGTCGTTTGTTATCATTAGAACATCTTCTATTGCTTTTATTTTAAAATGGGAATTGAAAAATGATGCTCAACATTCAAATGCGTTTTTCTCAAAACACATGGTTTGTACATGATGCTTTTTGAAATGTTGGCGTCGAAATGTAAAAACTCACGAAAATTTAACTACAGAATCATTCTTTACATTCGGCGAAACAACATTAGGCAAAAAAATTTGTATTGCGAAAATCAACATAAATTAAGAAGCATTAAAGCAGAGTTGAGGATAATGATGTGTTTTATCGTATCATCAGTAAAAATACCACCAGTCAAGCTTTCTTTTTAAATAGGAATTGAAACAAGTTGTCCACTTTTTGCCACCGATTTTCTCGAATCGCGGTTTTTGATTTTGTGCTCCAATGAAAAGTTTGGCTCGAAATGTCCCGTAACGTTCAGAAGTTGTTGGGTTAAATACTCTATGTTTTGATCTTCTTCTATCTTATCTATATATATAAAAAATTTCGACGGTTTTGTTCGAACGCGAATCAATTCAACACGGAACGTCGGATCGAGGTGCTCTTTGTTGCGTTGGGTTCGTATAAGTCCAAGGAAGGTTCTTACGCTAACTAATTGACACTAAGGCCACTCTGGAACCGATTCCGGAGCATCGGCAAATTGTATGGAGAATGTTACGTAAAATCATATTTTGATCACAGGAGGCTGTATAAGCAAAAAAGCAAGAAACGTCAACAAACGAAAAAAAAGGCAGAACGAAGTTTGTCGGGTAAGGCTTGTATATATATATATATATATAAAAAATTTCGACGGTTTTGTTCGAACGCGAATCAATTCAACACGGAACGTCGGATCGAGGTGCTCTTTGTTGCGTTGGGTTCGTATAAGTCCAAGGAAGGTTCTTACGCTAACTTATTGACACTTTGGCCACTCTGGAACCGATTCCGGAGCATAGGTAAATTGTATGGAGAAAGTTACGTAAAATCATATTTTGATCACAGGAGGCTGAATAAGCAAAAAATCAAAAAACGTCAACAAACGAAAAAAGACAGAACGAAGTTTGTCGGGTAAGGCTTGTGTTAAATAATCGAATTATTGTGTATTCGGGCATTAATTTGAGCACAGAAAAGATTTCAGTTTGGTTTACTTTATGCTTGGTTTTTGGGATGACTTCAAAGGAAGTTATAAAATATAGGTTTGGAAACGGTTTTGTTGTTGTTGTTGTTTTTTTTTTTTTTTTTTTTTTTTTTTTTTTTTTTTTTTTTTTTTTTTTTTTTTTTTTTTTGGGAGGGTGGTCCAGCCGCACATCGTTGATGTTGAAACCTCTAAACTGGGCCCTCGTCCTGTCACGTCCGTCAGTAGTCTTGTCGTACATTACAACTAGAATCAGATCTGCCAATGAATTAGTACACTTCGACCAAATAAACACTGACGCTGTATGGATCTGACTCTAGAATAAATGCACAGTTGTGTGTTATTCATAAGTCCAACTTATTCAATTATTCATTTAAGTCCAAATATTCATTTGCTAACTACTTTGGATTGAAAATCTTAATTTTAAACTAAAATCTTCTAAACTTAATGTTCAAAACTAAACGTTCCTTTAACTGTTGCAGTACTACTTCTATCAAAAAACAATAAAAATTTGTGAACTGATATACAAATAGGATAGAAATCGCGAATTTAAAAAGAAATGACCATTTACGTCAAAAGATCCGTAGTTCCTCGTTTCGCAACAATGGTCAATACAACCATAATCCGAAAACCGTTAGTTCAACAGATCAACGAATTTTGTCCGATATCATTACATTATTGATTGATCGAGACTCTATGGACAATTTGACATAAAAGAATGCCTAGTATTCTACATCAATCAAAGTTTATTGACAGCATTACTCTAACTTAACAATTGCAACTAACTTTAACATCAAATAGATTTGGAAAGGATACATGTTTATTTTAAATGCTAATGCTAAGCAACAAATCAATTGTACTATCCTGAAGTCCCAACCTAAATCCCACATTGTGATAGTGAAAAAGTCACAGGAGCAGCGGTGTCTTGTGCAATTGTGATATTTTCACTATCGGAGAACTACCTAGTTCACGAAGACAGCTTATCGGTCAACGCTTAAGCCCTGGGGCTGCGCCAAAGCGAGTTCTCGTAGCATGAAGTGGTGTCCATAGTGCTTATAAAAAAGAATGTATACCCAAATTTTAACTAATGCACTAGGATCAAATCATGCCCCTTGACTTTACAAGGCCCAGGGGGAAACGGTTTTGTTGTTGTTCAAATAAATAAGTTTCTATAAATTTTATGTGGATTAAAATTGTCGACCTTATGTCGCCAAGTTGTCAAGTTGAGCTTCGAATGCGGACGCGAAAAAATTCTGGACTCACCTCAGCACCGTCATCACGATGGGCGTGCAGGTGTACTGGTTGCGCAGCAACTTCGCGCCCAAATCGCTGATCACCTCCGAGGTCATCGCCGACTGGGCGGCGCGCGACAGCGCCTGCGGTGGCCCATCCATGCTCTGGTCGTCCATCGTGTCCATGGTGGCTTCGCTGGAGGCGTTTGAGTTGGTCGGATCAACCGTACTGCCCACCAGGGCCACCTTCAGCACCTCGATGTACTCGCGGGTGAGCGTCCGGTTCAGCATGTCCTCCAGGACCTCCTGGGTGTCGTTGACGTCCTCGCCAAGCTCGCCGGACTCGTACAGCGCCGTGATGTACTGCCAGCGGGCCGTCAGTCTTGTGAGCACTGTTAAGGCATTCGGAGTTAGAGTTAGCTACAAGATTAAAGGGGGAGGGGGGAAGATGACAACAAACTCACTGAATGGCGCAAAGTGGGCAAAGATGGGCAGCAGGACGACCTCGTGGAAGATGGGCGCGCACGAGTACACGAACGGCTTCAGGAACACGCGCACGATCGTCCGCAGCCGAAAGTCCGGCACGTTGTCGAGGAAGGCCAGGATGCTTCCGATGATGGCGTCGGCGATGCCCGGCAGGGCGTACAGATCCCGGCCGAGGGAGGGTCCTGCCGATCCCATCATGTGGTAGCAGTGCTCGAAGATCAGCGACAGGAACGTCTGCATGCGGTCCAACGCCGTTGGAGGCTTCTTCACGCTAGGGTCGAGCGGGTCCTGAAGGGCGGGGGAGATCCCGAGCAGTTGCTTCTTTTCGTGCTCTTGCATGCCGTTTGCACTCTTGAAGTACTCGCCGATGGCGGCGATCGCGTCCGGCTTCCACAGTTCGTTGAGCACTCGCATTAGCGAGAGAATGTGCGAAAGGAGCGGGACCACGTGCGAGGTGGCCGGATTGCGGCAGATGGGATTGCCGGACTCGGTGAGGGCGACGACGAAGCCACCGCGCGAGCAGCGATCCGGATCGTCCGGCCAGGAGCACCGCTTGATGACGCCCAGGATGAGGTTGAGCGCGTAGACGATCTGGCCGCGGTTGATGTTGGCCGGGTCGGCGATGCCGGAGGTCGGCGAGATGGGCGGTTTGTTGAGGCCGACAAAGTCGATGAAGGTGTGTGCGTTCTTGATGATCGGAGCGAGGTGCATCCAGAGGGACACTCCGTCGCGGGTGACTTCGGCGACGAACGTGCTCTGGCGTTCGTAGTCGCAAAAGTGGTTGGAGATTAGCAGGAGCGCTTCCAGCAGGGTGACCTGCTCTACGTTGCTCAGCTGGTCCGGTTGACGGATGAGGGCCGTTACGCTAGTGTTGATCTGGTCGAAGATGGGCAGCAGAAGGAGTGGATATTTGTGGGCTATTTTGACCATGAGGGAGGCCGCGTGTCGTCGGAGGTTCTTTACGGATACGGAGCGGGTTTGGCGGGTTTCGCCCGGGAGTTGGAACACCAACGCTTGGAACACCTTGTCCAGGACGCGTGGCAGCAGCTGGACGCCGGACATGGCCACGCAGTTGGCCGCCGTGATCTGGCAGGATGACATGCTGAGGAACACAAACAGTGAAGAAATGCAGGACAGCAGCACGGACTGGATCAGCGGGTCGTTGGAGTCTACCTTGAGGGATTCCTCGAGCAGACGGAGTCCGGCTGCGACGGACGGCCGCTCGGTGACCATGAGAATTCGCGAGAGGACGCCCTCGAGCACGTTGACCAACGCGTCCCACTCGAGGTAAACCGGATCGGTCACCGTGCACGGCGGTAGGTTCCGTTCGGAATGTGCTGCCTTCTGGAGGCGTGAGTTGAGCCACTGTTCACAGTAGGAAAATGCCACCAGCGGAGCGATCAACGTGGCCTGGCGGAAGATCTCCAGGAAGTCGGTCCGACAGCGGGCGAAGAACACAAGCCATTCTTCTTCGCCGTCGTAGTCCAAGCTGATGAACGTCTGCGGATGCATCGTGATCTCCGTCGGACGGGACGTCGGATAGGCCAGTTTGATGATCTTCGGCCCAAACAGCTCGATGATCTTGGGAATGTAATCTAGCAGCAGTGGATCGCGGGCAATTTGCTCGTGCTTGAGCAGGGCCATCCAGGCGAGGGCAGCCGAGTGGGACAGCGTGTAGCTCGAGTGGCGCGTAAAGGTCAGGATCGTCTCCAGGAAGGTGGCGAAACTCTGCCGAGACACTTGACAATCTTCCTTTCCCCACAATCCCGTCAGTTGAGTCACCAACCCGTTCAACACCTGGATGAGCTTCTTCAGGAACTGATAGTACGGCTCACTGCCGAACCGTTCCGTCTGCAGCGCCGCCCGGTAGTAGTGCCCCACGGGAGCTTCGTCAAACAGCAGCAACAGTGGCTTGCGGTCCTTGATCTGCCCCTTGCGGTTCACAATCTGCAGCAGACACTCGGCGGCCGGTTGCTGAAACTCCACATCAATCAGCAAAATGCACAAGATCTGCAGCAACCTCCCGTTCGCGGCCATTATATGGTTGATTGACACCCACTCCACAAACCCAGTCAACGTCAGCAGCACCACCTGCACAACCCGACTGTGCCCCAGCGCCTTGTTCTTGTCCCCAACGGCTGTGGCGTTCCGGAACTCCCCAACATGCAACTCAATCAGCCTCAGGAAAAAGTCGAAAATCTCCGACATGTTCACCGTCAACGCCTGGTAAATGTCCTTCCGGCGCTGGTTACTCTCAATCGTCTGCAGCAGCGCCACGTCCTCAACCAGCCGCAAAAACACCAACAGAACCAACTCCGTCTGGGCGGATCCCTTCGAGCAGGCGTCGCTCAACTCCGCCAGCAGCGTCGTCCACTGCTGGGGCCACTCGCGCTTTATCATCTCGACGATGACCCGCGACAGCCCATCCTTGATGTGCGACACCGTCTGGTCCTGCGCCTCGCCAACCCCGGTACCCAACAGCTTCATCGCATTCTCCTTGATGAAGATCTTCTCCTGCTGCGAGATGCTGTTCCAGTTGAACTTGACCGTGTGCTCCATCAGCTGAAGGCCAAAGTGGCGCACGATCGACGGGTAGTTGCCCATCACCAGGTACAGACCGGCCTGGGCGCACAGCGGAGAAACCTCCTTGAATCTAGAAGACATAAATGTTAAATCTTAACCAAGGTCGTTTACTTCAAAGCACTCACCTCTCACACGCCACATAGGCATCCATGCGAGATTGCTGGGACGCGGCCGGATCGAGCGTAATCTTGACCGCCCGAGCTAGCTCGTTGGCCAACCCAACCACCTCTCCTGCTGGTTCCATCCCGGATTTTTAGGTGCTTCTCAAGGTGTTGATCACTTTCGTCGTTGAACTTTTGTTGATGTTTTCAGTCGAATTTTCCTTGCTTACTTCGTTGAATCTACAAAATAATGTCAAAAAAATTATTCAAATCTTCAGCCAAGTTGCGAAATGTTGACAGCGAGGCAAAACAATCCGCTCCATGATTCTTTTTGTGGTGGACATCGCAGCAGTCTGCGAATCCCCCCACCCTACCACCCTCTTGCTTTTTCGCCAAACTTCCCCTCTTCCCCCCAAAGTTCTCAAGCATTCCGCACGCGAACCGGCCGACCCCCTTCGCAAGAAGTTCCAACCTACCGGATCTGCTCCGAGTGTGGCCAGCCAGCTAACAACCAACCATCGCCGTCGACGGCCTGGATACACCTTCGCGCACACACCGCTGGACCGCTTTTGGAACGTGGAAAGTGCGGAAAAACACGGGCGCGAGTTTAACCAAGAAATTTTCCTTGCTTCGCGTTTTTTTTGACTTTTTGCATGGAGCCCGAGAGTGACAGGCGCGCGCGATGGTGGCGTCACGCGAGCTGCGGTGGAGATTCTGGGAAGTTTTGAGTTTTGAGCGGGCAGTGCTGCCAGGTACTCCGACAGAATGGACGTGGCGTGAACGTGGTCTAGTTTGTTTACGTGAGCTTTAGAAATTTAAGGGGCTACGTATGCGAGTATAGAATTGAACTTCAGATTGATCAAAAATTATTTTTGATTCGAAAAACTTTAGGTCTGTTCCCGTCAAGGGGGTTGACACTCGATCATTCTGGAATAATTCCAGGTTCATTCCGGAATAATTGGAATGATGAGGATGATTGTTCTACTTCATGAGTATTTCCTCATGAGTGTGTAAACGTCAAAACATCGGCAACATAAACAACAAGATTTTTTGCGTGATTGGATTTTGTTTCCATTTTACTGTATTTTTTCCCAAAAGCAACTAACGGGTTTGCAATTTTTTTTAAACCGGTTCCGTCATAAGTGTCCGACGCCCAGTTGCCGATCAGCTGCTCGGTGGTTATACTCGCTCCGGAGCCGGTTCTGGAGCTAATCATTGCGGAAAAGGAAACAAAATCACTGCAGGGGCGGATGAAGATGTTTTTGCTGCTACTGAAACCTGGTCGCCTTCCATCGCACACCAAGCACCAAGAAGTGGACCGAGCGGAATTTGCCGGTGGAAGAGGACGTTTTAAACAACAAGCCTATAACGAGCTGGGTGGAGGAGGTATAACCAGCCACTATCGCAGTCATCACCTCCATCACGACGATCTCCACCAGAAGACGGTCTCGGCGGAGGGCTGTCTCGGGGTGAACCAATCCGTCGAGGACCACCCTCGACACGTGGTGGCTGTACTCCGGGACCTCGAAACGAAGGTGCGCTCGCAGGCTCCGGTGGGAAAGCTTTACTTTATTTACTACTACATTACCTTACTTTACTTTAGTGCACCGAGCGCGTCGAAGGCGGTTTCGATCCGGGAGGTAAAGTGGAGAGCATCGGCAAGTTGGTCACGGTTCGAGGAATCGTTACCCATTGCACAGAGGTGTAGCCCACGATGACGGTGGCCACGTGTGACCGTTGTGATGCCGAGAAGTAGCAACCGGTGAGCTGGATGAGCTTCATGCCAACAATCGATTGTCCGTCGAAGGATTGTCGGGAGAACAAATCCGGCGGCCTTTTGTTTCAAATCTTTCAAAATTTCAAAACAAATCCGGCGGCCATGGTTTCGGGACTGCTGAATGAGATATTCCTGGAAGCACACCGGATCGTCTGTCTGAACATGTCAGAGGATGGCGAGACGAGCAACGAGCTGACTCCGGACGGACTGGCCGAATTTACCAAGGATGACTTTTACACGCGAATTACGAGCAGTTTGGCGTTGGAGATTTACGGCCATTTGGACGTGCTGTTGCTACTGGTTGGTAGAGTCGATCTGCCTGATGGGAGATCCCGGTGAGGCCAAGTCGCAGATGTTAGACTACATCGATCGGTTGGCGGTTCGTAATCAGTACACAATGGGCCCGTGGTTCTTCTAGAGTTGGCTTGATTGCCGCCGTCATGAAGGATCCGGGGACCGACGAGATGATGCTCGAAGTTCAGGGCATTTGCTGCATCGACGAGTTCGACACGATGGCCGATACCGATCGAGTTGCCATTCACGAGGTCATGGAACTGCAACAGATTTCTATCGCCAAAGCAGGCATCATGACTTGTCTGAACGCCGTACGGTTGTTGGAACCTACGTCGCACCATCGAGCAGAATATCCAACTGCCAGCCGGTCTGCTTTCCCGTTTCGATCTTCTCTGGCTCATTCAAGACAAACCGGACCGCGAAAACGACCTTCGTCTGGCCAAACACATCATCTTCGTCCACAGCCATGGAAAGCTGGCGTCCGAGTACATCATCAACGCGTACATCAAACTGCTTCCACGAGGCAAGCAACAACCACGACTCGACCCGAAACTTGCTGGGAATCTAGCGACTCCGATCGCCCTTGCCAGGCTCCGTTTGGCCGACGAGGTCGGCAAAGATGTCGTGCAAAGGCCCTTAGTCTGCTGGAAATGTCCAAGGACTCGCTGAACAAAACCTACCAGAAGACCACCAAGTTTTGTATTAATAACTCAAGCTACGGCGGTATCTAAAAATCTTGTTTTATTCACAGCGCTTTAAACACTTTGGACGGACAAGATCTTCGCGCTGATGCAGGAGTTGGCCGGGACGAGCAAGACGGCCAAGATCTCGGACGCGATGGAGCGCTGCTCGATCATTGTCTTAATTCTCCTCTGCCTTTTTTATCCAGGTGGTTCACATGTTTGCCCTGAGTACAATGTTGTAAGAGAATAAATTGAGTTTTATAAGCAATAAATGTTGACTTTGGATGAACTTTATTTTACAGAGGAGGTTACGCCGGCCGTGCCGGAGATGTTTTGTTCAAGTCCTGAAAAAGAAATCGTTGATAAAACCATCTAACTTGTAAAAAAAAGAAAAAACAAACTTCGAAGACCTTCGTCGTATCCGCGCGCCATCCGTACGTGTGCCTTTTTCTTGCCGTCCGGCCAAAATACTGGTGATTTGTACACTTTGACAGCCTCTTGACCGCGGCCTTGACGTGGTTCTTGTTGGCGCCCAGATAGATCAGTACCACCAGTGTGTTGGCACCGATTTTCGTGGGAACTTGGGGTTGTTTTCTGGCTGCAGCCACCGTTGGAGCCTACAGCAACGGCACCGCTTCCGGCAGCAGCCACTCCCTTCTTAGCGGCAGAACCCTTCTTGGCCAGTTCAGTCTCGGAGCAGCGGCCAGATTCTTCTTGCCTTCTTGATCATGCCGTACGAAGTCCCCAGGTAGTCGTGGTCGAGGAATACATGTCCAGCGCGACCTAGGTCCGTTAGCAGCCGAGCAGCACCCATGCGGTTGCCCATGTTCCCCGTCCGGCTAAGGTGGTTCGCCATGCTCAGCAGCACCACCGGGTGCATGTTTCTGATAGCTTCCGGCCGGATTTTGCTTTGATTGTTCGCGAACTATTAAATTTTTCAGCGACACACGATGTTTACTTTTTCGCCCAGTTTGACAGATGGAAAACCGCTAACACGCAAAAATAAAATTAGCAATAATTTTGGAAAACGGAATCATTCCACCATCATTCTGGAATAATTCTGGAATGAATGGAATGATTCGAATAAAAATATTCGATGTGTCAACCCCTTGGTTCCCGTACATATAAAATAGGGTCCTGAAACCCCATCTAAATGTTTAAGTATTTATAACGTTTAAAAACACAATCAAATACAATTTTTGTTCACTTTTTTTACATTTTACGATGGATCATCTATGGGCCCCTTGGAGTTGGAACGAGCTGTCAAAAAGGAAGCTTTCGGTCAAGAAGGGAAAAAATCAATTTTAAATCCTTTGCGGTCGTACAAAGAATTATTGAACTCAGGAAAATATTTTTAAAAATTAGAAATTAGGCTAGAAATTGGGTCGTAAAATGAAGTGAATCGACAGGGGAGGAAGAAGCGTGGGGACACACCACCACAGAGAACAGATGTACATCTAAGCTCTAACTTGTGTGTAAACAATGTTGCACTAAAAAAATGCGTTGCATACAATCTTGCATCAAAGAAATAAGAGTGTGCAGGATACGCTTGGCGGCGCCACCGTCGCGGCTGAGAATACTTGACTTAACAATAAAAAAGGCTTAATAATTTCGAAAGAAAATAAATGTTAACCTCATTTAAATATAAAATTCACTTCTGTATAATTGGGTCCTAAAATAAAGCTTAGATTGCTGATATTATTGTTTACAGCGATAAAGCTTATTTTTCTGAGTACAATGACACTTTGTACGACCACAAAGAGTTTAAAATGGATTTTTAAATCAATTTTGAAAAATTAACCTCGCGGTCCTTCTTGACAGAAAAGCTCCTTCTTGACAGCTCGTTCCAAGGGGACCATAGTTGATCCATCGAAAAAATGTTTTCTTGTCAACTTTTTTTTTGCATTAAAATGAAAAAAAGTGATCAGAAATGGTTTTTAATCGTGTTTTTTACCGTTGAACATAAAAATTTACATAGGGCTTTAGTACCCAATTCCAGTTGACTAAAAATATTGCAAAAATGCATTAACATTACCGAAAACCTAACAGAAAACTCATTCAAAAATGATTTTTCAAGCGACAACTTAAAATAGTCCCTTTACACATGTTATGTCCGATTTCGTTTTGTTTACCTTCTTTGGCGCTTTAAATTGCAACCCTCTGATGAAGGACAGTCAGACATTGGTCTGATGTCGTTCGAACGGAATGTTTTATGCAGTGATTAGATGGTCCAACGTTCTGCTACTGTAGGCCATCATGATTTTGGAAGTGGCGCTATCTAGACGGATGGTGCACACCCTAGCTCTTTTCAACGTATTTTCACTGACGAACTGACGTGCCACGAGCAAACCACTTTTGACCGCAGTTGTCTTCTTCTTGTTTGACGTTTTTTGTTCTAGCGAACAATCTGTCATCCGATTTTTTCTCTTCCCTCTTGCTTCGAGCTAATGTTTACATGCAATGTATTGTTGAAGTCAGTTTAAACTTGCACGCGCTTTCAGCGAAACGAATAGCGCACTCCAAAAACGTTCTGAGCGCAGATTTTATTGAAACGACGCAGATTACAATTTGAAGCATAGTCGCAATATCGAAAAAACGTGTGGGATAGAGAATTAGTTCAGCGAACCTGAAGGTAGATGGAGTTGGTGTTCGCTGGAGAATTTGCGGTCAGAATTTTCTCAAAAATATGTATGGGGTGGCACGTCAGTTCGTCAGTGGTATTTTGGTTTGAATTTTTACACACGTTTTTCAATGCTGTTTGTTCAATGATATACATCTGTTCTCTGTGACACCACCATACGCTCCGAGATTTGCTTGTATTCTTTGGGAGCACCATGCTATGAAGGTTTGTTACTCCGGGACCCTCTGGGATGGGACATTGTATTTCCACGAATGCCCTGGACACTATTTGCCGTGGTTGTAGCGCCACAACTCGCTCTCTGTAACAATATTCCTAATTCCAGTCCAAGCTCACTAAGTCTTCATGGCCAAGTGGTTAGCATTTTTGCTTACCAATCCAAAGAACGGGGGATCGAACCCCGCCTTGAGTGACTTTGATTTTTCGTTCATATTCAATCATTTCAAATTTCTGTGTTCTTCTTTCTCGTTGGGAGCAGATCGAACCCACGGCCGCACCCTCGAAAATTTCAAATGACTAATAAATTCAGAAGCAAAAATATTTAAAAATTTAATTAAATTAGTTTTTCTAAGAATTCTAAAATTCAAAAAAAATCTTTAATATTAAAATTCTAAGAAAGTAAATTCGAAGATTTCGAAAATTCCAAAGCAGGTATTAGACTATGACAAACAATGAAACAAATACAAACATTTTGAGTTGTTTGTGAGTTTGTGAGCTTATTTGTCTGAGTACAACAGCAAAGGATTTAAAATGAATTTTCAATTCAATTTTTAAAAATAATCTCTGCGGCCCTTCTTAACAGATAGCATCCTACTTGAAAGTTTGTTCCAAGGGATTGCATTGTGTGTGGAATCGGATTCCGTCTAGGAAATCGTCTGCCTAGGATGGCCAGTGCGGACTTGCATCCGAACCGGCCGAGCGTCACACGAGGAAAGAGCCTGACAGCTGGACCTGCTTTGCCAGCTGTCACTGACCCGTGCGTGTGGCTGCGTCCATGCGTTGTCAGCGCATGGCTGCGTCAAGCCCTGCGTACGAGGGGCTTATTGGACTAGATTCAATGGAGTGCGTTCACTAACACCGCAACAGGGTTTATCACTCCACACATCTCTCCTCTTCTCCATGAAAAAACAAAAAAAAATCTTCCTTGAAGACTGCGATCAATAAACCGTTGAACTACGACTGAACACTACGCCTGCAGTCCATCCCTATGGACTACTATCAACTTCCCCTCATGCTTTGTATCCATTGCCATAATCGATCCAATAAATGCAGGTTACGGTAGAATTTATTGAGCATAGAAGCTGCTTCATAATACCCAGTTAAGTTATTTTTCGATCCACATACTTCTTTAGGTCCACCATCGCCTTGCTCTTAAGCTGCTTGTCCATCGCTCTGTCACCTGTTTACCCGACTCAGCTTTAAAGCTCTTTGAACAATTCTAGAGCTAGCCCAATCAGATAGATCATGAAAGATTTCGTTGTCGCAATTTTCAAACCTATCCGATTTTCTCCAAAAATTTCTAAAGAGTTATACATCCATGATTATCATCAGACAACTCTCTCTATCTCTTTCTCTCTCTATCTCTTTCTCTCTCTATCTCTTCCTTTCTCTATCTCTTTGTCTCTCTATCTCTTTCTCCCTCTATCTCTTTCTTTCTCTATCTCTATCTCTCTCTATATCTTTCGCTCTCTATCTGTTTCTCTCTCTATCTCTTTCTATCTATCTCTCTACCTCTATCTCTTTCTCTCTCTTTTTTTCTCTCTCTCTCTTTCTAAAAAAGTAGCTTCTTTATACAACTAAGCCCAGAAATATTTTTCCTTTTTTCTTTTATGATATTTGTTCTCATCACTCACACAACACTTTCCTCAATAGAACATCGGCCCTCAAACATTGTTTTTGGTTTTTTTTTAATTTGGCATTTCTTGCACTTAAATTTGATACACAATTTCTCACTATCTTCTAGTCGACACTTACGTTCAAAAGAAAGATCATTATTTCACGTACATCCGTTTATAGTTTTGCTCACAATTCGTCAAAAGAACATTCGTGACAATAAAGCCTTATTCACAAACCCGTCTCAATTATCAACAATGCTGCCTTAGCCTTTCAACCACAGTGAGTCAGTCTGGATCACCATTTTCTGATTGAGTAACAGCAATAGCGGCTTTTCAGACTTTTACCGCGACAAACCGAACCACCGTACAACACGATCATTTTTACTTGGAACAATCGCGGCCTTCCAGGCTATTTACCACGGCGGGTCAATCTGACCCACCGTGCCCAACGCGACAAAATGTTCCTCCAATCGCGGCCTTCCAGGCTATTTCCCACGGCAGGCCCATCTGACCCACCGTGCCCAACGCGACAAAAAGTTCCACCAATCGCGGCCTTCCAGGCTATTTCCCACGGCAGGCCCATCTGACCTCCGTGCCCAACGCGACTCTTTTTTCTTTGGAACAATCGCGGCCTTCCAGGCTATTTACCACGGCGGGCCAATCTGACCCACCGTGCCCAACGCGACAAAATGTTCCTCCAATCGCGGCCTTCCAGGCTATTTACCACGGCAGGCCCATCTGACCTCCGTGCCCAACGCGACTCTTTTTTCCTTGGAACAATCGCGGCCTTCCAGGCTATTTACCACGGCGGACCAATCTGACCCACCGTGCCCAACGCGACTCTTTTTTCCTTGGAACAATCGCGGCCTTCCAGGCTATTTACCACGGCGGACCAATCTGACCCACCGTGCCCAACGCGACTCTTTTTTCCTTGGAACAATCGCGGCCTTCCAGGCTATTTACCACGGCGGGCCAATCTGACCCACCGTGCCCAACGCGACAAAAAGTTCCACCAACCGCGGCCTTCCAGGCTATTTACCACGGCAGGCCCATCTGACCTCCGTGCCCAACGCGACTCTTTTTTCCTTGGAACAATCGCGGCCTTCCAGGCTATTTACCACGGCGGGCCAATCTGACCCACCGTGCCCAACGCGACAAAATGTTCCTCCAATCGCGGCCTTCCAGGCTATTTCCCACGGCAGGCCCATCAGACCTCCGTGCCCAACGCGACTCTTTTTTCTTTGAAACAATCGCGGCCTTCCAGGCTATTTACCACGGCGGGCCAATCTGACCCACCGTGCCCAACGCGACAAAATGTTCCTCCAATCGCGGCCTTCCAGGCTATTTACCACGGCAGGCCCATCTGACCTCCGTGCCCAACGCGACTCTTTTTTCCTTGGAACAATCGCGGCCTTCCAGGCTATTTACCA